>NC_136065.1:2112319960-2112987460 GCF_964261635.1 Lissotriton helveticus
TGGACACGTATCAGGAGAAGGCCTTCCCGTCAGAAGAGCGTCAGGTCAAACTGAGGTCTCTTGCAGCCCTCATTCAGGTCAAGAAGACCATCAAGGTGCGACTTTTCAAGACGTTACTAGGAATGATGTCCTCCAATATCCTCCTAATACCACACTGCCGACTCCGTATGCGTCCCTTACAGGAGGCGTTGTCCTCTCAGTGGATCCAGTGTATGGGATCCTTCGACGATCTGATCAGGATCACTCCGTTCATGGTGAAGGCCCTGCACTGGTGGCTTCAAACAAAAAACTTAAACCAGGGCCTTCCATTCTTACTTCCAATCTCCCCACACGTCATAACAACGTATGCATCATTGGAAGGATGGGGTGCGTTCCTGCAGGAACTTCAAATTCATGGTCAGTGGTCGCTGGCAGAAAAACAGCTCCACATCAATCTGCTCGAGCTGAGGGCAGTATACCTGGCACTTCGAGCATTCCTGCCTCGGATCTGGAACTCCCCAGTGCTTGTGAGGACGGACAACACCACCACAATCCACTATTTAAACAAGCAAGGGGGAACTCGACCCATGACATTATCTCAAGAATTACAGCGAATTTGGGAGTGGCTACTCCAACACAACATTTCTCTGAGAGCGGAGTATGTCCCAGGAGCGGGCAACACCCTGGCGGACTCACTAAGCAGGCAACGCTCCATTTGTCACGAGTGGGAGCTCGACCAACATGCTCTCGACACAGTGTTCTCCCGATGGGGCAGGCCTCAACTGGATCTATTTGCGACGAAGATCAACGCAAAATGCCAACATTATGCAAGTTGGCATCCCCAGAAAGGATCTCTCGGGGATGCATTTTTGATGGCATGGTGCAACGTCTTTGCTTACGCTTTTCCTCCATTTCCCCTGATCCCCAGGGTCCTCCGGAAACTGAAAGCGGAGCGTTGCACCCTGATCCTGATAGCCCCAGCGTGGCCGCGCCAACACTGGTTTACAGAACTACACATTCTGTCACTGGAGCCTCCGATTCCATTCAGGCCTTACCCGCATCTCCTCACTATGAACCAGGGGCAAGTTCAACATCCAGATCCGACATCTCTCAGATGATCGGCTTGGCTCCTGAGTTCAGAGAGTTCCAGGACCTAGATATTCCTCAGGACTGCAGAGTTGTCTTAGCCCGGGCTCGGGCTGACAGTACCATCAAAACGTATTCCCTTAAGTGGAAAAGATTCTGTTTGTGGTGCAAAGCTAACAAACTGCACCCATTCTCGTTGTCTCCAGCTCAACTTCTGCCTTACCTGCTTCACCTGGCCAACTCTGGATTGGCCCATGCCTCAATCAAAGTCCACCTGGCAGCCATATCTAGGTTCAGGCGCTCTTCGTCTGGAATTTCCCTATGGTCCAATAGACTGGTCAAGCAGTTTCTGAAAGGCTTATTCGGGACTTACCCTCCAATAAAAACTTTACCACCTACATGGCAACTCAATGTGGTCTTGGCTCAATTGATGAAACACCCCTTTGAGCCAATGCATAAAGCAGATCTCAAATACTTGTCATGGAAGACAGCTCTTTTGCTGGCTCTCACGTCGGCAAGAAGAGTGAGTGAACTGCAGGCGTTCTCCATTCAAGACCCGTTTCTTCAGTTCAAACAGGACAGGGTCATTCTACGAACTAACCCCAAATTCATACCAAAGGTTCCGTCTACTTTTCATCTAAACGAACCTATTGTCCTGAGATCCTTCTTCCCGAATCCATCTTCAGCAGCGGAGAGATCTCTACATTCCTTAGATCTGAAAAGATGTCTAAAATTCTACAGTCATAGAACGGAACAATTTCGCAAGTCCAACCAATTGTTTATTGCCTTCATCAGGCCCAGGAAGGGCCTACCACTGTCAAAGCAGAGCATTTCAAGATGGATCTCTGCGGCCATTGCCTTCTGCCATCAGCAGGCAGGACATCCTCTGCCCTCCAAGGTTCGGGCTCATTCCACTAGAGCGGTTTCCACCTCCATGGCGCTCTTTTCTGGGGTGCCCATTGTCGACATTTGCAGGGTGGCCACATGGAAGACACCACATACGTTCACCAAGTACTACTGCTTGGATTCAGAACTTATGAAGGCTGCTGCAGTGGGTCAGGCAGTGCTCCGTCATCTATTTCATTAGAGGTGAGCCTTCTTCCTTTCATCCCACCTTTCCTATTACCTAATTGCACATTTCTTATCCTGCTCCTGTTTGCAGTTTATTGCTTTGCACTATTGATAAGTTGTTATCAAGTGTCTTACATGCTATATTATGCGAAATGTGCTGCCTATTGCTTGCTACTCTGATTCAGGCATGTGAATCTATGAAAGATACCCATAATACTGGATAAGAAATGCATTACTTACCTGTAACTGCAGTTATCCAGTATTGGTATCTTTCATAGATTCACATGCAACCCACCCACCTCCCCTGGAAGGGCTCACCTTAGTTCTCTCAGTAGGTACTACTTAGCACTGTGCTTACGAAAATCTGAGGGACTAGGGCTCCTTCCAGGAAGGTTCTAGAGGGTGGTAGTAGCTGATTGGCTCCTGGCCAAAGTTTGGTCCTTTTTACAAAAGGACTTGGATAGGTTACTAATGTGAGGCCTCTGGCCTATTAGTGTGTATATGTCTTTATGACATTACTGTTTTTATATACCGGTGACTCCCACCCCGACGACGGGGAATGATTCAGGCATGTGAATCTATGAAAGATACCAATACTGGATAACTGCAGTTACAGGTAAGTAACGCATTTCTTGTGGGGCGTGGATGTTGACGCTTGACAGTCTGGATATTTACTCTTGTGGGGCGTGGATGTCAACGCTTGACAGTCTGGACATTTACTCTTGTGGGGCGTGGATGTCGACGCTTGACAGTCTAGACATTTACTCTTGTGGGGCAAGGATGTCGACGCTTGACAGTCTGGACATTTTGTAGTGTAGTTCCTATCTTCCCAATAGGCTCTGCGCATTGGAATAATACCTACAGCAGTAAAGGCCTAGGCCAGACGTTAACTAGGTCTACTACTGTCGATACTAGACTTAAGTTTTGGGTTTGCCAGCGTAGCTCAGAGTTCGCTAGAAACTTTCTCGAATGTTCAGGAAAGAATTAACTCCCCTGATTAGACAAGAAGGGATTTAGTTTCTGACAACCATAGAACATGACAACTTTGCTCTCCCCTAATCAAGAGTGTATCTCCAGAGTCGTGTGAGCACAAGGCAATTATTTTACTCAGTCAGTACGTGCATTCTTAGTCTCATCAGATTGTAGAGAAAAGGAAGAGACGGGCGTGTTCAATAAAAAGGTGTTATTTATTGATCAGTCTCTTTTCTCGTACAAGAGAAATGGATCGATATTATTGCAATACTTATAGTTAAGTAAAGTGCATACATTAAAAGCAATAGTATAAAATAATACTGTAAAAACATTGATATGGTTTCTGAGCCATATGATGTTTAAAATGATTAAAATATATTTACATACACATATACATTTGACTAAACGTACTCAACTGGTGTTTCTAAATACGCCTACCCCGTGTACCTGACCTAAGTCTAATGCGTGGGCGGGAATAGAAAGTTACAGTTTAAGTTAAGTTTGTTTTTGCCAAGTGAATAACTAAAGAATTCTCTGTGAGGGGTTATTCAGTTCTGTACCTGGAAGTTAGGATGAATGAGGAATGGTATCTCTTTCTCTGGTCTCGATATTCCAGGCTGCCTGCGAGGGCTGCCCGAAAGCGCCGGTGCTGGGTCTCTCGGCAAGAGATAGCAGCGCGTCTCTCAGCGCGTCAGGAAGGCGGGGCTGCTGCCAGCGGGGTCTGCTCTGCTTCTGGGCTTCGGCAAGTATGGCTGCTCCGTCTCGTCACCACGCGTGTGTTTGCATAGGGCAAGATCGGCAATATTTATACCTTAAAGGTGCCGAGATTGACGTAAGGATGGACATAGATGCGTCAATAAAGATGTCATACGACTTGCTCGTTAGCACATTCTTTTACTGAAGTTCTCTGTGAAATCAAAACAATGGCCGCACGGATTTTCCAGGTTGTCATAGGTTTGATTTGTTATGAGAACGTCGTATGCCTTATCAGGGGCTGGAGTAATGTCGCTTGTCTAATTAGATCTCAAGCGTTATGACCTAATCAGATAACACGTTCCTGTGCCGTAGTGTGACTGCGTCAGATAACGGTATCTGCATCATGGGGGCTTTTCTTGCCTCATGGGCTGACTGTTAGTTAACTTGATAGTTAGTTTAACCAGAATAGGGTCAGGAATAGGGGGATCGATTCAGAACCTATAGGAATACATGACACCCACTCCACGCTAACTATGGTCATATTTACTAATCTATGCATAGTATAACATAGTACAACATACTATAGAGTATAGTGTATACCTCACCACCCCAAAATACATAAATGCATTTTGAAATTTTCAAATATACTGAAAAATTGCAGTCATATATATTGTATGCACTTAAGCTATGAATTAAACGCAAAAGTAAACACGCATTTGTAGACATTATTGCTTATTTGGTATATGAGAAATACACATGAAATGGCTCTTAATATGGCTATACAGAAAGAAAGTTCGAGACCATTTCATCACATAATAAAATATTTGTGAACATACCATCGGGCAACTAAAGTTTATAAAGTATCTAAAAATAGAAATCTTAGTTCTCTAGGAATAGTTTCTTACTTTAAGCAGAAGATAAGTGTCCCGAAAATTTTGTAAAAAATAATTTGGGGCTGCTAAAAAATTGTTGTCCGTGAACTGGTGGGAAAAATTGTTCATGTGACTTTATTTTCAAAGTTGAAGGCCGAATTCAGGGAACGCCGTGTGCGAGCTTGCTCAAAAGTCTCTATTTCTGTTCTGGAGAGAACATCATATCATTAAGGCTTTTGAAAAAACTGTCAACAGCTTCATGGGAAAGTTCCACTAAGTCGGAAATAGGTGTAACCATGCATTCGTGCACATGATTGTCTCCATTGACATTCTGATTCGCATTGCTGACAGAAGGTCGTACCTGATTAATGCTGCTTTCATCTTGAACTTCACTACTCTTCAATCGTAGTGGTGAAGACTCCACGAATGCCGTCATCAGGATTGGCAGCCTTTGAGGGCAGCACAAAGCCTGAACCTTGGTAGGAACCAACAATGTATCTGCATCCACTGGCGCATCCGATTGTAGCGTCAGACAGGTGTCTAACACGCATTCTTCTCCGCATAGCAGACATCTCAATACAGGTAAAACACATCTTTGCCACATTGGTCGAAATGATAGAAACCAAGTCATGTTCAGGTCTCTAAGCCGGGATAGTCCCAGGATTTTTGATATCCGGTCCCGGTATCCAATGGCTAGGATTGTATCTTCCATTGTCGCGAGAGTTTGATCTGTGACATGGGTTGCCATAACGAAAAATAAGGACCAAGAATAGGATTCCTGCAATTAGTCCCAGTATCAGGGGAAGTCCGCCAAAAATCGAATGGACGAAATCTGGAAAAATACCCAGTATGGCTTTGAATGGTGTTAATGCCATCGAAAATACTGTCTTAAATACCTTTGAGACCCCAGTGGTATCAGAAATATTTAAGATTTCGCTCAGGATTTCCGCGAAATGTACGGGGGAATTAGTCGATAATAATGTATGTATCTCTGCAGTCGTCCTTGCGACTTGTAGATCATACGTTTCTTTTGATGACGTGAGCCTTGTAGGCGTCTGAAGAAGCACTGTTTTCATTCTGCTTAAAGTATCTATTCGAATAGAAGTAATTTTCAAACTGGGCCATGCCCTTGCCTCCCTGTCTGGAAAGGAGCTGGGGAACAAAGAACGTCCACAGCACTTGACCTTCGCAGTCGTAGTGACTAGATAAGGAGTCCCGGGCATAAGACTACAACATTTGCAGTCTACAATAAGAATGTAACTCCCATTATAGAGTCTTTGAAAGAATGGTTCTATTTCGGTTGCAGGTGCGCCTTGCTGGTGACATGAAAGGTTGTATGAATTCCCTTCACAGGCTCCATGCAAACTAATTCCGTTACACAGAAGCGTGCCGCTTAGTGACATAGCACAATTGTTGCCACTAAGAAACACTTTCTGTCCTTTATTACTGACACATGCATGCGAATAGGGCAGGTTCCAAGTTGTTTTAAGGTACCCCTTTCCCAATTTCTCGTACATGCCAGCCTGTATATATTTTTGGCAGTATTGAAACCTGAAGGTTGAGATTGGAATATTTATGATTCCGTGGATTATCCATTCACTGACAGGTCGTTCTGACATTGTCATTGGTAATCTTTCTAGTTTTTCAATGCTCAAGATTGTATAATCAGCACCCTTTTGCGCCATACCGATTTGTCTATCAGTAAGGTTAAAGATTTGGAATAGTGACGTTGTGTTGATTAAACGCCAAGGCACATAGCCTGAACGCAGATTTTGTAACGTCCAGCCAAGCTGTACAATAGAACGCAATTGTGACTGACCATGTTGTAATAACAGTAAGTCTTGCGATAATATATCGATTGCTGATGACACAATACTGTCCAAAGAAAAAATTCTGGAGGACAGAGTCATTAACCCATTGTCCACTACAGAAAGTGATTTTTCCAAATTAATACGGTCAATTTCCCGTATTCTCTCTGCTGTTTCAATTTGATTAACCTTCCAGGCCTCATTGTATGCTGCATATACAGAGGCTGCTATGAAACGCTTTTGACGCTGTTTGCGTGGTCCCATTATGAAATCACGCAAGTCAGCACCATCAGTAAGTAAAGTTAGGTGTTGCTTAATTTCAGGCAGTGTGGAAGTTTGTAGCCACTGAAGGCATAATTTGCCCACACTGTAGGTTTTTATTATCCCTGGGTGATGTCTTTGGGGATATCTAGGGTCTGGCCTGGTCATTTTGAACCCCTGTGTTTTATTCAGGAATCTGTCTTGACAGTTATTTGTATCTGTGGGCCAGATCAACCATTGTTTCCAATTAGGATGTGTTCTGTTTTGGTTTAATATATGGTTTATGTCTATCTCTTCATCTGTATCAGAGCTATTGCTAAACATTGTTGGCTTTGGAATAGACGGTTTATTTAAATCTTTGATTTTGGCTAGGCCAAGACAGGTGGTTTGTTGAACAGTGTCATTTAAAAATATCATTTGTTCTGGGATCATGCAAGCTCTAAACAAAGCTTCTAAACCCTGTACTTGCCATTCTTTTGTACCCCAAACTCTTTTCAAATCAACATTTTTGTCCCAATAATTAAATCCTAAAGTATTCATTTCTTCGAAGAAGGAATCTGAATATATCAACTTTGTGTTGGTTATCATGGTTTTCATCCCTGTCTTGTTTGACAATTTATAATAAAATGTTTCAGCATTACTTGTGTTAAAACCTGAAAAATATGAATATTTGTCGTAAACAGTTCTTGAGCTCCCTTTTGGAGGTGTTGCACAATGTTCCCATTGATTATAATTTAAAACATTTCTAGGTTGTGCAGATTTATGTAAAAAATGGTTACCATAGTGGTTATAGCAATACATACTATCATAATTTGTAGAACCTTGCAAATAATCATGTTTTGTAAATTTAGCAGACATTACTAAGTCAGACATCATGTTATTAATGCTTTCGAAGTCCCAATCATCAGCAAATGAGTTTGGTTTTGCAAAGTCACTCAAGGAGATCTTGATTTGGTGTGGGTATTTCAGGATCTCGACCGGACCATAAATTTCATAGTCAGTGTTGTCCCAGGCTACCCCACCAGGTATAGGATTGGCTGTGAAGTTGGCTGAAGAAAGTTCTCTTTTCTCGACGTGTGAAGATGTGTGTGGTTTGAGGACCAAGTTGATGTTCTGACTTGCTGTGTCCATTTTAGCATATTTTCCCTCAATGAAGCGTCCCAAAGTTAATACCATGATGAGCCAAAGTATGAGGATAAATGCACCAAAACCCACCCAAAATTCAATCCATGGAGAAATCAGATATGTTTCTTTCAGTTGGTTCAAAAGTTCCTTAGCTTTGTCTTTAAAGGATTTTGATGATGGCTGTGTCTTTGATTCACTGAGGCTTTCAGAGGAATCATCGAAGTTGATGAAGTAGCTGGATGCAGTTCTGTCAATTGTTCCAATTGCTTCAGGATTTTTGTTTCTTGCATTTTCACTTGGTACTTCATTATAGATTGGTGTGTCTCTGCTAAATGTTTTTATTTGGGTTTTCAGAGGTCTGAGTTCTATTGCATCGTTGCATAGTCCTTGTTGTTCTTCTGTAGGCGTTTCGAATGTGATGAGCCTCTTTGTTAGGACCTCTGTACTGGTAGCAAACCTTGGTGTTCTGCTACTTATTGGGAGTCCACTTGGCCTACTGTTTGTTTTCGGCCACATGTTGTGGTTTTACCAGGTCGATGGATACAACTCGGTTCTCCTTTTTACCAGCAAGTGGCGGTAGTACAACTGATCTTGTCCCGTTGACAGACAAGACAGGAACTGCTTTTCTGTAAGAAGGCCCAAATTCCTTCTTTACCGCGATCTTCTCCCTGACTAGATCCCCGACTTTTGGAATCCAGACAGGTCTTGCTGGGACATGTGGTGATTCTTCAGTGGTTGTTGGCTGTTGTTTCAACTGTATGTTGCTCAGGTCTTTTCTTGTTTTGTTTAAGTCCTGCAAAATAGCCAAACGGTCTTTGACATCAAAGCTTTTTTCTTTAACCACTGAAGTCTGACTGTCGAGGTCAGAGATAATCATTCTAGTTCCAAATAATAATTCGTACGGACTGAATCCCTTCAGAGAATTTCTTGGCAAGTTATTTAGACTACGTTGGACACTTATTAGATGTTTGACCCACCCAGCTCCCGAACCTAATACCTTTGCCGTTATAGATTGCTTTATGTCACGGTTTTTTCTTTCAACAATTCCGTTCCCCTCAGGGTGAAATGGACAAGAGTACCGCAATTGCACGCCCATGCTGACCATGGCCTCCTTATAAGCCCGAGAGCTAAAAGCAGGACCATTGTCCGAATGCAGCATGCCAATTGCGTATGTGCCGATAAAGACTCGCAAATCTTTTATAACAGTTCTGGCGTCAGCCGTTCGCTGGGGCCACATCCATATGAATCTCGTGCATGAATCCACTGCGACCAAGATATATTTATAGTTACCATCCCTCTGTAAGGGACCGCAGTGGTCTAGATAAACACAGGCTAATGGTTTATCCGAGATTAGAAGGGGCGTCTGAGCTGGACGTCTCACCGTTGATACTTTCATTTTTTGACATATTTCACATGCTAGAACATAGTTCCTCGTTTGTCTTCTCATTTGTGGCCACCAGTATCTCTGTTTTAATAATGATACTGTGGCTGAGACGCCAGCATGAATAGAAGCAAGCCCTTCGTGTGCCGCTATTATTAGTCCTAACCTATGTTCCATGTTTGGAATTGCCCTATCCCCCACTCCAGGGATTCGAGCAAAAGGAACATTGTTTGCATTAGTTATGTATGAGTATTTTACTGGAAAGCCTTTAGGGAGTGGTTCTATCGAATCCTTTTCTGAAGCGCTGACAGCTTGTAATATTTCGCTGTCTATTTTTGTTTTTGACCGGGTGACGGCAGCTACGGAAGCCGTTTGCACAGCTGCCTTCGCGGCCTCATCAGCCAATGAATTCCCTGCAACGTGAACGCCATCACGTTGATGACTCAGCATATGTATCACGTGAGTCTTTGGTAGTTCTTTTTGCAGAAGAACTACTTGTTCCCATAGCATTTTATGCTTGATTGGGTACTGCCTTTGTGCAGTAGGTTGTGATTTTAACTGGATTTTGTGAGGAGGAGAGTCCTCATCCCATCCTACATGATTTTTATATAAAGCAGGTGCTAAGGCCACTGCCCACTTTCTAGCAAGTGTGTATTTTTTATGAATCGGGATTTGATTCGAGAAGGCAGGCATAATTACTTCTTCGCCATGAGGGCACTCCCTGACAAACTCTGGTGGCCAGTCTTTTTCAGCTAGAAGGATGTCATAGCCCTTGGAGAGGTTATCCCAAAATAGTCCCCTTATTTTCCTAGTCTTATCTCCCTCTATACGTAATGTTATCTCGTATATCTTGTGGGGTTTGCTAACTCTGGTGTCTGCAGTTTCCACTTGAAGATATTCATTCGTGTCCACTGTCTCCAGATGATTCATAAGGACTTTGCGAGCTATGCTCACTTCTGCTGCGCTGTCTAGCATTGTCTGAGCCCACTCTCCGTTTTTCAGTTGTGTCCTCAGTATTCTCGGCATTGTTAACTACCTTGATACTGGCTACCTTCTTTTTTGGAAATTGTAATTTCTTTTTTTGTTGAGCAGGTTCCTTGTCTTTGGACTTGGCGTGCTCTTCTCTTTGTTCTGATCGTCCTCTTCTTTCCGATTTCTGCGAGGAAGTCTGAAAAGATTGAGAGGGACGTGTATCAATGTCTTGATATCTATCAGGTTTTTTAATATTATCCCTATTTCTAAGGTTATATCTTTTCCCAGAGGGGTCACTCTGGGGTGACCTGTGTCTCTGGTTCGGAGATTTCTCCCTTCGCCTAGGAGACCTTCCTCGGGACTGGAATTTCTTTTCTTTTGGATTGGATTGTTTGTTTCCATCCCAGTTCTTTTTTGGTGAATTATTATTAAAAAATATTTTTTCTGGACTTTCAGTCAGTTGCGGTTTTACTGGTATTCCACCTAAACTATCTCTACCTAGTTCTTCATAAGATTTTTCTATGATTCTGGCAATTTCAGCTGGTTGGTCTGCTATATCTGTCTCTTTTAACCTCTGGCGGATCACCACGTTTGCTGCTTCACCTTTTATATTGGCTAATAATATAGCCGAGACCTGCTTGAAGTCTTTCAGTAATTTCATACCAAGAGTTAAAGCTGGTTCTGGACCGTATTCATCTTGAATTTGTTTTAGCACATCTGGTATTACCGAAATGGATGGAACACCGTGCGTTTTTGTGTAGATTGAAGCAAAGACTGTACCCCAAGTATCACAGTCCTCTATGTGTGGTGCGATTCCCATTGGGAGACATATAGTCAGAATCCTGTGTTTTTCTAGCGGGGTGGTGTCAGGAAACACCGCCTCTATTTGGGTGATTTTCTGTGCCAACCAGAATGGTATTTGTTCTCGTTTAGCCGGAACTTTACCTAGGCAGGATTGGATGTTCTGTGGTGTGATTTTATTTGTGTTCCCCTGGTGAGGGGTCAGCTGTGGAAGTTTAATCGCTGGCTGAATTGTTGAAGTCCGCATTACATACTGGACTAATTGTCTATGAATTTTTAGTAATTGTTTTAGCTGTATTAACAGCTCTCCAGTAGACATTCCTTTGATGTCTGGGTGTGGTGTGTATCCGGCTAAGACCGGCCACGTTGCTCCTGGTCTACCTAAAGGACCGAGCCTGGTGATGTGATTATTATGTATTAGGGCGGCATCAAATAAGAGCAAATGCTCTTGGAATTTGAGTGGTACTTCCACCTCCTCGAAAGGAGTGTAAATGTCGGGTGGAACCTCTATTTTGTAATAGTGGAAGTACTTTGTTACAGCATTTGCTGCTGGAAAATGTATCCATGTATAGTATACCTCTGTCTGCCGATATTCGTGTGCCTCAATTACGAATATGACTGTGCCACCTCTAGGTGTCAGTCCATTTTCTATAAGTTTTAAGGTTATAGATTTCCTTTTGGCGACCGGGATGAGTATTATATCCCCGTCCGCATCTAGTGCTGCAGTATCAGCTGCTACTATTTCAGCTGCTAATCTAACTGCCTCTCTTTCTTCATCACTGTCTCCCATTTTACCGACAGGATGGTATTATGTTTGTTTGCAGATCAGGTTTCTTATGGAACAAAGATTAGATGCACAATATTTTGGAACAGTGTATCCTTCAACGTTGACTATACCAAGAACCTTACATAGGAGTTCCCTCCTGCGAGGTTTTGGAGGATATTACCTTTCACCCACTCCAGACGTCTTTGGAGTATTTGGGAAAAGGGGTCTGAGTGAGAAAGCACGACTGAGTTACTCTAAATGTCTTACGTTAGTTTTATCGCCCTTTCCAAACGCGTTGGGCGCCATGTAGTGTAGTTCCTATCTTCCCAATAGGCTCTGCGCATTGGAATAATACCTACAGCAGTAAAGGCCTAGGCCAGACGTTAACTAGGTCTACTATTGTCGATACTAGACTTAAGTTTTGGGTTTGCCAGCGTAGCTCAGAGTTCGCTAGAAACTTTCTCGAATGTTCAGGAAAGAATTAACTCCCCTGATTAGACAAGAAGGGATTTAGTTTCTGACAACCATAGAACATGACAACTTTGCTCTCCCCTAATCAAGAGTGTATCTCCAGAGTCGTTTGAGCACAAGGCAATTATTTTACTCAGTCAGTACGTGCATTCTTAGTCTCATCAGATTGTAGAGAAAAGGAAGAGACGGGCGTGTTCAATAAAAAGGTGTTATTTATTGATCAGTCTCTTTTCTTGTACAAGAGAAATGGATCGATATTATTGCAATACTTATAGTTAAGTAAAGTGCATACATTAAAAGCAATAGTATAAAATAATACTGTAAAAACATTGATATGGTTTCTGAGCCATATGATGTTTAAAATGATTAAAATATATTTACATACACATATACATTTGACTAAACGTACTCAACTGGTGTTTCTAAATACGCCTACCCCGTGTACCTGACCTAAGTCTAATGCGTGGGCGGGAATAGAAAGTTACAGTTTAAGTTAAGTTTGTTTTTGCCAAGTGAATAACTAAAGAATTCTCTGTGAGGGGTTATTCAGTTCTGTACCTGGAAGTTAGGATGAATGAGGAATGGTATCTCTTTCTCTGGTCTCGATATTCCAGGCTGCCTGCGAGGGCTGCCCGAAAGCGCCGGTGCTGGGTCTCTCGGCAAGAGATAGCAGCGCGTCTCTCAGCGCGTCAGGAAGGCGGGGCTGCTGCCAGCGGGGTCTGCTCTGCTTCTGGGCTTCGGCAAGTATGGCTGCTCCGTCTCGTCACCACGCGTGTGTTTGCATAGGGCAAGATCGGCAATATTTATACCTTAAAGGTGCCGAGATTGACGTAAGGATGGACATAGATGCGTCAATAAAGATGTCATACGACTTGCTCGTTAGCACATTCTTTTACTGAAGTTCTCTGTGAAATCAAAACAATGGCCGCACGGATTTTCCAGGTTGTCATAGGTTTGATTTGTTATGAGAACGTCGTATGCCTTATCAGGGGCTGGAGGAATGTCGCTTGTCTAATTAGATCTCAAGCGTTATGACCTAATCAGATAACACGTTCCTGTGCCGTAGTGTGACTGCGTCAGATAACGGTATCTGCATCATGGGGGCTTTTCTTGCCTCATGGGCTGACTGTTAGTTAACTTGATAGTTAGTTTAACCAGAATAGGGTCAGGAATAGGGGGATTGATTCAGAACCTATAGGAATACATGACAATTTACTCTTGTGGGGCGTGGATGTCGACGCTTGACAGTCTAGACATTTACTCTTGTGGGGCGTGGATGTCGACGCTTGACAGTCTGGACATTTACTCTTGTGGGGCGTGGATGTCGACGCTTGACAGTCTGGACATTTACTCTTGTGGGGCGTGGATGTCGACGCTTGACAGTCTGGACATTTACTCTTGTGGGGCGTGGATGTCGACGCTTGACAGTCTGGACATTTACTCTTGTGGGGCGTGGATGTCAACTCTTGACAGTCTGATTGTGTACTTTCAGGGTGAGTTGATATTGACTCTAGAAAATCTGTGAAACACACAGAATGGGATGTTGAAAACACTGCTATTATTCTGCTTTATAAAATGTTTATGTTTAGGGAGGAAACAGTAGTGCTCATGTATGACAACCAAATTCACTGGGAAATAGCAAAAGGGCAGTGAAGCAACAGGGAGAACCAGGATAATCTGGGTCGGGAAACATCCTTTACAACGCGGTCATTACACCGCAATACCTTTACAGCGCGGTTGTTACAACGCATTGTTAGTACGCGATGCATTTACATTGCAAGTCTTTATATCGAATTCCACTAGGGGGCGCTGAGGTATTGGAAATGAAATCCAACACCTTCCCTACTGTTGCGCAAACTGGAGTAGGAATAGTAAATAATACTATTCCTAAGTCCAGCTCGCCCTCTAGTGGAATTCGTTGTAAAGACTTGCGATGTAAATGCATCACGTACTAACATTGCGGTCGTTGTAACGACCGCATTGTAATAGCACGTGATGTAATGCATTACAAGTCTTTACAACGTAGTATTCATCTGGGTCCAGCGGCGTCAAATGGGCAGTGAAGGAACAGGTAGAGCCAGGATGATCTGGGTCGAGTGAGATCTAAAGGGCAGTGACGGAACAGGTAGAGCCAGAATGATCTGGGTCGAGTGAGATCAAAGGGCAGTGACGGAACAGGTAGAGCCAGGATTTATTTATTTTATTTTTATTTATTCAATTTGTATAGCGCAATTATCACCGATAGGTCTCTAAGCGCTTATGGTGTAAAAAACTGAATCAGTACAGAGGAGAAGATCGCCCAAATCATGCCAGACCCCAAGCTTCTCGGAACAGGATCGTTTTTAGCTTACGCCTAAAAGGCAGTAAGTTTGGTTCTTTCCTCAGACAGAGCGGTAGTTTATTCCAAGCTGCCGGGAGAGTAGTGGACATAGCACGTCCACCATATGTGGTCGTGCGGTAGCGAGGACAAACTAAAAATGACTCCTCAGATGAGCGCAATGTTCTTTTGGGAAGGTAGTGTCTCAACTTATCCTTAATATATCTAGGAGCATTGCCATAGACTGCCTTATGCGCAATGCACATGCCCTTAAATAAAATCCTCTGCCTAATTGGGAGCCAATGTAATTGGCATAGGAGAGGGGAAGCATGTTCTCTTCTAGCCTTTCCAAAAATCAATCTCGCAGCATCATTCATTACAATTTGTAATCTTGAGAGTTGCTGCTGAGGGAGTCCAACATAAAGGGAGTTTCCATAGTCGAGACGCCCTAAGATTGTTGCGGACACCACCGTTCTCAAGGTAGAGAAAGACAGCATCTGCGAGATTTTCCGCAGTTGCCTAAGAAGGCCGACGCATGTACCCACCACCGACGACACCTGATTTTTCATTGACAGTTTCTCGTCAATGTGGATGCCCAGGCTTTTCACCACCGCAGCTGGTACCGGAGTCCTCCCCAGCTCCTTAGGCCAGAGGCAATCGTTCCAAGGGTTTCCCGAGATGGTTATGGGCAACACCTCAGTCTTCTCTGGGTTAATTTTTAAGGAGTTGGTGGACATCCAGTTGCTTGTGAACTTTAAGATGTTATGTAATCTATCCGGGGCTCCAGATGAATCTTCAATTTGTATGATGATCTGGGTGTCGTCGGCGTAGTTATAGACTTGGCAATCCATATGGTTGAGAGCATAAATCAGAGGCTGGAGGTATATATTAAAAAGGAGCGGTGAGAGGGCTGACCCCTGCGGAACCCCGCATGTCAAGGCTGCTGCAGTGGAGACAAAGTCTGACAACTGAACCCTCTGCGATCTTCCCTGCAGAAAGGAGGTTAGCCAACTTAACACAGTCCCCCCGATGCCCAGATCTCTCAGCCGCTTCAACAACAGCTTATGACACACCGTGACACACAGGATGATCTGGGTCGAGTGAGATCTAAAGGGCAGTGAAGGAACAGGTAGAGCCAGGAGGATCTGGGTCGGTGAGATCTAAACGGCAGTGAAGGAACAGGTAGAGCCAGGATGATCTGGGTCGAGTGAGATCTAAAGGGCAGTGACGGAACAGGTAGAGCCAGGATGATCTGGGTCGAGTGAGATCTAAAGGGCAGTGACGGAACAGGTAGAGCCAGGATGATCTGGGTCGAGTGAGATCTAAAGGGCAGTGAAGGAACAGGTAGAGCCAGGAGGATCTGGGTCGAGTGAGATCTAAACGGCAGTGAAGGAACAGGTAGAGCCAGGATGATCTGGGTCGAGTGAGATCTAAAGGGCAGTGACGGAACAGGTAGAGCCAGGATGATCTGGGTCGAGTGAGATCTAAAGGGCAGTGACGGAACAGGTAGAGCCAGGATGATCTGGGTCGAGTGAGATCTAAAGGACAGTGAAGGAACAGGTAAAGCCAGGATGATCTGGGTCGAGTGAGATCTAAACGGCAGTGAAGGAACAGGTAGAGCCAGGATGATCTGGGTCGAGTGAGATCTAAACGGCAGTGACGGAACAGGTAGAGCCAGGAGGATCTGGGTCTAGTGAGATCTGAACGGCAGTGAAGGAACAGGTAGAGCCAGGATGATCTGGGTCGAGTGAGATCTGAACGGCAATGAAGGAACAGGTAGAGCCAGGATGATCTGGGTCGAGTGAGATCTAAACGGCAGTGAAGGAACAGGTAGAGCTAGGATGATCTGGGTCGAGTGAGATCTAAACGGCAGTGAAGGAACAGGTAGAGCCAGGATGATCTGGTTCGAGTGAGATCTAAACGGCAGTGAAGGAACAGGTAGAGCCAGGAGGATCTGGGTCGAGTGAGATCTAAAGGACAGTGACGGAACAGGTAGAGCCAGGATGATCTGGTTCGAGTGAGATCTAAACGGCAGTGAAGGAACAGGTAGAGCCAGGAGGATCTGGGTCAAGTGAGATCTGAAGGGCAGTGAAGGAACAGGTAGAGTCAGGATGATTTGGGCCCAGGGATGTCTGATGGGCAGGGACGGAACAGGTAGAACCAGGATCTTGTGGGCACAGGGACATCCAAAGGGCAGTGAAGGAACACGTAGAACGGGCATGATCTTGGCCCAGTGATGTGCGAAAGGCAATTTGAGGAACAGATCAAAACCGGGTGATACGTGGCCAGTAAGGCCCAAAGGCAGTAGTGGTGCAGATAAAACCAGGATGTTCTGGTGCGGTTGAAAGGCAGTGGAGGAACTGGCTGTACTGATTCCAGTGAGGTCCGGAGCGGAGTGAGTGAAAAGATAAAAGCTTGGTGTTCTAAGGCCGGGCAGTGAAGGAACAGGCGTAAGCAGGGTGGACTCGTTCCAACGAAGACCACATGCCTTGAGGGAACAAGTAGACTGAGAGAGCTGTGGGTGAAATGAGGTTCTGAGACCCCTGAAGGAAGAGTCATTAGAACCAGCGTGTACTGGGAGCGGTGGCGTAACAGATAGCACTGGGTTTGGAGAGGTCCAAAGGGCAGTGAAGGAACAGGCAGATCCCGGGAGTTCAGTGGTCGATGGGGTCAAAAAGCAGGAAAGGAGCAGGCAAAACCCCAGAGCGTATGGATTCAGTGTGGTCCAAAGACAGAGAAGCCATGGGAAGAACCAGGGAGCAGTACTTAATTTGAGGCAATGTTTTCCGGTGCTCAGCACAGACACCTCATTCTCTACACCTGGTGGCGCGGTTTGTCTCATTTTGAGATGAGCACAGGGTGGTACTGCTCTTACAATACAGTATCACCTCGTTTTTATCTGCTCTCTGTACTCCCTGTGCCAGTCTTTGGAGGGCGCTCTGCACAGGATCTCTTGACGCGCCTTACAAAGCCCCTAAATAAATACAGGGTGTCCCTTTCAGTGGCTCGGCTCCTTCCCTGGCTCGTAACTGAAACCTCACCAATGAACACTGTGGGCTGCAGGTAGAAAGTTCTGGCACACTTTGCCCACCCGTGACGTCACTGTACCCCAGAGACGGGTACCTGGTGCCCAGCAGAACCGAACCCTTCCCGCCGAGTGCTGCGCTTTCGAGGCGTCGCTTTGTTTCTCTGGCTCCGAAAACACAAATTCATTAATTATCTCCTAAATTGCTTCATTAAATGTAAAAGTTTATATCAGAAGTCATAAAGAATTCATGCCTGGAATTGTAAGTAAAGTTGGGGGCGCTTGAATATTAATTATGACTAATTAATAATGCAGAGAGGTAAATTGAAAGCGGAGTGTGGGAACCGGGCACTAAACAAGCTCTCGGCAGATCCCATCAAGCGCCGGCCCCGCTCCACTCCACTCAGTAATTAGCCCCAGTACTGAGGGAATCATTACTGCTAATTAACTCCGTTATTTACTGGAAGTCGCGCCATTGGATGCGTCTGCCTGGCGCGTTCAGCTGCGGTGGAGATGAGGGGGCTCTCTCGGCTCCTGCCATGCGCGCTCTCCCAAACAAGCATTGGAAATGCAATAGGTCTCGCAGCATTAGAGTTAGTGCTTTTAGAATTGTTTATGGGTTTTTTTTGTAAATCTTTAGCATTTTTGTTTCCTGTAGGCAATGCTAAAGAATTACAAAGAAAAAAAGCCATAAACAAATGTAAAAGCTCTAACTCAAATGCTCCGAGACCTATTGCACTGTGTGAGGGTGAGGGGTTGAGGGTGAGTGAGGGTGAGGGTGAGTGAGAGTGAGGGTGAGTGAGAGTGAGTGAGGGTGAGGGTGGGTGAGGGTGAGTGAGGGTGAGTGAGTGAGGGTGAGTGAGGGGTTGAGGGTGAGTGAGAGTGAGGGTGAGTGAGGGTGAGTGAGGGTGAGTGAGGGTGAGGGTGAGTGAGGGTCCTGACCAGACAGTGGATGTAGGTGGATAAGTAAATAGAGTGGAATCATAAAATGGGGAGCACAGTTGCTTTACGACTGGTTAGCATGAGTAAAGTGCACAGAATTTTACAGCCAGCAAAAACAGAGCAACAATCTGGAGTACACCACACAATAGATGGTTATTCCCTACATCGACCCTATAAGTATCAAACAAGTGATTAGTAGCACTATATGCATTAAAAAAAATACAGCAGTGCAGTGCGCTTTCTACAAGAATTTGTTTTGTAATTTCTTTTTAAAACAGCTTTTCCCTTCCACTCTGGAAATTTCTGACCAACAACCCATCGGACAAAATTTAAAAATTTACTTTTGAAGTTTGTATTCAGCACTATATTAACATGGGATGCTGGATATAGCACGCACAATGAAAATGGCTTAAAACTGTACATCAAATTTAACAAAATTTAACATGAACCTAGAATCTACCGAGGCTGTGCCTCAAAAAGGTGAAAAGTGACTTAGAAATAATGTGGGTGCGTGCAGACAGAACAAAGTCATATTCAGCGAATGCGCGGAAAACACAACAGAACGTACATCATGCACAAAGCTATCATGAATACATATTCGGATGCTTTGCGAACCAAACAGGACGCACAGTAAATTGTCAAAAAAGTCAGTACAAAGCTCAATTCCTTATCCATCGCAGACTAGTGAACCTGATTGAGCTAGCGCTATTAAGCAATAATGATGGTATTGCGCGCTATACAAATGCCAGTTACAAACTGGTCTCAAATGTACTTTCACACAGCTGAATGCGCATGGATGAGAAGAGTACTTCCAAAGCTCTAGGAGAGGCCTGGTAAGAACAAATTAAGAAGTCATTTACAGAAAGGTCATTTATGCATAGAAAAGCCTCCCAGAAGGAACTGTAGTGGTTACATCAGTAACAGAAAAAAAACAAGACAGACACAGGAGGTTAATCATAGCAAAACAACAAAAAAAGCAACCGCAATAGTAAAGAGGCCTGCATCTCCAAGTCGATTGTCAAAACCTGACTTCAGCTGCGAGGAAACCCCTCCACTCGATAGAACAGTCACCAAGTCAACAGGCATTGGAAAACCAATAGGCTTCACCGGTCAATGGCTTTACCTGAAGTTTTGGCATTGCTAAAGTCTTCCGCTGATGTTGTTCCTCCTTTGTCAAAAAAAGAAAAGAAAAACAAACAAGCTTTCGGCATTGCGTGGCGGGAGGGGGCGGGGGGAACGTCGAGGGCAGGCAGGATGACTCAGGGGAGGGGGCGGAGCGGGGCAGAGCGGCATGTGGGTGTGAAGAAGCCGGGCCTTTGAAGTGAAGCTAAGCTTCACTTCAAAGGTGTCGGAGGAATGCGGGCGGCTGTGCACGCGCTTTTAAGCTCAATGCACATGCGCATTGAGCTTAAAAGTCACGGGCACTGCAAGGAATCGCCACGATTCCTTGCAAGTTAGATAAAGAGTCGATGAGCCCCTATAGTCTCGCTTGCTCGATGCGCATGCGCATCGACAGGCGAGACCTAAAAAACGGTGGGTTCCTCCAGTTAACAGTTAACTGAATGATTGCCCTGCTCTTTATCGGCCCCTGCTCAGTGGCACGCTTCTTGCGTGATCTCGCCCCGCCCCTTGCGTGATCTCGCCCCGCCCCTTGCGTGATCTCGCCCTCCGATGAGGGCGTTAACCCCAGGTAATTGTCTGCCCTGCTGTTCTGGACCATGGCTAAAAACGGGGTGGGGGGGAGGTAACTAACACCTGGCCAGCACCCTGGAAGATAAGGCATTTAAAGTCCGTACTCATACCTGCCAACTCACACGGTGCCACAGCTGACACACGATATCGGCTCCCATCACACGGTCTCCCGGTGAGGCGCCGATATCACACTGTGGCAGGGAAAACGAGCTGGAAACCAATCAATCAATCGATCATTTTTAACCACTACAAATAGTGTTTTCAGCTCGTTTTCGAGCGGCTTTGAACTTCTGATGTTCATTGTATTGTATTGTATTTTGCTCTTGTATGGCGTGACTGCCACCAGGGGTCTAGCGTCATCGAGCAGGAGAGGGAGAATCTGCCTTAGTGCTTTTAGCAGACCAAAACAAACACTAATTGTTTTGTTAGTTTGTGACACCATTTGAAGGTTTTCATCAAATAACACTCCCAGATTCCGCACGGTCTTTACTGGGATGCAGGGGTCGTCCCCCGGCGAGAGCCTAAGCTCGCACGGTATCTGTTGATTTAATTTAACCGTTGAGCAGCAGACTACCTCCGTTTTCCCCTCATTAAATTGAAGGGAGTTTGCTTTGAGCCAGGCGGAGACCCGACCCATGCAATCCTGGAATCTGTCCATGGGTACCGCATGTTTCCCTTCCAGAGAGAACACCAGTTGGGTGTCTTCAGCGTAGTTGATCAATTCGATCCCGTAAGATTTTATAATAGGGATCAGAGGCTGCAAGTATATATTAAAAAGGATAGGGCTGATCGACGAGCCTTGTGGTACTCCATAATGGACCGGGGACTTAGGGGAAGCAAACGGAGTCATGGTCACTATCTGTTGTCTATCGGACAGATAAGATTGTAGCCATTTCAGAGCCTTGCCTTTCACGCCCAGTTTCTTCTGCCTGTTTAGCAAAACTGCATGGCTAACCGTGTCAAATGCTGCAGACATATCCAACAGTACAAGTACTGAGGAATTACCCTTGTCGGCTCGCATTCGCAGAGTGTCCAACATGGTTGCCAATGCAGTTTCTGTCCCATGACCTGGGCGGAACACAAACTGATCCCCGTCCAATAGACAATTATCTTCCAGGTAGCTTGACAGGGACCTGCTAACCACTTTCTATTCGGTAGTTTACAGGACGAGCATTTATGTTCACCTGAGTCGGTACCGTGATCTGAAAGTGAATCAGGGAATGGTCAGTCCAACTTTGGGGTAGAATACCAATCACCTTAGTCTCTGACTGATTTGCGAACACCAGATCCAGTGCGTGTCCGCCTAAGTGAGTAGATTCCAATATCAGTTGATTGAGGCCACAGTTTCCACATATATATTGTAAGTCCCTCAGAAGCAACAGTCTGGAATGAGTTACGGCAAGTGCGGCAATAGAATTAAACAATGCCTGGTACCCTGTATCCAGGCCTGGTGGTCTGTAGCAGAGCATGCCAGTTAGTATCCTTCCTTTGGTTTCCTGTAGGGTAAAGCCCATCAGTTCTATCCCTGCAACTGCGTCGATCTGTAAGGGGGCGAAGTTCCACCTGTCCTTATAGATCACCCCGACACCCCCCCCTCTTCCCTGAGATCTAGGTTTGTGGAACATCTTGTACCCAACCGGGCACGCTTGACCCAACTCAACGGAGGAGGCCGCGCTAGCCCAGGTCTCAGTAATAAAAAGGGCGTCCAGATTCATATCTCTCAGCAGGTCCGATACCTCCTGATGATGTTTGATCAGGGATCTGCTGTTAATCAAACCACACCCCAAGCTGACAGAGGTATGTGTTACGCCATATTGGGGCCCGTCCCTTCCCCTCGTTCCTATACTCAATAAAGCCTCCCTTAAATACCTTATTCTGACAGTCCCCATGGCGCTCGACGCGGCCGGGACACGGACGGGCACAGAAGGGCTTATCTCTGGCGCATCTCCGGCGCTTCGCTGCGCGCATTCGCTGCGCTCCTGCATTGGACTGCTTAAATAGGATGAGCAGTTGCAGGCGATCCAACCACTAGAGCGCTAACCAAGATGGCGCTGGGGTAGATAGTATTCCCCGAGACCCGCTGAAGTAGCGGAGTGCGTTTGGAGTGATTTTTATTGTGCGAGTATGAGAACAGCAGTTAAAAGGTATTTCACAAGCAGCAGATATAATTAAGGCGTCCCGCTAGTTTTCCTGGTATACATTTTTAATTTCCCCGTACCTTGTGGCAACAATAGTACTTAAGCTGCAAAATAGCAAAACGATTTAAAAAGAGTTAAAAGTTAAAGAGCTCGTGTGAGTACCACCAGCACACAGCGCTTTCAACTGAGACTGTGTTTTTCAAGATGAGCGCGCGCCAGCACTGCCCTCTCTAAATAGATGAGCAGTTGCAGGCGATCCAACCACTAGAGCGCTAACAAAGATGGCGCTGTGGTAGATAGTATTCCCCGAGACCCGCTGAAGTAGCGGAGTGCGTTTGGAGTGATTTTTATTGTGCGAGTATGAGAACAGCAGTTAAAAGGTATTTCACAAGCAGCAGATTTAATTACGGCGTCCCGCTAGTTTTCCTGGTATAAATTTTTAATTTCCCCGTACCTTGTGGCAACAATAGTACTTAAGCTGCAAAATAGCAAAACAATTTAAAACGAGTTAAAAGTTAAAGAGCTTGTGTGAGCACCACCAGCAAACAGCGCTTTCAACTGAGACTGTGTTTTTCAAATAGTGTTTTCAGCTCGTTTTCGAGCGGCTTTGAACTTCTGATGTCATTAAGAGGTGTGAAGACTCCTCAGGACATGGGCTCCAGCCTCAGCAAGTTTCTTTTGTGGGGGGGAGGGGGCTTTTGGGGCGGGGTTCAAAGGGTGCCTCAAAGGTACTTTTGGGCGCAAGGCCCCGCCCCCTCCTCACACTGTGACATTGTTCTTAAAGTTGGCAGGTATCCTTCCCTCAGGGTCACTTACAGCACTTTATGTTGGCATCAGGCCAGAATGGGGCACTTTACACGCCAGCAACATATCACAACATTGAATGCAGAAAGCATTTCTTACTCTTTTGTTCTTTTCACTGCACCAACATGTTTTAATGTAGACTATTTACCAATCGTAGAACTCCGTAAGCACTGTTAAACTAGCATTGGAAAATTAATAGGTGTGGCTTATATATTGCAACACAAGCATCTATCTACTAATGTTGTTTATATACATTTGCATGTTATATCCAGGTCTATTGGCTTTGTCCGTGCTTGTTTTGTCTCTTTTTTCCCATACAGAGGAAGTATTTGTCACTGTGGAGAAGCCTCTTTACCAGCAGCCCCACCCAGGTAGATGGGGGTTCCCTGCTCATTGCCTCTCTGGAAAGGAATAATTGTCAGAGAGGACAGCTCCTGCCGTTAATGCAGAAGTTCTTAGAATAAGTTCTCTAAATTGCATCGTCAATGTGTTAAAGATTCCTCGTTTAATTACGGAAGCACAAGTTAAAAAAATATAGAGAATGAATAGCTGACAAGTGTTTCGCCCATCTGGGGGGCGTGGCTACGACATTGCCGAGCATGGTCGCCTGTGCCCCGAGCTCCGGGTCGATCTCGGTATTTATCCTGACCGAGGACCCCCTCAGCGGCACCACTGACCAGGCTTGGTCCCTGGCCGACGCGGAGCACTCCGGCGTCGGTCGGATGTGAGTGGGGACCTGCGGCTGCTCGGAAATCGGCCCGTCGGAGGGCACCGGGTCGGTGACGGCCGGCCATCTTGCCGGGGCCTACAACGAACTGTCAATCCCCGGCCTCGATTGCAGAAGGACTGCTCGGCGACCGGACCCTTGTGGGAGCCCAGAGGACGGTACCGGGACGGACGCTGGCGCCTGGAGCTGGGGACCGAGCGCTGAGGTCCCTACTGGCCGGGGACGACGGGCGGAGGCACCGGAGAGAGGGGGCTGTGAAGTCATCGCCATGGAGCTGAGGTGCGGAGCAGTTCCGGAGGGGGCCCTGCCCACGGCGGTCCCGTCGGGATTGCCCCTTGGTGGCACCTTTCTGCTGTCGGCTGTACAACCAGCGACTGGCGCACTGGCCCTGCGGATCTCAACCGGGGAGTGGCACCACCTCAGGAGCTGTGAGGGCGCCTGACCTGCTGGGGACCTGCTGGGGAAGCGGCGGCGGTGCTGGGCGGCTGGAGGCCGCCGTGTTAGCCGAGCGTCCAGGATCGGCCGAAGGGGGCCCCACCCTTGGCCCAGTGTGGACGCAGGTGATGGCGGTTTGGTACCTACGCCGTTGAACACCAGGTTCTGGGAGCGCTGCTGACCCCCCAGCGCGGCCCTATTGCGTTGGGTGAGGGGCCTGGGAACGCGCTGATGCCCTCCCGGGTTCTGCCATTTTCATATCCTGACATTCGCAGGGGGTCCGGAGCGGCTCAGCGTCACTGGTGGCCCTCGCTGACGGCCGTGGGGCCTGGCGTGGAGGAGGCCCCATAGGAGCACCGAGTGCCTTGGGCCCGACTGCGCCCCCTGGAAACTTTTTGTGTGTGCGACCCCAGTCCCCTGCCTGGCCGGACTGCGGGACGACGGCTCCCGTCACCACCCGGAGCGTGCATCGGGACGGATCTGCGGCACTTGGCGTCAGTGCGAGAGCCGGTGACTCTCCATGAGGAAGCCGCGGAAGGGAGCGGGCGCGGTGCCGCCAGACCAGGCCGAAGTCTCCCTTGAGGCCCACGAACGGCGGCCCACGGATGGCCAGGCAACAGGGTTGCAACAGCAACAGATGGACCAGATCCTCAAGGCCATAGGGGACACAAGAGAGGCGCTGCGCCAGGACATCGCTCAGGTCTCCACAGGCCTTGGCCTCTTGAAGGCGGATCACGACAAGCTTGCTGACCGCGTCAAGGCTGCGGAGCTGGTGCTAGAGACGTTAGAACCGGCCCAGAAAGCGTCGGATGCCACGTTGGAGGACTTAACGCGCAGGGTGCAGCAACTGGAAAGGAGAGCGGCTGACGCGGAAGGGCGCAACAGACGCAATAACGTCCGATTGGTGGGTCTGCCCGAAAATATCGAAGGGGGCGACATGGTTTCGTATCTGGAGAACTGGCTGCGTGATGTGGTGGTCCCTGAGGGTCTGACGCACTTCTATACCCTGGAACGGGCCCATAGGGTCCCAGCTCACCCTCCGGCCCCGGGCCGTCCCCCCCGGCCAGTGATAGCCCGACTGCTACATTTCAGGGACCGGGACATTATCCTGCGGCAGGCTAGGTCGGCTGGCCCATACAAGGTGGACAATGCCTCGGTGTCAATATTTCCCGACTATTCCCAGGAGGTCCAGCACTGCCGCTTCTCCTTCCTCGCTGTCAAGAGAGCTCTCCGCGACGAGGGGGTGCAGTACTCTTTGCTGTTCCCGGCGCGCGTGAAGGTGCTGGTGGATGGAGTGGCGACGTTCTGCCACTCGCCGGATGACGCTTGGCAGTGGTTGGAGCGGTATCGAGCAGGCAAGGATGGCACGGGCACCTGGACAGAGACCGCGGAGGACAGGCCGAAGCCACGCAGGAGCAGGCGTAATCGGAGGCGAGAGCAAAACAGGAGGTCCCCGACGGCGTCACAGACGGACCTGGAGAGGAAGGCTGCCCTACAGGCGGTGTCGAACATCTCTGGAGCAGTGCCGGAGACTCCGGCGGTGGACTCGGGCTCCCGGTTGGGCTCTGATGAGGCGGAGCCAGGAGGTTCAGATGGGGGTTCGGACAAGGACCCTGGGGAGTTGCCTCAGGTCACCCCGCAGACTGCCGATGGGCTAATGGACGAATGATTTCCGGGCAGCTGAGCGAAGGACAGTAAGGGGGTGTGCTCGGCCTGTGGGGATGGC
The DNA here is from genome assembly GCF_964261635.1 of Lissotriton helveticus. Classification (NCBI taxonomy): domain Eukaryota; kingdom Metazoa; phylum Chordata; class Amphibia; order Caudata; family Salamandridae; genus Lissotriton; species Lissotriton helveticus. The sequence continues at coordinate 2,112,346,028 of NC_136065.1, forward strand.
ATTGCCTGGGTTGATGGGGTCTTGCAGTCTGGGGTGCTGGGACTGAAGTTGTCATCTGCTTTATGGGAGTAGTGCCGGAGTACGCAGGGACCCTGGCTTCTTTGGTGGGGCGGTGGTGCTGCTGGGAGGGGAAAAGGGGGTGATCTACTCTTAGTCGGGATCGACCTCTCATGGTGTGGTGGGTCCTTGGCTGTCCGGCCGGCTGGTGGGGAGTCACCTCCTCGCTCTCACATAACTTGTGAGTCTCTGGTAACTCCCAGAGTTTCCCTCGTCTACGGGGGTAGGGTTTGGATGGGTAACAACTGTTTGGTGCCTGTTCTGGGGGAGGGTGGGGTTGGGGTTGGTTGGGGTTGTTTTGGGTTTCGGGGGATTGTCAGTGTGCCGCTGGGGCTATCAGGGATTGGACTCCGATACGAGCCCATTGATGGCGGCTAGATTAGAATTGAAGTGCATTACCTGGAATGTGCGGGGGCTTACCTCCATGAGAAAGAGATACAAAGTGCATGCATACCTAGTTCGCAGGGGGGTCCAGGTGGCTTTTTTGCAGGAGACGCATTTAACGTTGGCGAAGGGGCAAGCGCTGCAGCGGCGATGGCGGGGGCAACTCTTCTATACTACCTATTCCGCGCATGCTAGAGGGGTGTTGATTTGGGTGCGGGCAGGTATCCCCTTTCAGCCCTTGACGATGAGGGTGGACTCGGATGGGAGGTTTGTGGCAGTATTGGGGCGGTTGGATGGCAGAGATGTTACGCTTTGCTGCGTTTATGCCCCAAACTTTGATCAGGCTGCATTCTTCTCTGTGTTGTCGAGGAGGTTGACGCCTATGTTAGTGGGCACGGTGTTCATGGGGGGGGACTTTAACTCAGTGGCGGACGTGGAGATAGACCGTTCCCACCCTCCGCTGGCTCAGTCGGTAGTGCGCAGGGTGGCCAAGGCTCGGAGGGACTGGCAAGAGCGGTGGGGGCTCGTGGACGCATGGCGGACATATCACCCCACCGATAGGGACTATTCGTTTTATTCCGCACCTCATGACCTACATGTGCGCCTCGACACCATTCTTTGTTCGACTGGGGCCCAGGAACTCAAACGCGCAACTGCGAGGACCATATCGGACCACAACCCTTGCCTACTTACGGTCCTCTGGTCCAGACAACGGCAGCCGGTCCCCATGTGGCGGTTGAATCCGTTGGCGCTGGAAGACCCGATCTTTCACACCGAAGTGCAGGAATGCATTGAGCGCTACTTCCATGAGAACTCTGGTACTGCGACCACTCGAGCGATCGAGTGGGACGCCTTTAAGGTGGTGATACGAGGCGCGTGCCTCTCGTCCTCGACGGGGGTGCGTCGGACACTGCTGGACGATGTCGAGCGGGAGGAGGCCACACTGCGGCAGGCGGAGAGGAATGGTCACGCGGCCGGGGGCAATAAGGAGGAAGTGTCGGCGACTCGAGAGCGAGTTGCTACCCAGGTGGAGAGGCTCCGCTGCCATGACTACCAGGAATACATGGTCCGAGCGCACGCTGAGCGGGATCGGGTCGGTTCGCTGTTGGCGTGGCTGGCCAACCCTCAAACTAGGGGTACGCCAATACTGTCGCTGACCACTCCGACCGGGGATTTGGTCCATTCTCAACAAGAAATCAACGGTCAGTTCCTGGCTTATTACGCGGAACTTTATCGGAGCAGAATGTCGGCGCAACCGGCTGGACTAGATGCCTTTCTGGAAGAGGCTCAGTTACAGCGGCTGGACTCGGAGCAGGGCACCGTGTTGGGTGCAGCTATTACACTGGGGGAGATCAGAGCGGCGATTAAACACATGGCCAGAAAGAAGACGCCGGGAGGTGACGGCCTCCCGGTGGAGTTCTACGCTGCATATGTCGATCTCCTGGCACCCCGACTACATCAGGTGTATGGAGAGGCGTGGGAGCGGGGCAGGCTGCCAGTGTCGACAAGAGAGGCGATTATAGTGCCGTTGTTGAAAAAGGGCGGGCTTCCCACGGCTAGAACGGCGTATCGCCCGCTCTCGATGCTTACTGTGGACTATAAGGTGCTAAGCAGGATCCTGGCGACGCGGTTGTCTGTCCATATGTGCTCTCTGGTACACCCGGACCAGTCGGGCTTCATCCCCACCCGGAACACCTTGACGTGTATACGGCGCCTGATACAGGTCATGGACGTTGAGGGGGAGGGCCCCGCAGGTGCGGCTGTGCTCTCGGTAGATATCGAAAAGGCGTTCGATAGTGTGGAGTGGCCGTATTTGTTCTGCGTGCTCCTTCGGTTCAGGCTAGGGGACGGCTTCGTCCGCTGGACGCGGTTGTTGTATGAGTCCGCTACTGCTAGGGTCCGCACGGGCCGCTCGATATCTGCGGCATGCTCGGTGGAAAGAGGCACCCGACAGGGTTGCTTCTTATCCCCGCTCCTCTTCGCATTGGCGATTGAACCCCTAGCGGCATGGGCCCGACAAGGTCGGTACTATGAGGGGGTTTCACTGCGCGGCGTTTCGCATTATATTTCCTTGTATGCCGACGACCTTTTGCTGTACTTGGCCGATGTGGAGGCGTCGGTGCAGGGTGCACGGGCCTTGCTCCAAGAGTTCGGAGACTTGTCGGGGCTCCGTGTTAACTGGTCTAAGACCTGTCGATTCCCCTTGACCCCCCGCTGTGTCCCGCCTGTGGAGCTTGAGGGACTGCGCTGGGAACCAGATTGCCTGCCATACCTCGGAGTCCACATTTATCATACCCATTCGCTCCTATATGAGGGGAACGTGGACAGGGCCCTGAGGGGCATCAGAGGCAGTATGGGGTTTTGGCACACTCTTCCGCTGTCTGTGGCCGGACGAATAGCGCTGCTGAAGATGGTGGTCCTTCCGTGCCTGCTTTATTTTTTCCGCACACTGCCGGTGTGGATCCCGCTCTCCTTTTTCCGAACATTGCGGTCAATGGTGATAGCGTTTATCTGGGGCTCTGGCAGGAGACGTGTAGCTTTGAATACCTTGCTTAGGTCCTGAGAAGAAGGTGGCCTGGCGGTGCCGGACTTAGAATGGTATTATCTGGCAGCGCAGCTACAGTGGCTCACGCAGGCTGTGGCGCGGGAGTTTAGAGGCCCGGACGGCCCGCAGGGTCGGATTATGCAGCGCCCTGTCCTGACCTTCATCGTGCTCCAACAAGGGCTTCGGTTGGATCAGCTGACTCTGGAGGAGCGCACCCTTCGCCAGTGCTGGCTCCGTGGCCACAGGCGGGCAGGATGTCACGTTCCATATGCGCCGGAGATCCCCTTGGGCATGTGTACGGCCCTCCCACATGGTGGGGACTGGTCGGCACTAGCCACCTGGGAGGATCGCGGGATCCACATGATAGGGGATTTGTATAGGGATGGTGCCCTGCTGTCGTTTTGTGACCTGCAAGAGGCCTTCGATCTCCCGAGGGGTGACTTCTTGCTCCATGCAGCCCTGGTGACTGGGATTCAGAAGCGCTGGAGGATGGGGCTGGTAGAACCATCCACGTCGCTGGGCTGCCAGTACGTCGTGATGGCAGCTGGCACTTCTAAGGCCATCACCTGCCTATACCGGAGACTGGCGCTAGCTGAACCTCCCCCCCTAGACAGGCTGCGGGAGCGCTGGGAGGCTGACCTCGGTCGGCAGATACCAGAGACGACCTGGCCTCAGCTTGTACGTAGGGCCTGGAAGGGCACGCGCAATGTTAGGTTCCAACTTGTACAGTACTTCACTCTACATAGGGCGTACTGGACACCGGCCAAAATACAACGGGTCTTTGGTGGCGCGCACTCGGTATGTCCCCGCTGCGCTACGAAGGGAGCTGACTTTGTGCACATGTTCTGGTCGTGCGCAGGGCTTGGCACTTACTGGACTGAAGTTCTGTCCTGTCTGAATGCGGTTACGGGACGCCAGATCGACACGGACGTGGGGACTTGCCTTTTACTCTGGTTTCCACATACTCCAACCACGAAGGTTACCAGCAAATTTTTAGACTTGGGGTTAATTCTGGCCAAGAGGATACTTACACTGCATTGGAAATCCAGAGGAGGGCCTAACTTCCTGAGGTGGCGGGGGTGCTTTCTGCAATGGGCTGCTAGTGAAGGGTCTCTTAGATTACAATTAGCTAGGTGCACCGCTAATGATAAAGCGCTAGATGCGGCCAGGGCGTGGAGCGCGCTAGTGACGGACCTACAGTCTCTTTCGGAGGTTGATGAGGATGGTGGGGATGGCGCGCTTGCGAGCCGGGAGGGGGCCACGGGGGTGGAGAGCGTGGGGGCACTGGCTGAGGAGGCGGGGCGCTAGGCAGCATGGCCGGCAGTGAGCGATGATGGATTACATGTGTCGCATATGATCATGAGCGGAATGGGTAACATACACTGCCCTGAACAGCATCTGGACTCCCGTTTGGCTGTAGAACCGTGACTGGAAATGGTTGGGGGAGGTCGCCCGCTGCATCTGGAAGGTTTATGACATGCCGTAGAAGGGGCGGTAGAGGCACACTGACAAGGGGGAGGTGGGGGTAGTGGGGGAGGTGGGAAACGGTGGTTAGGGCTCTGTTGGTTGGGACTGTTAACGACGCTGCTTTATTGTACATCCTGTGAATAGAGATGCATACGCAGCGTGATTGTATGATGTGTGCAGAAAATCAATAAAAATTTGTTTAAAAAAAAAAAGTGTTTCGCCCATCTGGCTAATCCACCAAGAGCGTTCTCAATGCATGTATCTCAAAATCACTTCTTCTAGATCCTGTAAGGTCAACATGTGACAAACTAAAGTCTCTACGGTCCTTTGGAGAATTGATTTTATGAACTACTGCATAAGTACAAGAGCTGTCCTCACTTTGACAATTATTCTCCATGTTGGTGGATTTTTGGGGTGTAGCCAGCGGATAGGGTCACCTGCATTACTACAAAAGGGTTTGTCTAGTTACAGCTGCAGTCCCCTATCACTCTGGAAAGGGACTTACTCGTGGCCTGTCCTACACCTAAATGCCCATTCCCGGCCTTTTGTAGGACATTTACTCACACGAAAATCAATGTACGAGTACATATTTGTATAAAACCATGTGTTGTCAATTACAAAGTGGTTTTCTACAGGAGGAAAGGGAAATTATGAAGAGGAAAAGATAAAAGGCAGACGGAGAGAGAGGTTGCAAGAATGGGAATAAAACCAAGCATTGGCACAGCCAATAGGTCTTGCCTTTGGGACCTTATAAGTGGGCTACTGTTAACAAGTAGGCAGTAGCGCTTGTGAAAAGCACAGCGCTGTAAAAAAAAAGATAACATATGCATAAGCGGGCGGCCCCCATCATGCAGCCAAGGTGATCGTGACCAAGAGGGCAGTATGGTTCAGAAACGTGAAAACCGTGTAATTGCAATACATAAACCACATTTGCTGTTTTCTAGGACATCTATATATTAAGCATATACAATTGTGATGATTGTCAAAGATGGTTAAGGGGGTTATATTTGACATTAGTAATAGCAGTAAAACTAAAAAAAACGTTATTACAACTATAAGGTCAACAAACAAAATCCCTTTGTAATGTAATTGTACATTAATTTAGGCAAAAAATATTGATGTCAGAGAGGTAACTGCTTCCATGTGATGAAGAGAACATTCTATGTGTGACCATTAAGCGGCATTTACAAGTTAAACGAAGTATTTTAACTGACGAGTCATAGCCAACAAACACAGCTGCACTAAATGCGCCTCCTCTCTTACAAACCTAGTGCTCGGCAGGAGAAGCCCCCTTCGCAAAGGACCTATGGTGGACTCACACATATAGGGGTCATTAAGGAAACATATACTAGAGCAGAACACAAGGGCACATCCTACCTACCAATTGAGGGCAAAACTAAAACACCAGATTAGAAAAGTGGCAACACAACTATAAGTACAACAGATTATATTGTAAACGGTTGCTTTCTCAACTGGGTAGGCAAGTATACGAAGTTTCATAGGTTCATGCCTCTCAACCCAAAAATAAGTAGTCCCTGGCCTGTGTTTGGACCACTATTTTTGACTTACTCTTCCTGGCTTATATTTAATCAAGCCTAGAGTCTGAATCATTTCTTGTATGTGGGTCACACAGAGCACGGCCTAAACCCATACATTGTGCATGATCTATAAATGCGCATCTGGCTTTGCTAAATGGACATGTGCACAACTGGCTCCAAGACCAATAAGATAGCGCAAGGGGTTAATGCAGCTGTTGCGAAATGCAGAGGGAGGTTCCAGAGCCAGCGAGAATGCTCAGAGCTGGTGACTTCTGCAGAACGCAGTCTGTAACCGCAGCTCCAGTACTATGATGACTGCTAAGAGTTTAACGTAAATAGCGCTGCCTTAAAGATCTGAGCAGATCACACATTCCAGTCTCAGCAAAAAAAGGCCTCGGGGTTAATGTGTCTAATGCACAGACCTAGGCACGTTTTGCAGGCCAGTGGCCCCAAGATTGTGAGGGGGGGAGAGGAAAGGCAGCGGAGGTGCAGACTCTAGTCTAGAGGCTGCATAAAGGAGAGTGAGGGGGCGGGGAAGGAAAGCTGATCAGAGAAGCAGCTGAGGGCTGATGTAGTCGGAGTTAAAGATGCCTTCAGGCAGGCTGTGAATGTTTGTTTTACTTAAGCAAGCAAACGAGTTTCGTTAATTTACACGCAAATGTAGAAAGTGGCATTCTGAGGATGGTTTGTTAAAGTGCAGAAATTGTAGTTGGGGGTTGTATTTTCCCACAGTAAGCATCCTTGAAGCAACCTGCGAACCCTGCCTTAGCATTAAAGAGGGAGAAAAACAAGGTTCAAACAAGCGAGGCCGTTTCGCGGCCGTGCTTTGTTTAATTACTAACACGAGCCAAGATAACGATAAGGGAGGAATGCAGCTGGTACAATGCGCGCCGCTGCTCGCTCCCGAGACCCCTAGGCCATGGGAGTGAAAGTTTAGAGGAAAGGCGGGACATGCACCCGTCTTTGGCCATTTGCATGCTTTCATTATTGAATGCCACACGCAAAGGCCAATGGAATCTGTGGGAGAAGGCAGACACATACAAAGAAGTCTCTTGGAAGTCTAAAGTGATTCCAAGAGGCCCTATCCTAGGGTGAGACCTAAAAAAGAAGCAAGGCATGGAGAAAAGAGAGATGGGAGGAAAAACGAAAAGATGATACAGAGAAGACTAAACAATCAACGGAAGGAAGAAAGGCAGCAGAGGAAGAACGCAACAGAAGTTGGAAACATGGGATTATTAAAAGAAGGAAAACAAAGGAACGAAGGGAGAAAAAAAAGAGGAGGGTATGATGAAGGAGAGAGGGGAGAGGGAATAAGGGAAGCAAATGAAGGCATAAGGAAGGGTGGAAGAAAGAAAACATGGAAGAAGGACTGGAAGAAGGAAGTTAATAATTCAAGTAAGCAACTAAGACTGAAGGAAACTATGAAGAGAGGTGTGGAAGAAGAATGCAAGGGTTAAGGAAGAGAGATTGTAAATGGGAAGAAGGAAGCAAGGACGTCATAGAAACAAGAAGAAAGAAAGAAAAGGAGAATGCCGACAGGGAGACAAAGAAGGAATGGAAGATAGCAAGATATGGGATAAAAAAAAGAAAGTAAATTAAGAAAGAAAGACAAAGAATTGATGCAAACAAAAGGAGATGGATGAATAAAGGAAGAAAACAGAAAAACGGAAGTAAAGGAAAGGGGAAAATGAAAGAAAATGACAGGAACAGATAAAAAAAGGCATTAAACAAGAAAGAAGGGGATATCGAAGGAAGGAAGGTAGACAAAGAAAGAAGAACAAAGATAGGGTAATGAAACAAAGTAGATGAGAAGAAAGAATGGAAGAACAAAAAAAGGGGAGATGACTGTAATGAGGGGAAAGAAAGAAAGGGGATATGACCTAATGTGAAACAAACAAAGTAAGAGAGAAGAAAGTGTGAGGAAAGAAGCAACAGTGAGAAGGAACAAAAAAGAAAGAGGGCAAAGCCAGAACAAAGAAATAAAGTAGAAATATCAAGAAAAAAATCAGTGAGAAGTGTGTCAGTATTTTACTGGCAATGTTGCTCCTGGAATAAGGGGGCTGTTTTAGGTATATCATTGGTATCCTTACCGTTATCCAGACCAACCAAGCCAAGTCCTTGGCCATCTTTGCCCGCTGGCGTTCAGCAGTGGCTTATGAGGAGAATCCTGGCATAAGGTTCCATTTAGTGTCCACTACAAGCACACGATGCACATCCCTGCAATGAGCTGGCAATACGTCGGCATGTAGGATAGCTTCTGTCTACTGTGGGCAGTAGTGCATGTGAAGTAGATTCTGTCCACGTTCGGCAGGAGCGGATGGGGCCGATTCTGTCCATGATGGGCAGTAGTGCTTGTGACGCAGATTCTGTCCACGGTGGGCAGTAGTGCATGTGAAGCAGATTCCGTCCACTGTGGCAGTAGCGCATGTGGGGCAGATTCTGTCCATGATGGGCAGTAGCGCATGTGGAGAAGATATTGTCCACAATGGGCAGTAGTGCTTGTGACGCAGATTCTGTCCACGGTGGGCAGTAGTGCATGTGAAGCAGATTCCGTCCACTGTTAGCAGTCGCGCTTGTGGTGCAGATTCTGTCCATGATGGGCAGTAGCGCATGTGGGGCATATTCTGTCCACGATGGGCAGTTGCGTATGTGGGGCAGATTCTGTCCACAATGGGCAGTCGTGCATGTGGGGCAGATTCTGTCCACTTTGGGCAGTAGCACATGTGGGGCAGATTCTGTCCACAATGGGCAAATTCTGTCCATGTTGGGCAGATTCTGTCCACGTTGGGCAATAGTGCATGTTGGGCAGATTCTATCCACGATGGACAGTGGTGCATGTAGGGCAGATTCTGTTCACGTTCAGCAGTATTTTTTTTTTTTAAACCTTTATTGATTCAAACAGAGCAATACAGGCGCAGGCCTACAACCACAGGGGCCGGCCGCAAAATCAGGAGCTAAACAGGAGCAGTGTAAATGTGTACGATAAAAGGAGGAAGCACGCAATAGTCATAGTATGTGGTCGTAGCACAGCGAAACACAAGGATAAGAGAGGTTTCATTTTTATAATACGGAGAAGGAGGCAGCAGCTATATCAACAGGGGCATCATACTACACAATATACAAAAAGAGACGGGAGGGGTGTACCCCCCCAGGCAATCAAAAATCAATGGTAAGCAATAAGGCCATAGACACCCTACGCCCGCCGAAAGCGGGCCAGGAGTAAAGGTCAAACAATGGCGAACAATTTAGCAAAAACATCGCGCGAAAAACCCACCCGTACAAGACAGAAAGAAGAGACAAGTGCAAATGCCGAACAGAAAAAGGATGTAAGAAGAAGATAAGCCAACCCCCTTGGGAAAGAAGAGAAGAAAGGGACCATAGAACAAAACAAACTAAAATAACAAAACCCTTCCAACACCCGCCACCCTACATCACCGTAATGGCTATGGCCTACCCCACTAACAGCGTGCCTGTCGCCCCAGAGTCACCCTAAAGAAGAAAATAAAGAGAGAAAGAAGAAGACAAAAGAGAAAAAGAGCGAGGAGAGGAGCCGGCGATTCAGACACTCAGTCCCCCCCACTCCCGCAACTAAAATCGTAGAGACAGAGGCCATAGAAAGTACAAAGAGCAGCGAGCGCACAAAACGCAATCAGTAACAGCCCCACAAAACATGTCCTTGAATCACCAGTAACCAGCAAGACGTCCCTCCAAGACCCAAGCGAGGTCACCCCTGGCCACTTCTGTGAATAGTAGAACTGCTAAACAGTGTTGCAGTCAGAAGACAGGTCGATACTAAAAGTTCAATCCTTCCAGGCGGAGCAGGCAGCGCTGCCGCACCACATCGTCCCAACCACCAAGTAACAACCAACGATGCACGGCGGCAGCCAGAATTCAACAATACACCGACCACCAACAAGTCCAAGTCCAAAAACAGGTCTGCCAAGCACGGAAAAGAAAGTACAGGATGCGGGAAGCACCGCAGCACAGGAGCCAGATCCGTTCGCACCCTCAAAACTGTAGATTCATCCAGGGAATCTGGCACGGCGACCGAAGGAGATTCAGCAACACCAACTCGGGGGGAAGCCACCGCGCCACAAAATGGCGGATCAACAATGGCAGTGAGCCGTACCTCCAAATCCCGGGAGTCCCGGAGCAGAGCAATCCGCAGGGTAACTAGTGCAACCAGCACGTGACTGTACGTAAGCGTCTCTCCATGCCGCCGAAGTCCAGGGGTCTCAAAATCAGTCGTGTCTCCGTCCCCGGGAGGGGTACACTCCGAGGCACCATCCGCCATCTTAACCACTTCGTTCTCCGCCACTTCTCCTCCACCTCCGAGTCCAGCCCGGCCACCAGGGGCAACAGGTCTCACGGCTGATCAGCGGCAGTTGACGTCTGGTGCAGAAAGGGGAGTCACCGAAAGGCCGGGCGCGCTCCCCGCAGCTCTCCGGGAGCCGACCGCCGGTTCCCAGATGGGACTATTAACATGGGCGGGCGTGTCACCCCAGGGGAACTGGGCGACACGGCTGCTCTCTGGCTCGTCGACAGCTCGGGCATATGGGGCGACCCGCTATTGGGAGCGGGTCAGCACCACCTCTCCCGGCTCGCGGCTCTCAGGCTCCCACTAACCGGTTTCTCAGCCAAACCAGGGCCGCTGACACTACGAATACTGTCGGCAACCTCTGCACTCGAGGCCCCGGCGTCAGCGCCACGAAGGCCGGCAAACAGGCGAGGGCAGATCTTCGGATTCACTGCACGGCGGAGCCCCAAAATTTGATGGTAAGTGAGCGTTTGTCTCGAACAGCATTAATCAAAAAGCCTCGCTCAGGATTATCGACAGGATAGGCGGGCGGGGAGGAAGGGACCTCAGAGCAAAGCATTCATGCGACTATTCCGATCGCCATCTTGGCTCCTCCCCCCCACGTTCAGCAGTATTGCATGTGGGGCAGATTCTGTCCATGAAGGAGAGTAGTGCATGTGGGGCAGATTCTGTCCACAATGGGCAGTAGTGCATGTGGGGCAGATTCTGTCCATGATGGGCAGTAGTGCATGAGGGGCAGATTCTGTCCATAATGGGCAGTAGTGCATGTGGGGCAGATTCTGTCCATGAAGGAGAGTAGTGCATATGGGGCAGATTCTGTCCATGATGGGCAGTAGTGCATGTAGGGCAGATTCTGTCCACGGTTAGCCGTATTGCATGTGGGGCAGATTCTGTCCACGATGGGCAGTAGTGCATGTAGGGTAGATTCTGTCCACGTTCTGCAGTATTGCATGTGGGGCAGATTCTGTCCACGATGGGCAGTAATTCATGTGGGGCAGTTTCTATCCAAATTGGGCAGTAATTCATGTGGGGCAGATTCTGTCCAAGATGGGCAGTAATTCATGTGGGGCAGATTCTGTTCATGATGGGCTGTAGTGCATGTGGGGCAGATGCTGTCCACAATGGGCAGTAGTGCATGTGGGGCAGATTCTGTTCATGATGGGCTGTAGTGCATGTGGGGCAGATGCTGTCCACAATGGGCAGTAGTGCATGTGGGTCAGATTCTGTCCAAGATGGGCAGTAATTCATGTGTGGCAGATTCTGTCCAAGATGGGCAGTAGTGTATGTCTGGCAGATTCTGTCCACGTTCGGCAGTATTGCATGTGGGGAAGATTCTGTTCATGATGGGCAGTAGTGCATGTGGGGTAGAATCTGTTCACAATGGGCAGTTGTGCATGTAGGGCAGATTCTGTCCACATTCGGCAGTATTGCATGTGGGGCAGATTCTGTCCACATTCGGCAGTATTGCATGTGGGGCAGATTCTGTTCACATTTGGCAGTATTGCATGTGGGGCAGATTCTGTCCATGAAGGAGAGTAGTGCATATGGGGCAGATTCTGTCCATGATGGGCAGTAGTGCATGTAGGGCAGATTCTGTCCACGGTTAGCCGTATTGCATGTGGGGCAGATTCTGTCCACGATGGGCAGTAGTGCATGTAGGGCAGATTCTGTTAACGTTCTGCAGTATTGCATGTGGGGCAGATTCTGTCCACGATGGGCAGTAATTCATGTGGGGCAGTTTCTATCCAAATTGGGCAGTGGAGCATGTAGGGCAGATTCTGTATATGTTCTGCAGTATTGCATGTGGTCAGAATCTGTCCACGATGGGCAGTAATTCATGTGGGGCAGATTCTGTCCAAGATGGGCAGTAATTCATGTGGGGCAGATATTGTTCATGATGGGCTGTAGTGCATGTGGGGCAGATGCTGTCCACAATGGGCAGTAGTGCATGTGGGTCAGATTCTGTCCAAGATGGGCAGTAATTCATGTGGGGCAGATTCTGTCCAAGATGGGCAGTAGTGCATGTCTGGCAGATTCTGTCCACGTTCGGCAGTATTGCATGTGGGGAAGATTCTGTTCATGATGGGCAGTAGTGCATGTGGGGTAGAATCTGTCCACAATGGGCAGTTGTGCATGTAGGGCAGATTCTGTCCACATTCGGAAGTATTGCATGTGGGGCAGATTCTGTCCACATTCGGCAGTATTGCATGTGGGGCAGATTCTGTTCACATTCGGCAGTATTGCATGTGGGGCAGATTCTGTTCACGTTCGGCAGTATTGCATGTGGGGAAGATTCTGTTCATGATGGGCAGTAGTGCATGTGGGGTAGAATCTGTCCACAATGGGCAGTTGTGCATGTAGGGCAGATTCTGTCCACATTCGGCAGTATTGCATGTGGGGCAGATTCTGTCCACATTCGGCAGTATTGCATGTGGGGCAGATTCTGTTCATGATGGGCAGTAGTGCATGTGGGGCAGATTCTGTCCACATTGGGCAGTTGTGCATGTAGGGCAGATTCTGTCCACGTTCAGCAGTATTGCATCTGGGGTAGATTCTATTCATGATGGGCAGTACCTTCATGTACTACCGCCCAGTGTGGACAGAATCTTCCCCACATGAATTACTGCCCATCGTGGACAGAATCTTCCCCACATGCACTACTGCCCATCGTGGACAGAATCTGCCTAACATGCACACTACAGCCCATCATGAACAGAATCTGCCCCACCGCAATACTGCCCATCGTGGACAGAATCTGCTCGACATGCACTACTGCCCATTGTGGACAGAATCTGCCCCACATGCACTACTGCCCATGTTATGTTATGTTATGTTATGTGACATTTTTAATGCGCACAGATGCTCCAGCGAAGGAGCGTCCTGGCGCAGGGAAAGGCAAACACAACACAACACTAAAACCAGCAACAAAAAAACAGAGCACTTAAAACAGGGGAAATTTAAAACAGAAAAGTTTTCAAGGCCCTACGGAAGGATATTAGATCATCCAGAAGGCGGATTTCCAGAGGGAGCGCATTCCAAAGAACTGCAGCTTTCACTCGGAAAGAGCGTCCCCCCATCCGGCTGAATCTGAACCGGGGAACAACCACCAAGGATTGTCCAAGGGAACGAAGTGAGCGAGTTGGCACATAGGGAGAGATCAATTTATTAAGTAGCAAAGGTGCCGACTCTCGAAGAATTTTAAAAACCAGGCTGAGGGCTTTGAATTGAATTCGCTTATTCATCGGGAGCCAGTGTAAGGACCGCAGAGTATTGGAGGTAGGGCAAGTCCGGGGCAAGCCGACCACCGCCCTAGCCGCAGCATTCTGGACTCGCTGTAAACGGAGTATCTCAGCTTGGTTCGCTCCTAAAAGGAGTGAACTAGCATAGTCCAGGCGAGAAATAATCATCGCTTGAATGACCAGCTGTCTTGTAGGAGCATCGAAGAATTTGAGCAGGGGTCTTAGCCCGCGTAATACTCCAAAACAGCAGGCCGCCACTCTCTTCGTGTGAGTCACAAAGCTTAACGTGTGGTCAAGCCATACTCCCAGATTCCTGAGTTCCAGGACAGGGGCTGGAGCTGTTCCCAGCTCAGGAGGCCACCATCCATCTCCCCAGAGGTCCGCATCCCTTCCTACGATCATCACCTCCGTTTTTGATGCGTTCAGCTGGAGACAGTTGTTATTCATCCAGCTGGCCACCTCTCTCAGTCCACTGCGGAACCTGAGGGCATCCTTCTTGGCATCCCCGCTGATCGTAACCGCCAGCTGAGTGTCGTCGGCATAGGAAACCATGGTTAGGCCCCATTGCCTGGCGACTTCAGCCAGCGGCTGCACGTACAGATTAAAAAGCGTGGGACTCAGCGAGGAGCCCTGAGGCACCCCCAGGTCCAACGGATGGTATTTGGACTGAAAAGGAGGGGTGGCAACGCAGAAGGAGCGATCACTAAGGAAGGAGCGGAACCACTGCAGAGCTGAACCACCAAGGCCAATGTCCTGCAGGCGGTGTAGAAGGATGCGATGGGAGACAGTGTCAAAGGCAGCGCTCAGGTCTAATAAAATAAGCGCTGCCGTTTGACCTGCATCCAATACAATCCGCAAGTGCTCAACCATGAACAGAATCCGCCCCACATGCAATACTGGCGAACGTGAAGAAAACAAGTTACTTACCTGTAACTTTAGTTCTCCAGTATTGGAATCTTTCATAGATTCACATGCCTGAATCATTCCCCGTCGTCGAGACGGGAGTCTCCGGTATATAAAAAACAGTGCTTAGTAGTATAGCAAACTGAAAAGAGGCCTAGGCCCATTTCCCTTTTGCAACCCATAGCCTTTGTTATGTAAAAAAGGCCCAAACTTTTCTCTGAACCAATCAGAGCTCCTCACCCTCTAGAACACTCCTGAGAGAACCTTCTGCCCCTCAGATTTTTCTACCGCACGTTGTGCTAGGGAGTCTCCTTTGAGCTCTGCTCAAACTCTTTACTTCTACAGTATTTTGACTTGGATTTGAGGTTTCTACATCAACCATGTCTGAGAAAGAGAGAAAAAAGGATTATTTAGAGCTTGTTCAACCTGCTCCAAGAAGAGCCTGTTTACAGACGACCCTCACAAGGACTGCATCTACAGTCTCTATCCAGACCATAAGGCAGCAGATTGTAAGGTATGTCGTACCTTTTCAAATAAGACCTTGCGAGATCGTGAGGGAAGGCTACTGATCTGGCTTCAGAAAGTCAAAGCCAGGAAGGAAATCCTCTCAAGTGAGAGTGAGGAGGAATCTGTGGCGTCTAAGAGATCTCAGAAGAGAAGTAGATCTCCTCAGACACATTCCTCAGGGGAAAGACCTGAGAAGGCCCCAAAAAAGACCACTCCAGGGTCTTCAGGGCGCAGTCCCTCAAAATCCCCTTCAGTCTCATCTAAGGGGAAGAAGGGATCTGCTTGTGAGGTGAAAGGAGTAAAATCCACCTCAGATCCACTAAAGTCACCTCAGAAGATCAAGATTACCATCAAACGATCTTCTTCTGTGCCTTCTGAGGAGAAATCAACTCCGTCGACGGGACCGTCGACTAAAAAGGGACCATCGACGACGACGAAAACACCTCCGTCGTCGGCGAAAAAGGATAAGGCTGGTGAAAAAACAGCGTTGACGATTTCACCGTCGAAGAAGGCGTCGACGACCGTGTCAACGACGGCGTCGACGACGGCAGCGTCGACCAGGACTGTGTCGACGACGGCAGTGTCGACGGCAGCGTCGGCGAGGACGACGACGTCGACGAGGACAGCGTCGACGATCACTACAACGTCGACGGTGGCGTCGACGGCAATGACTTGGTCGATGACGGTGATGGGAATCTCGTCGACGGGCTCGTCGACTAGAGAAAAAACACCAGAAAAAAGGTTGGTGCCTTGGAAAAAACCTATAACACCTGAGGTTACATCTCCAAGCAAGGTCTCCCCATTGCTGCCGTCTCACTTACTGGAGGAGGAAGATTCGGAGGAAGATGAGGAGTATGGTATTGCCAGTAGCCCTTCACAATTACAGGTCAAGTACCAAGAATACGATTCTGAGGAGGAATATGGGGGTTATCAAGAGCAACCCCAGGAACAACACCGATATCGCCAACAGCAACGAGAGGAGATGACAAGTGTGCCATCCTCTTTGTTGAAGGATCTCCAGGGAATGTTGGAGGATTATAGGAGAAGACACCCAGCGACACCAGTCGCTCAACAGGCCATAGAGGCTACTCCACGTCCACGATCGGTTCCAGGAACTCCGATTCGTAGGAGAGAGATTGTGCCGGAACCTACTGTTAGGTCCCCACCACCGACAACACACCACGATACC
Organism: Lissotriton helveticus; assembly: GCF_964261635.1. Lineage (NCBI taxonomy): Eukaryota > Metazoa > Chordata > Amphibia > Caudata > Salamandridae > Lissotriton > Lissotriton helveticus. Next base: position 2,112,362,175 of record NC_136065.1, read on the forward strand.
TCGGATGAGGATCAAGAGGAGGGTGAGATTGTGGACACAAATGCGGAATGGCATGACTATGTCGCCCAATCACCTTCAACTCCTCCGCAGAGACCAGTGGACTCGCCACCGGAGGACATTGGTGGATTTTATAATTTGGTGGAGAGAGCCACTAAGAGGTTTGCACTGACCATGACAGAGGAGAAAACGGAGTGTTTTCTATATGACTTTAAAGACTCGGATAGGAGATCTGTACGATCTCTGCCTATAGTGTCTCATATCTGGATGGAAGGATTGAAGGTCATGGAGACGCCAGCGACGGTAACACCGGTTCTGGCCAGACTGGATAAAAAGTATAAAGCACCGGTCGATGCTCCATCTTGCCTTGTGGGTCATCCCAAACCGGATTCTGTGATCACGCAGGCGGCACAACAGAAATCCAGGAACCCATCTGCTCCGATTGCAACACCTCTAGACAAGGAGGGCAGAAGGTTGAATAACGCAGGGAAGCGTTTTTCATTAATGTCTGCTCTGCTTGTGAGAGCCGCTAATGCCCTCGCTATATTGGGAAGGTATGACAGGCAGATGTGGTGTGACCTGTCTCCGTACGTTAACCTCGTGCCAGATCCAGAGAAGCAGGAGGCGAAGAAAATTCTCATGGAAGGAGAGAGGACTTCGGCTGAAGTCATAGACTACGCTATGGATATAGCGACCACAGCATTTAGATCCTTGGGAGGAGCTGCGGTCCTGCGCAGGCAAGGTTGGCTACGGGCAACAGCATTTAGGCCGGAGGTGCAAAACAAAATTTTAGACCTCCCTTTCAATGGAGAAGAATTATTTGGAAAACATATAGATGATACGCTGGAAAGTATCAAGAAGGATACTGATACGGCAAAGGCTCTGGGAACACAGCAGTACAGGAAAACCCCTTTTCGTGGCTCCAGGGGGAGAGGACAATCCTCGTATAGAGGAGGATACCAACAAGAGAGATATTCGTCTTCTTATCAGTCCTCATCACAGCCGTACCATCCGCAATATAACCAGCGTCAGTCAGGAGGATACACAAAATCAACTCCAAGAGGACGAGGTGGCCGAGGAAAGGACAACATCTGTCGGCAATGACAACCTCCATCTTCCGGCTCTGTCAGATGCTCCCCTGGGTGGAAAGATTGCTCACTATCTTCACAATTGGCGGAAAATAACAACGGACCAATGGGTCCTCAAAATAGTTTAATTCGGTCACACCCTAGAATTTCTTCAGACGCCCGCTTGTACACCACCGATGCACCAGAGAGCCAATCATCTGCATCAACTCCGGCAGGAGATTCGGACAATGCTCCGAAAGGGAGCAATAGAAAAGGTACCGAAATCCAAGGAAAACAAGGGGTTTTACTCCCGTTTTTTTCTTATCAAGAAAAACAAGCTCCAGTGGCGTCCCATTCTGGATCTCAGATCCTTAAACACCTATCTCAAGAAGCAATCTTTCAGGATGGTATCCCTACAGGACATCCTTCCGTTATTAAACCCAGGAGATCATATGACCACATTGGACCTACAAGACGCGTATTTCCACGTGCCGATACATCCTGCACACAGGCAGTACCTTCGGTTCTGGGTAGCCGGAGGACATTACCAATTCAGGGTACTGCCATTCGGCTTGAAGTCAGCGCCAAGAGTTTTCACGAAATGCCTGGCTCCAGTGGCGGCTGTGTTGAGGAAGCAAAGACATCAAATATTTCCTTACCTCGACGACTGGTTAGTCAATGCACCATCAAAGACACAGGCCAGAGCGTCGACGCAAGCTAGCATAGACTTATTCGCCGATTTAGGATTGACTCTAAATGAGGGAAAGTCAAACCTCCACCCAGCAAGAGTGATCACATTTCTGGGGGCAATATTGGACACGGAATGCAACAAAGCATTTCCCTCCGAGGAAAGACAACTGAGGATTGTGTCGCTCTTCCAAGACTTGGGAAAAAGAAAGTCTCTTTCAGTCCGCAGGTACAAATTCTTGCTGGGCACAATGTCCTCTTGTATTCCACTGCAGGCTAAGGATGAGACCATGGCAGGAACAGATCGATCTCCAATGGCGTCAGGCGGAGGGATCCTTCGACGATACAATAAAGGTGACACCAGTGATGCTGCAGGCAGCAAAGTGGTGGACGCAAAAAGCAAATGTGTCTCAAGGACTGACGTTTCTAGCAAGAGCAGCTCCGCTAGTGGTAACGACGGATGCGTCGTTAGAAGGATGGGGAGCTTTCCTTCAGGACCTTCAGGTCAGCGGCCGTTGGAAGGCAGAGGAACAGCAATTGCCTATAAATCAGCTGGAGCTCAGGGCGATCTGCTTGGCATTACTGGCCTTTCTGCCAAGGATAAAAGGTGCGCCGGTGTTGGTAAGAACAGACAACACCACGGCGATGCATTATGTGAACAAGCAAGGGGGAACAAGATCTCTCTCCCTGTCTCAGGAAGCCCAGGAGATATGGGAATGGGCTATTCAGCAGGGAATATCATTGACAGCAGCACACCTCCCGGGAGATCAGAACGTCAAAGCGGATACTCTCAGCAGGCTAAAATCGTCCTGCCACGAATGGGAGCTAGACCAGGAGATCCTGGACAGCATCTTTCGGAGATGGGGAACACCGATGGGTGGACCTCTTCACCACAAGGGAAAACAGAAAATGCCAGTACTTCGCAAGCTGGCTTCCCCAGAGGGGATCTTGGGGGAATGCGTTTTCCATGGCATGGTCCGGCATCTTTGCCTACGGTTTTCCTCCAATTCCTCTTCTCCCCCGCGTACTGGTGAAGATCAAGAAAGAGCCATGCAGGCTGATCCTAGTAGCCCCGTGGTGGCCCAGACAACACTGGTTCACGGAACTGCTGCTACTGTCGGAGGACCGTCCAATTCGGTTGCTCCGGATTCCATCGCTTCTGACAATGTCCAAGGGGCAGGTGCGCCACCCGGACCCGAAATCCTTGCGATTAGCAGCCTTTCTCCTGAACACTGTGAGTTTAGCCATCTGAACATCTCACATGAATGTCGGGAGATCCTGTCCAAGGCCAGAGCGGAGAGTACCAACAAAACCTACAGAATGAAATGGAAGAGGTTTTGTCTATGGTGTAAGAGACATGATGTTCACCCTCTTACTGCTGCACCTCATCAAATTATACCGTACATTCTGCTGTTAGCAAAGTCAGGATTAGCACACGCCTCCATCAAGGTGCATTTGGCTGCGTTATCCCGATACAGGAGATCATCGTCAGGCCCATCTTTATGGTCCTCAAGGATTATCAAACAATTCATGAAAGGGATATTCAGAGTCTTTCCAGCAGTAAAGCCTCCCCCACCTTTATGGAATCTGAATATTGTACTCTCTCAATTGATGAACCCACCATTTGAACCGATACACAGGGCAGGCCTGAAGTTCTTGTCCTGGAAAGTGGCTCTTCTCATTGCATTGACTTCAGCGAGAAGAGTAGGTGAACTACAAGCGCTCACGATTCAGGAGCCTTTCTTGCAATTTCAAGAAGATAAGATGATTCTCAGGACAAACCCAAAGTTCATTCCGAAGGTGCCAACTGATTATCATTTGAACGAACCATTGGTGCTGAAGCGTTTCTTTCCTCATCCATCAACAGCGGCAGAAAGAGTATTACACTCGCTGGACGTTCAGAGATGTATGAAATTTTACTTGAAAGAAACTAAGGCGTTTCGCAAGTCTTCCCAGTTATTCGTCGCCTTCAGCGCACACAGGAAAGGTTTCCCGCTGTCAAAGAGGGGAATTGCCAGATGGATTTCCAGTGCGATTGTCTACTGTCATCAAGCTGCTGGAAAGCCTTTGAATGCACGAGTCCGTGCCCATTCCACGAGGGCGGTGGCCACATCCACTGCACTGTTTGGAGGAGTGCCAATCCAGGATATCTGCAGAGCAGCAACCTGGGCATCTATGCACACCTTCACCAGGCACTACTGCTTGGAGGCGGCCGCAGAATCGGATGCGGCGGTGGGAGAGGCGGTACTGCGGAACATCATCCAGTAACGGTGAGCCTTTCTTGCATCCCTCCATCCATAAGTTCTCTTATTTACAAAGTCACATTTTATATAAGTATGTATATATGTATATGAGATTATGCTTAATTTTCTAATGGTATTGCATGATTATGTAATGTATCAGGAAAATGTGCTTTGTTTTTTCACTGCTCGCTATTCTGATTCAGGCATGTGAATCTATGAAAGTTCCAATACTGGAGTAAGAAAACAAGTTACTTACCTGTAACTTTAGTTCTCCAGTATTGGAATCTTTCATAGATTCACATGCACCCACCCTCCTCCCCTGAGAGGCTCACCTCGGATTTAGCACAAGAAGTGTGTTATACGCACAAGTGCGCAAAAAATCTGAGGGGCAGAAGGTTCTCTCCTAGGAGTGTTCTAGAGGGTGAGGAGCTCTGATTGGTTCAGAGAAAAGTTTGGGCCTTTTTTACATAACAAAGGCTATGGGTTGCAAAAGGGAAATCGGCCTAGGCCTCTTTTCAGTTTGCTATACTACTAAGCACTGTTTTTTATATACCGGAGACTCCCGTCTCGACGACGGGGAATGATTCAGGCATGTGAATCTATGAAAGATTCCAATCCTGGAGAACTAAAGTTACAGGTAAGTAACTTGTTTTCTTCACGTTCGGCAGTATTGCATGTGGGGCAGATTCTGTTCATGATGGGCAGTAGTGCATGTGGGGCAGATTCTGTCCACAATGGGCAGTAGTGCATGTCGAGCAGATTCTGTCCACGATGGGCAGTATTGCGGTGGGGCAGATTCTGTTCATGATGGGCTGTAGTGTGCATGTGAGGCAGATTCTGTCCACGATGGGCAGTAGTGCATGTGGGGAAGATTCTGTCCACGATGGGCAGTAATTCATGTGGGGAAGATTCTGTCCACACTGGGCGGTAGTACATGAAGGTTTCCTGAAAATGAAAAGCTGTTTAGGTCGAAACCTGCCAGAAGCATAGCTTTCTGGTTTTCTTAATTCATCTTGGGGAGCCACTGAAAGCTTCCCTGGGAATGCATTCCGCCCGATGCTTTCCATTGGCTTTGTGGTTTATATCTCACATTTTCTGTCTCTCTATTGCTGTCTTTATGTGTTTAATTTAGGCTGTGCAGGTTCAATTCTTCTCCCCAAGGAGATGAACCTTTTCACACTACCTCTCCTTGTATTCTTCCAGAAGTGCTCCTTTCTGTAAACAGGCATGTACATCTTGTTCTTATCTTGTCACATTTGCTGTCCATTCAAAGTCAGGGGTCAAATGTCAGGATCTGTCTTTCAAGGGAGCTTGGTGTTTATTTTCTTTCTCTGAACTCTTAAGTGAGGGGATTTACGCACAATACCATTTGAACGAACTGTGAAAGTATTTCAGAATATATCGGAATTAGCAAAGCACAGATGAAGAACATATTTTGTAATATGAAGTGTGTTGGAAATAAATACTCTAACATGATGAAAACAAATCAATACTCTTGGTGATGCCATTTCCACACATTATCGTTTGTGCATTGCATAGTTGTATTAGTAAAACTATGTCTGTGCAAATGTAATGGTCATTTTAATTGAAGATGTGCAGTCTGTAACGGTAGTGCGCTACCACACAGTGCGTACTCCATTCTATGCCACTCCACTCTATACCACTCCACACCACTCTGCAACACTGCACTCTATGCCATTGCACTATATTCCAATACATTCTACGCCAATGTACTCTACCACCTCACTTTATACCCCTGCACTTTATACCAATCCACTCTATGCCACTCTAATCTATTCTCCACCACTGCACTCTATGCCACTGCATTCTACACCACTTTATGCCATTACTCTCTCCCTCTACGCTACTGCCCTCTACCCTGCACCACTCCATGCTAGACCACTCCACTCTATGCCACTTCACTTCACTCCACTCTGAAACTATCTACTCTATGCCACTTTATATCACTCCACTCAATGCCACTGTACTCTACAACACTGCACTCTACCCTGCACCACTCCACTCTACACCACTTCACTCTACGCCACTTCACTCTACTCTGAAACTATCTACTCTATGCCACTTTATATCACTCCACTCAATGCCACTGTTCTCTACAACACTGCACTCTACCCTGCACCACTCCACTCTACACCACTTCACTCTACGCCACTTCACTCTACGCCACTTCACTCTACTCTGAAACTATCTACTCTATGCCACTTTATATCACTCCACTCAATGCCACTGTACTCTACAACACTGCACTCTACCCTGCACCACTCCACTCTACACCACTTCACTCTACGCCACTTCACTCTACTCTGAAACAATCCAGTTTATGCCACTGTACTCTACAACACTGCACTTTACACCACTTCACTCTACTCTGCAGCACTGCTCTCTGTGCCACTGCTCTCTACGGCACTGCACTCTACCACTACACTGTGCTCTGCATCACTGTAGTCTATGCTGCTGCTCTCTACGCCACCCTACAACACTGCAATCTATGACTCTGACACTCTACTCTGCAACACTGCACTCTCCCCCACTCTACTCTGCACTACTTCTCTCTATGCCACTGCACTCTGCAGCACTTTACGCAACTGCACTCTATGCCACTTGCCTCTACGCTACTATACTCTACACCACTGCACTCTACGCCACTGTATTCTATGCCACTGCACTCAATGCACTCCACTCTCCACTCTTCACCACTGACCTTTATGCCACTGCACTCTACTCTGCACCACTGTGGTCTATGCCGCTGCTCTCTAGACCACTCTACGCCACTCTACACCACTGCACTCTACCCTGCACCACTCCACTCTACACCACTTCACTCTACTCTGAAACAATCTACTCGATGCCACTGTACTCTACAACACTGCACTTTACACCACTTCACTCTACTCTGCAGCACTGCTCTCTGTGCCACTGCTCTCTACGGCACTGCACTCTACCACTACACTGTGCTCTGCATCACTGTAGTCTATGCTGCTGCTCTCTACGCCACCCTACAACACTGCAATCTATGACTCTGACACTCTACTCTGCAACACTGCACTCTCCCCCACTCTACTCTGCACTACTTCTCTCTATGCCACTGCACTCTGCAGCACTTTACGCAACTGCACTCTATGCCACTTGCCTCTACGCTACTATACTCTACACCACTGCACTCTACGCCACTGTATTCTATGCCACTGCACTCAATGCACTCCACTCTCCACTCTTCACCACTGACCTTTATGCCACTGCACTCTACTCTGCACCACTGTGGTCTATGCCGCTGCTCTCTACACCACTCTACGCCACTCTACACCACTGCACTCTACCCTGCACCACTCCACTCTACACCACTTCACTCTACTCTGAAACAATCTACTCAATGCCACTGTACTCTACAACACTGCACTATACACCACTTCACTCTACTCTACAGCACTGCTCTCTACGGCACTGCACTCTACCACTACACTCTACTCTGCATCACTGTAGTCTATGCTGCTGCTCTCTACGCCTCTCTACAGCACTGCACTGTGACACTCTACTCTGCAACACTGCACTCTCCGACACTCTACTCTGCACCACTGCTCTCTATGTCACTACACTATGCTGCACTTTATGCAACTTAACTCTGCTACCGTACACTACACCACTGCACTCTACGCCACTGTATTCTATGACACTGCACTCAATGCACTCCACTCTTCACCACTTTACTCTGCACCACTGACCTCTATGCCACTGCACTCTACACTGCACCACTGTCGTCTATGCCGCTGCTCTCTACACCACTCTACGCCACTGCACTCTATGACACTCTGCAATACTGCACTCTCTGCCACTCTACTCTGTACTACTGATCTCTATGCAACTGCACTCTGCAGCACTCCATTCTACACCACTGAATGCTATGCCACTCTATGCCACTATACTCAACCCTGCACCACTGTACACCACTGTACTCTGCACCTCTCCACACTATGCCACTGCACTCTACTATGCACCTCTCTAATGTACAACACTGCATTGTTTGTCTCTGAAATCTATGCCGCTGCACTCAACCCCACTATATTCTGCAAACCTCTACACCAGTCCACTCTACCCTATTAGTGCAATACTAAGCACCACAGCAATCTGCAACACTCTACGCCACTTCACTCTACACCCGTCCACTCTATGCCACTCCACGCTACGCCACTGCACTCTAAACCACTCCGCTCTAGGCCACTGCACTCTAAACCACTCCGCTCTATGCCACTCCACTCTATGCCACTCCACTCTATGCCACTGCACTCTATGCCACTCCACTCTACGCCACTGCACTCTATGCCACTGCACTCTATGCCACTCCACTCTACGCCACTGCACTCTATGCCACTGCACTCTATGCCACTCCACTCTACGCCACTGCACTCTATGCCACTGCACTCTATGCCACTCCACTCTATGCCACTGCACTCTAAACCAGTCCACTCTATGCCGCTGCACTCTATGCCACTGCACTCTATGCCACTCCACTCTACGCCACTGCACTCTATGCCACTGCACTCTATGCCACTCCACTCTATGCCACTGCACTGTAAACCAGTCCACTCTATGCCGCTGCACTCTATGCCACTCCACTCTATGCCACTCCACTCTATGCCACTCCACTCTATGCCACTGCACTCTATGCCACTCCACTCTACGCCACTGCACTCTAAACCAGTCCACTCTATGCCGCTGCACTCTACGCCACTGCACTCGCGGTGCACTTCTAAACCCTCGCTCCTTGCCTAAGCATGAACTCGATACCGTTGAACTGAGTGATGCTCAAGGTTTAGATTTGCTTTTTATTACAGAAACATGGGCGGACCAGGCAGCAGGCCCAGATTTCTGTACTGCTGTCCTTCCTGCTGTCACAGTATTCAGACATGATAGAACACGCAAAAAAGGAGGAGGACTCACGTAGATTTACCGTGATATTTACAAAGCCCCCTTTGAGCCTATATCCTCCCAAGAACGCGATGCTTTTCTTTTTAATTTAAAAATGGCTAACCAATTTTCTTTTAAAGGGACGCTACTCGAACGCCGGTCAGGGCCGAAAATGGGTTTCTTACCACTCTTAACCCACTTCTAGAATCCTGTGCTCTGGGTGATTTTAACTTTCATTAGAGGCCATTAGTGATTTAACACAGCCTCACTGTTAGACATTATGAACATGGCCGGCCTAAGTCATAAGGTCACTGGCCCTACGCATCAGGCGGGCCATTCCCTAGATGGAATTCTTACAAACAGTGAGTCAACTAATATTAAAGAGATTTTACCATTACCATGGACCGACCATTTTGCTATTCCCTGTCACTGTTCAGGCATGCGCCTCTAACATGCCTCACGTGTCTTACCGTACTTGGAAGCAGGTGGACAACAACATGCTTAGTCACCATCTTTCTCGCTCCCAAACTAAACTGCCTGAGAACGCGGAGCTCAGTTTAACCATTGGCTCCCATCGGTAGCCGATAGCTTTGCTCCTTACAAAAAAGCCTCAAGCAATAGGAAAGCCCTGGCTGCTCCTTGGTTCACAGAAGCTCTTAGAACCAAAAACCAAGAATGCAGAAGACAAGAAAGACTTTGGAGATCTAGTTACAACGAGGATGAGCTCTCCCTGTACAAAACTTTACTATCCAAATATAAATATCTAATCTTTAAGGAAAAGCGCTCTCATTATTCTAAGCTGATTGAGAAGGCTAAAAAGTCCACCAAGGAATTATTCGAGGTGTTCACTAAATTGACTACACTCTCTGACAAAGCTGTCAAAGAACACGTTTTTTGTAACTCCCTAGCCCAGAGCGTACAAAATAAAGAGGAGCAAATCTACTCCACTTTTGTGAATAGACACAAGTCTGAGGCTCAATCTTCAAAAGAACTGTGATCCCCCAGCTCTCCAGTATTCACGGAATTTATTCCAGTAACCAATGATCAGATATTAGCTCTAATCCACCAGGCCGAATCGGGTTCTCCTTACGACCCATTCCCCCCCCCCCCCCACGATATTCAAACAGGTTCCGGAAATTCTCAGATCTAGTTCAACTGCCATCTTTAATTCCATGTTTAAGGAAGGAGTTTTCCCTTCCATTTAGAAAGAGAGCATAAATTTTGCAACTCTAGAAAAAACCCAGTCTTGACCCAGCCAAACCAAATAACTATAGACCGATTTTGTGTCTTCCACTTCCGGCTAAAGTGGTGTAAAAAGTCATGAATAAACAGCTATCAAACTATCTTCAAGAAAATAATTTTTGGGATGAGACCCAGTTTGGCTTTAGGGCAGGCCACAGCACTGAAACAGCCCTGATCAAAGCCACTGATGAAATCGGGGCAGTTCTAGATGTCGGGGGTGCTGTGGCTCTTATCTTGCTCTACCTGTCGGCAGCGTTCGACACGGTCAAACATAATCTGCTACTCAATCATTTGAGTACTTTGGGCATCAAGGATAATGCACTATCACTGGTCTCCTCTTTCTGATCAGGAAGAGCACAATCGGTTGCTCTGGGCAGTTATGAATCTCCCTCCTTAGCTCTCCCCTGCGGGGTTCCCTGGGGTTCTTCGATGAGTCCTACTCTTCAGATCAGAATTAGCAGCACTACTCAGATCCTTCGGTTTGGCACTGACATGTTATGTGGACGACACTCAAATTGTCGTGTCCGTTCATAAAAACAATCTGTCTTCAGTCATTAAGTTTAGGGACTGTATGTTGGCAGTCAGCTCCGGGATAAGTTCTCAGTGTCTTAAACTGAACTCAGGAAAAAGTGATATAGTCCTCTTTGGCAACTTTTCCCCCAACTGGTCGCATACATGTTGGCCGGACGAATTGGGGGTAGTACCCACTCCTGTTCCCAAAGCGAAAAATCTGGGAGTGATCATCGATGCGAAACTGAATTTCGAGGCTCAAGTCAGCCGAAAGCTGCTCTTCCCTTTTAAACAACTAACATCGGAGATTATACAATCTTTCTCCGATGGGATGAAGGCAATAGCGAGTTGGATGTCTTCCAACTTTCTTCAATGTAATGTTGGAAAGACAGAGGTGATGCTTTTTGGTAAAGCCAAGGCCCAGTGGTCCCCTGATTGGTGGCCATTGGACTTAGGCCCAGTTCCTGAACCTACATCAATAGTCAAGAACCTGGGGGTTCGATTGGATCCAGAGTTGATCATGAAAAAGCATGTTAATATCACTGTGGGATCTTGTTTTCATGTGATAGGTCTTCTCCGCAGGATTTTTCCATTTCTTCCCGACACCCATAGGAGAACCTTAGTTCAGGCTCTGGTGATCAGCCGCCTTGACTATTGTAATGGGCTCCTGGCAGGTGCAAATGAGGAGGTTTTAGATCGTCTGCAGGTAGTGCAGAATACAGCAGCCAGGTTGGTGCTAAATGCCCCCCCCAGATCTCCATCGAAACCTTTATTACACAAACTTCATTGGCTGCCTATACGCCTTCGAGTAAAGTTTAAGACCTGCTGTGTCATTCATAAGGGTCTCCATGATTTGGGACCAGAATATTTGGCAAGAAAATTTGTTCCATATGTTCCTGTCCGTTCCCTTAGGTCCAGTGAACAGCTGCTTCTGAATGTACCTAAAATTAGCAAAACTAGGTTAGGTGGCAGGGCCTTGTCTGTGGTGGGCCCTCATGTTTGGAATGCGCTCCCACTTTACTTGAGACAATGTCCCAACCACCTTCGTTTTAGAAAGGATCTGAAAACTTTTTTGTTTAGTCTATTTTAGCTAAATCCCCTTATTCTGGATTTTGATCATTTATTTATTGCAAATAATAAAAATAAAATAGAAGTTAATACTTTTATTACTCACATCACTCTGTAACACAGCTGTCATAAGCGCGGAGATACTCCTTCGGGAGTTTATTCATAGCGCTATATAAACCAGCAAATAAATAAATAAATAAATACCGTTTCCTCATACAGCTTCTATCTACTTAAAGTGATGAAGACAATTCTGCCTCTTATTACTGTAGATTGCAGAAAAATCTTAGCAACATCTTTAGTTCTTTCCAAGCTTTGTAATTGCAGCAGCTCTATCTTAGCATGCCTGAGAAGCAGTTATGAAATTTCAGATGATTCCGAATGCTCTGCTAGACTTCTGTTAGGGATCTCTAAGTTCCAATCCGTAGGAAAGCACCTTCAAAACCTTCATTGGCTACAAGTCAGAAACCGTATCAGTTTCAAAGCTTTATGCATTACTTATAAAGCGCTTCACGGTACTGGCCCTCAGTTCTTGAGGCGGTTGCTGCAATGGTTCTCCCCAAATAGATGCCTCAGCTCGGAAGGAGCAAAACCGATGCTTCTCCCCAGGTTTCTTACAACTAACTGGGGCGGCAGAAGCTTCACAGTGGGGGGCATGAAACGTTGGAACAGCCTTCCCAGTTCCATTAGGACTCTCCTCTCTGACAGCCTTCAGGAAGACTCCCAAAACTTGGTTATTCAACAAATAGAGATCTTAGCTTACTCAGGAATGCTAACGCCAAGACACCGTTTTGGTATTTGTCCACTCTTGAAATTTTAATAACATAACATACTCTTTCCCTCTCTACTCGAAGCCACAGCACTCTGTGCCCCTCCACTCTACCCCACTAAACTCTACCCTGCACCACTCTACACCATTACACTCTATGCCACTCTACGCTGCACCACTGCACTCTTCGCCACTGTATTCTATTTCACTAAACTCTATGCCACTCTACTCTGCAACACCACTCCACTCTGCACCAATGGCCTCTATGCCACTGCGCTCTACTACGCACCACTCTAATCTCTGCCACTGCATTCTACAACACTGCATTGTTCGCCCTGAATTCTATGCCCTTACACTCTACGCCACTTTCTCTCTGCAACACTATGCGCCACTGCACTCTGTAACATTATGTGCTACTGTGCTCTGCAACACTATTCGCCAATGCACTCCACACCAGTCCACTCTACTCTACGCCACTCCACTGTACGTCACTGCACTGTACTCTACTCTGCACCACTTTACTCAAAGCCACAGCATCCTATGCCACTCCACTCTGCGCCACTGCACTCTGCTTGATGATTATAGAAACCAACGTCCCTAAACATTATACAAAAACAATGTTTGAAATATAGTGCTCATGGATAAAATAATCATTTCCATGGAGGGCTTCGATGACCAACTCTTAAACATTGTTATTTAAAGACATAAATTTCAACAAGGAAATGATATAGATGAATTGTAGATCTAAAGCCGGTGTTAAAAACTGGTAGACTAAGACATTTACATACATACAGGAAAGAGACAGTGACAGTAAATATGTACAACAATCAGGTGACTCTTATGGCAAAACAGTACACTTCTACACCCAGAACGGAAAAGATTTTAAACATCATCTAGCGGGTCCGAGTGTGTGTCGATGGCGTTTTGATCCCTCTAAAATTATGGGATCATCATCAGGACTAGAGTTTAGGTTCTTGATGAAATACCAAATGGTATATTGTCGTAAACTACTGAACTCAATGACACTGCACTCTGCGCCACTCTACGCCACTGTACTCTACGCCAATGCCCTCTACGTCAATGCACTCTGCCACTCGACAAGACTGCACTCTACGTCACTCTACTCTGCAACACTGCACTTTACGACACTCAACATCACCCCACTCTACGCCACTGCATTCTGCAGCACTTTTCTCCATACCACTGCACTCTAGGGCACTGTACTCTACTCTTCACCACTATATGTCATTCTACTCTGCACCACTTTATGACACTCTTCTCTGCACCACTCTACACATCTTCACTCTACTCTGCATCACTGCACTCTGCACCACGGCACTCTATGCCACGACACCCTACTATGCAAAGCTCTAATCCACGTGACTGCATTCTACAACACTGCATTTTACGACACTGCATTCTACTCTGCTGAATTGTATGCCGCTTCCCTCTACGCCACTGCACTCTACACCACTGCACTCTACACCACTGCACACTACACCACTATGCTCTGCAACACTCGCTGCCAATGCACTCTACACCCGTCCAATTTACTCTGCGCCACTCCACTGTAAGCCACTTTATGCAACTCCACTGTATGCCACTCCAATAGACAGCACTATGCCACTTCACAGCACACCTGTCCGACTACTCAGCAGTCTTATTGCAACTCCTGCCTAGAACCACCCCCAATTAAGGTGGACAGTGGATCATGGTATTTTCACTGATCCCCTTTATATAGAAGCAGTAGCTAAAGAGACAGAGCAATTCTTCCTATTAAATAAGGAAGGAACCTCAAGACAAGTAGCCTGGCATGCATATAAGGCGGGTATCAGAGTGAAAATACTAAACCTTGTGGCATATAAATATAAGAGTACAAAGATCAGCATTAGTCAACTGAAAGAATAACTAAAAGAGAAGTAAGTGGGAGGCAAGCAAATGTTCCCACTATGAATACGAAGAGGGCTGTTACAAGTTGCTTGCCTGAAAAATAAAAACTGACCAAACCCATAATAAGGTAGCAAACATTCAAATAGGTAATCAGCTCGCTCATAGTTCTGAGGATTTTGTGATCAAAGAGGCTTTCATAAATTTCTTTGAAAACCTTTACTCTGAAGATACCTTTGCAACATCAGAAAAAATAAACAGCCTCCTAGAAAAGATAACGCTCCCCCCGGTCCCAGGAATAAAGAGAGGAACTCAAATGAGAAATCGCAACGAAAGAGGTGTCTGAAACAATCAAAGGCCTAAAAAAGGGGGAAGCGGCTGACCCTGACGCACTTTCCAACAAATTATATGTCAGACTACAAGAAGTATTGCCCCCCGCCCTCCCGACGGAGCTTCTAAATGATATCTTTCTAGCGCAAAAGAATCTCCCAGACTCATGGAACGATGTAATTATCAGCATATTATTAAAACCCGGGAAAAACCCAGCCAAATGTGAATCCTGTAGGCCCATCTCACTCTTAAATTGTGACTATAAGATCTATACACAAGTATTGGCCAAAAGGTTAGGAAGAGTAGCTGGACCCTAAGTACATCCAAATCAAAAAGGCTTCATTAGAGGGAGACAAATACAAGAATTAACCCACGAGCTAATAAGTGCAATAGATATAGCAACACACCAGAACACTCCGTTATCAATTATTACGTTTGATGCTGCCAAAGCGTTTGATAGAGTCAGTTGGCCATTCCTGAATACAACGTTAGGAAAATATAATCTTGGGGATAACTTCCAGGATGCCATAAAATCACTCTATAATGACAGCCTCATGGATAAGATAACAATGATGAGAGGTACCAGGCAGGGCTGTCCCCTATCCCCCCTCCTTTTCAACTTATACATCAAACCTTTGGCATGTATGCTCTGAACTAATCAGGAGGTAATCCCCTTTACTTATCAAGGCTGGGAGAAAAAAGTGGTGTTGTACGCCGATGATCTGATGTTATTTACCAACAACCTGGCAAGAGCACTCCCAGTGATAGAAGATATCATGGATCAGTACGGTAAGGTATTTGATCAACCAATCTAAATACAAAATCCTAGAATGGAACTATGACTGCAAAAATCCTTTAGTGAATGAACTAATAAGGTGTGGACCTAGTAAAAGACATTCAGAAAATAGCCAGCAACATTTTAACAGAATTCTTGGAGAGGTCAGGCGTCTTAAAGTCTGAGGGGGGCCTCCGCTGACCTTCTTGGGAAAATCGAACATAATCAAAATGACAATCTTACCTAAATTCACATACATTTTCAGTGCTATACCACTGGAATTTAAAAAAGAGTGGATGAAAATACTGCAAGGAGAATTAAGTAGTTTCATTTGGGCCGCCAAGTGGACAAGAATTGTTTGGAAGAAACTCTGAAGGAAAAAAAGAACAGGGGGGATAGCAAGCCCTGACCTGTTGGAATACTGCAGAGCATTCCAATTTAAATATACAAGGATATTAATGCACAGATATGAGGTCTACCTCGCGTACTTAGAGGCACTGGTTAATACAGAAGGAAGCCACTTTGTGTCCAAATGTGGACATCCAATGTACTTCAAAAAGATAAAGTTGAAGACTCTCTGGTCAGCCCCAAATCTATGGTACCAGATAAGAAGAACTCTGAAAATACCCTATTACAGCGACCTCACCCCTATCTGGGAATCTCCTGGAACCCCTGAATGTTTTAGGGATAAGCTAGCCACTCCACTGAGGGAAGGGGGGTAAAATCAAATGGGGCCAACTCATAGAGAAAACTCTAATATTGACTGGGAAGTCCTCTCAACCAAGACCAACGGTATCCTAGCAAAGTTTTAATATTGCCAACTATCGAGCTAGGTCAAGAGCCTCGGAGAAGAGGAAACAGGAAACAGGGGAATCTAGAAAAAAGTTCAGGGAAGCAGGACACCTGAAAAAGAAATCTCATGCTGGTACTGGGCCCTCATAGAGGCAGGGGAAGAGGATTTCACAATTCTGAGTATGATCTGGGGGAAAGAACTGCCGACGCGAGATGTACAACACAGATGGCAAGTATCTATGGCTACATGTTGGTGTATTGTAAAATCTGCCCCTCCTTAGAAAAGACCATCTGTTTACCACACATAGAGCGTACTGGTCACCAAAGAGGCTATCCAAACTCAGCAAGCAGAAGGTGAGAAGCTACCCAAAATACAGAGAAGAAAGAGCAAACGATATACACATATTTCGGCAGTGCCCCCAGCTTGAGGAGTTCTGGAATGAGGCGGGTAAGGTCTTCTTGAGGCTACTTGGCCAACCAGGAGAGGTAAGCGTAGATCTTGTTGTTTTCGGGGTTGGTCATATTAGTGAGGGTTATCTGAAACTAAGCAAGTACCAGAAAAACTCACTTTTCCTGCTGATATTGTTGGCTAGAAGAGAAATATGCATTAAGTGGGTTAAACCTATGCCTCCAACACAAAGGGAATGTTTGGCCTCAATTCGGAGAGTGAATAAGCTAGATAGAAATGGAAGGAAAAGCAAGAGATACAAATTTTGGGATATCTGGGAACAAGACAATCAGTCCACATGATGACCTTTTGAATGCACCGTGGATGTCCTATGATTAGGAAATAGAAATAACCATCAAGCAAAGGGCTTGCGAGTAGCCATAATGGCTAGCTCCCCCCCGTAAGTGGTCAATATTGGAAAAGGATATAAAGGGGCCCGACGAGTGGAAAAATTGGGAAACCCCCCTTTCCTCCAGGCGTCTCCTCAAGGGGTGGACACGAATCAGAACAAACCGGCCGGGCCCCTGACACCTCTCGCTCCAAGTTATTGCACAATGAGGACTAAAAACAAAAAACACCCTATGTCACTCCACTCTACAGCACACTACTCCACCCTTCCCCACTGCACTCTACGCCACTCTGATGTACGCCACTTTACGCGACTCCTCTCTATGCCACTCTAGTACACAACACTTTGTGGCACTCCACTCTACGACACTCTGCTCAACTCTTCGCCATTCCACTCTATGACCCTCCATATCACTCTCCTCTATGCCACTAACTTTTAGCCAATGCAGAACAACAGCCATCCTGGTGTACATCATGGCTAAAACACATTGGCAAAGCCAATAGCACTTGCATAGGCAAAACCTATTGACTTTGTCAATGCTTTTTTTTTTTTGTGACAGGAAGTTATCTTAAAAATCTGTACACATTTGTCTATGAGATTTAGATCTATTTACCTAAAATGAAAAGATCTAGATGGTAACAAAACTTGTCTTTTGAAGAAGTGTGAAGCTGATACTTGGGACAAAATTATTGCAATTCCAGGATATACTCAAATATGATGTTTGAGTGATAATTCATGCTGAAAAAGTCCCACTGACTGCTGATGCTAGTTTCCTGGCCTCAGAGAATTCCAGCTGCTGTGATATATATTGTATATAAAGGTTTTTCTTAACCAATAGTTACATTTTTTATGACATCATTTCCAAACTGCCTATGTAAGTTTATTCATAATAGCATTATTACTGAAAATCTAGTTGGAAAGTGCGATATCGGTCATTGGAAAGGAGCTGGGAGGTAGGACTGAAGAAAATGGTCTGTACATAGCTTGAGGTAGGACTGAAGAAAGGTGGTCTGTACATAAGTTGAGGTAGGACTGAAGAAAATGGTCTGCACATAGCTTGAGGTAGGACTGAAGAAAATGGTCTGTACATAGCTTGAGGTAGGACTGAAGAAAGGTGGTCTGTACATAGATGGAGGAAGGATTCAAGAAAGGTGGTCTGTACATAAGTTGAGGTAGGACTGAAGAAAGGTGGTCTGTACATAGCTTGAGGTAGGACTGAAGAAAGGTGGTCTGTACATAGCTTGAGGTAGGACTGAAGAAAAGTGTCCTGTACATAGCTTGAGGTAGGACTGAAGAAAGGTGGTCTGTACATAGCTTGAGGAAGGACTGAAGAAAGGTGGTCTGTACATAGCTTGAGGTAGGACTGAAGAAAGGTGGTCTGTACATAGCTTGAGGAAGGACTGAAGAAAGGTGGTCTGTACATAGCTTGAGGTCAGACTGAAGAAGGGTGGCCTGTACATAGCTTGAGGTAGGACTGAAGAAAATGGTCTGTACATAGCTTGAGGTCGGACTGAAGAAAGGTGGTCTGTACATAGATGGAGGAAGGATTCAAGAAAGGTGGTCTGTACATAAGTTGAGGTAGGACTGAAGAAAATGGTCTGTACATAGCTTGAGGTAGGACTGAAGAAAGGTGGTCTGTACATAAGTTGAGGTAGGACTGAAGAAAATGGTCTGCACATAGCTTGAGGTAGGACTGAAGAAAGGTGGTCTGTACATAAGTTGAGGTAGGACTGAAGAAAATGGTCTGCACATAGCTTGAGGTAGGACTGAAGAAAATGGTCTGTACATAGCTTGAGGTAGGACTGAAGAAAGGTGGTCTGTACATAAGTTGAGGTAGGACTGAAGAAAATGGTCTGCACATAACTTGAGGTAGGACTGAAGAAAATGGTCTGTACATAGCTTGAGGTAGGACTGAAGAAAGGTGGTCTGTACATAGCTTGAGGTAGGACTGAAGAAAGGTGGTATGTACATAGCTTGAGGAAGGACTGAAGAAAGGTGGTCTGTACATAGATTGAGGAAGGACTCAAGAAAGGTGGTCTGTACATAGCTTGAGGTCGGACTGAAGAAGGGTGGCCTGTACATAGCTTGAGGTAGGACTGAAGAAAGGTGGTCTGTACATAAGTTGAGGTAGGACTGAAGAAAATGGTCTGCACATAACTTGAGGTAGGACTGAAGAAAATGGTCTGTACATAGCTTGAGGTAGGACTGAAGAAAGGTGGTCTGTACATAGCTTGAGGTAGGACTGAAGAAAGGTGGTATGTACATAGCTTGAGGAAGGACTGAAGAAAGGTGGTCTGTACATAGATTGAGGAAGGACTCAAGAAAGGTGGTCTGTACATAAGTTGAGGTAGGACTGAAGAAAGGTGGTCTGTACATAGCTTGAGGTAGGACTGAAGAAAGGTGGTCTGTACATAGCTTGAGGTAGGACTGAATAAAATTGGTCTGTACATAGCTTGAGGTCGGACTGAAGAAAGGTGTCCTGTACATAGCTTGAGGTAGGACTGAAGAAAGGTGGTCTGTACATAGCTTGAGGAAGGACTGAAGAAAGGTGGTCTGTACATAGCTTGAGGTCGGACTGAAGAAAGGTGGTCTGTACATAGCTTGAGGAAGGACTGAAGAAAGGTGGTCTGTACATAGATTTAGGTCGGACTCAAGAAAGGTGGTCTGTACATAGCTTGAGGGAGGACTGAAGAAAGGTGGTCTGTACCTAGCTTGAGGTCGGACTGAAGAAAGGTGGTCTGTACATAGCTTGAGGTCGGACTGAAGAAATGTGGTCTGTACATAGATTGAGGTCGGACTCAAGAAAGGTGGTCTGTACATAGCTTGAGGTCGGACTGAAGAAAGGTGGTCTGTACATAGCTTGAGGTCGGACTGAAGAAAGGTGGCCTGTACATAGCTTGAGGTAGGACTGAAGAAAGGTGGCCTGTACATAGCTTGAGGTCGGACTGAAGAAAGGTGGTCAATACATAGCTTGAGGTCGGACTGAAGAAGGGTGGCCTGTACATAGCTTGAGGTAGGACTGAAGAAAGGTGGCCTGTACATAGCTTGAGGTCGGACTGAAGAAAGGTGGTCTGTACATAGCTTGAGGTCGGACTGAAGAAAGGTGGTCTGTACATAGCTTGAGGTCGGACTGAAGAAAGGTGGCCTGTACATAGCTTGAGATAGGACTGAAGAAAGGTGGCCTGTACATAAGTTGAGGTCGGACTGAAGAAAGGTGGCCTGTACATAGCTTGAGGTAGGACTGAAGAAGGGTGGCCTGTACATAGCTTGAGGTCGGACTGAAGACAGGTGGTCTGTACATAGCTTGAGGTCGGACTGAAGAAAGGTGGCCTGTACATAGCTTGAGGTAGGACTGAAGAAAGGTGGCCTGTACATAGCTTGAGGTCGGACTGAAGAAAGGTGGTCTGTACATAGCTTGAGGTCGGACTGAAGAAGGGTGGCCTGTACATAGCTTGAGGTAGGACTGAAGAAAGGCGGCCTGTACATAGCTTGAGGTCGGACTGAAGAAGGGTGGCCTGTACATAGCTTGAGGTAGGACTGAAGAAAGGTGGCCTGTACATAGCTTGAGGTCGGACTGAAGAAAGGTGGTCTGTACATAGCTTGAGGTCGGACTGAAGAAAGGTGGCCTGTACATAGCTTGAGGTAGGACTGAAGAAAGGTGGCCTGTACATAGCTTGAGGTCGGACTGAAGAAAGGTGGTCTGTACATAGCTTGAGGTCGGACTGAAGAAGGGTGGCCTGTACAAAGCTTGAGGTAGGACTGAAGAAAGGTGGCCTGTACATAGCTTGAGGTCGGACTGAAGAAGGGTGGCCTGTACATAGCTTGAGGTCGGACTGAAGAAAGGTGGTCTGTACATAGCTTGAGGTCGGACTGAAGAAGGGTGGCCTGTACATAGCTTGAGGTAGGACTGAAGAAAGGTGGCCTGTACATAGCTTGAGGTCGGACTGAAGAAAGGTGGTCTGTACATAGCTTGAGGTCGGACTGAAGAAAGGTGGTCTGTACATAGCTTGAGGTCGGACTGAAGAAAGGTGGCCTGTACATAAGTTGAGGTCGGACTGAAGAAAGGTGGCCTGTACATAGCTTGAGGTAGGACTGAAGAAGGGTGGCCTGTACATAGCTTGAGGTCGGACTGAAGAAAGGTGGTCTGTACATAGCTTGAGGTCGGACTGAAGAAAGGTGTCCTGTACATAGCTTGAGGTAGGACTGAAGAAAGGTGGCCTGTGCATAGCTTGAGGTCGGACTGAAGAAAGGTGGTCTGTACATAGCTTGAGGTCGGACTGAAGAAGGGTGGCCTGTACATAGCTTGAGGTAGGACTGAAGAAAGGTGGCCTGTACATAGCTTGAGGTCAGACTGAAGAAGGGTGGCCTGTACATAGCTTGAGGTCGGACTGAAGAAAGGTGGTCTGTACATAGCTTGAGGTAGGACTGAAGAAAGGTGGCCTGTACATAGCTTAAGGAAGGACTGAAGAAAGGTGTCCTGTACATAGCTTGAGGTCGGACTGAAGAAAGGTGTCCTGTACATAGCTTAAGGAAGGACTGAAGAAAGGTGGTCTGTACATAGCTTGAGGTAGGACTGAAGAAAGGTGGCCTGTACCTAGCTTGAGGTCGGACTGAAGAAAGGTGGTCTGTACATAAGTTGAGGTAGGACTGAAGAAAATGGTCTGCACATAGCTTGAGGTAGGACTGAAGAAAGGTGGTCTGTACATAGATTGAGGAAGGACTCAAGAAAGGTGGTCTGTACATAGCTTGAGGTAGGACTGAAGAAAGGTGGCCTGTCCATAGCTTGAGGTAGGACTGAAGAAAGGTGGCCTGTACATAGATTGAGGAAGGACTCAAGAAAGGTGGTCTGTACATAGCTTGAGGTAGGACTGAAGAAAGGTGGTCTGTACATAGATTGAGGAAGGACTCAAGAAAGGTGGTCTGTACATAGCTTGAGGTAGGACTGAAGGAAGGTGGTCTGTACATAGCTTGAGGTCGGACTGAAGGAAGGTGGTCTGTACATAGGTTGAGGTAGGACTGAAGAAAAGTGGTATGTACATAGCTTGAGGAAGGACTGAAGAAAAGTGGCCTGTACATAGCTTGAGGTCGGACTGAAGAAAGGTGGTCTGTACATAGATTGAGGAAGGACTCAAGAAAGGTGGTCTGTACATAGCTTGAGGTAGGACTGAAGAAAGGTGGTCTGTACATAGCTTGAGGTCGGACTGAAGGAAGGTGGTCTGTACATAGCTTGAGGTAGGACTGAAGAAAGGTGGTCTGTACATAGCTTGAGGTCGGACTGAAGGAAGGTGGTCTGTACATAGCTTGAGGTAGGACTGAAGAAAGGTGGTCTGTACATAGCTTGAGGTCGGACTGAAGGAAGGTGGTCAGTACATAGCTTGTGGTCGGACTGAAGAAAGGTGGTCTGTACATAGCGTGCAAATGTCAAGTTGCATAGGCAGATCCATAAAGTGCCTCTAAATCCCTTTGGTTTTTTAACCAACCTGTAGGTAAATTGTACTAAAATGCTCCGTGTGTACTCTCTTGCCACTGGTACCCCTGAAGGCAATCCTTAATAGACCGTAGTTGATGTCTTGGATCATTTCACGAGTGTCCATTCACAACTGACCGTGAACTTGTAACGTTGTTGATACATTCTTTGAACATTGTGTTTAGAATGCAGAATATATTTTTTTAACCAAAATGTTCTCAGTGGACCCATGGATCCCCGGACTCCCAGAGGCAGAGTTGCCCACTTGTGCAGCTCACTGTGTGCTTTGGGGTTCAAAGAGGGGTGTTTTTGTATCTTTATTGTACCCCCTTGGACAAGGTATGCAATCATCGTACTCTGCGGAAGTTTATAGTTTAAAAAGGCACTAAACATGAAATAACAGGAAATGTTGGCACTAACAGGCCAGATAAGCTGTCTGGAGTGGGGGAAACTTACATTGATGTACAGGACGCCACAGTAAATAAAGTGAGACAGCCTCCACTCATAGATAATAACCTACTGTTGTGTTGTGTTTTCCCTTGGTGTGTGTTTGTGTCTCCTTGTTTACCTTGGTGTGGTGTTCACAAACAGGAATGATTTAAGTTGTATCCTGTTTAAAGAGCGAAAGAGCAGGGTAGTATGGTGTGTTCATGCGTGTCCACAGAGTGCGGTCTTTGCATAGATAAACGCTCTGGGCCGGGCCATGTGACTGACCGTGAGTAGCTCTATGTGTGCTGCACACTCTGCTGAGACACGCTATTTGCTTATGTGTTAAATGTCTACACTAAGGGCTAGATGGACGAGCATTACTAATAGCGATGACCAAATAACAATATTTTGCGAATCGCTATTTGATATTCGCTATTACTAATGTACTAAGGTGAAATCTGGCCCTGATTTCCAAATTAGCAATTCCTAGTGGGTCGCCAATAGACCTACCTCAAAAATGTTAATGAGGTAGGTCACAATTTGTGACCCACTAGAATTCGCTGCCATCATAGGGATGGTGGCCTGCTGGCGTCAGCAGACTTCCATGCCTGTCATTGCTTTTAAGTAAAGCAATCTTTTCTTTTTCAAACGCAGCCTGTTTTCCTTAAAGGACTGGGGGACCACTGCCTGCTCTTAAAAAAAAAAATATATATATTCCAACATTCCCAAAGGAGACCCTGTTCTCATTTGCGAATATGTTACCAACAACTATTAATTGGTGGTAAAGTGCAAATGTTTTGTGACCGCACATCTGTTTCCAAACGTTAGTACATACCATTCAGATTCCCTATTTGGAAGGGACGTCCTGAACACACCCCTTCCAAACAGCAATGATGTTTACTTGTGCAAATCCAAGCTGCAATACTGTCACAAGTTACCGGATCGCAATTTGGTGTTTGTACATTACAAAAAGCATTCTGTGAATGGGGCCGTTTGCAACAGCAAAAATGCCTTGTTCATGTACCCCAACGGGCCTTCCCCTACAAGACTTTCTCTGCGATTCATACTTTACCCCGAGGGCGGGGTCATCCGACAGAAGCCCAGGAGTTCCTGATCCATGTCAGGTTCTCAGGATGAAAGCAGATTATGAAAATTATAGAATTTTAAAATAAACGCTAATTCAATAATTAGGTTGCTTATTTCCATCTGGTTTCTATATAAGCACTTGTATCTTATGTGGATACCTTGAAAATCTGACATGGACCCCGCCCTGCTAGACCACACTGGATCCCCCTGGCCTTGGGCATGGTAGGCCATCACTGGATCCCCCTGATAGGCCATCACTGGATCCCCCTGATCGTGGGCCTGCTAGACCATCCCTGGATCCCCCTGGCCTTGGGCCTGGTAGACCATCACTGGATCCCCCTGGCCTTGGGCCTGGTAGACCATCACTGGATCCCCCTGGCCTTGGGCCTGGTAGACCATCACTGGATTCCCCTGGCCTTATTTTTAATTTTTTTTTATTTATTACATTTATATCGCGCATTATCACCGATTGGTCTCTAAGCGCTTGTACTAGGAAACCTAATCATCGCAGGAGGACAGGCAAGACAAATTATATTGAACCCCAGGCTTCTCGGAAAAGCACAGTTTTTAACATTCGCCTAAAAGGCAATAAATTTGGTTCCTTCCGTACACCTGGTGGTAGCTTGTTCCAAGCTGCCGGCAGGGTAGTTGAAAATCCGCGTCCACCAAGGGTGGTCAGACGATAACGAGGGCTTACCAAAAGAGTGTCCTCAGACGAGCGCAAAGTTCTTCTAGGGATATACTGCACCAGTCTAGCTTTGATGTAACTGGGGGCATTACCAAAGACCGCCTTGTGTGCGATGCATAGACCTTTGAATAAGATCCTCTGCCTGATGGGAAGCCAATGTAATTGGTATAGAAGAGGAGAGGCATGCGTGCCTCTAGCTTTTCCGAAAATCAGTCTAGCTGCATCATTCAACACAATTTGCAGTCTCGAGAGTAATTGCTGGGTAAGCCCAACATAAAGGGCATTCCCATAATCCAGACGCCCTAAAATCATTGCCGACACCACCGTCCTTAGAGTGGAAAAAGACAACATTGGCGAGATTTTCCGGAGTTGCCTAAGGAGGCCAACGCATGTGCCTACCACCGACGACACTTGATCTTTCATGGATAGATTACCATCAATGTGGATACCCAAGTTTTTTACCACCTTCGCTGGTATCGGGGCCGTACCCAACTCCTAAGGCCAGAGAAGATCGTTCCACGGGTTGCCCGAGATGGTGATGGGCAACACTTCGGTCTTCTCTGGATTGATCTTTAGGGAGTTGGAGGACATCCAGTTACTCGTGAACTTTAGAATGTTGTGTAACCTAGCTTGGGCTTCAGATGGATCCTCAATTTGTATGATAATCTGTGTGTCGTCGGCATAGTTGTAGATCTGACACTCCATCTGGTTTAGAGCGGCAATCAGAGGCTGCAAGTATATATTAAATAGGAGCGTCGAGAGGGCGGATCCCTGCGGTACCCCACAGGTTATTGCCGCTGATGTAGAGATCAAATCTGACAACTGGACCCTCTGCGATCTTCCCTGCAGGAATGAAGTCAACCAGCCCAGTGCGGTCCCCCCGATGCCTAGATCTCTCAGGCGTTTCAGCAATAAGTTGTGATTCACCGTGTCAAACGCGGCTGAGAGATCTAAAAGCACCAGGGCCCCGGGGATCTTTTTGTCAGCTCTACATCTTAATTCATCCAAAATGGAAATCATCACCAGCTCCGTGCTGTGGTGTTTTCGAAAGCCTGCCTGATTCCGCTCTAGCAGAGCGTTGGTTTCCAGGTGTTTTGAAATGTGTATCAAGACGTGCTGCTCCATCATTTTGGCCAGGAAAGGTAATTGAGAGATGGGCCTATAGTTTTTTTGATTTTTAACGTCAGCACCCGGTTTCTTAAGGAGCGGTATCAGTCTAGCTTCTTTGAACGAAGTGGGAACCTGACCCATCTCTAAAGATCTATTGAAGAGGGTAAGTACATCCTCTTCCAGACCTGACATCGCTAGTTTGAAAACATTAGGTGGGCAGGGATCTGCCTGCGAGCCAGAATTTACTCTCTCTACTAGACTAGCCAACATTTCCCTAGTGATCAATGGAAATGTATTTATACGCTGATGTACCTCAGGGGGTTCTGGCGCAATAAGTAATGGACAATCCAAAATTGGTGTCCGGGATATTTCACTCTGGATGTCTTCAACTTTTCTTATGAAGAAATCCTGGAAATTCTGACAGTCTACCTGTGAGAACTCTGGTTTCTGCTCTTTAATGTTCCTCAATTCCTTGAGTACCTTAAAGATTTCTTTTTGCGGAACCCGGGCTGACGCTATTCTATTTTCAAGAAACTCTGCTTTACGAGCTAATATAGCCCTTTTATATTGTGCAAGTTCCTGCACATATATATACCGGGCGTTGTTGTTATAATCCCTCCTCCAGGCTCTCTCCACCTTTCGAAGCGCCTGTTTCTTAGATCTTAAGGTTTCATCAAACCAGGGAGCCCCCCTCCCTCTTTCCACCCATTTCACCTTTTTAGCTGGACCCACAACATCAATGGCGTTTTTCTAGTTGTCGAGTAATTTTTGGCTGCCTACCTCGACATTCTCATTAGTTATATTTAATTCGACGGAGTTTAGAAGATGACCGACCAACTCTTCCTTATTGATGTCATTCCATCTTCTTACCAGGCCTTGGGCCTGGTAGACCATCACTGGATCCCCCTGGCCTTGGGCCTGGTAGACCATCACTGGATCTGGCCTTGGTAGGCCTTCACTCACAGAGGACTTGGGCTGGCTTCAGATCTCGGCGGTCGGGTTACTCCATCAAAAAGGTGTCGGAGATCCCATCCGCCGACATATAAATCCGAGAGGATAGAATGGGATAGAATGGGATTTATATTTCGGTGGATGGGATAGCGGCCATTGTTGTGACAAAGTAACCCGTCCACCGAGATCTAAATCCGTCCCGCACTCTACCCTACTGGTCTGTGCCCCCCTCCCCCCCCTTCAGGAAATCTTCCCGTCTCTTCAGGGAGGGCCACGGGATCAACACTATTGTGCAGCCATAGTAAGTACGACCCAGAGCCTGACACTGTGCACCTTGGAACTGGTCCCCTCTCATCATAAGGGAAAGGAAGGCTCTGTAAAATACGAATACAAGACAATCTGTGGACTGCTGTGTGCAGACCCTTAAAGGGGAGCACGTTGTGCCTGGATGGTGCGAGCAGCCCTAATTATGGACTGGGGGATGGTTATTCACTGCATCAAGAAAAAAACCATTTAGAATACATAAATGTAGTTCAGAGAGAGTGGAGTAATGATTCCTTCTTTATTATGTCAATGTTTTTTTTTCGGTCCACACAAGTTTATGTCCAGTTCAGAGACACTGTTCTCAAAGCAGCGGGTTTATCAAGATGCCATTCAGAGTTTAGAAGAATCCCAAACACGGTGCGTCCCTCCTGGAGGTCCCCTATCTTGTTTGTATGTATGTGATGTTTGTAGAATGTAAACAGATCAAGACAGGGTCAAAGGCAAGGATGCTGTTAAGGGAGGAGAGCTGGGTTCGGAGAGTTCCTTCTCTGGTGGGCATAGCTTGTTGCCAGCTTTCTCCCAGACTGGCACAGGGTTGGGTCTTGAGTGCCTTCCATTGAGAGCTGTACCCAGTAATGATGTACATACTGCACTCTTCTGTAGGGCTGTGAAGTGAAAGAGGTACAAAAGTAAACGAAAACGTTGTACAACGTAACTTGGGCTGTGCTGACTAAATGAAGCTCACCTGTTGTTGCAAGAAGTGGGCGCCCATTGGCTGGCGTTCTGCGACTCTGTAGATCGAAAGGTGGTGGGGGGGACAGCCGTTGTTACTGTCAGGAGAGTATTTCATGGGCAGGGACCCCGAGTAGGCTGGTGTTCTGCGACACTGTAGATCAAAGGGTAGTGGTGGGGAGGGAGGGGGGGCACAGCCATTGTATCAACCTTGAGGGTATTTCATTGGCAGGGACCCCAAGTAGGCTGGTGTTCTGCGACACTGTAGATCAAAGGGTGGTGGTGGGGAGGGAGGGGGGGCTCAGCCATTGTATCAACCTTGAGGGTATTTCATTGGCAGGAACCCCATGTAAGCAAGTGGGCTTGGTGGTGATTTAAACCCCCTGAGGCATATTCTGATTGAAATCGTACTGCAGTAGTGCTACCTGCGGGAGCGTGTTGAGGACTGCAAGTTCCAGGATTGTTGAGAGAGGGGAGCATGGGAGACGAAGACCCTGTAGGAGCCGGTGTGAGCACCACGGTGGGCTTGGAGCACTCTGGGTACTCCCCAGTGAGGTAGGTGTGTTGGAGACAGGTGTGTGCCCGGGAGCTCCAGGATAGAAAGGATCGTAGAAGCAAGGAAGGGTGAGCGAATCCAGGAATTGTATGGTCCTCGGTAGGTGGTAGCGCTTTGAAGCACTGCGGTGATGACCATGCAGGCAGGAGGCGCGCCCAGACACCAGGCCTCTTCACAGTGATGGGGGCGATAGCACTGGACTGAACCTCCTTGAACACGCCATCTCCTCGCACGCTTAAGATTGATGCATGCATGTATTCATCGATGCTAGTGTAAGAGCTTGTTGAGGCGTGGGGGGGTTGGAGGGGGGCATGGAGGGGGTGGCCTGGGGCTTTGCCTTGTCTGTCTCCCCAGCCCTGACCGCGAGCCCTCTTTTCCTTGCAGTGCTGACCTTCGTCCAGAGCCGCCATCGATCTGTGGCCCCGCACACTCCGCGGATCCTGCTCTACGGGCCCCCGGGCAGCGGCACGAGCCTGCAGGCCGCGCTCCTGGCGCAGAAATACAACATCGTCAACAGTAAGTCCTCGCTGTGCGCATGCTGTCATCTGTAATATCGATCCGGTGCTCCTGCCAGCCTGCTCACACCTCGCCGCCCCGCCAGCGTTCAGTAAAACTCCCCCAGAGGAGGCCGCGGCCTCGTCAAGCGCAGGCCCCGCCGTTTCCTCCCATGATTGCTTTTCCCGCCCTTTGACTCGGGCGCCATTTTGTGGAGCCGTAGCCGAGGTGCAGGGCGGGGCCAGCCGGGGCTGTGTGCACTGAGGGGGAGGGGGAGCGGGGAAGGAGGGGTAAGGGGTAAATCAGATGTCCCCGCTGTAAAAAGCAATGCCACTGGGAGCTGGAGTCCCAGCTCAAGGCCCTTGCCCGAAGTATTCAATGCAGCCTTGGAAATGCCCGCGGCGCAGGCAAGCCATGGTGCCAGGGAGAGGACGAGGCTCAGAAGGAAAATGCAGATCTCCAGACATGTTTTAAGTCCTGGGCAAAGATTTCCTAGGACTCCCACCTGCCAAGGAGCCCCAATGACCTCTCCCTCTCTCTGTCCGTCTCTCTCTCTCTCCGTCCGTCTCTCTCTCTCTCCATCTCATCTAACGCTCTCCTCTCCTCTCCTCTCTCCCTCAGCTCTATCTCACTTCTCCATATCACCTCCCTCACCTCTTCCAGCCCTCTCTCTCTCATCTCATATCTCTCTCTCTCTCTCTCTTTCTCTCTCTCTTTCTCTCTCTCTCTCTCTCCTCTCTCTCTCTCTCCTCTCTCTCTCTCCTCTCTCTCTCTCTCTCTCTTTCTCTCTCTCTTTCTCTCTCTCTCTCTCTCCTCTCTCTCTCTCTCCTCTCTCTCTCTCTCTCTCTCTCTCTCTCTCTCTCTCTCTCTCTCTCTCTCTCTCCTCTCTCTCTCTCTCTCTCTTTCTCTCTCTCTTTCTCTCTCTCTCTCTCTCCTCTCTCTCTCTCTCCTCTCTCTCTCTCTCTCTCTTTCTCTCTCTCTTTCTTCTCTCTCTCTCTCCTCTCTCTCTCTCCTCTCTCTCTCTCTCTCTCTTCTCTCTCTCTGTCTCTCTCTCTCCCTCTCTCTCTCTCCCTCTCTCCTCTCCTCTCTCCCTCAGCTCTATCTCACTTCTCCATATCACCTCCCTCACCTTTTCCAGCCCTCTCTCTCTCATCTCATATCTCTCTCTCTCTCTCTCTCTCTCTCTCATATCTCATATCTCTCTCTCTCTTTCTCTCTCTCTCTCTCTCTCTCTCTCTCTCTCTCTCTCTCTCTCCCCTCTCTCTCTCTCCTCTCTCTCTCTCTCTCTCTTCTCTCTCTCTGTCTCTCTCTCTCCCTCTCTCTCTCTCCCTCTCTCCTCTCCTCTCTCCCTCAGCTCTATCTCACTTCTACATATCACCTCCCTCACCTTTTCCAGCCCTCTCTCTCTCATCTCATATCTCTCTCTCTCTCTCTCTTTCTCTCTCTCTCTCTCTCGCTCTCTCTCTCTCTCTCTCTCTCATCTCATATCTCTCTCTCTCTCTCTCTCTCTCTCTCCCTCTTGTTCAGCTCTACCTCTCGCTCTCTTTCTCGGATCTTCCTTTCGCTCTCAGGCCCCCCCTCTCACGCTCTCCTCTCCCTGTCTCTCTGCTTATCTTTCGCCCACTTTCTGCCTATCTCCACCTCTGAATCTCTCGCCTTACAGCACAAGATTTTATCTTTCGACCTCTTACTCTACCTCACCCATCTTTGCTCTACCTTCTACCTCCATTGCCTCATCCCTTTACCTTTCTGCTTCTCAGTCTTCCTCTCTATAACTTACCTGCCTACGTTGACTCTCTCTCTCTACCACTTCACAAGTTTTATCCCACATTTCTGTACTTTATCTCTAGCTCTCTGTCTCACTACTCACTGAATGAACATCCCCTCTCTTCTTCACTTCTCTTCACCTGATTCTAACTACCTCAGTGTCACTCCTCTTCCATCTTCTGTCATTCTTTGCTTCATCTGTCTTGTCTCCTGTCTCTCGCCTTCTTTCAGCTCATCTCTTCTACCTCACATCTGTCTTGCCTCTCTGCTTCCCTGTGAATCTACCCCTCTCTCACTACCTCACATCTGTCTCTACTGTTCTTTCAAATACATCTCTTTCTTACAACCATACCTCTGCCGTCCGTTAAATCTCTTACCTTTCTACCTTCACTTACACTGGTTGTTCTTACTTTGTAAGAGATGAAATGAGGAGCCTTGCTTATCTCTGCTCTGTCTGCCTCACTCCGCTCTGTGTGCCTCACTGCTCTAATAACATCTCACCTCTCTGTGCCTCACTGCTCTGTTAACATCTCACCCCTGTGCCTCGCTGCTCTGTTAACATCTCACCGCTGTGCCTCAGTGCTCTAATAACATCTCACCTCTCTGTGCCTCACTGCTCTGTTAACCTCTCACCTCTCTGTGCCTCACTGCTCTGTTTACGTCTCGCCTCTCTGTGCCTCACTACTCTAATAACATCTCACCTCTCTGTGTCTCACTGCTGTATTAACATCTCACCTCTCTGTGCCTCACTGCTCTGTTTACATCTCACCTCTCTGTGCCTCACTGCTCTGTTAACATCTCACCTCTCTGTTCGTCACTGCTCTAATAACATCTCACCTCTATGTGCCTCACTGCTCTGTTAACATCTCACCTCTGTGCCCCGCTGCTCTGTTTACATCTCACCTCTCTGTGCCTCACTGAACTGTTAACATCCCACCTCTCTGTGCCTCACTGAACTGTTAACATCTCACCTCTCTGTGCCTCACTGAACTGTTAACATCTCACCTCTCTGTGCCTCACTGAACTGTTAACATCTCACCTCTCTGTGCCTCAGTCCTCTATTTACATCTCACCTCTCTGCCTCGCTGCTCTGTTTACATCTCACCTCTCTGTCTGTGCCTCGCTGCTCTGTTTACATCTCACCTCTATGCCCCGCTGCTCTGTTTACATCTCACCTCTCTGTGCCTCGCTGCTCTGTTTACATCTCACCTCTATGCCCCGCTGCTCTGTTTACATCTCACCTCTCTGTGCCTCGCTGCTCTGTTTACATCTCACCTCTCTGTGCCTCGCTGCTCTGTTTACATCTCACCTCTGTGCCTCGCTGCTCTGTTTACATCTCACCTCTCTGTGCCTCACTGCTGTATTAACATCTCACCTCTGTGCCTCGCTGCTCTGTTTACATCTCACCTCTCTGTGCCTCACTGCTCTGTTTACATCTCACCTCTCTGTGCCTCACGGAACTGTTAACATCTCACCTCTCTGTGCCTCACTGCTCTGTTTACATCTCACCTCTCTGTGCCTCGCTGCTCTGTTTACATCTCACCTCTCTGTGCCTCACTGCTGTATTAACATCTCACCTCTGTGCCTCGCTGCTCTGTTTACATCTCACCTCTGTGCCTCGCTGCTCTGTTTACATCTCACCTCTCTGTGCCTCGCTGCTCTGTTTACATCTCACCTCTATGCCCCGCTGCTCTGTTTACATCTCACCTCTGTGCGTCGCTGCTCTGTTTACATCTCACCTCTCTGTGCCTCACTGCTCTGTTTACATCTCACCTCTCTGTGCCTCACGGAACTGTTAACATCTCACCTCTCTGTGCCTCACTGCTCTGTTTACATCTCACCTCTCTGTGCCTCGCTGCTCTGTTTACATCTCACCTCTCTGTGCCTCACTGCTGTATTAACATCTCACCTCTGTGCCTCGCTGCTCTGTTTACATCTCACCTCTGTGCCTCGCTGCTCTGTTTACATCTCACCTCTCTGTGCCTCGCTGCTCTGTTTACATCTCACCTCTATGCCCCGCTGCTCTGTTTACATCTCACCTCTCTGTGCCTCACTGCTGTATTAACATCTCACCTCTGTGCCTCGCTGCTCTGTTTACATCTCTCCTCTGTGCCTCGCTGCTCTGTTTACATCTCACCTCTCTGTGCCTCGCTGCTCTGTTTACATCTCACCTCTATGCCCCGCTGCTCTGTTTACATCTCACCTCTGTGCGTCGCTGCTCTGTTTACATCTCACCTCTGTGCCTCGCTGCTCTGTTTACATCTCACCTCTGTGCCTCGCTGCTCTGTTTACATCTCACCTCTCTGTCTGTGCCTCGCTGCTCTGTTTACATCTCACCTCTATGCCCCGCTGCTCTGTTTACATCTCACCTCTCTGTGCCTCGCTGCTCTGTTTACATCTCACCTCTCTGTGCCTCGCTGCTCTGTTTACATCTCACCTCTGTGCCTCGCTGCTCTGTTTACATCTCACCTCTATGCCCCGCTGCTCTGTTTACATCTCACCTCTCTGTGCCTCGCTGCTCTGTTTACATCTCACCTCTCTGTGCCTCGCTGCTCTGTTTACATCTCACCTCTGTGCCTCGCTGCTCTGTTTACATCTCACCTCTCTGTGCCTCACTGCTGTATTAACATCTCACCTCTGTGCCTCACTGCTCTGTTTACATCTCACCTCTCTGTGCCTCACTGCTCTGTTTACATCTCACCTCTCTGTGCCTCACGGAACTGTTAACATCTCACCTCTATGTGCCTCACTGCTCTGTTTACATCTCACCTCTCAGTGCCTCGCTGCTCTGTTTACATCTCACCTCTCTGTGCCTCACTGCTGTATTAACATCTCACCTCTGTGCCTCGCTGCTCTGTTTACATCTCACCTCTGTGCCTCGCTGCTCTGTTTACATCTCACCTCTCTGTGCCTCGCTGCTCTGTTTACATCTCACCTCTATGCCCCGCTGCTCTGTTTACATCTCACCTCTGTGCGTCGCTGCTCTGTTTACATCTCACCTCTCTGTGCCTCGCTGCTCTGTTTACATCTCACCTCTGTGCCTCGCTGCTCTGTTTACATCTCACCTCTCTGTGCCTCACGGAACTGTTAACATCTCACCTCTATGTGCCTCGCTGCTCTGTTTACATCTCACCTCTCTGTGCCTCACTGCTGTATTAACATCTCACCTCTGTGCCTCGCTGCTCTGTTTACATCTCACCTCTGTGCCTCGCTGCTCTGTTTACATCTCACCTCTCTGTGCCTCGCTGCTCTGTTTACATCTCACCTCTATGCCCCGCTGCTCTGTTTACATCTCACCTCTGTGCGTCGCTGCTCTGTTTACATCTCACCTCTCTGTGCCTCGCTGCTCTGTTTACATCTCACCTCTGTGCCTCGCTGCTCTGTTTACATCTCACCTCTCTGTGCCTCACTGCTGTATTAACATCTCACCTCTGTGCCTCGCTGCTCTGTTTACATCTCACCTATCTGTGCCTCGCTGCTCTGTTTACATCTCACCTCTCTGTGCCTCGCTGCTCTGTTTACATCTCACCTATCTGTGCCTCGCTGCTCTGTTTACATCTCACCTCTCTGTGCCTCACTGCTCTGTTTACATCTGACCTCTGTGCCTCACTGCTCTGTTTACATCTGGCCTATGTGCCTCACTGCTCTGTTTACATCTCACCACTGTGCCTCGCTGCTCTGTTTACATCTCACCTCTCTGTGCCTCGCTGCTCTGTTTACCTCTCACCTCTCTGTGCCTCAGTCATCTGTTAACATCTCACCTCTGTGCCTCACTGCTCTGTTTACATCTCACCTCTCTGCCTCGCTGCTCTGTTTACATCTCACCTCTGTGCCTCGCTGCTCTGTTTACATCTCACCTCTGTGCCTCGCTGCTCTGTTTAAATCTCACCTCTCTGTGCCTCACTGCTCTGTTTACATCTCACCACTGTGCCTCGCTGCTCTGTTTACATCTCACCTCTGTGCCTCGCTGCTCTGTTTACATCTCACCTCTCTGTGCCTCGCTGCTCTGTTTACATCTCACCTCTGTGCGTCGCTGCTCTGTTTACATCTCACCTCTCTGTGCCTCGCTGCTCTGTTTACATCTCACCTCTCTGTGCCTCGCTGCTCTGTTTACATCTCACCTCTGTGCCTCGCTGCTCTGTTTACATCTCACCTCTCTGTGCCTCACTGCTCTGTTTACATCTCACCACTGTGCCTCGCTGCTCTGTTTACATCTCACCTCTGTGCCTCGCTGCTCTGTTTACATCTCACCTCTCTGTGCCTCGCTGCTCTGTTTACATCTCACCTCTGTGCCTCGCTGCTCTGTTTACATCTCACCTCTCTGTGCCTCACTGCTGTATTAACATCTCACCTCTGTGCCTCGCTGCTCTGTTTACATCTCACCTCTCTGTGCCTCACTGCTCTGTTTACATCTCACCTCTCTGTGCCTCACGGAACTGTTAACATCTCACCTCTCTGTGCCTCACTGCTCTGTTTACATCTCACCTCTCTGTGCCTCGCTGCTCTGTTTACATCTCACCTCTCTGTGCCTCACTGCTGTATTAACATCTCACCTCTGTGCCTCGCTGCTCTGTTTACATCTCACCTCTGTGCCTCGCTGCTCTGTTTACATCTCACCTCTCTGTGCCTCGCTGCTCTGTTTACATCTCACCTCTGTGCCTCGCTGCTCTGTTTACATCTCACCTCTCTGTGCCTCGCTGCTCTGTTTACATCTCACCTCTGTGCCTCGCTGCTCTGTTTACATCTCACCTATCTGTGCCTCACTGCTCTGTTTACATCTCACCTCTGTGCCTCACTGCTGTATTAACATCTCACCTCTATATCTCTCCTCCATCTACTTCACTTCTCTCAACCTCACTCTCTTTCCTTTGCCTCTCTATTTTTTGACAGCTTCAGGTTTTCTACCTTCCCCATCCCCTCCCTCCCCCCTCTACCTTGTACCACAACACCTCTCTACCTCATTCCTCTCTTTAGCTTACACCTCAGTCCGGGGTCGTGAGGTTAACCCAGGGATAACTATGCCCAAGCGTGACTATTCCCATCCCATACAGAGGCCCTGAGCTATCCAGTGGGGGCTGCGGTTGTCTTCGGGGATCACTGCCCCAGTGCCCTCCAGACACTAGAGATTTGACCCCTATGCTTGCCCAGTGCACCCCTGCACACGTCTGGAGTCCAGACCACTCTGGCGCACGACCCCCTTGCCACAGACTTTACGTCTGCGCTTCTCGCCCTCTGATGTCATCCACGCCAGTGCCATGTCTGCAGGGCATCGAAGTGTGCCACATGGCCGTTCTGCCATCTGAGCGTTCGTCTCCTGCATCTCTGGCACTGTCACTTGTTTCTGTTTACAGCTCCTGGCTTTCCGCATTTTGCTTTGGAGCGCTACATGCTCTGCATGGTTCCCCTGAAAAGTGGGCAAGGACCCCCTGCAGAGTGGGCATGGATCCCCTGCAGAGTGGGCATGGACCCCCTGCAGAGTGGGCATGGATCCCCTGCAGAGTGGGCAAGGACCCCCTGCAGAGTGGGCATGGATCCCCTGCAGAGTGGGCATGGTACGGGCAATCGGCCCTACTAAAAGCGGCAGGGTTGGAAAAGGACACAAGCGAGCGAGACAGTAGTGTCCTGGTGCAAGCAACAAAGTGCATTGAGGTTCATAACCCGGGCTTCAGGTATCCAGAGCTGTAGATTCACGTCGGGAATGATGGATGAATGACTGGAGGGGTCCACTGCGCTCCGGCCCCTGGGGGTACTGACTGACATCTGTGTCTGCCGGGGTGCGATGACCGCTCCTTTGTATCCGGCTCTCAAGAGTGCAGCAGGTTCAGTGGCACCGGCGTGAGGGTATGTTTTTTTGTATACCGGATGGGACAGCAAGTCTGGCATGCTCCTGACATCCAGAGCTTCTGGACCCCACAGGTCGAAGTTTGAGAGTCCGAGTCACAAGGGCTGGACGGTTGAATTGTACTTTCCTGAGTACTGTTGTTAGAAAATACACCTAGCAAAATGTGGAATTCCGGTCATATACTTCTCATTTTGTAAGCCTCTCTGTGATTTCCAGAAGAGCCCGGGACCCTCTTGTTTGCTTTGGTGAAGAGACCTGCTCTCCTGTACCCTGTCCAGCACAGCACCTGCTCTATTGTCTGTTGATTTTTGTGCTGCTTTGGCCAACAATAAAAATTCAAGATTTCTGATGGATACTTCTAACTGCAGATTCCTCACCTTGTGAATATCCCCAGACCCAATGCTGCATCCGGCAGGTGGCTCCGTGTGACTCGGCGCCACTGCTATGCCGTTTCGAAAGTGACGAACAAAGCTGCATATAGGCGCCTGCCACGAATATATGATGATACAACGAATTCCGTTGCAACGCATGCCTTTACCACGCATGCGTTACAACGGAATTCGTTTAGCACGCATAAACCTTTCACCGACTATTTGCGTGGTGACGTCATACGTCGTTAAAAGAAAACGGCATTTTTTTACCGATTTCTCTTAATCGACTCTGATGCCGACGTGACTTATGGTGAGTTGTTTTTTTACTTTTACCACATATGCCTTTACTACAAACATCGTAGTAAAGGCTTGCGTGGTAAAGGCATTAGTTGTAACCACGCATGCGTTGTACTGCATGCGTGGTTAAAGATTTCGTGGAAACGGCTTCGTTGTAAAAGCCGTTTCCCGCCTGCCACGTGCTCTGACGTCGGTTCCCTTCTTTCGATCTGGAGTTCCGCTCTTTCTTTCTTAGTTTTCCAGGGTGCAAGGGATGTCACCCCCTAAGACTACAGAATTCAAGCCTTGTAGAGACTTATCCCCCCTAGGTATGCCTTTGGTGCTTGGGTTTGTTGCATGGCTCCAAGGCCTGCGTCCTGGTGAATCGGAGAACCATCCGGGATCGCATGAAGCAAGACGCGGCAAAGCACCGAAAGGCTCCACGCAGGCCCCGCTGCAAGTCTAAATCGAGAGTGCGGACCTGCTTCCGGTCCCTTTCTCACTCCAGTTGTTCCAAAGGCCGATCTTCCTTAAGGTCGAAGTCTTCAGGTAAGTCGAAGAAAAAACATTAAAAAGTCCAAGCGGGACTCGGCCCCTTCCTCGAGCTTGGTGCCAAAACCTATGCCAGCCCCTCGTTAATTGACCCGAGCAGCGGAGGAGGACCCCCAACCCATTGTTCTATCCAGCACCGACACCACCAGCACCAGAGGAGGACCACCAACCCATTGTTCTATCCAGCACCGACACCACCAGCACCAGAGGAGGACCACCAACCCATTGTTCTATCCAGCACCGACACCACCAGCACCAGAGGAGGACCACCAACCCATTGTTCTATCCAGCACCGACACCACCAGCACCAGAGGAGGACCACCAACCCATTGTTCTATCCAGCACCGACACCACCAGCAGCGGAGGAGGACCACCAACCCATTGTTCTATCCAGCACCGACACCACCAGCACCAGAGGAGGACCACCAACCCATTGTTCTATCCAGCACCGACACCACCAGCAACAGAGGAGGACCACCAACCCATTGTTCTATCCTGCACCGACACCACCAGCACCAGAGGAGGACCACCAACCCTTTGTTCTATCCAGCACCGACACCACCAGCACCAGAGGAGGACCACCGACCCATTGTTCTATCCAGCACCGACACCACCAGCACCAGAGGAGGGCCACCAACCAATTGTTCTATCCAGCACCGACACCACCAGCACCAGAGGAGGACCACCAACCCATTGTTCTATCCAGCACCGACACCACCAGCACCAGAGGAGGACCACCAACCCATTGTTCTATCCAGCACCGACACCACCAGCACCAGAGGAGGACCACCAACCCATTGTTCTATCCAGCACCGACACCGCCAGCACCAGAGGAGGACCACCAACCCATTGTTCTATCCAGCACCGACACCACCAGCACCAGAGGAGGACCACCAACCCATTGTTCTATCCAGCACCGACACCACCAGCACCAGAGGAGGACCACCAACCCATTGTTCTATCCAGCACCGACACCACCAGCACCAGAGGAGGACCACCAACCCATTGTTCTATCCAGCACCGACACCACCAGCACCAGAGGAGGACCACCATCCCATTGTTCTATCCAGCACCGACACCACCAGCACCAGAGGAGGACCACCAACCCATTGTTCTATCCTGCACCAACACCGCCAGCACCAGAGGAGGACCACCAACCCATTGTTCTATCCAGCACCGACACCACCAGCACCAGAGGAGGACCACCAACCCATTGTTCTATCCAGCACCGACACCACCAGCAGCGGAGGAGGACCACCAACCCATTGTTCTATCCAGCACCGACACCACCAGCACCAGAGGAGGACCACCAACCCATTGTTCTATCCAGCACCGACACCACCAGCAACAGAGGAGGACCACCAACCCATTGTTCTATCCTGCATCGACACCACCAGCACCAGAGGAGGACCACCAACCCTTTGTTCTATCCAGCACCGACACCACCAGCACCAGAGGAGGACCACCAACCCATTGTTCTATCCATCACCGACACCACCAGCACCAGAGGAGGGCCACCAACCAATTGTTCTATCCAGCACCGACACCACCAGCACCAGAGGAGGACCACCAACCCATTGTTCTATCCAGCACCGACACCACCAGCACCAGAGGAGGACCACCAACCCATTGTTCTATCCAGCACCGACACCACCAGCACCAGAGGAGGACCACCAACCCATTGTTCTATCCAGCACCGACACCGCCAGCACCGGAGGAGGACCACCAACCCATTGTTCTATCCAGCACCGACACCACCAGCAGCGGAGGAGGACCACCAACCCATTGTTCTATCCAGCACCGACACCACCAGCACCAGAGGAGGACCACCAACCCATTGTTCTATCCAGCACCGACACCACCAGCACCAGAGGAGGATCACCAACCCATTGTTCTATCCAGCACCGACACCACCAGCACCAGAGGAGGACCACCAACCCATTGTTCTATCCAGCACCGACACCACCAGCACCAGAGGAGGACCACCAACCCATTGTTCTATCCTGCACCGACACCGCCAACACCAGAGGAGGACCACCAACCCATTGTTCTATCCAGCACCGACACCACCAGCACCAGAGGAGGACCACCAACCCATTGTTCTATCCAGCACCGACACCACCAGCACCAGAGGAGGACCACCAACCCATTGTTCTATCCAGCACCGACACCACCAGCACCAGAGGAGGACCACCAACCCATTGTTCTATCCAGCACCGACACCACCAGCACCAGAGGAGGACCACCAACCCATTGTTCTATCCAGCACCGACACCACCAGCACCAGAGGAGGACCACCAACCCATTGTTCTATCCAGCACCGACACCACCAGCACCGGAGGAGGACCACCAACCCATTGTTCTATCCAGCACCAACACCACCAGCACCAGAGGAGGACCACCAACCCATTGTTCTATCCAGCAACGACACCACCAGCACCAGAGGAGGACCACCAACCCATTGTTCTATCCAGCACCGACACCACCAGCACCAGAGGAGGACCACCAACCCATTGTTCTATCCAGCACCGACACCACCAGCACCAGAGGCGGACCACCAACCCATTGTTCTATCCAGCACCGACACCACCAGCACCAGAGGAGGACCACCAACCCATTGTTCTATCCAGCACCGACACCACCAGCACCAGAGGAGGATCACCAACCCATTGTTCTATCCAGCACCGACACCACCAGCACCAGAGGAGGACCACCAACCCATTGTTCTATCCAGCACCGACACCACCAGCACCAGAGGAGGACCACCAACCCATTGTTCTATCCAGCACCGACACCAGCAGCACCAGAGGAGGACCACCAACCCATTATTCTATCCAGCACCGACACCACCAGCACCAGAGGAGGACCACCAACCCATTGTTCTATCCAGCACCGACACCACCAGCACCAGAGGAGGACCACCAGCACCAGAGGAGGACCACCAACCCATTGTTCTATCCAGCACCGACACCACCAGCACCAGAGGAGGACCACCAACCCATTGTTCTATCCAGCACCGACACCACCAGCACCAGAGGAGGACCACCAACCCATTGTTCTATCCAGCACCCACACCACCAGCACCAGAGGAGGACCACCAACCCATTGTTCTATCCAGCACCCACACCACCAGCACCAGAGGAGGACCACCAACCCATTGTTCTATCCAGCACCCACACCACCAGCACCAGAGGAGGACCATCAACCCATTGTTCTATCCAGCACCGACACCACCAGCACCAGAGGAGGACCACCAACCCATTGTTCTATCCAGCACCGACACCACCAGCACCAGAGGAGGACCACCAACCCTTTGTTCTGTCCAGCACCCACACCACCAGCACCAGAGGAGGACCACCAACCCTTTGTTCTGTCCGACTTCAAACCAGCTTTGGCTTGACTGCATCCGCAGTCAATCCACAGCCAATCCTGAGCCCATCGGGCTCTCTACCATCCCACTACCATGCAGCTCTGCATATACATTGCACCAGCTTTTTGACTCTGATCAGAGCCAGCCATTTGGAGAGAAAAATGGAGGGACAGGGAAGAACTTGCCCTGAGGCAAACGTCTGGTACATGGAATTACAGGAGGTCAGTGGAGTGGACGCCTCACCCTCCACTGGATTGGCTACTCCCCCCACCCGGACCAGCAAGAGTAGAGTTCTTACTTCGCCACAGTACATAGAAGGGCTGCTGAGGTCCTTAATCCTCACCTCCCAACTATGTAGGTTAAAAAAAAGGTTTTACATATGCCCTACTGCCTGGCCTGGCACCGACGGGCATCTATTGCCCTTTACTAAAGCCCTTACTGACACACCGTTGGAACATTCGGGCTAAGCCACGCTCTGGGCCCCCCAGTCAACCCACACATTGCCAGTCACCACAGACCTGCTCCAGGTGACCCGGAGTCTTTGACCCAACATCCAACACCAGAGAGCTTGTGGTCCAGGCGTCCACCAGTAAAGTAAACCACTCCTCCCTGACAGGGAGTCGAAATGAACGGAAGCGGTTACCAAGCATATGTTCTCCTTGGCCCCCCTTGCTCTGAGGAGAGTTAAGAGGTGTTATACCAATGCACTTTGGGACAGGGTGGGTGAGATCTTACCTGCGATCCCAAAGACACCAGACTTTCACTAGCCCAAACCATTCAAGATGATTAGATGCGTCACATTAGTCATCCGCTCAGGCCGAGATAATACAGATTATTTACCCAGGACTGTGGGAATTAGTGTGGTGCTTCGGTGCCACACATGGATAAGGTCCACGGGCTTCTCCGGGGCCAACTAGGCATCCTTAATGGTCATGCTTTTCTACAGCTCCCACCTGTTTGGTGAAAAGGTGGATTTGTACCTGGAACGTTTTAAAGAAAGCCGAGCCACGGCACCGTCTAAGAGCGTTTCAGCACCAATCTGGCAATCTCCACAACAATTTTGTCTTTTTAGTAAATTTTACAGGGGTATGGCGTATCAACTTTGCCAGCCCCCACTGCCCACACCACAGGCTTCCCAGCCGTTTCGACAATGGGCTATGGGTCTGTCTGACAACTGTTCGGCCACTAGGTTTATCCCAATTTACAACCCTCCGGCAATGACCACAACACAAAGCGTCTTTAGTATGCCTTTAGCGGCCACAGCCATCCAGTGGGAGGCAGGCTCAGCCACTTCCAACCGGAGTGACAAAACGTTACATCAGAAAAATGCGTCTTGCAGATTATCCAGTTAGGTTCCACCCTGCTGTTACTTTTCAACCTACCACATCTTCCACCTACAGTGGAACACCTGTCAGAGGACCAGCTATATGTCTTATGCTAGGAAGTGCTCGCTCTTTTGGCCAAAGGAACCATAGAGAGGGTACCAGCCTCAGAAGTGGAGACTGGGTGTTATCCTGCTACTTCCGTGTGCCAAAGAAGGATGGAGACCGCTGCCCTTTCCTGGATCTTTACACTTTAAATGCATTTACTGTGCAAAGGAAAATTCAAGATTCTCACCATGTGCCAGGTTCTGTCTGCCCTGAATCTTGGAGACTGGATTGTGGTTTGGGACTTAGAGGACACTTATTTTCACATCCGCATCCTGCCGGCCCACAGATACTAAATGCGGTTGAAGGTGGACCTCAAGCACTTCCACTTTGCTGTGCTCCCTTTCAGCCTCCCCAGTGCCTGTCAGGTGTACACAAAAGTGATGGCATTGATCACTTCCACAATTAAACAACAAGAGAGGGAGGGAAAGCAACTGGAGCCACTCTTGGTCCCCCTAAACAATGTAAATCCAACAACAAAAGAGTGCATCCGGTAAGGAAAGAGCTAGCAAGAGGAATCACTCTGATTAAAAGAACCCTCACTCACCAACCTAGTTGGTGACATGCTTCATCATTGGGTTCCCACCGGCCCGTCTCACCTTTGATGGTCCTGAACCCTTTCATGTTACCTCACCTGACAGGTTGCCGATAGCCTGCCACAACCTGCCATAACCATAGAGGTCCTCCCCAGCATTTCAAGAGGATAAGCAAGATACCATTTCTACATGTTTTCTCATACATCTTGGATATAAATACGATGGGATGAGCATGCTTGATCTTGCTAAAGATATTTATGTCTTTGGGCATCCGATCATTCATCTCTCACTCTAGTAACTTTTCTAGATGAATGACACACGTTCTGATACGATCTCACCCTTCACACATGTAGCACGGATTCATTCTTCACGTGGTACCTCTTTTTTAGCCACTATACATTCCATATGGCTGATACATACTCACACTATTTTTTCTTTTGTCTCTTTCAGGTTGGATTATTTTTCTTGGGTGACTGAAGACAAACCTACTAGTATTTTTTCCGGCATCATGACAATCAGTCTTTCTAAGATTAAGACTCAGGGAGACTTCCCCTGTTTCTTTAAGCACATTTTTTCTAATTTAAAACATTTTTTTACATTATACCGGGTCCTGATGAAACACAGAGGATCCTTTATGGACCAATAGGGCGTGAAACATGTCGACCTCACTCACTGCACGTACTATTTGAACCAAACTATATTTACTCATTAGTGGAAAGCAGCAGTTTGGTTTCTGTTTTTATTCTACACAGTGGACAGAGGAATAAAACCCTTTTTATTGGACACCACTGGGGTATTTTTAACTCACTATCCCACTAGCTCCACACACCCGCACTCACCACAACAGAGTTTTTTTCAAAAAGATCTTCGCCAAAGAGCCCTCTCGCGGGCCCGTGGGGTATACAGCACCGACCACACGAGAAGCTAGTACTCCTAATAATGAAGCATGACACCTTCACGGGTGTGTGAGGGCAACTTTTCCAAATAAGGAAATTTCCCCCAACCTGTACATCCATCCTGAGACTAACAAAACTTCTAGCTCCCTCCCCCCCAACCCTCATCCTCACTCTGTCTGCTGCCTATTGGGCCGAAATCCCCTTTAGGAACAGCTACCCTTGAGTGTTGTACTCAAGTGTTCTAGGGAGCATGGTTACTGGACCTCTTTTTCTTTTTTTCCCTCCCAGTCCCTACCTCTGTGGTTTGTGTCATCAGTCCACACCTTCATAAAGCTCTCTGCCACGACATTCTGATAGATACATCTGCCTGGTGGATTCCTCACCTTGTGAATATCCACCTTGCGCTAGCAAAGTTCGGAAAATTCTTTGTAGCACGCCGGCGTGGACGACGTCATAGGAGCACGGCATCGCGCGCGACTCCGTCTGACGTCACCGACTCCTTATAAGACCCACGTCGGCGTGATGACACCAGTTCCCTTTTTTCCGCATCGTCAACGCTAACGGTTTCTGGGATCTTCTGTGATTCAGATAGTAACTTATTACTATTTTGTGTTACTGTTTCTCTGTTGAGTGTTTCTTCTTCGCCGAGGATGTCGTCGAGGAAGACGGGGTTCAAGCAGTGCGGATCGTGTGCCCGAATTATGTCAATTACCGATCCGCATGACGATTGTTTGTGGTGTCTTGGATCGGACCATGATGTTAAGAGCTGCCTGCTCTAATATGAACCCTAAGGCTCTACGAGAGCGTGAGGCTAAGCTTCTACTTGCAAAGGTGAAAGGAAGAGAGGCTGGGAGGTCTTCGAGGTCGACGTC
This sequence comes from Lissotriton helveticus, assembly GCF_964261635.1. Taxonomy (NCBI): domain Eukaryota; kingdom Metazoa; phylum Chordata; class Amphibia; order Caudata; family Salamandridae; genus Lissotriton; species Lissotriton helveticus. Next base: position 2,112,406,946 of record NC_136065.1, read on the forward strand.
CAGATGTTCGAGGTCGAGACAGAAGTCGCGATCGAAGTAGAGGTCGAGATCGGCTTCGAGATCGAGGTCCAGAGTGAGGTCGAGGTTCGGAGAGAGGTCGAGGTCCGGTTCCAAGTCTGCTTCGGGTCATGCTTCGGGCTCTTCGAAGAAGAAGCACAGTCAGGCTTGTGGAGATTGGCATTTTGCCCACACAATACTGTTGGACTTATTAGTTTGAGCCATTCGACAGACCAACCACTATAGCAGGTACTGCTTTGGTATCTATTCACAAGGTGAGGAATCTGCGGGTAGAAGCATCCATCCGAAAAACCAATGACATACCTTTGTTCACACTCTTTCTGGTGGATACTTTCACCAAGCAAAGATTCCTCGCTGCCCTCCCACCTCCCTGTTCTGTCGTATGAGCTCTTCTGCACACTCATTTGTTCAATCTGCTGAGAGGCTCTGCGTCTGAGGGTGTGGAACAGTTCATGAAAGAAACTGACATCAGCACACACGGATGGAGCTTATATACAACTCAGTTCGTTACTTCTGCCGTAGAATGGCGTCGATGCAGAGTCACACAGTAGCACCGTTGGTGTGGACAAGCATTGCTTTCAATTTTCCTTATCAAATCAGGCACCTGGGGATATTTATAAGGGGAGGAATTTGCAGTTAGATAGAATATCCACAAGAAAGAGCGTTACCTAAGGTAATTAACTTGTTCATTTTATTTAAAATCTTCTTTGCTTGCATGCAGGTTTATCGCCCCCTTCCATTTTAAAATGTAACCTGCGCTGTCTTGTTTACACTCACTTGCAGTCAGCTGCGGGAAAGTTCTAAAACAAGAGGTGGCGAATGAGACCAAACTCGGGCAGCTGATTAGGCCGTACATCGAGAGGAGACAGCAAGGTAAGACCCGTTGTATGCAATGTTCCATCTAATTTTTTATCGTACTTGTGCGGCAGTGTATCTCTGTGCACTGCAGCCAAGGCTATGTGCGTTAAGAACCCGAGCATGCATGCGAGTGCAGCGACAAATCAGTCTAAATACCACTCGAAAATGTTGCTTCAAAAAAGTGAAAAGAAGGTGCGTTTCCACACAAACAGCACCACGTGAGGGAGTCTTAAGACAGGTTTGTAATTTAGATCGACACGCCATGACATGAATTGGTTACACAGGCAAATACACTCTGCGTTTTGAAAAGCACAGGACTCCCAACGTTTGTACCATTATAAAACGTGTCCTACACAGGGTCCAACTAGGAACACAAAGCGGCCTTGGTAAATTGTGAGGCCAAGCTCTGTACGGTGCATAGTGAGTGCAGAGAGTGAGCCTGACCAATACCAGGAGTGTTGGGGGGGGGGCGGCTCTTCCCCCTAAAATGTTTGGGAGAAAATGGTGCATTCTACAACGTATTTTTCATTATGTTTTTACTTGAATTACCTTTCAAAACATAGTAAATGATGACCTCAGTGTGCAGCAGGATTCAACAATCTTTGTTGGGGTTCGTCAATGATTCTCTCACTATCACCGTCCAACAGCGCCCGTCATCTCTCCATTGCCCTGCTCTTACATGTATTTAATTTGTTTTATAGCGCCTCTCAAACCAGTGTAGGATGTCAGAGCACTTTTATCAAATACAGAGAGTGTGAATCATTCATTTGTTAATCAGTGTATAGAAAATGTTACTTTAGACAAAGGGATCTACAATCATCCAAACAGGACACTTTGTTCAGCCATGAGCAAACTTCTTCAGGTATCCAAATTCAGGAGGGTGCGCGGGGAGGAAGCAGCTTTTTCTTCCACACTGTTAAATTGTGGAATAAACTGCCGATATCCATAAAGAACAGTACAACTCTTCTTTCCTTCAGAAAGGCGATACAAACCTGGCTTTTCTTGCACTGATCTCTTCCTCTCTGGTATTTCTCCTCCGCTGTAGCGCCTAGACGCCCTTGGGCATTCGAGCGCGATATAAATTATAAATCCATTCATGTGCTGGATCCATTTCATCCATACTGGTAGGCATTTTTAAGAGCGCTCTGTCTGGAGAGGAACAAACTGAGGATTGAGAATATAACACAGTGGTTAGAGTTGGCTTTACTAATATGAATGTATTCCCACCCAAACTCTTTTTAGCAGCATTAGGATTATGAAAGACATGAAAATAATATAACTTTCTAACCTGTACCATGCAGTTTGCATGCAGCTCTTTGATGACACTTCATAGTTTACTGTGCTAGATTACAATTGTAACTCATGAACTGCACACAAACAGAAGGGTATTTGGGACAAAAGCAGTAACCCACTGAGCTATGCACATTCTGTGATCTGCATGGTACACCTCCTTTGCAGCAGGCATAGTAACCCCCTGTTCTACCTTAGAGGAGTCCAAACTGGAACTAGACAAAAGTCGGATCTCTCTCCAGAAGGTCCATTAATCACCATTAATTATCTTGACACTTGTATTGTTGCCTGAACACCACTGGATATACAAGGCACTCTGCAGCGGATGCTACAAAAACGACTGCCCTGTTTGTTTACTGATGTTGCAAATCTTTGGTAACGATTTCATAAAATTGGGATATGGTTTTGAATGTTGCATCCAAATGAAATTAGTCAATTTTGGAAGACGGTGCGGGTGCCTTGGAAAGCACCGAGGCACAGGGGTCTCCCCCGCTCTAGTGCGACGCTGTCAGAAGGTCTTAAGGAGAAATGACATAAAAGTTGGTGTTGCCAGCCTCGACCCTAATTCCGCATCTGCTGAAATGCCTGGTGGGCTCACCACAGCAGCATTGTGGCTATACCTGCGGACTCTGGTACTGGGGAACCAGCCTCTAATCCCAGCCTCGGCTCAACATCCTGTGCTGTTCCCAAGCTCAAAAGAAATATGCAACGCATCCCAGTGCTCATATAAACCACACTAAGGCTCGGATTCAGGCTTTTTAAAACCGCAAACAGAACTTTTTTTAAAAACCCAGTCTTAAAACACGATGCTGAAAGGGGTGCAAAATCACCAAAAATAGAAATGTTGCTCTCTCTGGCAGGGTGACCCCCATGACTGTTCACGGCCGGTCTTGAACACACTGTTCTTGCCTTCTTCATCCATTCAGAGAGTGCAGAAAGCGCATGTAGGCGCTACAAACCGCGAGCCTCCTGCTTGAGGCCAGATGCCCTGTTGGTACCTTAGGGGCTTATAGGAGCGCTGTCACTATCCGGTGGGCAGCCCAACAGAAGTGCCCTCTGACCCGGAAGGGGCTTCATCATCTGTTGATGTTGACACTATCCTGAGATCTCTGCCACTGCTCCCCCACAACAAGCAAATAACCGTTGTACGCTACACTGGCTTTTTAAAAGCAGCGACGTGTGATGTGCAGTGAAGTGTGTGTGCTTTTTACCCGAGACACTGTGCGCTTGGGGTTGTGTGTGTGTGTGTGTGTGTGCGTGTGTGCGTGTGTGTGTGTGTGTGTGTGTGTGTGTTGGTGCACGCACATTACAGGAAGCAATGATTGTATGTATCCTCCTCACTTGGAATAACAAAGGAAACTGACAGGTAGCAGAGGAGGGGATAAGGTCTTTGACACACCCTCACACCCTAAGCATCATGCACATGAAATAGGGCGTCACAGAAAACTGCATAGAGTGTGCACACATTCATTAGGTCTGGCTATAGACCTCTTTAGTTGTTTCTGTGCCTCATATCATCAATTATTCTAAAAGGTACAGAGAGCAAGAGAGTGTGCTTTGATGAAGTCCCCTTCACCCACTGGCTGTTTTGTGTTCTGGGTGAGCTCTCTTCAGCTGTTTCACATGTTTTTTCAAGATTTGCCATTGCTGAGATGGGCTGTCCATCAAGAAATAAAGAAAAGAGCTCTCAAGAAAACAACATAGGCGCAACGCAAGACAAATTCCACAGCTATTTTTAAAAAAATGGAGCAAACGTAATAAATCAGGACCAAACAACAAAGATCCAATAAGTATAACCAGAGAAATTACGTTTTAAAGGTTTAAGTGAAAATAGCACCAAAAAGCCCAAAGCGCCACTCGCAGCTATCTGGACATGCGAGACCGGAAAAAGTCACAAATTCTGACTGACCATGATGGAGACCGGGTCAGATACAGGGACCAGGTTAGTCTTGCTGAAAAGTTACTGTCTCAGTCCAGCTTAAAGAGTCCCGTTCGCGATGGAGGGGGCCACGAGGAGATGTAGCACTGTGGGCAGTCATCGATGTAGCACAAACAGCAGGTGCCCGCAAGCGGTTGATGCTGTAGCGTAAAGAGTTGAGTTGATGGAAAGTCATGTTGGCGGGCTGTGTGAGCGGGGAGGTTTAGGCACCAGCTGGCCTATTCGCAGTCACGAAGAGCCCAAAAACATGAATTCAGCTTCTCTGAGGCCACACCAAGGGTCAAGGTCCTGAAGGGCACCACTTGGGGTTCAGGAACTTGCTCAGCTACATCCAGGTGCTGGTTCTGGTGGTTGTGAGTCTGCTATGTCCCCTTGGCTCTGAAAATGAGGCCGGCAGACTAACCTTTGGTGTAACTCTGGGAGTACTGGGTTCAGGTGGAGGTCCTGCAGCAATCCAACAGGGCAGCAGTCTAGCAGAGTGGCAGTCCTTTCAGCAGCACAGCAGTCTTTCTTCTTGTTAGTGTCTCCACAAGTCCAGAGGTGTACCGAAGAGTTGGTGTCTGAGGTCCAATATGTCTACCAGAAGCCTCCTTTGAAGTGGGAGAAGCTACTGAAGGTTTACCTTTGAAGGGCACAGGTTTCCTGTCTCGCCTGCCCTGGCTCTAGACAAACTACAATGATGTTATCAGTGAAGCCATTTGAGATGTCATAAGTGATGTCACTGACCATGTCATGAATGATGGAATATGTGAGGTCATAAGCAGTGCATTGCGGGGGCACGAGTTATAGTTAGCTCAGCTAACTATAACTACTGAATTTCTCTGGTTTTGTATGAGTGAAATGTCAGCCTAACTATAACATCCCTGTAACCTTTGGTTCTTTCAGTTAAAACATATATATACACACACACACACACACACACATATACATCAGATAAAGAAGATAACGTGTTGATGGATCAAGATACATATTTGATGGAAGCAAAACGGCAGTTGAACAACACGACCCATTACGTGTGTCTCCCCCAGAGTCCAGTGAGATCAATTAAAAAGAGATACCATCAGAAATTAAAATTTTGGCACGAGAAGGACCTCTTGGACTGGGATGTATGCCAGTATCTTCGTACAGAGCAAGCATTGACAGCCAAAATATGCTTCCGCCCTAAAATCCTCAAAAATATCAACACACTACCTGGCAGACAAATTGTCAATTCCATTGGTTCTCTTCTAGAGAACAGCTCAAGGTACTTAGACCTATTCTTGCAACCATATGTTACTAGCTTGCCATCCTATCTAAGTGATTCTACTGATCAGACTCCTGAGGCGGAAGCCGGGAGAGCGCATAGCGCATTGCATTGCTTTTTAAAATTGTAAAACTGTCACGAATTTACTTGTGCTAGCTTTTAAAACTCACCACAGCAACTCTGTAAACTGCTAAGAATCGAGCACTTCACTCAGTTCAGGTAGCGGACTCTAACGCTGCCGGCTGACCCCTAATTGATTCACTCCTCTGACGCTCGCAGCGCGAGGACTCAGGCCACGCCCACTTGTTTGGCCACGCCCCCCAGAGACGACTACATAACGCTGAGTAAAAGCGCCAGGTAGCCCATTGATCAGACTCCTGAGGCGGAAGCCGGGAGAGCGCATAGCGCATTGCATTGCTTTTTAAAATTGTAAAACTGTCACGAATTTACTTGTGCTAGCTTTTAAAACTCACCACAGCAACTCTGTAAACTGCTAAGAATCGAGCACTTCACTCAGTTCAGGTAGCGGACTCTAACGCTGCCGGCTGACCCCTAATTGATTCACTCCTCTGACGCTCGCAGCGCGAGGACTTAGGCCACGCCCACTTGTTTGGCCACGCCCCCCGGAGACGACTACATAACGCTGAGTAAAAGCGCCAGGTAGCCCATTGATCAGACTCCTGAGGCGGAAGCCGGGAGAGCGCATAGCGCATTGCATTGCTTTTTAAAATTGTAAAACTGTCACGAATTTACTTGTGCTAGCTTTTAAAACTCACCACAGCAACTCTGTAAACTGCTAAGAATCGAGCACTTCACTCAGTTCAGGTAGCGGACTCTAACGCTGCCGGCTGACCCCTAATTGATTCACTCCTCTGACGCTCGCAGCGCGAGGACTCAGGCCACGCCCACTTGTTTGGCCACGCCCCCCTGTCCCCTCCCTCAACAATCATTTTATAATGCGTCTATGGCGGAAGCGCAGCGGACGAGCGCAGCGGGAGCGCCGTTTGCGCGCCGATGGCGCGCCTAAGGCAAGCCCGTCTGCGCCCGTCCGCGCCAGACCGAGCTCAGAGCCCACACCCCGGCTGTAAAACTGTCACGAATTTACTTGTGCTAGCTTTTAAAACTCACCACAGCAACTCTGTAAACTGCTAAGAATCGAGCACTTCACTCAGTTCAGGTAGCGGACTCTAACGCTGCCGGCTGACCCCTAATTGATTCACTCCTCTGACGCTCGCAGCGCGAGGACTTAGGCCACGCCCACTTGTTTGGCCACGCCCCCCGGAGACGACTACATAACGCTGAGTAAAAGCGCCAGGTAGCCCATTGATCAGACTCCTGAGGCGGAAGCCGGGAGAGCGCATAGCGCATTGCATTGCTTTTTAAAATTGTAAAACTGTCACGAATTTACTTGTGCTAGCTTTTAAAACTCACCACAGCAACTCTGTAAACTGCTAAGAATCGAGCACTTCACTCAGTTCAGGTAGCGGACTCTAACGCTGCCGGCTGACCCCTAATTGATTCACTCCTCTGACGCTCGCAGCGCGAGGACTCAGGCCACGCCCACTTGTTTGGCCACGCCCCCCTGTCCCCTCCCTCAACAATCATTTTATAATGCGTCTATGGCGGAAGCGCAGCGGACGAGCGCAGCGGGAGCGCCGTTTGCGCGCCGATGGCGCGCCTAAGGCAAGCCCGTCTGCGCCCGTCCGCGCCAGACCGAGCTCAGAGCCCACACCCCGGCCGGGCCCAGCCTCCCTCTAATCAAATATTCACAAGAATCTCTGCACCAACTCAGAGAACCTTTACACACTAGGTGCAACGGACTCATTACCCCGGAGGACAAGCATCCAAGATGCCCGAACTGCGCCTACAGGTTAACGCTTTCCCCCCATCCAGAACCCGCCTGCCTCGAGATGGCTCTGCTCAATTGTAGGTCCCTTCCTAAGCACCAGACAAAAATCAACCTACTGCTGACAGACTCCGCCATTGACGTCCTGTTTTTAACAGAAACTTGGCTGTCTACAAGTTCCGACCCGGACATTATCCAATCATTACCACCTGGGTACCTCATCAAAACCCTCAACAGACCGAAGGGAACGGGAGGGGGTTTAGCGATTATATATCGCGACAACCTATCATGTCAGTTTAAAGACAGCCCCATCCTAGATAGCGAAAATGTTCTTTTCTCCTTACATCTGCCTCCATCTACCACCCTATCTGGGGTCTTAATCTACCGCCCACCAGGACAGGTAGGGTGTTTCATAAACTCACTAATGGACGCCATCTCTTCTCTTGCCTGCGTGACTCCAAATTTCACAATCCTTGGAGACTTAAATCTCCACTTCGATGACCACGCTAACAAACTTGCCTCAGATTTAAAAACCGATCTAACATCCCTCAATCTACAACTGCGCAGCAATGAACCTACTCATATGAAAGGACATCTGCTAGATCCCATTTTTTCCAATCTCACCAAACTTTCCGTACAAACTCCTCTGCCCCTCCCCTGGTCAGACCACTTCTTGGTTCCTTTTAAACTTCAACTTCCAGGGAAGAAGTCGGAAACTCCCCGTCCCCAGGTCCCATCACGCCCATGGAAAAAATTGGTCACCAACCTATGGGAACGTTCGCTGTCAACCACTTTACCAGTAGTAGACCCAGACCCCTCTAAAGCCGAAGTCCAATTGCATAAATGGATTAACGATTCCCTTAATTCAGTCTTGCCACTCAAACCTCTTCCAACTAGCAGGAAATCCTCCAAACTGCCGTGGTTTACTCAGGAATTACGTGAACTAAGAAAGAAAGGCAAAAGGCTAGAGCGCCAATGGAGAAAAAACTGGATTACAGAAGACAAAAGTGAATACAGAGCCCATATTAGGCTCTATAAAAACACTTTAAAAACAGCGCAGGCCTCCTACTTCGAGGATCAAATAGCCTCAGCGTCCAATTCCGCAAAAGAGACCTACCGCATAGTTAATCTCCTCACCAAAATGCAGGACCCACCGCCGACTCCAGACCTGGAGGGCGTAAAATGTAACCAGATGGCCGAATTTTTCTCGGCAAAAATTGAAAAAATCCTGACCTCCCTACCGGCCCCTTCCATCTCCCAAGGATGCTCTATCTCCTCTCCTCTCCAAGACGCCCCGAGATTATCCACCTTCCCCCAAATCACCACTGAGATGTTTCTTAACATCCTACATACGATCAAAAGTGGTGCCCCGTCAGACCCAGCCCCGATCAGTAAACTCAAGCTGGTTGCTTCTACTGTAGCCCCCCCTCTTACCAACTTGATCAATGCCTCTTTCAAAGCTGGCACAGTCCCGGCAAACTGGAAAAAAGCCACTGTCAGGGCGCTTATAAAAAAGCTGCATCTAAACCCTATGGACCCATCTAACTTTAGACCTATCTCACTGCTGCCGGCCATCAGCAAAATCGCCGAACGTGTAGCAAACCAACAACTCTCCGAGTTCCTAGAAACTAATTACCTCCTCCGCCAGTCTCAGACAGGCTTCAGACCGGGACAAGGGACCGACACCGCACTGTTAGCCGTGGTCGAAGAAACTAGGAGCATTATGGACGCAGGAGGATCAGTGGCAGTGATCCTCCTCGACCTAAGTGCCGCCTTCGACACGGTGGACCATGCAACCCTCATACAACGGCTTGGTCTGATATCAGTGGCGGACTTCGCCTTAGCCTGGATTAAATCCTTTCTCGAAGATAGGTCCTTTCAAGTGGCAGATGGGTACTCCTCCTCCAAGGCTCAGGCACTCAAGTGTGGGGTTCCCCAGGGATCTTCCCTGAGCCCCACACTTTTTAATGTGTACATGGCACCCCTCGAGGATGTTGTCAAACCTTTTGGCATCAAATCTATAATGTACGCCGACGACACACAGCTCGTCGTTTCCCTTAACCAATCAGACAATTCCCTCTCTAATCTATCCAGTTGTCTTGAGAAGGTGCACCAGTGGATGTGCGACTCCCGGTTAAAATTAAACGGTGAGAAATCAGAAATACTCCTCTTGGGAAATCCAAACAAAATCCCCACATCCCTTCCCTGGCCGCCATGAATGGGAACTCCACCAATCCCCAAATCCGAGGTAAAGAGCCTGGGGATATGGCTGGACCAGGATCTCAGTTTTAAGACTCAAGCTAGAAAAACTGCGGGGACCTGCTTCGGCCTCTTAAAGATGGCACGAAAGATTCTCCATCTAATCCCCCACCAATCTAGGAAGCTCCTGATGCAGGGGCTGGTGAACTCCAGATTAGACTACGGAAATGTGTTGTATCTGGGGGCTCCAGCCTCTGTAGTCCACAGACTTCAATGTGCACAAAATGCGGCTGCAAGAATCCTAACAGGAACTAAAGCGAGGAGCTCGGCCAAACCAGCCCTCAGAAACCTGCACTGGTTGCCAGTAAAAGAACGGGTCAACTTTAAAACCCTGTGCATTGCCCACAGAATAATGCATGATGAAGGCCCCCCCATTCTCAGACCACTTCTGACACAGCACCAGTCCAGTAGACAATTAAGATCTAACTCCCTATCCCTTGCAAACGTCCCTAGAATTAGGAAGGCCAGAACCGGCGGTCGCCTGTTCTCTTACAATGCCCCCAGATTGTGGAACTCCCTCCCACTCTCTCTGAGGCAAGAACACAACCACCTCAGGTTCAGGAAGCGACTAAAAACCTGGCTCTTCCCCTAAATTTCCCCTGATTACCTCTCCCCTGTTTCCCCACCTTGCTGGAGTTATGGTCACTAGCGCTGGGATGCCCTAGGGTAGCTACGCGCTCTATAAATCCCCCAAAAAAAAAAAAAAATGATTTTGTAAACAAACAATGGTTGGAGTATCCTGGAAATCTGTATATACCATGATCACACTTGATGTAGTGTCACTGTGCACTTCAATTAAGCATAAAGTTAGAATACGTGCATGTGAGTACTTCCTGAGGGATAGATCGATAGAACATCTAAAACATACATGAATGATGATTGATATGTTACGTTTCTGTCTTACCCACAGTATGTTCATTTTTAATAGCTAGCTCTACCAACAACAGGCATAGCAATGGGTACCTCCTTCGCCCCAACCTATGCAAACTTGTTCATGGGGTGGCGGGAGAAGGGGGTAGCCTGGGTCGAGAGTCGAGGAGAACAATCGAGTATTGCCTCAAGAGAAAATGCGGTCGATCGTTACCTACTTGGTTCTTGCTCGGCGTGCCCCGTGGAGTGCTCCACGGGGCACGCCGAGCAAGAACCAAGTAGGTTATTCGGTCTGATGAACAGAAGCGACAAGTAAGTACACTTGAAGGATCGCAATGCGGTAACGATCGACCGCATTTTCTCTTGAGGCAATACTCGATTGTCAGCGCTCAATGACCACAGCGCTGACACTAGATATTTGTTTTTCTACCTACAGGAGACGGAATCCTGTCAACTTGGTAACGCTGGTGCCCATGAAGCGACAGTTTCGCTTCTAAGCGTAAGCACTAAATAACTAGCCGCCTCCATACATTTGAGACGGTTTTTCTCACGACTGCTCACATTCATTTGGCAGCCGTTCACAGCGCAGCACGCTAATAGGTCACTCTCCCATTTACCGACCCTTGATTTTTCACATATTCCAGACGCCAAACCATATCGACACCTCTCATTTGGCGCCTGCCCTTCAATTGAAAGGCACCTCCCGGCATCTTATCACTGTATTTCTGTTGCCACCCACGCAATAGATATGTTCTAATCACGATAGTGATATGCTGGCATGATTCCACACGTGGATATTATGATTGTGCTACTGATCATGAATATATGTGTTATATGTGGTATAATCCATTTTGTCTACCCCTGTGTGTGACCCCTTCCTGTTCTTTGTCTTCCTGTCTTTTCACAGGTTTTTTTCAAAAGAGAAAAACGCACTTTTTTCACGAGATCACTATTTACGATCTCTAAATTGAACTAGGGCAGGACGCTCCTTAGCGTGGGCGGACCACCCAGTTCAAATCACCTACGGTCCTGACGAAAACCCTTGAATCCATGTATGGGTTGAAACATGTAGACCTTTTTAAACAATAGTTTTGTACATTCACATTCACATAGCACACTTTCGCTATTTTTATATATTTTAATACGACTTTTGACACCAAAGCCTTCCTAATTAGGCAAAGGTGCCACACTTTAATTTTACTAAGGGTTCAAGCACTCAAGAATAAATACTTGAAGTGAGTAGTGTTGGCCCTTTTTAAACACAATTTTGATAGTCTTGAACACATAAAAAACGAAACCAGCTCCACTGTAATCAGGTGTCGCAGCACACCCTGTAGGCACTCGGCCTATGGGGTGGGACCCCGATGATGAAGCATGTCACCAACCAGGTTGGTGAGTGAGGGGTCTTCTATAAGGATATGCTTTATCCAGTAACAGGTTGGGGCAAAATGTGCTAACCAGAGCATTTGTGCTCATTGTTAGAGAGTTATTATTTTTTCTCTACCCACGAGGGGTTACTCCTTCATTGTTTTTTTCATATTAATTGGGGGACCAGGAGTTCCCACCTCACATAGTGCCTGTCTTTATTATTATCCCTCTCTCTCTCCATTGTTGCGAAGATTTAGGCAGCGCACAGCTGCGAGAGTTGTATAAAACACATAAGAAACCACACAACATTTGCCAAACCTTTTGGCAACATGGCCGAAAACCAGGGTCTATCATATACCTCTGCAGAGGTCGATGAGATCATGAGTGACCTATCTGCGTTCGCAGATGCAAATATAGCACAAAGTATTTCAACAACAAAAGATTGGGAAAATCTTACAGAGATGAAGAGAAACAGAATCAGGACTATCCTGCATGGGACAATTCTAAAAGAATATTTGAGTAACAGTATGGCTCCTAAAGGACTATTGGTTTCAAATGCACCCCGCATTTTCCTTGAAGACGAAGCTTTTCGAAAACACTGGGCAGCCATAGCATGGCATTGCACGCACGATTGGATCGTACTGATATTAAAGACAGCCTTAAGACTGTCCGAAAAAATCCAAGTCGAGATCCAGGTGACAGAAAGTCACATGAAAACTACGATTACAGGCTTTAAGAAAAAGCTTGATGAATTAAACAAGGAAATGACAGACTATAAAGACAATTTGACCCAGCAAAAAGTGCAAAAATTCCAGAAAGATCTAAAGAAATTTTCCTATACTAAGGCATACCCATACTCTGACCCAGAGTTTACCCCTCAATCAAAAGGAGAAGACAACTCAGATGCCTCCAGTAATGCCTCAAGCAATACTTCTAATTCAAGTATAAATTCTGGAGGAAGCAACTCCAAACCAAGAGGGAGAGGACGGGGTAGAGGTCAAGGGAACTGGTCACACTACGCACCAGTACCAATGCAAGGACCACCTGATCCATACTACCACCCACAAAATATGCCAATGTATGGCTGGCAACCACCATTCCAGCAGCCATTTTTCCAACCAAACCCGTACACACCGCCTTTTTTATACCGGGGCGGAAGGGGAAGGGGAAAAAGAAGAAATCAAAATCAGGGAGCTCATGTACACTGGGCACCGGAAGATCCGAGTGCGAACCAGAACAAACCCAGACCACAACAGGCAGGACCGAGCAACCGGAGAACCTGATAACCAACCTCGCAACTAGACCACTGAGCACAGACGAAGAATCAGTCCTGAATAAAGGCTTAGGATTTGTACCGACAGCGAATCTGGATAAATTCAGACTTCACTGCGAACTCTCGTCTTTCTTTAGAAAACTCAGGCTAAAAGCTTTTTTCGAAAAAAGACCAATCACTGAGGAGAATCCAGATCCTAATGAAACAGGTCTGAGAAATAAAGCCACTTTCACCCCTCCGCCATACCTGATACCTGTGGAAATTTCCACATTCGAGCAGGCGGTATTCAATGAAATTGAGAATACAAAACCAAAGAAACAATTCATGAACCTGACCAACCAGGAAAGGGTCGCCCTCGAAACCTTGCGGAATTGTGAAACAATTGTGATAAAACCTGCGGATAAAGGTGGTGGAATTGTTGTGCAAGATCGCACAGCTTATCAAATCGAATGTCTTCGACTTCTATCAGATGACAACAGCTATCGCAGATTACCGGTGGATCCAACAGAAGATTTGAAAAGCGAGATAACATCGCTAGTGGAATATGGAGAAACCAAGGGCTTTATATCTAAACAGGAGGCAAACTTCCTTTGCAACAGCGAAGGGAAAATCCCCTACTTCTATACCCTCCCCAAAATACATAAAAACAGGACACCACCGCCAGGTAGGCCGATTGTCTCTGGTCTGGGATCAGTCCTCGAACCGCTGTCACAATTTTGCGACGTTTTTTTCAAAGCTATGGTGCAAAGAACCAGCACATACCTACAGGACACAAAGAGCCTTTTACAAATTCTAGACCAACTTACTGTGGATAATGACACCATCCTGGTGAGTTTTGACATTGAGAGCCTGTACACCAGCATCCCCCAGGATGCAACGCTGGAAGTACTAGAAAGAGCTCTAGAGAAAGAAACATGGACATCAAGAACACCCAAAAATGTTGTCCTCGAGTGTGCAAGGCTAGCACTGAAAAGGAATTATTTTGAGTTTGAAGGTCAAATATTCCTACAGACGGGTGGGACATCCATGGGCAGTTCTTTTGCTCCAAGCATAGCGGGTTTGTATGTATTTGACTTTGAAGAGAAATACATTCTCAGCGATACAAACCCCTATAGCTCCAATCTCCTGATATGGCGTAGGTACATTGACGATGTGCTAACCATTTGGAAAGGCTCAGAGGAATCACTAACCTCTTTCTTTAACTGGATAAACACCCGAGACAATCATCTATAGTTCACATATGAAAAAAACAGTGACACTCTGGTCTTCCTAGACGTAAAAATCACAAAAAAAGATGGGAAATTGACTACTGTTACCCATTACAAACCGACTGCGAAAAACAACCTCCCCCGTTTTGAAAGCTTCCACCCCAGACCCCTACGCGAAAATTTACCATACGGGCAATACCTCAGAATCCGTAGGAACTGTAGTGAACTAGAAGACTACAAGAGACAAGCCAATGATCTCTCTCAAAAACTTCAAAACCGAGGTTACCCAAACAGAATCCTTCAGAAAAGCCAGAAGCGAGCTCGTAATCAGCCTCGCACAGCGCTTTTGGAACCAAAAGAAAGGGTCCCGGAAGAGATTCCTTTGACGTGTGTTACGACATATAACACTATATCCAATGACGTGTCAAGGATAATAAAAAAGCACTGGAACATTCTGAATACAGGCAACCTAAGATGGAACAAACCTTTATTCTCTTTTAAAAGGGCACGAAGCATAAAAGATGCAGTGGTCAATACCAGACCCCTAGCGGTACACCCTAGAAAAGAAACACAAACAAATCTATGGGGTCTACCTAAGGTAACTGGCCACTACAAATGCGGAAGTTGCAGTGTTTGCCCCTTTACCACAAATACAAAAACACTACTGCTGGAACCTAACAAAGTGTGGACAATCAGAGGGCAGACCAACTGCAATAGCGAGAACGTCATCTATAGATTGACATGCCCATGTGACCTGCATTATGTAGGAATGACCAGTAGGAAAATAAAACTACGCATCGGAGAGCATAGGAGCACCATCAGGTGCAGGAAGACAAATACAAAGCTTACTGAACATTTTTTGTCGACAGGTCACACTGCCGATGACATTAAATGGACAATAATTGAACAAGTGCAACCTGGTACAAACTTGACCAAACGTCTATATGAAAAGGAACAGAGGTGGGTCTACAGACTTTCCACGCATAAAACCGGTTTAAACGACAATATACCGTGGAACAATGTATTGACATAAGAGGGCCCAGCTGAATTATACGGAATCACTATGTGCCCGTTCCATTCTGTTTTATTCCATCTTATTCAAAATCCAAGAAGCGGTAATTCTGCCCGCTTGTCTGTGTCCTGATAGTATTCTCTGTAAATTAATACCTTGTAAATATGTCCCATTCCAACCCGTGTTTGTGCCCCTACAAACGTAAAAAACCCTAGAACCATGCCTCAGCAAAACGAGCGCTGTTCGCCCTAGATCACAACACCCGTTACCATAGCGATGTACACACTGACCCTTTTGGGCAAGTCCTACCACAGTGTTTACTGAACATCGTGATTGGCTATCTCTAGATCACGTGCTCACCACACGTGACCCGGCCACGCCCAACGAGGAAGTGCTCACATTACCGGCATCCAGGTACCGGAGACACTCCACGGGGCACGCCGAGCAAGAACCAAGTAGGTTATTCGGTCTGATGAACAGAAGCGACAAGTAAGTACACTTGAAGGATCGCAATGCGGTAACGATCGACCGCATTTTCTCTTGAGGCAATACTCGATTGTCAGCGCTCAATGACCACAGCGCTGACACTAGATATTTGTTTTTCTACCTACAGGAGACGGAATCCTGTCAACTTGGTAACGCTGGTGCCCATGAAGCGACAGTTTCGCTTCTAAGCGTAAGCACTAAATAACTAGCCGCCTCCATACATTTGAGACGGTTTTTCTCACGACTGCTTACATTCATTTGGCAGCCGTTCACAGCGCAGCACGCTAATAGGTCACTCTCCCATTTACCGACCCTTGATTTTTCACATATTCCAGACGCCAAACCATATCGACACCTCTCATTTGGCGCCTGCCCTTCAATTGAAAGGCACCTCCCGGCATCTTATCACTGTATTTCTGTTGCCACCCACGCAATAGATATGTTCTAATCACGATAGTGATGTGCTGGCATGATTCCACACGTGGATATTATGATTGTGCTACTGATCATGAATATATGTGTTATATGTGGTATAATCCATTTTGTCTACCCCTGTGTGTGACCCCTTCCTGTTCTTTGTCTTCCTGTCTTTTCACAGGTTTTTTTCAAAAGAGAAAAACGCACTTTTCTCACGAGATCACTATTTACGATCTCTAAATTGAACTAGGGCAGGACGCTCCTTAGCGTGGGCGGACCACCCAGTTCAAATCACCTACGGTCCTGACGAAAACCCTTGAATCCATGTATGGGTTGAAACATGTAGACCTTTTTAAACAATAGTTTTGTACATTCACATTCACATAGCACACTTTCGCTATTTTTATATATTTTAATACGACTTTTGACACCAAAGCCTTCCTAATTAGGCAAAGGTGCCACACTTTAATTTTACTAAGGGTTCAAGCACTCAAGAATAAATACTTGAAGTGAGTAGTGTTGGCCCTTTTTAAACACAATTTTGATAGTCTTGAACACATAAAAAACGAAACCAGCTCCACTGTAATCAGGTGTCGCAGCACACCCTGTAGGCACTCGGCCTATGGGGTGGGACCCCGATGATGAAGCATGTCACCAACCAGGTTGGTGAGTGAGGGGTCTTCTATAAGGATATGCTTTATCCAGTAACAGGTTGGGGCAAAATGTGCTAACCAGAGCATTTGTGCTCATTGTTAGAGAGTTATTATTTTTTCTTTACCCACGAGGGGTTACTCCTTCATTGTTTTTTTCGAGTAGAGGAACTACACAGACACTGAATTTTAACAGATCTAATATCCAGTTTACTGCAGCGCGTTGAAAAATACATTGTGATTTTCTGGATATCGAGCTAAATATTCATGATGAGAAGTTAACAACTGTAATACACAGAAAGGCAACAGCCACAAATTCAATTCTGCATGAAAACAGTGGTCACCCAGCTGTGTTAAAATGGAGCATACCAAATGGTCCGATGTTGAGAGCAAGGAGGATTTGTTCAACAGATAATGAATTTGAAAAGGAAGTGAAAACAAAATGACGAAAAGATTCGACTGACCTGGCTATCCATCAATTGTCTTGATGGATGCAAGAGAGAAAGCCAGTGAAAAGCAAAGGGATCACCTACTGTACCGACAAGTTAAAGATCCAATACGAAAAAGCGAGAAGGTAAAGAGGCTTTTTCTAGAATATAATCAGGCTCAACCTAGTATTAAAAAGCTCCTACAAAGAAACTGGCATGTCCTTGAGAAGGATGATCATCTAAAAGGAGTCATTGGCGCTGGTCCCCGAATAACCTCAAGGAAAACAAGATTGTTTGGTGACATCCTCACACCAAGTTTTTTTGATCAGGGGTAGAGAGGAATTGGTTGTCGAACAACAGGAATGGCTTCATTAAATGTAACTTTTGTAAGGCTTGCAAGTATGGGTCAAAGCAAAGGTCATATCAGATATCTGAGGGCCGCAATGGTATAATCCAGGATTGGATCACCTGTAGTACGGACTATGTTGTGTATGTGTTGAGGTGTGACTGTAATAAACTGTATGTGGGCAGCGCCATCAATAGTTTGAGAATGAGGATTCTGCAACACATATGAGATATAAAGATTGGGGGCAAGAGTTATCTCATGGCCTACCATTTTGAACAACACCATGAGTGATCCTTGGCAGCCTCCAAATACTATTGGATTAAACATGTTAAAATGAACCCGGTGGGTGATGGATACTGATGCAGATCTCCATGTACAACTGTAACTTAGATATGGACCATGGCTCATGGACAATCCATACCTACCTTGACCTTTGTCCAATTGATTCCCCCTGACCTCCCCACTTTGACCCCTTATTGGTATATATTTTTTATCATGTTTTGCTAAATAACCTTTGCCCTTGTAGGTTGCAGCAAGTACAGTACACTCTTCGATGCAGGTTAGATTTCTACGTTGGATGTCTGCTTGGTTAGATCTCGTTTCCGTTATGGATTTTTTTGTGATACTGGTTCGTACTAGTCTGAGCACATAGCACCTTACTGAATATGATATTGAAAACTCTGTGCATGCACTTTTTACCTCGGCACCTATTTGGTCTCTTGTCTCTGTTGTTTGCATTACCCCTCTCCCTTTCCAGTCCATTTCTGCTGCTAAGGGAAATGTAAAATATATACTGAACATGTGTGCAGTTCGTCCCTTTGTGTTGTTTAAAATATCCTACACAAAATACACGTCACTTTATGAAACAACAGAGAGTATCCTGATGACCATACGCCATTGAATCTGATCGAATAGAGGAAGTGTGTATAATAGCCCGTTGGACAGCTGTTCTTGAGAGTGAGCCTGCGATACATTTGTTTACATCGAGAGAATTGTGCAATAGATATCATTTGTATGTCGCCTTACAAGAAGCACATGTCACTTTATTAAGGTTCAGCCTCAAATGTATTGGCTTACATCGTGTGAAATGTGCACTATATATTACATGTATGTCACCCAGCAGGAAGCACATGCCAGTTTATTGACCTAGAATGTGACACTACACTTCAGCCAATGGATGAGGCATGCATTTCAAATGTACCTGATACATGGTGTATGTAAGCCCCCAATGTTCTTAACAATTGTTGTGCATGATAAACCATCAGAACAGGGTGTTGGAAAAGCGCAATAGGTGTTGCCATACCTGGAAACTTTTCGGCTGTATGAACATCTCCTGTTTCTACGCAAAAGATGGAACGGTGAAGCTATGAAAGCCGCAATGGCTTATGGGGTTGTTGAAATGGACGAAAGACATTCGCAAATGTAAACAAGCATTTACAATGCAATAGGTCTCGCATTATTAAAGTTTGAGCTATTGACATTGCTAATAATAATGCAACACCAATAGCTCAAACATTCAGTAATGCGAGACCCATTGCATTGCAAATGCTTGTTTTAGAAGTTACATTAAACATCAACACTGCCCGATGACCACGAGCCATTACTAGTGTGAAACCAAGGCCAGCAAGTAAGGATATCAGTTTCACATGCAGATGGGCACAGAGGGAAAGGGTACATGCCCGTTTACCATGCGAGGGACATTCCTGTCCCAACAGTGTTCAAGCCTTCCTTGGATGTTGTTGAGGAGTACCTGGCAGACTGCAAATGGTCAGCGGGTGCTGCAACAGGTCCAGCAGGAGGTACAGTCCCAAACCACTCCTCTCAAACAAATAAGGTGGTGGTGAAAAGTTAGGCTTAGTAATGACACTTAGAGTAATGTACTTAGAGGTGAACCTGTGCGCCGGTATCATCTGAGTGATGCAAACATGGCACGGCCAGAGGGTTATGATAGGAAACAACTAGGATTCTGCGGCTTTCTGAAATTACGTAAATAGCCTTCCTGGTAATTCTTTAGGCTTCTGGAATCCTCTGCTCATTGGAAGAGTCAGCACTGGAGGTTGCCTGCCAGTGCAGCCTTTGGGGGCCACGGTCACGCTCTTTCCTTCTCCCTGGGTGGTGCAATGCGCCAGTTATGGTTTAGGCAGTGATCGGGAGGCAGGGAGACGCACTCCAGCACTCGGACTACTGCAGCACCCTCGTCTCCTCCTTGCAAGGCTTGATGGCGACTTCATTTACTTTGCACAATGTAAAACGCTCCATGACCCACTGGGTAAAGCCTAAAAATCCTACAATTATAGTCTCAGATCGCACTGCAAGACTCCATCAAAAAACATCACTTCCTGCTATGTCAATGTCACTCTGCAGTGTAAGGATAAACCTGATAAACTACGATTAACTAAAACATAAATATACAAATAATATTAACTTATGGTACAATGTTCCTTGTAACCACTAGCTTGTCCACATGATCAGAAGGTTATATAAAGTATCTCTTAAATACTGGTATAACACCATCCTTTAGGGGACTAAGTGTCTGAACATACATGAAAATAGCAGCCATGATAAACAAGCTGAGGATCGCTGGGCGCGAAACCGAAACCGCGGTGTGAGCGCACGAGACGCCGTTGCCGTGAGCGTGCACATCGGCTGTCCCGGCGCAAGATGCGGATCGCAGAGAAGACACGCCGAGCTCCGACTCTGAATTGGAGCCTGCTGCCGCCGAGTGACCCGCTGCGGAGGGAGAGGGACATGCGAAAAGAGCCCGGTGAGTGAGGGGAGAGTCAGGGGGCTAGAGGGAGGGGATGTGTGTGTGTGTGTGTGCGCCTCCGGCGGCGGCGACGAGGGGGCATTCTATGTGTGTGTGTGTGTGTGTGTGTGTATACGTGCACGTGCGGCGGCGGCGGGGGGGTGAGTTTTCTATGTGTGTGTGTAAGTGCGTGCGTGTGTGTCTGCTTACAAGGAGCCAAGGGAGACAGGAGATGGTGAACGCGCGCGCGACCTGATTCGTTTCCGCGCGTGCCCATCTCTTGTCTCCCTTGGCTCCTTGTAAGCAGAACTGATCACAATAGGCCTCGCAGCGACATCGCTTCGCGATGTGTCGCAAGTGGGAGACCTAAAAACAGACACAGAAAAATGCATGAACGTATTGAATTTGGAAATGGAAAGGAAATGATGGTTTCTCTGCATAAATTTCGGGAGGCGCGTAATCTTGTACATCTGATGTAATGAATGCATTGTATTGTCAGGAGATACTGCTTGTCTACAATGTGATAATATTTCAGATCAGAGTGGGTCGCTTTGCCAGATATTGAATGTTGTAGTGTTTTGTGGGTGATGGAAAGTGTTGAAGGACTATATAATGAACAATGTCCACCATGACTGTAACATAGGCCAAGTAGAAGGCATCCAGCCGAAAAGCGTCGGCTGTAATATTTTTCCTTTGTATTTTGCACTCTATCGTAGAGTTTGTCAGATGCTTACAATAAAGCACACTGTTATTCTGCACCACCAGTTGCTGTGACTTTTTCTGTGCTTTGTGCTGCTGTACCATGAGAAGGGGAATCGACAACCTGTATACACATATATTACCTATTGGCGGTCACCACTAGGTTGTTATGGTTAAGTCTGCTTTTGCATAGACAGCGTTTTTAGTTTAATAACTTCAACCCCGTTTCACTAATCTTTCCAAAAAAGTTCATCTACCTCAGCTCCTTCAGGGAATGTTTCGTGGTGATATGTCAAGCCGGGGCAGAGCAAAAAGGGGGGGTCCTAAAACGCAAAATCTCCATGCATTTCCCATACATTTCTTTAAACAAGGTAACAGCGAAAACTGCTAAATGGAATTACACCAAATTCGGCAGGAAGGTAAATCTTGGTTCGCAGATGGTGCTTTTTGTGTAAATCCATTCTGTAGTTTTTGAGATATTAAGGGTCCAAAAAAAAAAGATATTTGGACGATTGGGCTTGCAGGAGCACCAGTTTAAAAACAGAGTATTCTGATAGGCCCAGTGAGCTTTATTTCCCTTGGGCCACCCCGCTCCCACAGGAGTCAGACTTCCATGAGAGCAAGCACTCTGATTGGCTGCCAACAACATGAGAAAAATATTGCTGGCAGCCATTACAGGACTCTGGGACTCAGTCCCCTGTCCGGAAAATACACAAACAAATAATTTAAGCGGGCAGGATAGGGTTATCCTACCCTCTTGGGCCCCATGGGAGGGACCCAGAAGCATGCCTTCTCTGCCCAAAATTGAAAACAAAAATGACATAAAATGCTACAATATTGTGAAACGCTCCCTGCACAGACACGCAGTAGAAATCTGGGACCTCCTCAACACACTGTCGCCAGATGTCTCCTTCCTCACAGAAACCTGGACCAATGCCACCTCCGACCCGACATCACTAACGCCATCCCCGACGGCTACAAGATCCATAGGAATGACCGCCTCAAACACCCGGGAGGAGGACTCGCCATCGCACACAAGAACTCCTTCCGACTAACCATATCCAGCACGAGTGACCCCTTGCCCCCTCCAGCCCTCCTTCTCCAGTATGAGACCCTTGCCAGTGAACTCTTGTGCACTGCCAGTCTGCCCTTGTGATGCCCCTCCTCCCCCTGGCCCTCTTCTTCCTCCTGTGTGAGACTCTTGCTAGTGAGCAATCTTGCCCTTCTAGTTTGTCTTGCAATGCCCCGCCCCTTGGCCTGGTTCCTCCTGTGTGAGACCCTTGCCAGTTAACTCTGGTGCTCTACCAGTCCGCCACATGGTGCTCCTCCTCTCCCTGGCCCTCTTCTTCCTCCTGCGTGAGACCTTTGACTGTGAGCTCTTGTGCACTACCAGTCCGCCTCATGATCCCCCTCCTCCCCCTGGCCCTCCTCTTCCTCCAGTGTAAGACCCTTCCCAGTGAGCTCTTGTGCACTGCCAGTCTGCCCTAGTGATGCCCCTCCTTCCCCCCGACCCTCTTCTTCCCCCAGTATGAGACCCTTGCCAGTGCGCTCTTGAGCACTGCCAGTCTGCCCCCGTGATGCTCCTCCTCCCCCTGGCCCTCTTCTTCCTCCAGTATGAGACCCTTGCCATTGAACTGTCGTGCACTGCCAGTCTCCCCTCATGATGCCCCTCCTCCCCTGGCCCTCTTCTTCCTCCAGTGTGAGACCCTTGCCAGTGAGCTCTTGAGCACTGCCAGTCTGCCCTCGTGATGCCCCTCCCCTGGCCCTCTTCTTCCTCCAGTGTGAGACTCTTGCCAGTGAGCTCTTGAGCACTGCCAGTCTGCCCTCGTGATGCCCCTCCCCTGGCCCTCTTCTTCCTCCAGTGTGAGACTCTTGCCAGTGAGCTCTTGAGCACTGCCAGTCTGCCCTCGTGATGCCCCTCCCCTGGCCCTCTTCTTCCTCCAGTGTAAGACCCTTGCCAGTGAGCCCTTGTGCACTGCCAGTCTGCCCTAGTGATGCCCCTCCTCTCCCCCGGCCCTCTTCTTCCCCCAATATGAGACCCTTGCCAGTGCGCTCTTGAGCACTGCCAGTCTGCCTCCGTGATGCCCCTCCTCCCCCTGGCCCTCTTCTTCCTCCAGTACGAGACCCTTGCCATTGAACTCTCGTGCACTGCCAGTCTGCCCTCATGATGCCCCTCCTCCCCTGGTCCTCTTCTTCCTCCAGTGTGAGACCCTTGCCAGTGAGCTCTTGAGCACTGCCAGTCTGCCCTCGTGATGACCCTCCTCCCCCTGGCCCTCTTGTTCCTCCAGTATGAGACCCTTGCCAGTGAACTCTCGTGCACTGCCAGTCTGACCTCATGATGCCCCTCCTCCCCCTGGCCCTCTTCTTCCACCAGTGTAAGACCCTTGCCAGTGAGCTCTTGAGCACTGCCAGTCTGCCCTCATGATGCCCCTCCTCCCCCTGGCCCTCTTCTTCCTCCAGTGTAAGACCCTTGCCAGTGACCTCTTGTGCACTGCCTGTCTGCCCTTGTGATGCCGCTCCCCTTTGCCCCTTCCTCCAGTGTGAGACCCTTGCCAGTGAGCTCTAGAGCACTGCCAGTCTGCCCTCGTGATGCCCCTCCCCCCTTAGCCCTCTTTTTCCTCCAATGTAAGACCCTTGCCAGTGACCCCTTGTGCACTGGCAGTCTGCCCTTGTGATGCCCCTCCTCCCCTTGGCCCTCTTCTTCCTCCTGTGTGAGACCCTTGCCAGTGAGCTCTCGGGCCCTGCCAGCCCTCCCCTCTGCGTGAGACCCTTGCCAGTGAGCTCTTGGGCCCTGCCAGCCCTCCCCTCTCCCCTCTGCGTGAGACCCTTGCCAGTGAGCTCTCGGGCCCTGCCAGTCGTCCCCTCTCCCCTCTGCGTGAGACCCTTGCCAGTGAGCTCTCGGGCCCTGCCAGCTCTCCCCTCTGCGTGAGACCCTTGCCAGTGAGCTCTCGGGCCCTGCCAATCCTCCCCTCTGCGTAAGACCCTTGCCAGTGAGCTCTCGGGCCCTGCCAGTCCTCCCCTCTGCGTGAGACCCTTACCAGTGAGCACTCGGGCCCTGCCTGTCCTCTCCTCTACTCTCCCCTCTGCGTGAGACCCTTGCCAGTGAGGTCTCGGGCCCTGCCAGTCCTCCCCTCTGCGTGAGACCCTTGCCAGTGAGCACTCGGGCCCTGCCAGACATCTCCTCTCCCCTCTGCGTGAGACCCTTGCCAGTGAGCTCTCGGGCCCTGCCAGTCCTCTCCTCTCCCCTCTGCCTGAGAACCTTGCCAGTGAGCTCTCGGGCCTTGCCAGACCTCGCCTCTGCATGAGACCCTTGCCAGTGAGCTCTCGGGCCGTGCCAGACATCCCCTCTGCGTGAGACCCTTGCCAGTGAGCTCGTGGGCCCTGCTAGCCCTCTCCTCTCCCCTCTGCGTGAGACCCTTGCCAGTGAGCTCTCGGGCCCTGCCAATCCTCCCCTCTGCTTGAGACCCTTGCTAGTGAGCTCTCAGGTCCTGCCAGTCCTCCCCTCTGCGTGAGACCCTTGCCATTGAGCACTCTGGCCCTGCCAGTCCTCTCCTACCCTCTCCCCTCGGCGTGAGACCCTTGCCAGTGAGGTCTCGGGCCCTGCCAGTCCTCCCCTCTGCGTGAGACCCTTGCCATTGAGCACTCTGGCCCTGCCAGTCCTCTCCTCTCCCCTCGGCGTGAGACCCTTGCCAGTGAGGTCTCGGGCCCTGCCAGTCCTCCCCTCTGCGTGAGACCCTTGCCAGTGAGCTCTCGGGCACTGCCAGTCCTCCCCTCTGCGTGAGACCCTTGCCAGTGAGCTCTCGGGCCCTGCCAGTCCTCTCCTCTCCCCTCTGCGTGAGACGCTTGCCAGTGAGCTCTCGGGCCCTGCCAATCATCCCCTTTGCGTGAGACCCTTGCTAGTGAGCTCTCAGGCCCTGCCAGTCCTCCCCTCTGCGTGAGACCCTTGCCAGTGAGCACTCGGGCCCTGCCAGTCCTCTCCTCCCCCCTCGACGTGAGACCCTTGCCAGTGAGACTCGGGCCCTGCCAGTCCTCCCCTCTGCGTGAGACCCTTGCCAGTGAGCTCTCGGGCCCTACCAGTCCTTCCCTCTGCGTGAGACCCTTGCAGGTGAGCACTCTGGCCCTGCCAGTCCTTTCCTCTCCCCTCTGCGTGAGACCCTTGCCAGTGAGCTCTCGGGCCCTGCCAGTCCTCCCCTCTGCATGAGACCCTTGCCAGTGAGCACTCGGACCCTGCCAGTCCTCTCCTCTCCCCTCTGCGTGAGACCCTTGCCAGTGAGCTAACGGGTCCTGCCAGTCCTCCCCTCTGCCTGTGACCCTTGCCAGTGAGCTCTCTGGCCATGCCAGTCCTCCCCTCTGCGTGAGACCCTTGCCAGCGAGCTCTCGGGCACTGCAATCCTCCCCTCTCCCCTCTGTGTGAGACCCTTGCCAGTGAGCTCTCGGCCCTGCCATCCTCCCCTCTGCGTGAGACCCTTGCCAGTGAGAACTCGGGCCCTGCCAGTCCTCCCCTCTCCCCTCTGCGTAAGACCCTTGCCAGTGAGAACTCGGGCCCTGCCAGTCCTCCCCTCTCCCCTCTGCGTAAGACCCTTGCCAGTGAGCACTCGGGCCCTGCCAGTCCTCCCCTCTGCATGAGACCCTTGCCAGTGAGCTCTCGGCCCTGCCAATCCTCCCCTCTGCGTGAGACCCTTGCCAGTGAGCTGTTGGGCCCTGCCAATCCTCCCCTCTGCGTAAGACCCTTGCCAGTGAGCTCTCGGGCCCTGCCAGTCCTCCCCTCTGCGTGAGACCCTTACCAGTGAGCACTCGGGCCCTGCCTGTCCTCTCCTCTACTCTCCCCTCTGCGTGAGACCCTTGCCAGTGAGGTCTCGGGCCCTGCCAGTCCTCCCCTCTGCGTGAGACCCTTGCCAGTGAGCACTCGGGCCCTGCCAGACATCTCCTCTCCCCTCTGCGTGAGACCCTTGCCAGTGAGCTCTCGGGCCTTGCCAGTCCTCTCCTCTCCCCTCTGCCTGAGAACCTTGCCAGTGAGCTCTCGGGCCTTGCCAGACCTCGGCTCTGCATGAGACCCTTGCCAGTGAGCTCTCAGGCCGTGCCAGTCCTCCCCTCTGCGTGAGACCCTTGCCAGTGAGCTCGTGGGCCCTGCTAGCCCTCTCCTCTCCCCTCTGCGTGAGACCCTTGCCAGTGAGCTCTCGGGCCCTGCCAATCCTCCCCTCTGCTTGAGACCCTTGCTAGTGAGCTCTCAGGTCCTGCCAGTCCTCCCCTCTGCGTGAGACCCTTGCCAGTGAGCTCTCGGGCCCTGCCAGTCCTCTCCTCTCCCCTCTGCGTGAGACTCTTGCCAGTGAGCTCTCGGGCCCTGCCAATCATCCCCTTTGCGTGAGACCCTTGCTAGTGAGCACTCGGGCCCTGCCAGTCCTCTCCTCTCCCCTCGACGTGAGACCCTTGCCAGTGAGACTCAGGCCCTGCCAGTCCTCCCCTCTGCTTGAGACCCTTGCCAGTGAGCTCTCGGTCCCTGCCAGTCCTTCCCTCTGCGTGAGACCCTTGCAAGTGAGCACTCTGGCCCTGCCAGTCCTTTCCTCTCCCCTCTGCGTGAGACCCTTGCCAGTGAGCTCTCGGGCCCTGCCAGTCCTCCCCTCTGCGTGAGACCCTTGCCAGTGAGCACTCGGACCCTGCCAGTCCTCTCCTCTCCCCTCTGCGTGAGACCCTTGCCAGTGAGCTAACGGGCCCTGCCAGTCCTCCCCTCTGCCTGTGACCCTTGCCAGTGAGCTCTCGGCCCTGCCAGTCCTCCCCTCTGCGTGAGACCCTTGCCAGTGAGCTCTCGGGCACTGCCAATCCTCCCCTCTCCCCTCTGTGTGAGACCCTTGCCAGTGAGCTCTCGGCCCTGCCATCATCCCCTCTGCGTGAGACCCTTGCCAGTGAGACCTCGGGCCCTGCCAGTCCTCCCCTCTCCCCTCTGCGTAAGACCCTTGCCAGTGAGGACTCTGGCCCTGCCAGTCCACCCCTCTCCCCTGTGTGTGAGACCCTTGTCAGTGAGCACTCGGGCCCTGCCAGTCCTCCCCTCTGCGTGAGACCCTTGCCAGTTAGCACTCAGACCCTGCTAGTCCCCCTCGTGATTCTCTTCTTCCCTCTGAGTGAGACCCTTGCCAGTGAGCACTCGGGCCCTGCCAGTCCCCCCCTCTGCGTGAGACCCTTGCCAGTGAGCACTCGGACCCTGCCAGTCCTCCCCTCTGCGTAAGACCCTTGTCAGTGAGGACTCTGGCCCTGCCAGTCCACCCCTCTCCCCTGTGTGTGAGACCCTTGCCAGTGAGCACTCGAGCCCTGCCAGTCCTCCCCTCTGCCTGTGACCCTTGCCAGTGAGCTCTCGGCCCCTGCCAGTCCTCCCCTCTGCATGAGACCCTTGCCAGTGAGCTCTCAGCCCTGCCAGTCCTCCCCTCCGCGTGAGACCCTTGCCAGTGAGGACTTGAGCCCTGCCAGTCCTCCCCTCTCCCCGAGACCCTTGCCAGTGAGCTCTCGGGCACTGCCAGTCCTCCCCTCTCCCCTCTGCATGAGACCCTTGCCAGTGAGGACTCGGGCCCTGACAGTCCTCCCCTCTGCGTGAGACCCTTGCCAGTAAGCTCTTGGTCACTGCCAGTCCTCCCCTCTGTGTGAGACCCTTGCCAGTGAGCTCTCGGGCCGTGCCAAACCTCCCCTCTGCGTGAGACCCTTGCCAGTGAGGACTTGGGCCCTACCAGTCCTCCCCTCTCCCCGAGACCCTTGCCAGTGAGCTCTCGGGCCCTGCCAGCCCTCCCCTCTCCCCTCTGAGTGAGACCCTTGCCAGTGAGCTCTCGGGCCCTGCCAGCTCTCCCCTCTGCGTGAGACCCTTGCCAGTGAGCTCTTGGGCCCTGCCAGTCCTCCCCTCTGCGTGAGTCCCTTGCCAGTGAGCTCTTGGGCGCTGCCAGTCCTCCCCTCTGCGTGAAACCCTTGCCAGTGAGCACTCGGGCCCTGCCAGACATCTCCTCTCCCCTCTGCGTCAGACCCTTGCCAGTGAGCTCTCGGGCCTTGCCAGTCCTCCCCTCTGCGTGAGACCCTTGCCAGTGAGCTCTCTGGCCGTGCCAGTCCTCCCCTCTGCGTGAGTCCCTTGCTAGTGAGCTCTCAGGCCCTGCCAGTCCTCCCCTCTGCGTGAGTCCCTTGCCAGTGAGCTCTTGGGCGCTGCCAGTCCTCCCCTCTGCGTGAAACCCTTGCCAGTGAGCACTCGGGCCCTGCCAGACATCTCCTCTCCCCTCTTCGTCAGACCCTTGCCAGTGAGCTCTCGGGCCTTGCCAGTCCTCCCCTCTGCGTGAGACCCTTGCCAGTGAGCTCTCTGGCTGTGCCAGTCCTCCCCTCTGCGTGAGACCCTTGCTAGTGAGCACTCTGGCCCTGCCAGTCCTCTCCTCTCCTCTCCCCTCAGCGTGAGACCCTTGCCAGTGAGGTCTCGGGCCCTGCCAGTCCTCCCCTCTGCGTGAGACCCTTGCCAGTGAGCTCTCGGGCCCTGCCAGTCCTCCCCTCAGCGTGACACCCTTGCCAGTGAGCACTCGGGCCATGCCAGTGCTCTCCTTTCCCCTCAGCGTGAGACCCTTGCCAGTGAGCTCTCGGGCCCTGCCAGCCCTCCCCTCTCCCCTCTGCGTGAGACCCTTGCCAGTGAGCTCTCGGGCCCTGCCAATCCTCCCCTTTGCGTGAGACCCTTGCTAGTGAGCTCTTAGGCCCTGCCAGTCCTCCCCTCTGCGTGAAACCCTTGCCAGTGTCCACTCGGGCCCTGCCAGTCCTCTCCTCTCCTCTCCCCTAGGCGTGAGACCCTTGCCAGTGAGGTCTCGGGCCCTGCCAGTCCTCCCCGTTGCGTAAGACCCTTGCCAGTGAGCTCTCGGGCCCTGCCAGTCCTCCCCTCTGCGTGAGACCCTTGCCAGTGAGCACTCGGGCCCTGCCAGTCCTTTCCTCTCCCCTCTGCGTGAGACCCTTGACAGTGAGCTCTCGGGCCCTGCCAGTCCTCCCCTCTGCATGAGACCCTTGCCAGTGAGCACTCGGACCCTGCCAGTCCTCTCCTCTCCCCTCTGCGTGAGACCCTTGCCAGTGAGCTCTCGGGCCCTGCCAGTCCTCCCCTCTGCCTGTGACCCTTGCCAGTGAGCACTCGAGCCCTGCCAGTCCTCCCCTCTACCTGTGACCCTTGCCAGTGAGCTCTCGGGCCCTGTCAGTCCTCCCCTCTGCGTGAGACCCTTGCCAGTGAGCTCTCGGGCACTGCCAATCCTCCCCTCTGTGTGAGACCCTTGCCAGTGAGCTCTCGGGTCCTCCCAATCCTCCCCTCTGCGTGAGACCCTTGCCAGTGAGCTCTCGGGCACTGCCAGTCCTCCCCTCTCCCCTCTGTGTGAGACCCTTGCCAGTGAGGATTCGGGCCCTGCCAGTCCTCCCCTCTGCGTGAGACCCTTGCCAGTGAGGACTCGGGCCCTGACAGTCCTCCCCTCTGTGTGAGACCCTTGCCAGTAAGCTCTCGAGCTCTGCCAGTCCTCCCCTCTCCCCTCTGTGTGAGACCCTTGCCAGTGAGCTCTCGGGCCCTGCCAATCCTCCCCTCTGCGTGAGACCCTTGCCAGTGAGGATTTGGGCCCTGCCAGTCCTCCCCTCTCTCCGAGACCATTGCCAGTGAGCTCTTGGGCCCTGCCAACCCTCCCCTCTCCCCTCTGAGTGAGACCCTTACCAGTGAGCTCTCGGGCCCTGCCAGTCCTCCCCTCTCCCCTCTGCGTGAGACCCTTGCCAGTGAGCTCTTCGGCCCTGCCAGCCCTTCCCTCTCCCCTCTTCGTGAGACCCTTGCCAGTGAGCTCTCGGGCCGTGCAAGCCCTCCCCTCTCCCCTCTACGTGAGACCCTTGCCAGTGAGCTCTCGGGCCGTGCCAGCCCTCCCCCCTCCCCTTTGCGTGAGACCCTTGCTAGTGAGCTCTCAGGCCCTGCCAGTCCTCCCCGCTGCGTGAGACCGTTGCCAGTGAGCACTCGGGCCCTGC
Organism: Lissotriton helveticus; assembly: GCF_964261635.1. Classification (NCBI taxonomy): domain Eukaryota; kingdom Metazoa; phylum Chordata; class Amphibia; order Caudata; family Salamandridae; genus Lissotriton; species Lissotriton helveticus. Next base: position 2,112,436,887 of record NC_136065.1, read on the forward strand.
CACTCCTCTCCTCTCCTCTCGGCATGAGACCCTTGCCAGTGAGGTCTCGGGCCCTGCCAGTACTCCCCTCTGCGTGAGACCCTTGCCAGTGAGCACTCGGGCCCTGACAGTCCTTTCCTCTCCCCTCTGCATGAGACCCTTGACAGTGAGCTCCCGGGCCCTGCCAGTCCTTCCCTCTGCATGAGACCCTTGCCAGTGAGCATGAAGAACCGGGTTATTTAGAACCCAGCGGTGCCAGGGAACACACCCGAAGTCTCCGGATTCACCTGTCTCAGAATCTACAGAAACGCGGAATCTTCTTGGTGATGTCAACAAACAAATGTATTGGCTGCAACCAGTAACAGAGGTCCTCGAAGTACAGTGATGTATATTCATAGGAGACTGCTCAATCTTACAAAGCCAGCCATCCCTTTTTATACAAAATATCATGCTTCAGGCAAAAATTCCTTATTTACGGTAGACCAATCCCATGTGTACACGACAAAAGCATTGCATGACAAACCCACATTTCATTGTCCAGCCCACCATTGATATCTCGGGAAGGCCCAACACTCTTCATCAGATAAGTCGAACGGCCCCTAATAAAATCGGGCACCTCCTCATCGTAAAACAGGCCATAAATAAAGGAGCAGAGACAGGTGTGAGTAAGATAGGGCATAGTTGTGTGTAATAAAGAGTTTATGGTGTCCTGTGCTTTGATCCTCAATCTCGACCAGCTACCGTGAAAGGAACTGGCTTAACAAGTCCGGCCTCGGGCAACGGAGTCAGCTTGCCCAGGTCACACAGAAGTCAGCTGAAGGTGTACGTGTCCCAAGGACTCGTTCGGCCTTAATCATCGGCCTATGTGAGGGCAACCACAAAATGGCTGCCGTGCACAAAATGGAACCCGAGGGTTCAGAACGGAATCTCCGATTTTATGGTGATCTCGTCATTCGAACACGCCGAAAATACTCGTATATAGTATACTCGTCATTCTCGGTCTGCTGGTATCAAAATCGTCATGATACGACGATATTTATGACACGGGTCCAGAATCCACGGAACCTCAGACCCTCCTTTTGCCCTTACATAGGCAATAATCTACACTCACGCTAATCTGAGTCCAGGTCTATATTCATAAAATCATTGAGATGTTGCTGTAGCATCATCCTATTACTTAGCTTGTCTCCTGATACAGGTTTCCTTACACACGATGTAGCACAGAGTCCACATATAGTAGGAGCACACTGTACACAAAGACAGAACAGGAAAAGAATGGCTAAGATCATCCCAATGACCATTAGAATCTTCCATCCCCAGGCGGATAACAGCTCCCGAAACCATCCCATTAATGACCAATCTCCTTTATCCACGTGTATAGATTCGGAGATCTTATGCAGTTGTAGAGATGGCCTGGTACACTGTCGGAGCGTTGTCTGGAATGAAAACACAGCAGCTTGATTGGATCACTTTACATACCCCACCTCGATCTGCAAGTATAACGTCTAACGCAACTCTGTTCTGGAGAGTCATAAGATGATCCGAGTGGCGCTCAGCATTCAAGTTACTAAGGGCACCAGCAGTTTCAATTACGGTGGATTCAACCACTCTCGTCAATTGTCGTATGTTCCTGCTGTTAGCCATAGGTCCCCAAAACGGCAGAAAACCCTTTAAGAAATCACCTAATTCTTGTCCTGCAGTATCTTCCTTACTGAAGACACCTCTAACAATTCTCGTCCTGTGGTAGTCTGCCGCAGCTGTATAGGTGGGAGGCAATAGGAACGAAACAAAACAAGTACCCGAGAAATCAGGGGGCAACCATGTATATGCCCTGTCGTAACAGACAAAATAGGTACCCTTAGCTGCTAAAAATGATGGGGAAGTCTGGGACGCAAAAACATACGTCTCAATGCAAATACTCTTCCCTAACTGAGCTCTCGGATTCTTGCCATTACCCTGCAGACAGTAATGAGCCTGATGGGGTGCGATCCAAATCGGAGAGGATCTTTTCGCTTGCTGGTTCTCACTCAGACTAACTCCATATCCGGTTACGTTCCATCCAATATATGCTAGTATCTCTTCTCTCGGGATCGTCTCATAGGAGTTAAACCCTCTAATCATATCGACTATTCCCTTAACTAGAGCACTATTCTTCGGATTGTCCTTTGAGGAACGTAGGGGGTGAACTTCTCGAGCATAGATAAACATCGTTCTGTATGCCCACACGGAACCATTGTAGCTAAATGGCAGGACTAGGTAAGGAATACCTTTATCAGTAATATGAGGCATAAGACCACACACCCAACAGTTAGTTGTGTTCACTACTAATTGGTGTTGGTGCAGAAGCTGAACGAAGGAGTTATTGACGAACTCTAATCTTCTAACGGATTCATGTTCAGGCAGAGGGTGAAAAGAATGTGAGGAAACAGTAGAAGAAGGCATAGGCTGTGCAGTGGGTAAAAACGTCACTCAAAGAGAATAAAACATATCCTATTAAAAACATCATTACGCTAAACAACATAAAAAGGCATAATATCAGAAAACGTTTTCTAGTCATCATTGTACACATTCTGGCTCTAAAATTCATTTCTTCAACAGGTCTCCATCCTCTAACCGTGCTTCTCGCGGAGGTAGGGTGTTCCGTGCTAAGGAATGCGTCTGTCAGTCCAGGGAACGCCCTTGGACCAACCAGAACCGTCGACCTTGTGTCTTCGGCTTGCACTCCAAAGACTTGACGCCGCGACCCTACAGCTGAACCCGGATGGCGGTTCGAAAAACAAAAATCGGTCAAAACAGTTTCTCAGATGGGAGATCTGTATGTTCAAAAATAGCAAAGGAAATCCTTTTATTAGTCCCAAGACTCTCAGTCGTAAATTATAACGGCCCTTCCCGGGCACTCTCTGGTCAGAAAAGAAGAGTTCGGGTTCGGTAGTGTCCAATCGAACTGACGGCGGCACAGCTTCTTGCAGAAGATCGTCGCTTTCACGCTCAGAACTTGTCCCCATTAAACGTGCATCGCTAAAAGGCAGAAAACGAGGCACAGTCTCAGTCTCAGAATCAGCAATACCCTCCTGGACCCACCGGTCGTACGGCAGAGGCAAAGGGACCCTCTTACAGTGTACGCCGTGGATCCAGTTCTTTTTTCCTTGCACTCGTACTGCGGATCTCGTTGATAACAGGACTAGATAGGGGCCGATCCAACGGGGCTCATCATTCTTTGTCCGCTGGAAATTCTTAATTAGGACCCACGAGCCAGGATCGATGACGTGTCCTGGATCTTCAGAAGCCTGAGGCAATGTATCGTGAACCTGTTGGTGTAAAACACGCAATTTAGCCGTCAGTTCATACAAGTAATCAAGCAGTACAGGGTGTTCAACCTCGCTGAATTTCGTCGGCCTCGGCACTCCCCATATGTTGGCCGGGCGACCGAACACAATTTCATAGGGACTAAGTCCCACTCGTGAATGTACAGTCATTCTTGTCGATAAAAGGGCTAAAGGCAAAGCATCAGGCCATTTAAGACCAGAGCTCGCCTGTATCTTGGCCAGTTTCAGTTTGAGAGTGCCATTATAGCACTCTACTAGTCCAGCTGATTGGGGGTGATTTGCAGCGTGAAATTTTTGCCGGATTCCTAGCCCTTCACATACTCTCTTCATCACTTGACCCACAAATTCACTCCCATTATCACTCCAGACCATTCTCTGCAAACCAAACCTAGGGAAGAATTCTTTGACAAGGGCTTTGGCTGTGGACAGGGCAGTATTATCTTTCAGGGGATATGCTTCTACCCATCCGGAGAAGGCGCAAACAATCACAAGTACATATTTTACGTTGTTGCATCTCTCCATGTGAATAAAATCTAGCTGCAAAACCTCGAACGGATACGTCAGAGGAGCAAAATGACCAGCTGGAGTTGGGGTTCCCGTACCAGGATTGTACTTCAGACAGACCATACAATTCTTGACTACATTCTCTGCACACTTAGGAATTCCAGCATTTTGCCATACTGAAGCCAACAACTTACAAATCCCTTTCACACTGATATGAGCCATTCCATGTGCCATTGTAACAACTGCAAGCACGTACGCATCGGGTAATAACCATCGCTGATGCTCTGACAACTCAACCCAACAACCATTCGCATCCAATTTACCCTTACTTTCTCTCCACGCACTCAATTCCTTCTCTGTAGCTTCAGCTTGAATCGACTTCACACTTTCTATCGTATCTTCACACATTCCAACGTCACCAATCCATCTTGCAGGGCCTGAAACATACATTCGACTCATCACATCCCTCGCCACATCTTTCGCAACTTCATCCGCAAACTTATTACCACGACCAACATCATCGGTAATCTTCTTGTGTGCACTGCATTTCACAATCGCAACTTGCAATGGCAAGGTAAGTGACTCCAGGAGCTCATTCACCAACTGACCATGCTGTATCTTCGTCCCGTGTGACTTGAGGAACCCACGTTCCTTCCACAAACGTCCAAAACTGTGAGCCACACCAAACGCATACTGGCTGTCGGTATATATGGTCACTTTCTTTCCTTTCGACAGCACACACGCTCTCGTAAGTGCAATCAATTCTGCTGCTTGAGCTGAATTATGTGGGATACGTGCAGCTTCAACAATCGTATGCAAAGTCGTAACCGCATATGCCGCAGTCGTATCACCATTCGGAAGCTTGAAGCATGAACCATCCACCCATAAGGTACCATCACACATTGCAAGAGGAGTGTCCCTAAGATCTATTCTCCCTTTTGTTTCTTCCTCTGTTCTGAGAAAGCAATCATGTTGCTCAACAACATCTGTCTCTACTGAAATCGGCAACAACGTGGCTGGATTCAGCGTATTGCATCTCTTTATATGCACATGACTCGCTAGGAGTGTCAGCTCATAACCTGACAATCGAGCACTAGTTAAGTGCCGTGTCTTGTTCCTGTTTAACAAAGTATCCACTGCATGTGGAACCATCACGACCAGCGTGTTATTCATCACCAAACCAGCAGACTGTCGAATAGAAACAGCTGCTGCCGCTGTGGCTCTCAAACAACTCGGCAACGCCCTAGCTACCGGATCCAAAGTCGATGAGAAATATGCACATGGACGCTGCTTGTCCCCAAAAGATTGTGTCAACACTGATAACGCACATCCCTCTCTCTCGTGGACATACAACGTAAAGGGCTTACTGTAGTCGGGGGTACCCAACACAGGAGCCGAACACAATGCACTACGCAATTCGGAAAAACTTTTCTGACAATCTTCAGACCACGGGAGGGGATTCGGTGTGTCTTTACAAGTCAATGCCACCAGCGGTTTAGCCAGCAGAGAAAAATTCGGTATCCATTGTCTGCAATATGACGTAATACCCAAGAAAGCACGCACTTCTCTCTGTGTAACTGGCACACTCATTTTCGCAATCGCTTGGATTCTTTCTGGGGTCAACCTTCTTCCCTCCTTCGATAAGAGATGACCTAAGTAGGTCACTTCTTGTCGACAATACTGTAACTTCGAAAGAGACACCTTGTGATGGAAATCAGACAAATGACGCAACAACGATAAAGTAGCTTCCTTACAAATCTCCTCAGTATCGGCAGCGACTAACAAATCGTCAACGTACTGGAGAAGAGCAGCACCATCAGGTAAAACGATTGTATCAAGTTATGTTTTCAAAGCCTGACTATAGATCGATGGACTCTCGCAATAGCCTTGAGGAGCGTGCTTAAAACGGAAGCTTCGACCTCCTAAAGAGAAACCGAAAATATTCCTACTCTCCTCGGCAATCGGGATGCTGAAGAAAGCATTCTTCAAATCAATCACCGAAAACCACGTGGCCGAAGCCGGAATCATCGTCAATAAGGCAGTGATATCAGGGACAACAGGAAATTGTGGCACGACTATTTTATTAACTTCTCTAAGGTCAATCACAAACCTGTAAACAGGTGGCTGAGAAGAATCAGTGCGTTTTCAAAACAGGCAAAACAGAGCTATTGCAAACATTACCTCTTGTTTCTTCGATCACATCTTTCTCAATCAAATCATAAATGATCGTTAGCAGCGCTCTTTCACCATCACTAGAGATCCTATATTGGGGAATACGTGGCAGTTTAACATTCGCTTTTATCGTCACAACATATGGCGGTATCTCCAGGAGACCTACATCATTAGGACCAGTCGCCCAAATAGTATCAGGAAGAGAAGACAATTCTGTCGGAAATTGGTCCCTTGACAAATACATTGGAGAGACCACTTTCTTACCCAGTGTAAGTTGTACTCCTGAAGGAGAACAATACAACGTCGCATACAATCTTTTCAACAGATCCAATCCCAACAAGTTCTCACCACAACCTGTCGTCAGAATAAGGGGTGCTTCAAATTCACAAGGTCCAACAGAAAGGGACAAAGGGTCAGAAATCGGGTTTCTAACTGGGGCGCCAGAAAAACCTGCTGAGACATTCGTTAGGCCAGACAATGGTGCGCCAGGGAGCTTAGAGTGCATAATAGAACTCTTCGTAGCACCAGTATCCAACAGAAAAGGCTCTGACACACCTGATGTAATCACCTCAACGTAAGGTCCACTCGGATCTACTGGAACTGAAACAAGTCCCTCTCTTTGTCCATGGCTGTCCTAGCAATCATTACCGTCTATATTCTCACCCTCGACATAGTAGTCGTCAGCATAGTACTGAGTCGTCCTACCAGATGCACCATTCTGCTGATCAAAACTATTCATCGTATTCTGTTGAGGAAAGGAACGCGCGTTCTGAGGAAAACCTCCACGTCCTCTACCTCTAGGAGCTTGCTGAACACCTCGACCTCTTGCACCTGAAACACCATTCATACGCTGTAACAAAATAAGGCAACTATACTTAAAATGACCCTCTTCCTTACAATATGAACACTGATTAGGGCCTACCAGGAAACGTTGTTGAGGAGACTCGAACCTTTGCGAGTTTCTTTGAAACTGCTGAGGCTGCTGATAATCACGCTGATAATTACGGGGCGGATACGCCTGCTGTAAAAGCACCTTCGTCTTCAACTCTTTGGTTTTCTTGTCTGCTCTATCCTTTTCGTCCTTATCCCGATTTTCATAGTACTGCGCAGTAGCTAATATCTGTGCTGAAGAGGAAACGGCCCAAGAACTCTCTGAATCCTTCAACTTTTTACATAACTCAGGAAGTAAATTATGCACAAATTTATCAACAAACAACCGTTGACCACCCTCGGTACTCATGTCTTGACCACTATGGTCAATAAACGTCTCTTCAAACCTAGTGAAGAAGTCAGACACGGTTTCATCCTTCTTCTGCTTACATGCAGACAATTTGTCCCAATTTACTCTCATAGCGGGCATTAAGGTTTTCATGTAGGTAATGATCAGGAAGTTCTGCAACTAAAGGCTCAGGTTTAGCACCACCAACTTGTAGCGCATCCAAACAAAATGTCTATATCCGCCAAATTCATAACACATGAGTCTGCAGTCTGCGATAATTCCTTGTAATATCCTGCTGGATTTTTACGGGGGTCAGGTAAAGTCTGCTTAAGAGCCAGAACTTCAGCTCGTTTCCACGGAACATGCACCCAAACACGTTGAAAATGAGCCGGCGCAGCTACGATATTAAGACCTGCATCAGCCTGAACTGCTTCCTTCCATACCGGAGGAACTTCTCTCATTGGGTACTGTCTCACCTTTCTCCTAACAGCGGGGTCAGGTTCAAACAGCGACTGAGAAGGAGACTCACTCCTAAACGACAACAATGTCGCAACTGCTTTCTCAACATCGGAACCCAAAATCGTACCTTTCGCAAACTCAGACTGTATATGGAACAACTCGGACGGAGTCTGTCCCACGTCATCATCTTCCCATTCTTCATGAAGGAAAGTACACACCTTATCGAAAACATATCTCTGCTTCGGTGCTTCCCATTGACGGAAGACATTCATAACAGACTCTACATCGTATCTTAAAGGACGAGTAGCCCATTTACGCGCCAAACGATCCAATATTTCTCTCTCTCGAGAATCAGGCAGTTGGCTACACAACTGTTTACGCTCTGAAACAGGGGTCGCACTAAATGCCCCAAAGAAAGGAGACAAAAGACCAGTAACAGTATCCGTCATTCTCTGGCGAACAGAAGGAGAGGTCGACAGGACAGGAGATAAAGCAGACTGAGAAAAGGTCAACGTAGGAGCAGTAGTAGAGGAGGTAGCAAGGAGAGGTGAAAAAGTCACAGGAATTAAAGACGGAGCAGGTAGCAACGTCGGTGGCCCTTGAGGAGGCTGCGCCAGAGGAGTAGGAGCCAGCTGCAGAGGAGCTGGCGGCTGTGCAATAGCAAGTGGCTGCGCAGCTGGAGGTTGCACAACTAAAGGTTGCGGGGGTGCTGTAGCACTCTGCGCATAGGGTGGTGGTGAAGTCAACAAATGTGACATCAAGGGATCTTTCTCAAGTTCCTTTGCTGCATCTTGCTGAAGAAGCGGCAAAGCCGGATAGCATTTATCGATCGCCATTTTACATTGCCTGTGCAACTGCTCACTCGCCTGTTCTTCTTCGTTATCTTTAAACTGTATAGCAGCTTGCATTATCGATATACCCCTCTCTCTTTTGTTTTTCTTTGCTAATTTAATTTCCTTCTGTTTGGCTTCCTTTCGCCATAGGCGGAAAGAGTCAAACATCGCCGGCCGGGCTTTCTTCTTAAAAAGTCTAACCTCTAGATTATCTAGAACTTCCGTGTCAAAACTACCATATTGGGGCCATTTGAGGACACCGTCCTTCCTTGTGTACCTAATCCATGCTTCATTATACGTGATGGGGCCCACGCCATGTTTCACATACAACTCATAGATTGGAGTTCCAATCGGAGGAACCGGACACGAGTCCTCCAATCGGGAATCCCTATTTCGACCACAACAAAACAAATTTCCAAGTCTGCTAAGACCAGGCATCTTCGCTCTCTAGTCTAGCTTCAAACTTCGAAGGATTATCGAATACGATAGTCTAGTGAATACACGATTCCCTCGGCTTTGGTACTTGCAAGGCCCAAATCAAAGAACTCAAGTCAAAAGATCCCTAGGGATACTTTAAACTAAGGACTGGGAGACGCTCCACTCATACTTAACTGAGGTATCGATGATGTCACCAGAAGACCCGTCTATCGTCTCGCTCTACAAATCGTCTAAGGCTCCAAGACAGGGCGACAGTCAGGGCAGCAGTCCTTCGTAGCTGTCGGAAAGCGGGGAACCTCGCAGCAAAGACTTTCGGACCACGACGACATACAGGGGTCGATGAAGTGGATGGCCTTCCTCCAGAATTTTGACACGAAGCTCCTCACGATCGTCTGGCTTGGACCGGTACCGCTGAAGTCGCCCTACGTTGGGCGCCAAATGAAGAACCGGGTTATTTAGAACCCAGCGGTGTCAGGGAACACACCCGAAGTCTCCAGATTCACTTGTCTCAGAATCTACAGAAACGCGGAATCTTCTTGGTGTTGTCAACAAACAAATCTATTGGCTCCAACCAGTAACAGAGGTCCACGAAGTACTGTGATGTATTCCTATAGGTTCTGTATCGATCCCCCTATTCCTGACCCTGTTCTGGTTAACAAGTTAACTAGCAGCCATCCCATGATGCAGAAACCGTTATCTGATTAAGCCACACCACGGCACAGGAACGCGTTATCTGATTAGGTCATAACACTTGCCATCTAATTAGACAAGCAATATTCCTCCAGCCCCTGATAAGGCATACGGAGTTCTCAAAACAAATCAAACCTACGACAACCTGGGAAAAACCCTGCGGCCATTGTTTTGATTTCACCGAGAACTTCAGCATAAGAATGTGCTAACGACCAGTTCGTATGACATCCTTATTGACGTATCTATGTCCATCCTTACGTCAATCTCGGCACCTTACAGGTATAAATATTACCGATATTGCCTTAAGCAAACACACGCGGTGGTGACGAGATCGGAGCAGCGAGACTTGCCGAAGCCCAGCAGAGAGCGAAGCCCACTGGCGCTGCCCCGCCTTCCTGACGCGCTGAGAACGAGACGCTGCCTTTCTCCTGCCGAGAAATCCAGCTCCGGCGCTTCCGAGCAGCCCTTGCAGGCAGCCTGGAATATCGAGACCAAAGATGAGAGATACCATCCCTCAACCATCCTAGATTCAAGGTACAGAACTGAATAACCCCTTGCAGAGAATTCTTGAATCAGTCACTTGGCAAAACAAACTTAACTTAAACTGCTACTTTCTATCCCCGCCCACGTTTTAGGCTTAGGTCAGGTACACTGGGGTAGGCGTAGTTAGAAGCACCAGTTGAGTACGATTAGGCAAATGTTTATATGTATGTATCTATTTTATCCATTTTAAACCACCATATGGCTTAGAAACCATATAAATGTTTTTACAGTATTATTTTATACTTCTGCTTTTATTGTATGCACTTTACTTAACCATAAGTATTGCAATAATATCGATTCATTTCTCTTGTACGAGAAAAGAGACTGATCAATAAATACCATCTTTTATTGAACACGCCCGTCTCTTCCTTTTCTCTACAAACTGGTGAAACTAAGAATGCACGTACTGACTGAGTAAAATAAGTTGTCTTTTGTTTTCACACGACTCTAGAGATACACTCTTGATTAGGGGAGAACAAAGTTGTCATGTTCTATGGTTGTCAGAAACTAAATCCCTTCTTGTCTATCCAGGGAGGTTCAACTCCTCCTTGCCTATTCGAGAAAGTTTCTAGTGAACTCTGAGCTAGCTGGCAAACCCAAAACTTTAAGTCTAATATCGACAATAGAAGACCTAGTTAACGTCTGGTCTAGGCCTATACTATTGAAGGTATTATTCCAATGCGCAGAGCCTATTGGGATAATAGGAACTACACTACATGGCGCCCAACGTTTGGAAAGGCGATAAAACTAACGCAAGACATTAGAGTAACTCAATCGTGCTCTTTCACTCAGACCCTTTTTTTCCCATAATACTCCAAAGACGTCTGGAGTGGGTGAAAGGTAATATCCGCCAAACCTCGCAGGAGGAAACTCCTATGTATGGTTTTTGGTTTAGTCAACGTTGAAGGATACACTGTTCCAAAATATTGTGCATCTAATCTTTGTTTCCATAAGGAACCTGATCTGCAAACAAACAGAATAACCTTCCTGACAGTAAAATGTCAGAAAGTGATGATGAAAGAGAGAGAGTTAGATTAGCAGCTGAACTAATAGAAGCTGATAATACTATGCAAGAAGCAGACCCGGATATAAAACTCATCCCGGTCAACATAAGAAGATCTATAACGTTAAAACTTATAGACAATGGACTGACACCAAGAGGTGGTACAGTCATATTCGTAATTGAGGCACACGAATATCGGCAGACAGAGGTATTCTATTCATGGATAAACTGTCCAGCAGCAAATGCTGTAACGAAGGAGTTCCACTATTATAAAATAGAGGAACCTCCTAATGAGTACACTCCTTTCGAGGAAGTAGAAGTACCACTTAAATTCCAAGAGCACCTGCTCTTGTTTAATGGCGCCCTAAAACATAATAATCACATCACCAGGCTCGGTCCACTAGGTAGACCAGGAGCAACGTGGCCGGTCCTAGCCGGATACACACCACATCCAGACATCGAAAGAATGTCTGCAGCAGATCTTTTAGTACAACTAAAACAATTAATTGAAATATATAGACAATTAGTCCAATATGTAATGCGGACTTCAACTGTCCAACCAGTAATTAAAATTCCACAGCTGACCCCTCATCAGGGGAACACAAATAAAATTACACCACAGAACATACAGTCCTGCTTAGGTAAAGTACCAGCTAAACGGGAACAAATACCATTCTGGTTAGCACAATAAATCACCCAAATAGAGGCGGTGTTTCCAGACACCACCCCTGTGGATAAACACAGGATTCTGACTATCTGTCTTCCAATGGGAATCGCACCACACGTGGAGGACTGTGACACTTGGGGTACAGTCTTTGCTTCCATTTACACAAAAACACATGGAGTTCCATCCATGTCAGTAATACCAGATGTGCTAAAACAAATTCAAGACGAATACGGTCCAGAACCCGCTTTAACTCTTGGTATGAAATTACTAAAAGACTTCAAGCAGGTCTCGGCAATATTACTAGCCAACATAAAAGGAGAAGCAGCGAATGTGGCGATCCGCCAGAGGTTAAAAGAGACAGATATAGCAGACCAACCAGCTGAAATTGTCAGAATTATAGAAAAATCCTATGAAGAACTAGGTAGAGATAGTTTGGGTGGAATACCAGTGAAACCCCAACTAATTGAAAGTCCTGAAAAAATATTTATTAAAAATAATCTAAACAGTCAAAAGAAGAACTGGGATGGAAACAAACAATCCAATCCAAAAGAAAAAAGATTCCAGTCCAGAGGAAGGTCTCCTCGGCGGAGAGAAAGATGTCCGGACCAAGGACCCAAGTCTCCCCAGAGGGAGCCCTCTGTGAAAAGATACAACCTTAGAAATAGGGATAACATAAAGAAACCGGATAGATATCAAGATTTTGATACACGTCCCTCTCAATCTTTTCAGACTTCCTCGCAGAAATCGGAAAGAAGAGGACGATCGGAACCAGGGAAGGGCACGTCAAGTCCAAAGACAAGGAACCTGCTCATCCAAATAAAAAATTACAGTTTCCAAAGAAGAAGGTAGCCAGCATTAAAGTATTCAACAATGCCGAGAATACTGAGGACACAGCTGAGAAACGGAGAGTGGGCTCAGACAATGCTAGACAGCGCAGCAGAAGTGAGCATAGCACGCAAAGTCCTTATGAATCATCTGGAGACAGTGGACACGAATGAATACATTCAAGTGGAAACTGCAGACACCAGAGTTAGCAAACCTCACAAAATATATGAAATAACTTTACGTATAGAAGGGGATAAGACTAGAAAAATAAGGGGCTTTTTTGGGATAATCTCTCCAAGGGCTATGACATCCTTCTAGCTGAAAAAGATTGGCCACCAGAGTTTGTCAGGGAGTGCCCACATGGCGAAGAAATAATTATGCCTGCCTTCTCAAACCATATTCCAATTCATAAAAAATATACACTTGCAAGAAAGTGGGCAGTAGCTCAAGCTCCTGCTTTATATAAAAATCATGTGGGATGGGATGAGGAATCTCCTCCACACAAAATCCAGTTAAAATCACAACCTACTGCACAAAGGCAGTATCCAATCAAGCAAGAAGCTAAAAAACAGGTAAAAGAAATTCTAGATCAACTAGAATACCAGGGGGTGATTGAAACTTGCACCTCACAAATGAACAACCCTTTGTTTCCTGTCTCCAAACCAGACAATTCATATCGTCTAGTTTTGGATTACAGACACCTTAACTCATGTTGCAAAACCTTTGCAGTACAAAACTCGCACAGTGCTGCACTAATGAATAACATAGTGCGCAAAAAATATAAAACAACATTAGACATCTCTAATGGATTCTTTTGTCAAAATATAGCACCAGAGAGCAGATACTTGTCTGCGTTCTCAATAAATGGCGCTCAAAAACAATTCTGTCGGTTACCCCAGGGGTACAAGAACAGCCCAGGATTATTCTCAGCGAGGGTAACAGAGTTGCTACAAACCTATGATGACGAAGCATTATCTTATGTCGACGACATATACCTAACAGATGATGACTTGGATACTCACTTGAAGAGAGTGAACACCATAATACTTGGGTTCGCAGCAGAGGGTTACAAATTCAACTTTAAAAAATCTAGAATTGCCCATCTAACAGTCCTGTTCTTAGGATATGAGTTATCAAGTGAAGGCAAAAGCCTGGCTGACAATTTCCTAGAGAAATGTGCCGTACTCCAAGCACCTAGAACACTAAAAAACCTACAGTACAATTCTAGGCTTCCTAAATTTCGGAAGAACATACATTGCAAATTACGCAGAAAGGGTCAAACCCCTTTATGATCTAATAAAACCAGATTTAAAAAAAAACAATTGGACTCAAAAACACACAGATATTCTGAGATCCTTACAAACAGATATGTTAATTAAAACAAAATTAGAAACACGTGATAACACACGCAACCTTGTGATTCGTGTCATCCCAGGAAGATGCGGATTCACATACCTGACCTCTAATGAGGGAGAAAAGGTACCAATTGCATTCAAATCACACTTGTACACAGAAGCTGAAAAGAAATTCAGCATTAAAGAAAACATTGTTCATGCAGTTCAAACCGCAATAGCTAGAGAAAAAGATAAAGCTGACGGTAGACACATCACAGTCAGAACAGCAGAATCAGCCTTTGAGGCATTAACAACCCTGTGTAATTTACCAACAACAGCATTGAATCCGGAATGGATACAATGGGTGAATTCCATTACAATGGACAAAGTAAAATACTACTTTGATCCGGAACTAAAGGAACTAAAACATCTAGAATATGAAAGAACATTCCCTCTGCCAATCGACATTCTGCCCTTACGACCGTACGCTTGTGTAATCTATACAGACGGACATGCTCAACCCCCCGTTTGGGGAGAACAAGCATACAACCCCACATGTGAGATTACAAAAGAAGTGTGGCGCGGAGGTAAACTAAGACCTCTATTAACAAAAACACACTCAGTAGAAACTAATTCAGAACAACAGACTGAAATAATAGCATTGAAAATGGCGCTAGATAATGCAGATCGCGAATTCCCGACACTCATAGTGTCCGATTCATATTACTGCGTCAAATCATATAACAGCGATTTACAGAAATGGATTCAAAACGGTTACAAAGATGACACAGGTGCAACAATAAAGCAAAAAATGCTCTGGGAACAAATAGTTCTGTTACAGAAAGAACTACCAAAGACTCACGTGATACACTCACTGAGTCATCAGCGTGATGGCGTTCACGTTGCAGGGAATTCATTGGCTGAGAAAGCCACAGCGGTAGCAACTGAATCGGCTTCCGTAGCTAGGAAAAAGCGTACAGTAAAATACATTGACGGTGAAACAATGCTGGCGGTGAAAACGTCATCAAAAGGCGACTGCTCAGCGTTACCGATCAGTTACCCACTCAAATATACATACATAATCGATGCGAACTCCGTTCCTTTTGCTTGAATCCCTGGAGTGGGGGATAGAGTGATTCCAAACATGGACAGGAGAGACTTGTTAATAGCAGACGCACATATGGGCGAGGGTCTCAGACACCTCAAACTAAAAGATTCTCTGGAAGAATTACAATCAGTATACTGGTGGCCAGGCATGAGCCTGCAGCATCACATTTTTGTAAAAAAATGCCCGGGCTGCAACAGAGATCGCAGCGGCGAGAGGAACGGGGTAATACCATGGCGTTTCACTCAATAAGGGCTAAACAATAATCAGTAAAACCGGTGTAAATAATGCGTCCCATTAACAAACAAAGACTAGTTTCCACTTATAATGTAGACCCCAGCACTCGGCTGACGTCGGGACTGTTATACAAAGATTTGCGAGTCTAAATGGCATATACGCTAGGAGCAGGCTACGTTTGACCAATGTTTTCACTTTAGCCCTCAAGCTTGTGGGGAAGCACGGCCAAATGAGCATAGCGAAGCGGGATTCTTCTCACTTCCTTCCTGAGGGATACGGGATGGTGTAAAGAAAAAACCAAGGCATAAAGCTGTCTATAACAGAAAGGATATTAGGTTCGGGAGCTGGGTGGGTCAAACATCTAATAAGTGTCCAACGTAGTCTAAACAACTTGCCAAGAAATTCTCTGAAGGGATTCAGTCAGTACGAATTGTTGTTTGGAACTAGGATGTTAGTCTTAGATCTTGACAGTCAGACTTCAGTGGTGAAAGAAAAAGGCTTTGATATCAAAGACCGTTTGGCTATTTTGCAGGACTTAAACGAAACAAGAAAAGACCTGAGCAACATAAAGTTGAAACAGCAGCCAACAACCACTGAAGAACCACCACCTGTCCCAGCAAGACCTGTCTGGATTCCAAAAGTCGGGGATCTAGTCAGAGAAAAGATCGCGGTAAAGAAGGAATTTGGGCCTTCTTACAGAAAAGCAGTTCCTGTCTTGTCCATCAACGGGACAAGATCAGTTGTACTACCGCCGCTTGCTGGTAAAAAGGAGAACCAAGTTGTATCCATCGACCTGGTAAAACCACAATCATGTGGCCGATAACAAACAGTAGGCCAAGTGGACTCCCGATAAGTAGTAGAACACCGAGGTTTGCTACAAGTACAGAGGTGCTAACTAAAAGGCTAATCACATTCGAAACGCCTACAGAAGAACAACAAGGACTATGCAACAATGCAATGGAACTCACACCTCTGAAAACCCAAATAAAAACGTTTAGTAGAGACACACCAACCTACAATGAAGTAACAAATGAATATGCAAGAAACAGTAATCCTGAAACAATTGGAACAATTGATAGAACAGCATCCGGCTACTTCATAAACTTCAATGATTCCTCTGAAGACCTCAGTGAATCAAAGACACAGCCATCAACAAAAACCCTTAAAGACAAAGCTAAGGAACTTTTGAAACAACTGAAAGAAACCTATCTGATTTCTCCATGGATTGAATTTTGGGTGTCCTTTGGTGTATTTATCCTCATACTTTGGCTCATCATGGTACTATGTTTGGGACGCTTCATTGAGGGAAAATATGCAAAAATGGACACAGCAAGCCAGAAAATCAACTTGATCCTCAAGCCACACACGTCTTCACACGTCGAGAAAAGAGAACTTTGTTCAGTCAACTTCACAGCCAATCCTATACCGGGTGGGGTAGCATGGGACAATACTGACTATGAAATTTATGGTCCGGTTGAAATCCTCAAATATCCACACCAAATCAAGATCTCGTTGAGTGACTTTGTAAAACCAAACTCATTTGCTGATGATTGGGACTTTGAAAGTATTAATGACATGATGTCTGACCTAGTGATGTCTGCTAAATTTACCAAACATGATTATTTGCAGGGTTCGTCTAATTATGATAGTATGTACTGCTACAACCACTATGGTAACCATTTTCTACATAAATCTGCACAACCTAGAAATGTTTTAAATTATAATCAAAGGGAACATTGTGCAACCCCTCCAAAAGGAAGCTCAAGAACCGTTTATGATAAATATTCATATTTTTCAGGGTTCAATACAAGTAAAGCTGAAACATTTTATTTTAAATTGTCAAATAAGACAGGAACAAAAACCATGCTTACAAACACAAAATTGATATATTCGGACTCATTTTTTGAACAAATGAATACATTTGGTTTTGATTATTGGGACAAAAATGTGGAAGTAAAAAGTGTTTGGGGTACAAGAGAATGGCAAGTTCAGGGTATAGAATCATTGTTTAGAGCCTGCATGATCCCAGAACAAATTATATTCTTGAATGACACTATTCAACAAACTACCTGTCTTGGATTAGCCAAAATCAAAGACTTAAATAAACCGTCTATTCCAAAACCAACAATGAACAGCAATAACTCTGCAGATGAAGAGATAGACGTAAACTATGTATTAAACCAAAACAGAACAAATCCTGATTGGAAACAATGGTTAATCTGGCCCACAGATACTAATAACTGTCAAGACAGATTCCTGAACAAAACACAGGGGTTCACATTGACCAGGCCAGACCCTAGATATTCCCAAAGACAACACCCAGGGATAATCACCACCTACAGTGTGGGAAAACTCTGCCTTCAATGGCTACAAACTTCCACACTGACAGAAATTAAGCAACACCTAACTTTACTTACTGATGGTGCTGACTTGCGTGATTTCATTATGGGACCGCGCAAACAGCGTCAAAAACGCTTCATAGCAGCCTCTATATATGCAGCTTACAACGAGGCCTGGAAAATAACTCAAATTGAGACAGCAGAAAGTATACGGGAAATTGACCGTATTAATTTGGAAAAATCGCTTTCTGTAGTGGACAATGGGTTAATGACTCTGTCCTCCAGAATTTTTTCATTGGACAGTATTGTGTCTTCAGCAATCGACATAATATCGCAAGACTTACTGTTGTTACAACACGGTCAGTCTCAATTGCGTTCTATTGTACAGCTTGGCTGGACGTTACAAAACCTGCGTTCAGGCTATGTGCCTTGGCGTTTAATCAACACAACGTCACTATTCAATATCTTTAACCTTACAAATTAGTATGGCACAGAAGGGTGCTGATTATACAATCCTGAGCATTGAGAAACTTGAGAGATTACCATTGACAATGTCAGAACGACCTGTCATTGAATGGATAATACATGGGATAATTAATATTCCAATATCGACTTTCAGGTTTCAATACAGCCAAAAATATATACAGGCTGGCATGTACGAAAAATTGGGAAAAGGGTACATTAAGACAACATGGAACTTGCCCTATTCACATGCATGTGTCAGTAATAAAGGACAGAAAGTGTTTCTTAGTGGCAATAATTGTGCGATGTCACTAAGCGGTACACTTCTGTGTAATGGAATTAGTTTGCATGGAGCCTGTGAAGGGAACTCAAATAACCTTTCATGTCACCAGCTAGGCGCACCTGCAACAGAGATAGAACCATTCTTTAAAAGACTCTATAACGGGAGTTACGTTCTAATTGTGGATCGCAGATGTTGTAGTCTACTGCCCGGGGTTCCTTATCTCATAAGTACGACTGCGAAGGTCATGTGCTGTGGACGCTTATTGTTCCCCAGCTCCTTTCCAGACAGGGAGGCAAGGGCATGGCCTAACTTGAAAATTACTTCTATTCGAGTTGATACTTTAAGCAGAATGAAAACAGTGCTTCTTCAGACGACGACCAGGCTCACGTCATCAAAAGAAACATATGATCTCCTAGTCGCAAGGACGACTGCAGAGATTCACTCATTGCTATCAACTAATTCCCCCATACATTTCGCAGAAATCCTGAATGAAATCTTAAATATTTCTGATACCAGTGGAGTCTCAAATGTATTTAAGACAGTATTTTCGATGGCATTAACACCATTCAAAGCCATACTGGGTATTTTTCCAGACTTCGTCCATTCGATTTTTGGCGGACTTCCCCTCATTTTGGGACTAATTGCAGGAATCCTATTCTTAGTCCTTATATTTCGTTATGGCAAACCATGTCACAGACAAAACACCTGCGACAAGGGAAGAAACAATCCGAGCCATTGGATACCGGGACCGGATATCAGAAATCCTGGGACTAACCCGGCTTAGAGACCTGAACATGACTTGGTTTCTTTCATTTCGGCCGATATGGCAAAGATGTGTTTTACCTGTACTAAGGTGCATGCTGTGCGGAGAAGAATGCGTGTTGGACACCTGTCTGACGCTACAATCGGATGCGCCAATGGATGCAGAAACATTGTTGGGTCCGGTAACGGCTCATGCATTGTGCTGCCCTCAACGGCTGCCAATCCTGATGACGGCATTCGTGGAAACTTCACCACTACGATTAAGGGGTAGTGAAGTTCAAGATGAAAGCAGCATCGATCAGGTACAACCTTCTGTCAGCAATACTAATCAAAACGTCAATGGAGACAATCATGCACACGAATGCATGGTTACATCTTTTTCCGAGTTAGTGGAACTCTCACAGGAAGCTGTTGACAGCTTTTTCAGCACTCTCAATGATATGATGTTCTCACCAGAGCAGAAATAATGACTCTTGAACAGGCTAGCACACGGCGTTCCCGACACCTTGAATTTGGCCTTCAACTTTAATAATAAAGTAAGCAAGATCAACATTTCCTCCAGTCCACGGACAGCAATTTTTTTAGCAGCCCCAAAATATTTTTTTTAACGATTTTTCTGGGACACTTATCTTCTGCTTAAAGTAGGAACTATTCTTAAAGAACTAATTTCTGTTTTTAGAAACTTCATAGACATTAGCTGCCCGCTGGTATGTTCGTAAATATTTTTTGAACTGTGATGAAGTGGTCTCGAACCTTTCTTCTGTATTAAGAGCCATTTCATGTGTAGTTCTAATATACAAATTAGTAATAATGTATACATATGCGTGATTACTTTAGCATTACTCTACAGCTTGAGTGCATATAGTACATGTGACAAATTTTTTTTTTCTCCCGTATATTACATAATTTCGAAATGCATTATGTGTATTTTGGGGTGGTAAGGTATACACGATACTCTACAGTGTGTTTTACTATGCCTAGATTCGTAAATATGGCCATAGTTAGCGTGGAGTGGGTGTGATGTATTCCTATAGGTTCTGTATCGATCCCCCTATTCCTGACCCTGTTCTGGTTAACAAGTTAACTAGCAGCCATCCCATGATGCAGAAACCGTTATCTGATTAAGCCACACCACGGCACAGGAACGCGTTATCTGATTAGGTCATAACGCTTGCCATCTAATTAGACAAGCAATATTCCTCCAGCCCCTGATAAGGCATACGGAGTTCTCAAAACAAATCAAACCTATGACAACCTGGGAAAAACCCTGCGGCCATTGTTTTGATTTCACCGAGAACTTCAGCATAAGAATGTGCTAACGACCAGTTCGTATGACATCCTTATTGACGTATCTATGTCCATCCTTACGTCAATCTCGGCACCTTACAGGTATAAATATTACCGATATTGCCTTAAGCAAACACACGCGGTGGTGACGAGATCGGAGCAGCGAGACTTGCCGAAGCCCAGCAGAGAGCGAAGCCCACTGGCGCTGCCCCGCCTTCCTGACGCGCTGAGAACGAGACGCTGCCTTTCTCCTGCCGAGAAATCCAGCTCTGGCGCTTCCGAGCAGCCCTTGCAGGCAGCCTGGAATATCGAGACCAAAGATGAGAGATACCATCCCTCAACCATCCTAGATTCAAGGTACAGAACTGAATAACCCCTTGCAGAGAATTCTTGAATCAGTCACTTGGCAAAACAAACTTAACTTAAACTGCTACTTTATATCCCCGCCCACGTATTAGGCTTAGGTCAGGTACACTGGGGTAGGCGTAGTTAGAAGCACCAGTTGAGTACGATTAGTCAAATGTTTATATGTATGTATCTATTTTATCCATTTTAAACCACCATATGGCTTAGAAACCATATAAATGTTTTTACAGTATTATTTTATACTTCTGCTTTTATTGTATGCACTTTACTTAACCATAAGTATTGCAATAATATCGATTCATTTCTCTTGTACGAGAAAAGAGACTGATCAATAAATACCATCTTTTATTGAACACGCCCGTCTCTTCCTTTTCTCTACAAACTGGTGAAACTAAGAATGCACGTACTGAGTAAAATAAGTTGTCTTTTGTTTTCACACGACTCTAGAGATACACTCTTGATTAGGGGAGAGCAAAGTTGTCATGTTCTATGGTTGTCAGAAACTAAATCCCTATTCGAGAAAGTTTCTAGTGAACTCTGAGCTAGCTGGCAAACCCAAAACTTTAAGTCTAATATCGACAATAGAAGACCTAGTTAACGTCTGGTCTAGGCCTATACTATTGAAGGTATTATTCCAATGCGCAGAGCCTATTGGGATAATAGGAACTACACTACAGTACAGTGATGTATATTTGTAGGAGACTGCTCAATCTTACAAAGCCAGCCATCCCTTTTTATACAAAATATTATGCTTCAGGCAAACATTCCTTATTTACGGTAGACCAATCCCATGTGTACACGACAAAAGCATTGCATGACAAACCCACATTTCATTGTCCAGCCCACCATTGATATCTCGGGAATACCCAACACTCTTCATCAGATAAGTCGAACGGCCCCTAATAAAATCGGGCACCTCCTCATCGTAAAACAGGCCATAAATAAAGGAGCAGAGACAAGTGTGAGTGAGATAGGGCATAGTTGTGTGTAATGAAGAGTTTATGGTGTCCTGTGCTTTGATCCTCAATCTCGACCAGCTACCGTGAAAGGAACTGGCCTAACAAGTCGGGCCTCGGGCAACGGAGTCAGCTTGCCCAGGTCACACAGAAGTCAGCTGAAGGTGTACGTGTCCCAAGCACAAAATGGTTGCCGTGCACAAAATGGAACCTGAGGGTTCAGAACGGAATCTCCGATTTTATGGTGATCTCGTCATTCGAACACGCCGAAAATAATCGTATATAGTATACTCGTCATTCTCGGTCTGCTGGTATCAAAATAGTCATGATACGACGATATTTATGCCACGGGTCCAGAATCCATGGAACCTCAAGCACTCGGACCCTGCCAGTCTTCTCCTCTCCCCTCTGCGTGAGAGCCTTGCCAGTGAGCTCTCGGGCCCTGCCAGTCCTCCCCTCTGCGTGAGACCCTTGCCAGTGAGCACTTGGGACATGCCAGTCCTCCCCTCTCCCCGAGACCCTTGCCAGTGAGCTCTCGGGCACTGCCAGTCCTCCCCTCTTGCCAGTGAGGACTCGGGCCCTGACAGTCGTCCCCTCTGCGTGAGACCCTTGCCAGTAAGCTCTCGGGCACTGCCAGTCCTCCCCTCTGCGTGAGACCCTTGCCAGTGAGCTCTCGGGCACTGCCAGTCCTCCCCTCTCCCCTCTGTGTGAGACCCTTGCCAGTGAGCTCTCCGGCCCTGCCAATACTCCCCTCTGCGTGAGACCCTTGCCAGTGAGCACTCGGGCCCTGCCAGTCCTCCCCTCTGCGTGAGACCCTTGCCAGTGAGCTCTCTTGCCCTGCGAGTCCTCCTCATGATTCCCCTCTTCCTTCTGCGTGAGACACTTGCCAGTGAGCACTCGGGCCCTGCCAGTCCTCCCCTCTGCGTGAGACCCTTGCCAGTGAGCTCTCGGGCTCTGCCAGTCCTCCTCATGATTCCCCTCTTCCTCCTGCTCGAGACCCTTGCCAGTGAGCTCTCGGGCCCTGCCAGTCCTCCCCTCTGTGTGAGACCCTTGCCAGTGAGCTCTCGTGCCCTGCCAGTCCTCCCCTCTCCCCTCTGTTTGAGACCCTTGCCAGTGAGCACCCGGGACCTGCCAGTCCTCCCCTCTGCGTGAGACCCTTGCCAGTGAGCTCTCGGGCTCTGCCAGTCCTCCTCATGATTCCCCTCTTTCTCCTGCGTGAGACCCTTGCCAGTGAGCTCTCGGGCCCTGCCGGTCCTCCTCGTGATTCCCCTCTTCCTCCTGCGTGAGACCCTTGCCAGTGAGCACTCTTGCCCTGCCAGTCCTCCCCTCTGCGTGGGACCCTTGCCAGTAAGCTCTCGGGCCCTGCCGGTCCTCCTCGTGAATCCCCTCTTCCTCCTGCGTGAGACCCTTGCCTGTGATCACTCTTGCCCTGCCAGTCCTTCCCTCGGCGTGAGACCCTTTCCTGTGAGCACTCAGGCCCTGCCAGTCTTCTCCTCTCCCCTCTGCGTGAGACCCTTGCCAGTGAGCTCTCGGGTCCTGCCAATCCTCCCCTCTGCGTGAGACCCTTGCCAGTGAGCACTCTGGCCCTGCCAGTCCTCTCCTCTCTCTCCCCTCGGTGTGAGACCCTTGCCAGTGAGGTCTCGGGCCCTGCCAGTCTTCCCCTCTGCGTGAGACCCTTGCCAGTGAGCTCTCGGGCCCTGCCAGTCCTCCCCTCTGCCTGAGACCCTTGCCAGTGAGCTCTCGGGCCCTGCCAGTCCTCTCCCCTCTGCGTGAGACCCTTGCCAGTGAGCTCTCGGGCCTTGCCAGTCCTCCCCTCTGCGTGAGACCCTTGCCAGTGAGCTCTCGGGCCGTGCCAGTCCTCCCCTCTGCGTGAGACCCTTGCCAGTGAGCTCGTGGGCCCTGCCAGCCCTCCCCTCTCCCCTCTGCGTGAGACCCTTGCCAGTGAGCTCAAGGGCCCTGCCAATCCTCCCCGCTGCGTGAGACCCTTGCTAGTGAGCTCTCAGGCCCTGCCAGTCCTCCCCTCTGCGTGAGACCCTTGCCGGTGAGCACTCGGGCCCTGCCAGTCCTATCCTCTCTGTCCGCTCGGTGTGAGACCCTTGCTAGTGAGGACTCGGCCCTGACAGTCCTCCCCTCTGCGTGAGATACTTGCCAGTGAGCACTCGGGCCCTGCCAGTCCTTCCCTTTGCGTGAGACCCTTGCCAGTGAGCACTCTGGCCCTGCCAGTCCTCTCCTCCCCTCTCCCCTCTGTGTGAGACCCTTGCCAGTGAGCTCTCGGGCCCTGCCAATCCTCCCCTCTGCGTGAGACCCTTGCCAGTGAGCACTCGGGCCCTGCCAGTCCTCCCTCTGCATGAGACCCTTGCCAGTTAGCTCTCGGGCCCTGCCAGTCCTCTCCTCTCCCCTCTGCGTGAGACCCTTGCCAGTGAGCTCTCCCGCCTTGCCAGTCCTCCCCTCTGCGTGAGACCCTTGCCAGTGAGCTCTCGGGCTGTGCCAGTCCTCCGCTCTGCTTGAGACCCTTGCCAGTGAGCTCTCGGGCCCTGCCAGTCCTCCCCTCTGGGTGAGACCCTTGCCAGTGAGCTCTCGAGCCCTGCCAATCCTCCCCTCTGCGTGAGACCCTTGCCAGTGAGCACTCTGGCCCTGCCTGTCCTCTCCTCTCCCCTCTGCGTGAGACCCTTGCCAGTGAGCTCTCGGGCCTTGCCAGTCCTCCCCTCTCCGTGAGACCCTTGCCAGTGAGCTCTCAGGCCATGCCAGTCCTCCCCTCTGCGTGAGACCCTTGCCAGTGAGCACTCTGGCCCTGCCTGTCCTCTCCTCTCCCCTCTGCGTGAGACCCTTGCCAGTGAGCTCGCGGGCCTTGCCAGTCCTCCCCTCTGCGTGAGACCCTTGCCAGTGAGCTCTCAGGCTGTGCCAGTCCTCCCCTCTGCGTGAGACCCTTGCCAGTGAGCTCGTGGGCCCTGCCAGCCCTCCCCTCTCCCCTCTGCGTGAGACCCTTGCCAGTGAGCTCAAGTGCCCTGCCAATCCTCCCCGCTGCGTGAGACCCTTGCTAGTGAGCTCTCAGGCCCTGCCAGTCCTCCCCTCTGCGTGAGACCCTTGCCAGTGAGCACTCGGGCCCTGCCAGTCCTATCCTCTCTCTCCGCTCGGTGTGAGACCCTTGCCAGTGAGGACTCGGGCCCTGACAGTCCTCCCCTCTGCGTGAGACACTTGCCAGTGAGCACTCGGGCCCTGCCAGTCCTTCCCTTTGCGTGAGACCCTTGCCAGTGAGCACTCGGGCCCTGCCAGTCCTCTCCTCCCCTCTCCCCTCTGTGTGAGACCCTTGCCAGTGAGCTCTCGGGCCCTGCCAATCCTCCCCTCTGCGTGAGACCCTTGCCAGTGAGCACTCGGGCCCTGCCAGTCCTCCCTCTGCGTGAGACCCTTGCCAGTGAGCTCTCGGGCCCTGCCAGTCCTCTCCTCTCCCCTCTGCTTGAGACCCTTGCCAGTGAGCTATCCCGCTTGCCAGTCCTCCCCTCTGCGTGAGACCCTTGCCAGTGAGCTCTTGGGCTGTGCCAGTCCTCCGCTCTGCGTGAGACCCTTGCCAGTGAGCTCGTGGGCCCTGCCAGCCCTCCCCTCTCCCCTCTGCGTGAGACCCTTGCCAGTGAGCTCTCGGGCCCTGCCAATCCTCCCCGGTGCGTGAGACCTTTGCTAGTGAGCTCAGGCCCTGCCAGCCCTCCCCTCTGCGTGAGACCCTTGCCAGTGAGCACTCGGGCCCTGCCAGTCCTCTCCTCTCTCTCCCCTCTGCGTAAGACCCTTGCCAGTGAGGTCTCGGGCCCTGCCGGTCCTCCCCTCTGCGTGAGACCCTTGCCAGTGAGCTCTCAGGCACTGCCAGTCCTCCCCTCTCCCCTCTGTGTGAGACCCTTGCCAGTGAGCTCTCGGGCCCTGCCAGTCCTCCCCTCTCCCCTCTGTGTGAGACCCTTGCCAGTGAGCTCTCGGGCCCTGCCAATCCTCCCCTCTGCGTGAGACCCTTGCCAGTGAGCACTCGGACCCTGCCAGTCCTCCCCTCTGCGTAAGACCCTTGCCAGTGAGCTCTCTTGCCCTGCGAGTCCTCCTCATGATTTCCCTCTTCCTTCTGTGTGAGACACTTGCCAGTGAGCACTCGGGCCCTGCCAGTCCTCCCCTCTGCGTGAGACCCTTGCCAGTGAGCTCTTGGGCTCCGCCAGTCCTCCTCATGATTCCCCTCTTCCTCCTGCTCGAGACCCTTGCCAGTGAGCTCTCGGGCCCTGCCAGTCCTCCCCTCTCCCCTCTGTGTGAGACCCTTGCCAGTGAGCTCTCGTGCCCTGCCAGTCCTCCCCTCTGTTTGAGACCCTTGCCAGTGAGCACCCGGGACCTGCCAGTCCTCCCCTATGCGTGAGACCCTTGCCAGTGAGCTCTCGGGCTCTGCCAGTCCTCCTCATGATTCCCCTCTTTCTCCTGCGTGAGACCCTTGCCAGTTAGCTCTCGGGCCCTGCCGGTCCTCCTTGTGATTCCCCTCTTCCTCCTGCGTGAGACCCTTGCCAGTGAGCACTCTTGCCCTGCCAGTCCTCCCCTCTGCGTGAGACCCTTGCCAGTAAGCTCTCGGGCCCTGCCGGTCCTCCTCGTGATTCCCCTCTTCCTCCTGCGTGAGACCCTTGCCTGTGAGCACTCTTGCCCTGCTAGTCCTCCCCTCTGCGTGAGACCCTTTCCTGTGATTGTGATTGTGATTGAGTTCTTATATAGCGCACTACCACTCCAAGGAGTATCTTGGCGTATCTGTGAGTATCTGTGGGCTCTCGGGCCCTGCCAGCCCTCCCCTCTCCCCTCTGCGTGAGACCCTTGCCAGTGAGGTCTCGGGTCCTGCCGGTCCTCCCCTCTGCGTGAGACCCTTGCCAGTGAGCTCTCGGGCCCTGCCAGTCATCCCCTCTGCGTGAGACCCTTGCCAGTGAGCTCTCGGGCCCTGCCAGTCCTCCCCTCTGCGTGAGACCCTTGCCAGTGAGCTCTCGGGCACTGCCAGTCCTCCCCTCTCCCCTCTGTGTGAGACCCTTGCCAGTGAGCTCTCGGGCCCTGCCAATCCTCCCCTCTGCGTGAGACCCTTCCCAGTGAGCACTCGGGCCCTGCCAGTCCTCCCCTCTGCGTGAGACACTTTCCAGTGAGCACTCGGGCCCTGCCAGTCCTCCCCTCTGGGTGAAACCCTTGCCAGTGAGCACTCCGGCCCTGCCAGTCCTCCCCTCTGCGTGAGACCCTTGCCAGTGAGCTCTCTTGCCCTGCGAGTCCTCCTCATGATTCCCCTCTTCCTTCTGCATGAGACACTTGCCAGTGAGCACTCGGGCCCTGCCAGTCCTCCCCTCTGCGTGAGACCCTTGCCAGTGAGCTCTGGGGCTCGGCTTGTCCTCCTCATGATTCCCCTCTTCCTCCTGCGTGAGACCCTTGCCAGTGAACACTCTTGTCCTGCCAGTCCTCCCCTCTCCCCTCTGTGTGAGACCCTTGCCAGTGAGCACTCGGCCCTGCCAGTCCTCCCCTCTCCCCTCTGTGTGAGACCCTTGCCAGTGAGCTCTCGTGCCATGCCAGTCCTCCCCTCTCCCCTCTGTGTGAAACCCTTGCCAGTGAGCACTCGGGCCCTGCCAGTCCTCCCCTTTGCGTGAGACCCTTGCCAGTGAGCTCTCGGGCTCTGCCAGTCCTCCTCATGATTCCCCTCTTCCTCCTGCGTGAGACCCTTGCCAGTGAGCTCTCGGGCCCTGCCGGTCCTCCTCGTGATTCCACTCTTCCTCCTGCGTGAGACCCTTGCCAGTGAGCACTCTTGCCCTGCCAGTCCTCCCCTCTGTGTGAGACCCTTGCCAGTGAGCTCTCGGCCCTGCCAGTCCTCCCCTCTCCCCTCTGTGTGAGACCCTTGCCAGTGAGCTCTCGTGCCCTGCCAGTCCTCCCCTTTCCCCTCTGTGTGAAACCCTTGCCAGTGAGCACTCGGGCCCTGCCAGTCCTCTCCTCTCTCTCCGCGTGAGACCCTTGCCAGTGAGGTCTCGGGCCCTGCCGGTCCTCCCCTCTGCGTGAGACCCTTGCCAGTGAGCTCTCAGGCCCTGCTAGTCCTCCCCTCTGCGTGAGACCCTTGCCAGTGAGCTTTCAGGCCCTGCCAGTCCTCCCCTCTGCGTGAGACCCTTGCCAGTGAGCTCTCGGGCACTGCCAGTCCTCCCCTCTCCCCTCTGTGTGAGACCCTTGCCAGTGAGCTCTCGGGCCCTGCCAATCCTCCCCTCTGCGTGAGACCCTTGCCAGTGAGCACTCGGGCCCTGCCAGTCCTCCCCTCTGCGTGAGACCCTTGCCAGTGAGCTCTCTTGCCCTGCGAGTCCTCCTCATGATTCCCCTCTTCCTTCTGCGTGAGACACTTGCCAGTGAGCACTCGGGCCCTGCCAGTCCTCCCCTCTGCGTGAGACCCTTGCCAGTGAGCTCTCGTGCCCTGCCAGTCCTCCCCTCTCCCCTCTGTTTGAGACCCTTGCCAGTAAGCACCTGGGACCTGCCAGTTCTCCCCTCTGCGTGATACCCTTGCCAGTGAGCTCTCGGGCTCTGCCAGTCCTCCTCATGATTCCCCTCTTTCGCCTGCGTGAGACCCTTGCCAGTGAGCTCTCGGGCCCTGCCGGTCCTCCTCGTGATTCCCCTCTTCCTCCTGCGTGAGACCCTTGCCAGTGAGCACTCTTGCCCTGCCAGTCCTCCCCTCTGCGTGGGACCCTTGCCAGTAAGCTCTCGGGCCCTGCCGGTCCTCCTCGTGATTCCCCTCTTCCTCCTGCGTGAGACCCTTGCCTGTGATCACTCTTGCCCTGCCAGTCCTCCCCTCGGCGTGAGACCCTTTCCTGTGAGCACTCAGGCCCTGCCAGTCCTCTCCTCTCCCCTCTGCGTGAGACCCTTGCCAGTGAGCTCTCGGGCCCTGCCAATCCTCCCCTCTGCGTGAGACCCTTGCCAGTGAGCACTCGGGCCCTGCCAGTCCTCTCCTCTCTCTCCCCTCGATTTGAGACCCTTGCCAGTGAGGTCTCAGGCCCTGCCAGTCCTCCCCTCTGCGTGAGACCCTTGCCAGTGAACTCTCTGGCCCTGCCAGTCCTCCCCTCTGCTTGAGACCCTTGCCAGTGAGCTCTCGAGCCCTGCCAGTCCTCCCCTCTGTGTGAGACCCTTGCCAGTGAGCACTCGGGCCCTGCCTGTCCTCTCCTCTCCCCTCTGCGTGAGACCCTTGCCAGTGAGGTCTCAGGCCCTGCCAGTCCTCCCCTCTGCCTGAGACCCTTGCCAGTGAGCTCTTGGGCCCTGCCAGTCCTCTCCTCTCCCCTCTGCGTGAGACCCTTGCCAGTAAGCTCTCGGGCCGTGCCAGTCCTCCCCTCTGCGTGAGACCCTTGCCAGTGAGCTTGTGGGCCCTGCCAGCCCTTCCCTCTCCCCTCTGCGTGAGACCCTTGCCAGTGAGCTCAAGTGCCCTGCCAATCCTCCCCGCTGCGTGAGACCCTTGCTGGTGAGCTCTCAGGCCCTGCCAGTCCTCCCCTCTGTGTGAGACCCTTGCCAGTGAGCACTCGGGCCCTGCCAGTCCTATCCTCTCTCTCCGCTCGGCGTGAGACCCTTGCCAGTGAGGACTCGGGCCCTGCCAGTCCTCCCCTCTGCGTGAGACCCTTGCCAGTGAGCACTCGGGCCCTGCCAGTCCTTCCCTTTGCGTGAGACCCTTGCCAGTGAGCAGTCGGGCCCTGTCAGTCCTCTCCTCCCCTCTCCCCTCTGTGTGAGACCCTTGCCAGTGAGCTCTCGGGCCCTGCCAATCCTCCCCTCTGCGTGAGACCCTTGCCAGTGAGCACTTGGGCCCTGCCAGTCTTCCCCTCTGCGTGAGACCCTTGCCAGTGAGCTCTCGGGCCCTGCCAGTCCTCTCCTCTCCCCTCTGCGTGAGACCCTTGCCAGTAAGCTCTCCCGCCTTGCCAGTCCTCCCCTCTGCGTGAGACCCTTGCCAGTGAGCTCTCGGGCTGTGCCAGTCCTCCGCTCTGCGTGAGACCCTTGCCAGTGAGCTTGTGGGCCCTGCCAGCCCTCCCCTCTCTCCTCTGCGTGAGACCCTTGCCAGTGAGTTCTCGGGCCCTGCCAATCCTCCCCGCTGCGTGAGACCCTTGCTAGTGAGCTCTCAGGCCCTGCCAGTCCTCCCCTCTGCGTGAGACCCTTGGCAGTGAGCACTCGGGCCCTACCAGTCCTCTCCTCTCTCTCCCCTCGGCGTGAGACCCTTGCCAGTGAGGTCTCGGGCCCTGCCGGTCCTCCCCTCTGCGTGAGACCTTTGCCAGTGAGCTCTCAGGCCCTGCCAGTCCTCCCCTCTGCGTGAGACCCTTGCCAGTGAGCTCTCGGGCCCTGCCAGTCCTCCCCTCTGCGTGAGACCCTTTCCAGTGAGCTCTCGGGCACTGCCAGTCCTCCCCTCTCCCCTCTGTGTGAGACCCTTGCCAGTGAGCTCTCGGGCCCTGCCAATCCTCCCCTCTGCGTGAGACCCTTGCCAGTGAGCACTCGGGCCCTGCCAGTCCTCCCCTCTGCGTGAGACCCTTGCCAGTGAGCTCTCTTGCCCTGCGAGTCCTCCTCATGATTCCCCTCTTCCTTCTGCGTGAGACACTTGCCAGTGAGCACTCAGGCCCTGCCAGTCCTCCCCTCTGCGTGAGACCCTTGCCAGTGAGCTCTCGGGCTCTGCCAGTCCTCCTCATGATTCCCCTCTTCCTCCTGCTCGAGACCCTTGCCAGTGAGCTCTCGGGCTCTGCCGGTCCTCCTCGTGATTCCCCTCTTCCTCCTGCGTGAGACCCTATCCTGTGAGCACTCTTGCCCTGCCAGTCCTCCGTTCTGCGTGAGACCCTTGCCAGTGAGCACTCTTTCCCTGCCAGTCCTCCCCTCTGCGTGACAGGGCCGGTCCTAGGATTTGTGGGGCCCCGGGCAGAATAGGAACTTGCGAGGCCCCTATAATTTGCATAAGATTTAACCTGACAGGAAGTAACCTCATGAAAATCAACATTAAAAACATGTTCATCTGACCATAATGCAGGAAAACAAACAGCCTTAAAAACAGGTCACATACTAACCTGGCAGATTAGACCATTACCCACTGCCTGATTGCCCTAATGCCGGTCCAACCCGGCCACTTTATACAATTATTGTGCAGATACAGAATCATTGTTTTTGTAGGTAAAGTAAAGGATGTGAATATAGGGTCTGATAGGGACCTGTTTCAATGTCCATTTTAATTTACCACCAGGTAAAGACTCGAGGGACCTAGCACACTGAAAGCCCTAGTCCAGCCAATTGTACATCCTGATTGTGCTCCTCTTCCTGCACCTCTTGTCTGGGCTGGTGTACTCACACCTATCTACTCCCCCACCCCCTCTCACTTTATTCCGTTTTTCGTATCCCTTTCATTCACTCTGTTCTCCCTTTCCCTCGTCCTGGGGGAGCTGAGCGGTTTTCAGTGTGAGCCACCCTCGTTATACTTTTGTTCTGCGCCCTGCAGGTTATCCAAGCAGGGGCAGGGCGCACCCCACAAGGGAGGGCTCTTTAATGACCTGTCTGATCGCTGCTATCCTCATGCAGATGCAGCGATTAGGCCGGCAGGCAGATGTTGATCACATCCTTTGGGCCTCCTGGGCCTCCAAACTCTGAAGTTTGTGAATGCGCGGGGCCCCCTGGCTGCGAGGCCCTGGGCAGCTGCCCACGCTGCCCATGCCGCCCATGCCTAGCGCCGGCCCTGCTGCGTGAGACCCTTGCCAGTGAGCTCTCAGGCCCTGCCAGCCCTCCCCTCTCCCCTCTGCGTGAGACCCTTGCCAGTGAGCTCTCGGGCCCTGCCAGTCCGCCCTGGCGGTGCCCCTCCCCGTGCCCCCCTCCTTCGCGAGGCCGCGCGCCTCCCTCCCGGCCCCTCCATGGTCTAGCGCCTAGTTAGTAGTCCCCCTCGGGTGTAATTAGCCGCGGCTGCCGGCGCGGCCCGTGCTCGGGGCCCGGGAGCCGCGGCTCTCCCCTCGCTCCTTCCTGGAAGCCTTGGCGGGCGCCGGTGTTTGAAGCCGCGTGGGGCGCTGCGCTCGTCCCGTTTGAAGTGGAAATAGGGCAGTTTGAATGCGCCGACTTTCATTTTTCACAAGCCTCAGTGGCCGCGCGGGCCCCCCCTCCCATGTATTTACATCCCCTCAAAACCCCCCTGTGTGTGCTCTCCTGCGCTGCCCCCCGCTCAGCTCTTCACATTAATGACTTGCTCCGTTTGTGTTTACGTTTCTCGCTGCACGGGCCCTGCAGGTAGGTGGGCAGAGAATGTGTGTGTCATCAGCGGTGGGTGGGCAGGTAATGTGTGTGTCCTCAGAGGTAGGTGGCCAGGTAATGTGTGTGTCCTCAGAGGTAGGTGGCCAGGTAATGTGTGTGTCCTGAGAGGTAGGTGGCCAGGTAATGTGTGTGCCCTCAGAGGTAGGTGGGCAGGTAATGTGTGTGCCCTCAGAGGTAGGTGGGCAGGTAATGTGTGTGCCCTCAGAGGTAGGTGGGCAGGTCATGTGTGTGTCCTCAGAGGTAGGTGGGCAGGTCATGTGTGTGTCCTGAGAGGTAGGTGGCCAGGTAATGTGTGTGCCCTCAGAGGTAGGTGGGGAGGTAATGTGTGCTTCCTCAGAGGTAGGTGGGCATGTGATGTGTGTCCTCAGAGGTAGGTGGCCAGGTGATGTGTGTGCCCTCAGAGATAGGTGGGAAGGTAATGTGTGTGTCCTGAGAGGTAGGTGGGCTGGTAATGTGTGTGTCCTCAGAGGTAGGTGGGCAGGTGATGTGTGTGTCCTGAGAGGTAGGTAGGCAGGTAATATGTGTGTCCTCAGAGGTAGGTGGCCAGGTAATGTGTGTGTCCTGAGAGGTAGGTGGGCAGGTAATGT
Organism: Lissotriton helveticus; assembly: GCF_964261635.1. NCBI lineage: Eukaryota > Metazoa > Chordata > Amphibia > Caudata > Salamandridae > Lissotriton > Lissotriton helveticus. The sequence continues at coordinate 2,112,469,517 of NC_136065.1, forward strand.
GTGTGTCCTCAGAGGTAGGTGGCAGGTAATGTGTGTGTCCTGAGAGGTAGGTGGGCAGGTAATGTGTGTGCCCTCAGAGGTAGGTGGGCAGGTAATGTGTGTGCCCTCAGAGGTAGGTGGGCAGGTAATGTGTGTGCCCTCAGAGGTAGGTGGCAGGTAATGTGTGTGCCCTCAGAGGTAGGTGGGCAGGTAATGTGTGTGTCCTCAGAGGTAGGTGGGCAGGTAATGTGTGTGTCCTCAGAGGTAGGTGGGCAGGTAATGTGTGTGCCCTCAGAGGTAGGTGGACAGGTAATGTGTGTGCCCTCAGAGGTAGGTGGGCAGGTAATGTGTGTGCCCTCAGAGGTAGGTGGGCAGGTAATGTGTGTGCCCTTAGAGGTAGGTGGGCAGGTAATGTGTGTGCCCTCAGAGGTAGGTGGGCAGGTAATGTGTGTGCCCTCAGAGGTAGGTGGGCAGGTGATGTGTGTGTCCTGAGAGGTAGGTAGGCAGGTAATATGTGTGTCCTCAGAGGTAGGTGGCCAGGTAATGTGTGTGTCTTCAGAGGTAGGTGGACAGGGTAGGTGGGCAGGTAATGTGTGTGTCCTCAGAGGTAGGTGGGCAGGTAATGTGTGTGTCCTCAGAGGTAGGTGGGCAGGTAATGTGTGCGCCCTCAGAGGTAGGTGGGCAGGTAATGTGTGTGTCCTGAGAGGTAGGTGGGCAGGTAATGTGTGCGCCCTCAGAGGTAGGTGGACAGGTAATGTGTGTGCCCTCAGGCTCAGCACGTTTCATGCCACTGTCAGCAACTCTTTAACAAAACTACAGCGCTCATGCACAAAACACGAGCTAAAATTACCGAGGACGTACAGCGTTTTAGAATTACCGAGGCGGCTGAAATGTTCCTTCTTCACTAGGGGTGGACAATGTACATTATCCTCTTAGCGCGATCCGAGTTTAAAACAGATCACCTTGTCACATTCCACGTTGTGTAAAGCATTATTCCTGCTTGCCAACAGGTGGCGCCCTAACTTCCTCCTCACCCGGAAGTGAGGATGGAGCCACCTATAAACGCCACAGACGCGTGTCTGTCACTTCCTTTCGTTCAGGGCTTTTATATGCGGATCCAGCGCTGGTTCCCTTTTTACCCTCATCAGTTTACACGTTTTTTCTCTAAATGTTGATTGTTTCCTGTGTTCCCTCCCAGAATTACAGGGTTTAAACCTTGCAGGGGATGGTGCAAACTGATGCCTCTGACAGACCCCCACGAGGGGTGGTGCCTCGGGTGTTTTGGTTCAGGACACAACTCCAAGTCCCATAAGGAGTGTGCCCTTATGAATCCGAAAGTGATCTGGGGACTTGAAGCGAAGATGCATGTTGTGGAGCACCAGAGGAAGTCACGCTCACGCTGAAAAGTGAGAGTGTGCGTCCACTTCCGGCTCTTCCCACAGCAGAACCTCACCACGGTCCACGTCTTCTAAGTTGGCGTCAAAGTGGAAGCACAAGAAGGCCCAGAGGGGCTTCTCCTCACCCAGCTTCTCTCTGCCAGAGATGCTGTGAGGACATCTTGGTGCCTCTTGGTCTCGCACCCAGTCCCCTGCCAGAACCCGATTCCACAGTTGATCCCTATGGACCCTTCGCTTCATGGGTCATTGGTGAAGTTGCTACAGACTTAAGTCTTTAGAGAGGCCTTATTGTGAAAATCTGTCACTCTTCCGGCTCTTTCAGACGTGCCTTCTGGCAGCCAACGAACCTTGGAGGCCTCCAGTCGTGTTAATGCCAGCAGGTCCATCCTTGACGCTGTCTGTCCCTATTAAACTTGTTTCGAGTTGCCTTCCGGAATTGGATCGAACTTCTAATTCCGCACCAATATCCTCAGTGGTCCCTATACTATTGACGCCAGCACGGACTCCGCAGGCGCCAGTGGAAGAGTTTGACCCTCTAGTTCTATCTGACTCTGAGCCAAATTCGTCTTGACTCTGCCCGAGGTTGCATCCCAAAGCGTCACAGACACTGCTGGTACCAGTCCACTCTTACTCAGATAGAACCATGCCTTTACCTCGGAGCCACCCCTCACCATCAAGCAACTTTTTGGTTCCCACTCTAATCAAAGTCACCCAGCTTTCGGAAATGACAATGGGATTATTTTCCCCACACTATGATGATGACAATCTATACATGGATTTGCAGGAGTCTGCTGATTTGGACGCTTCTCTGGACACTGCGTTGTATTGTACCCCTGGACCATCAGCGGAAGGGAGCACTTCTTTCACTGTGGTAAAACATGCAGCAGAGGTAATAGACGTACTGCTGTCATCTGCAGAAGTTAAAAGTCACTTTTTAGCAGAGGTTTTACAACCTGGGCAGCTGTTACATCTGAGCCTTTACTGCCCTTCAATGGAGCCCTGACTGACACTCTATTGGGCGCCTTGTCTAAGTCTTCTTCCTGACATCCAGCTAACAGACAGGTAGCCCGGCACATAGACCGGAGTCCGGCATCTCTGAGTTCTTGATGCAGCACCCTATGCCAGAAAGTTTGGTAGTTCCGGCTTTCACTATCAGGATGAACTTCAATTTATTCCCCACGACGCCTCACCAGACAGAGTCGAAGAGAATTTAAAGCATTGGTGAAACTGATGTTTTCATCAGTTAGCCTAGCCTTCTGGTCAGCCAATGCCAGCTGTTAGCGAGGGAGAGGGCACTAGAGAGATACGGCCAGATTCATCAATGTCCCGTTTTGCGAGTCCTTAATAGCGATTATTAAGGAATCGCTATTAAAGACTCGCAAAACAAGATTCATGTAGAAATCGCAAAGAAAATTGCGATTCCTACAGCTTCCTTATTTGCGATTAGCAAATTGCTAATCGCAAATAAGGAATACCTCCCCATTCATTCCTATGGGCCTAAAGCCTAAAGGCCCATAGGAATGAATGGGGAGGTATTCCTTATTTGCGATTAGCAATTTGCTAATTGCAAATAAGGATGCGATTTCAAGGGTGCCAGGGGTGTCCAAAGGACACCCTGTAGCACCCCTGAAATGTCAATGTAGACTGATGCTGCGCACACACATGTCCAAAGGACATGTGTGTGTGTAACATACAACTTAGAAAAATGCACTAAAGTGCATTTTTCTAAGTTTTCGCTATTTACCAAGTCAGACTTCGCAGTAAATAGCGGCAAAAAATAGCGAAATCGCAATTTTTAAAAGGTTCATGAATAGCATTTAAGGAATCTCTAATTGAGATTCCTTAAATGCGATCGCAATTTGAGAAATCGCAATTATTTGCGATTTTTCAAATTGCGAGTTCATGAACCATTGATGAATTCCAAATGCCATTTTTGCGGGCGCAAACGGCCGATTTTTGCGATTCGCACGGTTTGCGCTCGCAAAAATGCTTGATGAATCTACCTGATAGTCCCATGCTTTATGGGACATGGTTAACAAGCTCTTCTCGACAGTCCATGAGGAATTTTAGGCCAACTTGCCTCAAAGAATCCAGGTTGGTCAGGTTGTGGCCAAATAATCTGTTCTGGATTCTACACTATTGATTGCTTGGGTTGATTAATCAGCACCAGCATGGTGCTGCAACGTCATGGTGTGAATGAGAGCCACGGGCTTCTCTGGTGACGTGCCGGCAGGGATGTAGCTCCGGGGGATTGTTTGGGGTGTGACACCCACCCAAATATATGCATCCATGGCTTGAGAGTTGGGTCTGGGGATCCTGAGTTTGGTCTCCTATGCTTTTGTTGGTCCTCGTTTGACTACAAGGTTTTAACTTGTTATTGTTTTTCTTTTTTTATCAGGAGCTTAGACAAGGACCCGCCTACTGCAAAGCAGTATTGAACTTGTTCCTCATGGGAACAATGTATCCCAAACCTTGGTCATCCCTCCACCCTTCGGCATACTGTTTCTTAGTCTGGAAATTTAGGATTCACACTCTCTGAATCTCACGGACTAAGCTACGCCCCTTTGTGCAGGCCATCTTCATGGATATGTCTTTCAGTGGGTCTCATCTGTTTGTCAAGAAAGCTGATTCTGGGGTGGAATGCTTCAAAGAGAGCCGGGCTACTGCATATTACTTAAGCTTTTCTTCCTCAGCTAGACAGTAACCTTAGCAATTCCATCTCTTTTGAGGCTACTCTAGAAGCTTGGCATACCAGCAACACCAAGGTCCACCGCCTCTGCAAGCGGGCACTCCAGTCAATTGGGGTCATGAGCAGGAACAAGCAGACTACATCCAGGTCAACAGGCATAGAAACTTCCCAGTCCCCCGCCTTGGAGCAACAGCCTCCAAACCGCTTTAGTTTACCTTGAGGAACACACAACTACCCTGTAGGAGGCAGAATGAGGCATTTTCTCCAAGTCTGGCAAAAAGCAACATCCGGCAGATGGAGTTCTTCAGTTCGCTCAGTGGGGCTATGCCGGGCCATTCTTTCTGACCTGCCACATCAAAGCAGCTCTCAAAGCTTTCCATGCTCCCCAGGGGGTGCGAGCTCTTTTGGTCAAAGTAGCCATAGAGAGGGCTCTGGCTATGGAAATAGGGACTGACTGTTACTCTCACTATTTTCTTTTGCTGAAAAAGGACCGAGGCGTCCCACCTAGCTCAGATCGGTGCCCTCTGAATGCCTTCTTGCAGAAGGACACATTAAAGATGCTCACGATGGCCCACTTTCTGTCTGCCTTCAATCCAGGTTGCTGGGTGGTAGATTTGGACCTGCAGGGCGCCTACTTTCATGTTCCCATCCTGCCGACCCACAGAAGCCTCTTACAGTTCAAGGTAGGCCACATGCATTTTCAATTTGTGGCGTTCCCCTTTGGCCTCACCAGTGACCTTTACGTGTTCATAAAAGTGATTGAGGTGGTCGCAGCACACCTTCAGAAATTGGGGATTCCAGTTTTCCTGTACATCAATGACTGGCTGCTGAAGGCGTCCTCACCACACTAAGTCATAGACTACCTCAAGACAATGGCGAACCTCCTGACTTCATTAGGGTTCACCATCAGTGTGATGAAGTCCCACCTCACTTCTTCGCAAAGGCTCCATTTCAGTGGGGCCATTCTAAGTACAGTAGTGTTATGGACCTTCGCTCCACCGCAGTGAGTCCAGGACATTCAGGCTATGATCCCAATGGTTCAGCCTCGGTCCTGGGCCTCAGTGGTTGGCTCTGAGATTTCATGACTTATTGTCCTCCTGCAACCTGCTAGTCAATTCTGCCAGGTGGCATATGCAGGCTCTGCAGTGAAACCTAAAGTCTCTGTGGGCCCAGCACCAGGGAAACCTCTCAGATTCCATCCAGGTTTCGGAGGAGACTGCAAAAGACCTGCAGTGGTGGCTGCTCACCCAGAGTTGGACCAGCACAGACCCCTCTTTCTACCCCACCCAGAGCTGACAGCGATGACGGATGCATCAATACTGACATGGGGAGGTCATGTTATTATTTATTTATTTATTTATCCAATTTCTTAAGCGCACTACCACCTAACAGGCATCTTGGCGCTGGTAACTCTGAGACCATGTCAGCACAGGAGGGAGTTGAAGCGCAAGGCTAGCTCATAGGGAATAGCCAGGTTTTAAGGTTCTTTCTGAACGCAAGCAGCTCCCCATGTTGCCGCAGAACAAGAGGAAGAGTGTTCCACAGCCTAGCTGCCGCCACCCCAAATCTTCTGCCCCCTGCCCTGACTTTGTTGAATCGTGGTACCTTTACTAACATTCCTTTCGAAGAGCGAAGCTCTCTGCCCGGAATGTACCATTCAAACATTTGCTGAAAAGGGATTGGACCTTTTCCGTGCAGGGCTTTAAAGACTAGGCACAGAGGTTTAAATTTAACTCTCTGTGCCACTGGCAACCAATGCAGCTCCGACAGTGCTCCAGAGGCAGAGGTCCGCCTTGACCAGCCCAGTACCAACTTAGCCGCAGCAGATTGAACCCGCTGGAGCCTGTCTAGCAGGAATTTGGGGGATCCAAGGAGTAGAGCATTACAATAGTCTACCCGACTGAGTATGGTACTGCATGCAATTAGGGCACGGGCTTGAGGTGGTAGGAGGGGAAAGATCTTCCTCAAAGAGCGCAGAATCCCCAGACAGCAGCTCACCACTTTCCCCACATGCACCTCCAGAGAGAGGTCACATGTGGGAGAGGTGGAGATCAGAGGAACCTGATCTCTGGCGGAGACCCATCTCCACATCAACTTGATGAAGTTGCAGACCAATCACCTGGCTCTCAAAGCCTTCCTTCCATTCATTAAAGATGGGCTGCTTTAGGTGCTCATGGACAACACCCCCTCCATGTGATATTGCAACTAGCATGGCAAGTCCTGGGTCCTGTGCCAGGGGCATGTCGTCTCTGGAGCTGGTTGGTGTGTCAGGGCATTTCACTGGTCGTGAACCACTTGGTGGAATTCTTCAGCACCAGGGCAGACAAACTAAGCCAGCCTCGTCTGGCAGATCATGAACACAGGTACATCTCCAGGTGGCCCGGGGAGTCTTCCAGCAATTTGGAGTGCCCTGGCTAGATTTGTTTGCCACTGTTGAAAATGCGCAGTGTCAAAACTTTTGCGCACTGGAGTTTCCAAGAAGGCTCTCTGGCAGCGACGCATTCAATGTGGAGCACGGGATTCCTGTACCAGTTTCTGCCACTGCCTTGCTTGCCTTGAGTTCTGAAGAAGATTAGTAGTGACTGGGCCCAAGTCATTCTAATGGCACCAAGTTGGGACAGGAGAGTGTGGTACCCGGAACTTCCTGGCTTGAGCATCTGTCCTTCGATCAGGTGACTGCTTCAGCATGATCTGTCGCAGCAGCAGGTTAGGTTCCTGCACCTGAATCTGCGCAATCTGCACTTCTATGCATGGAGATTGCACGGCAGCAGTTGACTTTGTTCGATCCTCCTCCCAAAGATGTGGATGCCATACTTGCTGCCAGGCGTCCTTCTACAACGTCTGTCTATGCCAGGCACTGGGAAACGTTTGTAGCCTGGCACTCACAATCCGGATAAATTACAAGCCAAACCATTGTCTCTTGTGTTTTTTATCTCCGGCCCAGCAAGGATCTTCGGTTGGCACCATTAAAGGTTATTTGTCAAATCTTTCTGCATTTGCTGAACCATCACCTGTTAACATAGTGGGATCGCAATTGGGTCCTCATTTTCCTCATGTGTACTCTCCTTGAACCAATGCAGAACTGTCCACTACATCTCTTGCCTCTGAAGACAGAATTCTTGATCATAATAACTTCTGCTTGTTACATGAGTGAACTCCAAGCTCATGGTGCAGCCATCTTACATCACATTTTTTCTAGATGAACTGGTGTAGAGAAATAGGACGGCCTTTTTGTGCCAAAAGTCATGACTTCTTTACACGTTGGACAGTCCATCACTCTCTGAACTTTCTTTATTCTGCCTCGTTCCTCAAAAGAGGAGCAGTGACTACATCAGTGGGACCCCAAGTGAGCTTTTACATCAATCACATCAAAGACCGTCTGGTGGCCGATCAGCTTTTTGTGGGGTTCTCTTGGGCAAACGAAGACAAAGCAGTGCTGAAAAGGAATCTATCTGAAAGAAACACTTTAGTGATAGATTCCTTACCTTAGAGGAACTGACGTACAGATATCTAGCTTGGGACCTTTTTATATGGAAAAAGGCCATTCCACAGAATAAGGAGGAAGGGTGGTGAGGAATATGGGGTTAAATACAGTATCGACATGCTAGATACTTCTAACTGCGGATTTCTCACCTTTGGAATATATACCCAAGCAGTAGTTCCCAAGATGGTGCGTCTGTGGAATGGCTCAGATCAGAAAGTTCTGCAGAACAGAATGGCCAAAATGGCCATCTAGTCAGACCTGGCTATCAAAGTATTAGTGATTTGTGAATGTGTACACTGATGCCTACGTCGAGGCCTGCCAGATATGAAGAATAGACACTCACCATACCAACACAATGGCAGCAACCTTTGCCCTTGTGGAATGGGCCCTCAATCCTTCCATAGACAGCTTCTTAGCAAATGGGTAGCAGATCATAATGCAGAAAGCTGTACACCTTCACGCACAAGTTACTTACCTTTGGTAACGCTATATCTGTAAGAAACATTAGTTAGTGATAGATTCCTTACCTTAGAATTACCCCCAGGAGTCAGACTGGATCCGGAAAGTTTTCGTCAGCAGTACCCCTGCGCGTCGGAAGGTGTTGTGCGTCTTCGCGTCCTTCGTTGGCGTTGTGGTCACCGGGATGATGTCGCGGCAACTACTTAGATGCCGCCCTCGCGCGCTGTCGTCAGTTCTTTCTTTTTCCGCATCAGCAAGCGCAGATCCGGGAAGAGCAAGGACCTCTAGTCACTTTTTGACTGAGTTTTTTTTAGATTTTTTGCCTCCATTTTTTGATTCTATTGACTCCTGGTGCCAAATAGGGATGCCTTTCGCCGCATGATGTTGGTGACCGACCCCCATGACGTGTGTCTCTACTTCCTCGAGCGTGACCATGACCCCAGGTCGTGCTCTGACTGTCGGGCCATGGCGCCAAAAACTTTGCTGGAGCGGTCCCGAAAGTTGCTGTAAGCCCGACAGTCAGCTCCGTGCCGTTCGAGGTCCCGGTCAAGAAGGAAGTCAAGGGATCGCACGTGAAGACACCATCACCATTCTTCGGGTTCCAAGTCCTCGCACTCGGAGTCAGGTAAGTCAAGGTACTCAAAGAAGTCGAAGAAGCACCATTGCTCTCTGACTTCCCCTCGCCGGTCGTGCGACGCGGCTGAGGGTGCAGGCTGTGCCACAGCTGAGGCTCCGAGCCTGTGCAGTTGACCCCGGCCTACCCACCCTTTCCGGGTCCGGGAGCGACTCCGGCCCAGGTGCAAGATTTTCTTGCAGCCATGGCTGCCCTTTTTGGGCCGTTGGCCCCCGCTGGTGCGCTTTCGGGCCACGCGGGCCCGACTGGGGGTCCTTGCCCTGTGCTGCCGGCAGCTTTGGCGACCCCGACGACTTCGGTCCCGGCGTTGCAGAACCCCCTTGGATCCAGGCCTGGATCCCGGTCGATGCCGATTGACCTTACGACTCCTCCGCCAGCACCGACTCCCCCGGTACTGCCTGTGATGTTGTCGGTTCCCTCGGAGGACGTCGGCCCCGGTTTCAGCACCGAATTGAACACGGCGCCGGTCCAGCTTCGTTCGACGCCGATTCCGACGCCGATGGGGGATTTCTATCCCTATGTTCAGCCTCCATCTTTCGACCTGTTCCTCAGGCCATGGATGAAGGGAAGGACTGGGAGGGGTCTGAGGACCCTCTCACACAGCAGTGTGAGTTGGATCAGCACTGGGCAGATGAGTTAGGGGATGCTAGTGGTCTTGACCAATCGCCTAACCTTGGCTTCCTGTCTCCTCCTTCTGTGACTTCGGAGGAGGGAGCGACCTATGGTGTGCTTTTGCTTAGGGCAGCCGAAGCCCTTGACCTCAAACTCCCTACGGTGGCCCTGAAGACTAACCTCCTCACTAAGGTGCTCCAACCGGCAGTAAGCTCTTCGGAGCCTCTGCTGCCGTTCAATAAAGCACTGACTGATGTTCTTATCAGCACTTGGTCCAGGCCCACCATAGGGGCTCCTGTAGATAGGAACGTGCCAGACGCCACCGCCCAGCTCCGGGCGACCCTGCATTTCTGTCCACCCACCCCACTCCTGAGTGTCTGGTTATCCAGGCCTGTACTTCCCAGAGCGCATTCCCTACTGCCCTCCGGATAGGGAATTCAAGAGGCTGGAGCAGTTTGGTAAGAAACTGTTTTCATCTGCCAGCTTAGCGCTGCGGTCGGTGAACACCGCACGCCTCTTGGGCCGTTATTCCGACTCTGTGTGGGATACAGGTGTGCGAGTGGTGCCTCAGTGTGCGGGGGAGGCCCGGACTCTGCTCTCCCAGGCTGTTGCTGAAGGAAGGGATGCAGCGAAGTTCACTATACGATGTAGAGTGGATACCGCGGACTCGCTAGGCAAAGCGATTTCCACAATGTTGGCGCTTGGCCGCCACGCCTGGCTGCGGTTCACAGGCTTTTCGGGGGATGTCCAAAACTCCCTTATGGACATGCCCTTTGATGGCCGTCGCCTTTTTGGCAACAAAGCAGATCATGCACTTGAGCTCTTTAAGGACTCTCAGGCTACGGCCAAGTGCTTAGACCTTTCCACCACGCACAAGGCCACTTCTGCTTTTCGTCCCTTTTGTGGCCACGGAAGGGACGCCCGACACTTTCATTCAGCCACAAGCCGCAGAACCAACCTAGAGGTGGACGTTGGCTCTGCTATGGCGGGGTTGGGGGCCAGCGGGCAGGACAGCCCCCCCCCACCCCGCAGCATCCGCCTCAAAGCCTTCCTAGTCCGAGTTTTCAGGCCCATCAAACGCCAGTGGGTGGTAGGATTCACCATCAATTCCCCCACTGGCGCATCATCACATCGGACAAGTGGGTGCTGCAAATTGTCCAAAGAGGCTACTCCCTCCCCTTCGAGACTACCCCTCCAGCCATGCCACCCCAGTACAACCGCATGTCGGGGGATCATCTGCAACTTTTGCAAGAGAACGTTACGGTCCTTTTGGCCAATGGGGCCATCAAGCGCGTTCCTGTGCCAGAAGTAGGCCGTGGTTGCTATTCCCACTACTTTCTGGTACCCAAGAAGGACAAAGGCCTGCGTCCTATCTTGGATCTCAGGAACGTCAACCGCTTCCTCCAGAAGGAGAAGTTCAAGATTTTGACGCTGGCTCAGGTATTATCTGCTCTCGACCCTGGAGACTGGATGGTAGCATTGGACTTGCAGGACTCATATTTGCACATTTCCGTCCTGCCGGCCCACCGGCGTTACTTGCGGTTCACGGTAGGTCAGGAGCATTTTCAGTTCACTGTGCTCCCCTTTGGCCTTACCAGTACCCCTTGGGTATTGACGAAAGTGATTGCGGTGGTCGCAGTCCATCTGCGCAGATCATGGGTTCCAGTCTTCCCCTATCTCTACGACTGGTTGTTGAAGGCAGGCTCGCCCCAGACAGTCGTCTCCCACCTCCAGACTACGGCCGACCTCCTGCATTTGCTGGGGTTTTGCATCAACGTGCCGAAGTCGCACCTGGTTCCCTCCCAGAAGCTCCCTTTCATGGTGGCGGTTCTGGACTCCACGCAGTTTCGGGTTTAGCCTCCTAAGCAGCAAGTCCGGGATATTCAGGCTACGATTCCGATCTTTCAGCGTCTATCCCGGGTTTCGGTCATGATGACCCTCCGGCTGCTGGGCCTGATGGCCTCCTGCATCCTGTTGGTAAATCATGCCAGGTCGCATATGCAGGCTCTGCAGTGGGACATGAAGTCCCAGTGGGCACAGCATCAGGGCAACCTGTCCGATCACGTCCAGATCTCAGAGGGTGCTGCACGACGATTGCAGTGGTGGCTCACGAATTGCGATTGGGTCAATGGCAGATCCCGCTCCCCAGAGTGCTGAAGAAGATGATGCGCGACGGGGCCCAAGTCATCCTTGTGACTCCAGATTGGGCACGAAGATACTGGTATCGCGAGCTACTCCGCATGACCATCGATCCCCCGATTCGACTTCCTCTTCTGGAGGATCTTCTGTCACAGCAGCAGGGGACGGTCCTCCACCCAAACCTGTCCAGCCTCCACCTCCATGCATGAAGATTGAGCGGCGATAGTTGACATCTATAGACCTTCCTCCCGAAATCTGTGATGTCATCTTGGCAGCCAGGCGTTCCTCCACTAAGATGGTACACCCCTGCAGGTGGAACAAATTTGTGGCATGGTTCACAGCAAAGGCTGTGGTTTTCTCTTTCTGCCTCTCTTTCAGATTTTCTTCTGTTCCTTCTTTCTTTGGCTCAGCAGGGCTCTGTTCTGGGCACTATCAAGGGCTATCTTTCTGCTATTTCGGCCTTTCTCAGGCTCCCTGATCAGCCCTCTCTTTTCAAGTCCCCTGTTGTAAATAGATTCCTTAAAGGCATTACACACGTTTCCTCCTGTTCCTTTCGTGATGCCTCAGTGGGACTTGAATTTTGTTTTGACCTATTTGATGTGTGCTCCTTTGGAGCCACTTCATAACTGTCCTCTTCATCTTCTAACTTTAAAGACTGCCTTCCTGGTTGCCATCACCACTGCCAGAAGAATGAGTGAGCTCCAGGCTCTTTCTTGTAAACCTCCTTTTCTATCTGTACAACCGGACAAAGTTGTCCTACGAACACGTCCATCTTTTCTGCCAAAGGATGTTACTGCCTTTCACATCAGGTAGACCATCACTTTGTCCACCTTCTTTCTGCCTCCGCAACCTTCTAGAGAGGAAGAGAGGCTCCACCGTCTGGATCCAAAACATGCGCTCTCATTCTATCTGAACCGCACACAACAGTTCCGGGTGGATGACCAGCTCTTTGTTGGATATGTAGGAGCCAAGAAAGGTCGGGCTGTGCACAAGCGGACCATCTTTCGGTTGGCCGTTCTGTGCATCAAAGCATGCTATTTTTTGACTAACAAGGAGTCTCCAGTGGGGCTTTGCATCCATTTTACCAGGGCGATGGGAGCCACTACAGCAGTGGGACGTGGTGTCCCCCTGCAAGACATCTGTCAGGCAGCTACGTGGGCCTCGCTGCACAGTTTTACTAAGCACTACTGCCTGGACAGCCAAGTCCGGAGAGACGGCTTCTTTAGCTGTTCTGTTCTCCGGGTCTTTCTGGTGTGATCTTGGTTCGCAGACCCACCACTGGGGTTGGTATTGCTGGGGTATCTATTCTAAGGTAAGGATTCTATCACTAACTTTGGCTTTGTTGGCTGCTGGAAGGCCCTTGTTGCCTGTGTGTGTGTGTGTTTTTTGCTGGAATGGTTACACAGACTTGGCCCTGAGATTAGGCCTTCTGTTTTTCTTGGGGCTGATGTCAAACCTTTAGCAGTGCTGTTTTTTCCCATGACGCTTTGTTTTCTCCTCTGCTGCGGAAGTTCTTCCAAAGAAGGTTCCCGTGTTTTGGGACTTACTGTACCCCTTGTGGGGAAGTGGTAGCTGTTATATAGCTATGCTCTGCTGGGGAGTGCTGGTTGCCTTCGGGTGCCTGTTCTCCATGGCGTTTCTGTATGTTGCTATTGCTTCTTAAGGTTGTGTGCGCGGCCCTTGTAGTAGTAGGTCCGGCCATTTCCTCTCCTGCTCTTGTGCTGAGAACTGGGGTGCTTCAGTGTCATTCTTGCTTCTGGCAGGTTATGGTTATAGCTACCGTTCTGGCTGGCCTGTTACCTTCCCTCTGGGTGGGCTCGCCTCTTTCCTTGGTTTCCTGGACCCTCTGGGCTTCTTCTTCTTTTTCCTCTGCCTGTCCTGGCATTGGGTGGAAGCTCTATTGCCCTGGGGTAGAGTGGGGTGCTTCGGCCTCTCCGTCCTTTCCTTAGGTTCCTCTGTTGTGAGTGTGTGGGCCCCCATCCTTCCTTCTTCCTCCTACATCCCTTCTGGGACTGCTGGTGTTTGACTTGTGGGGTCCTCTTGCCTGCTAGGGACGAGATTACCTCCCTGGTCTACAGGTCTCGTCCCCTGTGGGCCTTCTGTTCTGTCCAGACTGGTGGGGTCCTTCCGCAGACCCTCCTTCCCCTTGGGTATTTCTAGGGTATCTATTCTACGTGAAGGAATCTGCGGCTAGTAGTCTCTATCAGATGTACGAGTTACTTACCTTCGGTAAAGATGTATCTGGTAGAGACGATTCTAGCCGCAGATTCCTTCACGGTCCGCCCTTCCTCCCTGTTCTGCGAGGACCCCTGGGCTGGTCCTTGGTACTCGCCTCCCGGTGGTGGGCCATGTCTTCTGTGAGTACCTTCTTTTGCTCTTGACGGTGGCTCCATCTGGTTGCTGTTCTTCCCTCCTCCTTGGTTCTGGGAAGGTGGGGTTCTGGTGCTCCTATGCCCCGCTGCTCTGGCTGCTCCAGGTCGGGAGGTTTGCCTCCAATGTCTCCTCTCCCTTCCTCTGAGTTGGGGCCCTCTGGCCGTGCCTTACCCTTGTTTCTTGGGAGGTGGATGTCCTCTAGGCTGCGGTGGCTGGAGGTTGGTTGTTCCTGCCTGTTGGGGCTGTCTCCCCTTCCTTGTTTCGGTGTGTGATTGTAGGCCTGCTACATGTGTCATGACTTTACACAGGTTCCCTGTCTCCGGGGGTGAGGTGGGGGGTTGCTGTCTATGTATTGGCGGGGTGGCTGTTCAGTGCTCTGCTCTGTTATTCCTCTCTCTCTCTCTGCCCTTGGACACTGCGGTGTTGCAATGTTCTTTATGGGGTTCTTTTTTGTATACTCTTTTGCACACTGTGCCCATGCTCCCACAGTTTTTTGTTTGGTGGCTCCGCGTTGTGGTGCGGAAAAGTTCTCCGAAGAAATCTGACGGGGGTGGGGCTTATGTGACCTCGCTGATGTCATGTGCCCGGATGACATCACATGCGTGATGTCGCCCCGCCCCCCGGCGCGCAGGGATGCTGTGGCAAAAAGTTTCCGGATCCAGTCTCACGCCTGGGGATAATTCTACGTTACGGAATCTGTGGCTAGAATCGTCTCTACCAGATACATCGTTACGGAAGGTAAGTAACGCGTACTTTTGGTACTCTACCCTTCAGTATTTAACTAAGTATTTGTAATGTCATATTTATTATGTCATTTAAAAAAATCAAAAAATAAGGGGTGTAATGGTTGAGAGTTCAGTGTGGTAAGGGAGGAGAGAGGTAAAGGGATTTTTAGGGTTCAGCAGTGGGCGGGTAGAGATAAAAGGGGGGATGGGATTATTAGGGTTTAGGGGTGGGTAAAGAGGTCAATTGTTTTGGGGGTTCAGGGGCAGATAGTGTTATAGGGCGGTAAGGGTTTTTTCAGATATCGGGGAGGGGAGGGTTAAGGTGTTTTCAGAGTTTGGGGTAGGTAGAGGTAAAGGTAGGCACGGGGTTTAGGACTCAGGGACATGAAGATAAAGGAGATAGGGATTTTTTTAAAGGAGGGCTATAGAGGAGTTACCCCTATAAACAGAAAATGGGGTTTGGGAGCCCCCCCCCAAAAAAATATATGTGTGTGTGTATGTATGTATGTATGTATGTATGTATGTATGTATGTCTGTCACACTCTCCCTAGGAATCCTGAGTTAACTTTTCGTAGAGCACACTCTATGAGTGACATGTTAGTTAAAAGTAGCCCTGAAGTAACTCCTGCCAGGTCTTGGCTGCAGCTCACCAAAGGATTTATCAAATGTGCTTCTTGCAAAGCGTGTTAACTGGGAAGGAATAGAACGACATACAAAAGTCCATTTAGTGATGTCCCCAGGGTAATCAGCAAGAAGCTCACCTGCAAATCTGATTTTGCGGTGGATGTGATGGAGTGCACTTGTGGGCTGCAATATGCTGGTAGTACCAAATTGCAGGTCCACAAACGTGTACTCCAGCACATGAGGGCTATCAGCAACAAAGATGCCTCGTATCCATTGGCCAGGCATTTCAAAGAGACCCACAAGAGTAGCTTGGAACACCTCAGCTACTTTGTGGTGGACATGGTGCCCCCACTTCGCCGTGGGGGGGACCGTGAGGCCTTACTCAGGAAACTGGAAACAAGATATATTCTCGTGCTCATTACCAAGAGCCCTAACGGTCTGAACTCGAGTGAAGACTTATATACCCACTTATAAATCTCCTCCCAGCACTTATGAGTATTTCAGCATCAGATGAGAATCCATCTATATCTATGTGCTTCACTGTAATCGACTTCTTTAAGCAGTAGATGGTCTCCCGTGATCGTATTCCAATTACTTTTTAAATCACTTTTTCCCTTTGTCCACACTTCACTCCTCCTGTTTTTTTACTTAGTATCATGATCTCAGGGGACCAAACTCCCCGGTTGGGTAGCATGGATATACATGGACTCAGCTAGCCACTATGGGGTGCACACAATATAATTTTTCAGATGCTCTACTTGGCAACCTGTCTATGATAGGCGGGTTGCAACTAGCTTACCATGCTGGTGTGAGGGCCATACCTTAGGATGTTTTTATTGTCTTAAAGTTTTATGTGGCTTTTAAAATATTTATGATGTGATAGAT
This sequence comes from Lissotriton helveticus, assembly GCF_964261635.1. Classification (NCBI taxonomy): domain Eukaryota; kingdom Metazoa; phylum Chordata; class Amphibia; order Caudata; family Salamandridae; genus Lissotriton; species Lissotriton helveticus. The sequence goes on from NC_136065.1 coordinate 2,112,485,517, forward strand.
ATTTGTACTTATTCTTTGTGCAATAGAAATTTCAAAGACCCAATTCATGACGCTCTTTTGTGTTGGTATGTGTTATTATAGAGGATAGTGAGCACAACACAGTGTTTAAAAATCATTATTTTATTGATTTTTATTTCACTGCCTCCAACAGTCATACATAACCACCATTGACTCTGGTCCATTTGAGCGATATGCTCCCAATTTTGCAAGGGGGTAGACATGAATTAATGAGCTATTTTAGACCGCTTTTAAGATCGCGGACTTTTGCACACTTTATAGTTTAGGATTTTTTTAGTCTTTTCAAGGTGAGAGCATCATCGAGCTAATTGCATCCCATTGGCAGCTGACCATGTATACATTCATTTAATTATAGGTTCACACCGCAGGTTGCAATTGATCTGGCATCTTTGCACCCAGGCAGCATTCTGGCCCATATTAACACTAAGGCACTTTACTAAAATCGGGTAATTTATTAACAGCCAGGCGCTATGCATATGTTCCAAGGGACTGATAATTGCCCATGCACATACTTGATTACTTGAATCAGATACTCAATATACCTGTGCACCATCGCCCATTATGGGTTGTATCAAGCGTTGAACAATTTTGCACTGACTTGCATGTGTTTGCACAATTATTGCCTATTTGCACATCCATCACAACGTATAGGATTCATTATCAACTATGTTTTATCCCGTTTTGTTTTCTGCTCATTGATAGTTATTCATTTTATGTCTAACTGTACTGCATATTCAATTTACTCCAGTATTGGAGCTTTCCTAGATTCACATACCTGAATCATTTCCCCGTCGTCGAGACGGGAGTCTCCGGTACATAAAAAAGTAATGGTTAGCAGTATAGCTAACTGTAAAATAGGCCGAGGCCCATTTTTCTTTTGCAACCCATAACTTTCGTTATGTAAAAAAGGACCAAACTTTTCTCTTAGCCAATCATAGGCACTCACCCTCTAGAACCCTCCTTCTGAGCGAACCTCTTGCCCCTCATATTTTCTACCGGCACGTTGTGCTAGGGAGTCTCCTTTGAGCTCTGCTCAAAATCTGGATTTCTAACTTTGTAGAAGCTTCATATTCAGGCTATTTCGTCTGGATTAGAGAAATTAGAATCTATTTCTTATCTACATTCCTGAAAATGGCTGGAACGGAGAAAAAGGGTCTGTTTAGAGCCTGTGCCACCTGCTCTAAGAAAAGACTCTACACAGATGATCCACATGAAGACTGTATATATTGTCTTTACCCGGACCACCAAGCAAAGGATTGCAAGGTATGTCGCACTTTCTCTAGTAAGACCCTTAGAGATCGTGAAGGACGCCTGCTAATTTGGCTTCAGAAGATCAAGGCCAGAAAGGAGGTGGTTTCTAGCGATACCGACCAGGAATCCTCCACTTCTTCCAGGCGATCTCAAAAAAGGTCAAGATCTCCTCAGGCTCATTCCTCAGGGGACCGTCCTGAGAAGGCCCTAAAAAAGACCAACCAAGGGTCTTCCGGGCGTAGTCCTTCAAAATCTCCTCAGAAAAAATCAAAGGAGAGTAAAGGACTCACTTTAAAAGAGAAAGAATCCAAAAGAGCCTCTTCTGTGCCTTCAAATACACCACCATCGGCTCCGGCATCATTCAAAAAGCCATCCTCTAGTATTCCTGAGGAGAAGGTTAAAAAATCCACATCGTCGATGGGAGCGTCAACGAAACCGTCGACGAAGAAATCATCGACTACGGCGACGACCAAGGTACAGGAGTTACCAGTAGTGGTATTGGAGCCAGCGTCGACGGGAGCGTCGACAAGAGCGTCGACGGCGGGAGCGTCGACAACGAGATCGTCGATGGCGGAGGCGTCGACAGCGAAGGTATCGACGACGGGAGCGTCGACGACGGGAGTGTCGAAACGACACAGTCGACGCCGGTGACATCGTCGACGACGGTGAGGACAACGACGGCAGTGTCGACGACGGGATTGTCGTTGACGGTGATGACAATGAGATCGTCGGCGGGAACGTCGACGCCGATTTACTATGTCATTGGCGAGGAGTGGATCTATGGCGCTGACAACAGCTTCGTCGACGGTGGTATCGACAACGATCTCGTCGACGGGCTCGTAGACGAGACAAACCCCGGAAAAGAGCAGGAAGAAGATCTCGCCAGCAGTAACTTCTCCTAGTAAAATTACTCCATTGGTCCCGTCACACCTTTTGGAGGAAGAAGAGTCAGAAGATGAGGAGGATGATGGGCCCTTTGGGTATGCCACAAGCCCATCGGAGCTCCATGTGAAATGTCAAGATGAGGATGATGAGGAAGGGTATGAGGAATACCACAGTGTCACATACCACCGCTACCAACAAGAAACTCAGGAACAGATGGTAGCAATGCCATCATCCATGTTCACGGATTTGCAATCTATGTTGGCGGATTATAAACGGAGGTTTCCTACATCAGGAGTTTCTCACGACATTCCACCTTCACGTCCTCCTTCAATTCCGGACACTCCAGTCCGCAGTACAGAAAACCTGCTGAACACTGCTCCGCTGACACCTCAGAACCGTCAGCAGCAGGATCCTGTGACAACAGATGATGATGATGACCGTGAAGAAGGGGAACTACCAGAACTCCACAGAGAATGGAATGATTATCTGATTCCTTCTCCGCCTTCGCCCACCCAAGTACCGACAGATTCTCCACCGGTGGATATTGGTGGATTCCACAACTTAATGGAGAGGGCAGCAAAAAGATTCCAACTGCCAATGAAAACAACTCAAACAGAATGTTTTCTTTATGACTTTAAAGAGCCATATCAAAGATCAGTCAGGTCTATACAAATTATTGACCACATATGGAAGGAAGGATTGCAGGTCATGACAACTCCAGCAACGGTTACACCGGTACTAGCGAGGCTGGATAAAAAATATAAGGCACCTGCGGATGCTCCAGCGTGTTTACTGGGCCATCCTAAACCGGACTCCATCATCTCGCAAGCAGCGCAGCAGAAGTAAAAAAATCCAGCAGCAACTATTTCGGCACCTCCGGACAGGGAGGGACGGCGTTTTGATAATGCAGGAAAAAGAGCTGCTAATGCCCTTGCCATCCTGGGCAGATATGACAGACAGCTGTGGTGTGATGTAGCACCCTATATCGACCTCCTCCCGGAAGACTCTAAGCAGGAGGCGAAGAAGGTTTTACAAGAGGGAGAGAGAACTTCGGCTGAAGTTATTGATTGCGCTATGGACATAGCTACCACAGCGTTTCGTTCCCTAGGAGGAGCAGCAGTTTTGAGGCACCAAGGTTGGCTAAGGGCCACTTCCTTTAGACCAGAGGTCCAAAATAAGATTCTGGACCTACCCTTTGATGGGGAGGATCTCTTTGGGTGCATGGTGGATGACACCCTTCAAAATATTAAAAAAGACACAGATACAGCGAAATCCTTAGGTGCATTACAGTACCGGACGGGGCCTTTTTGAGGCGCCCGTGGAAGAGGACAGCCCTCGTATACAGGTGGATACCAGCAAGGAAGATATAATCCTATCCTTCCTCTTCGCAGCCCTATCGGCAGAAATATGGGCAGAAATAATCGGGAGGCTACTCTAAGTCAACTCCTAGAGGACGAGGAGGTAATTCAGGAAGAGGTAATAATAAAAGACAATGACAACCTACAGATTGCGGATCCTTCTCCTCCTATCCTGTCAAATGTTCCCCTGGGTGGAAGAGTGACTCATTATTTACCACAGTGGCGGAAGATAACATCGGACAAATGGGTTCTCCACGTGATACAATTCGGAAATACATTAGAATTCCTCCACTTCCCTCCTCCCACGCCACCGACATATAAAGAAGCAAAACCCCTATCCCAGATGCGTCGGGAGATTTGGGCAATGCTCCGAAAGGGAGCAATAGTACCGGTGCCGAACTCCCAGAGAGGAAGAGGATTTTATTCCCGTTTCTTCTTGATCAGAAAAGATGCTCTCAGGTGGCGTCCGATCTTGGACTTAAGGTCCCTAAATGCCTACCTCAAGAAACAGTCATTCAGAATGGTAACCCTGCAGTATATTTTGCTGCTCTTAAACCCAGGGGATCAGATGACCTCCCTCGATTTACAAGATGCATATTTCCATATCCCCATCCATCAGTCCCACAGAAAGTTCCTTCGTTTTGCAGTGGCGAAAGACCATTACCAATTCAAGGTGCTACCATTCGGCCTAAAGTCTGCACCGAGAATATTTACAAAATGTCTGGCGCCGGTGGCGGCCTATCTAAGAAGACAAAAACACCAGATATTTCTATACCTGGACGACTGGTTGATAAAGGCACCGTCGCAGGAAGCAGCTCACGCTTCCACCGTAGCATGCATGCAGCTGTTTGCGGATCTGGGCCTGACCTTGAATGTAGAAAAATCATCTCTACAGCCATCCAGGACGATCAAGTTTCTAGGTGCAATCCTGGATACAACACAAGACAAAGCATTCCCGTCAGTGGAAAGACAGTTGGGACTCGTAAATGTAGCCAAGGGATTCGGCAAAAGAAAGTCTCTTTCAGTCAGAAGATACAAGTCGCTTCTGGGAACAATGTCCTCCTGCATACCACTCATTCCCCTATGTCGCTTACGAATGCGACCGTTACAAGAAGAAATGGATCTTCAGTGGTGCCAAGCAAAGGGATCCTTCGAGAACAATATAAGAATCACGCGTCCAATGTTGCAGGCAGCAAAGTGGTGGACTCGCAGGAACAATATTTCTGTGGGTCTCTCTTACCTGACCGAACCAGCTCAGTTGGTGGTCACCACGGATGCCTCTCTCGAGGGATGGGGGACCGTCCTACAGGAGTTACAGGTCAGCGGTCGATGGCGCAGACAAGAACAACACCTTCACATAAACCTATTGGAATTAAGGACAATAGGATTAGCGTTGTTGGCCTTCCTGCCAAGAATAGAAGAAAGATCAGTGTTAGAGCGGACAGACAACACAACTGCAATGCACTATATAAACAAGCAGGGAGGAACAAGATCTCTCTCTCTCTGTCAAAAGAAGCACAGAAAATATGGAAATGGGCGATAGATCACGGAGTGACTCTGAAAGCCATACATCTTCCAGGAGATCAAAACATGACAGCGGACACCCTCAGCAGGCAGAAAACGACCTGTCACGAGTGGGAGCTGGATCAGGACACACTGATGTCCATCTTTACCAGGTGGGGAATACCAACGGTGGATCTATTTGCCACAGCCCAGAACAAGAAATGCAGATTCTTTGCAAGTTGGCGTCACCAATGGGGATCATGGGGGAATGCGTTTTTGATGGCATGGTCAGGCGTCTTTGCCTACGCATTTCCACCGATTCCCCTCCTGCCACGAGTGCTCACGAAGATGAAAAAAAGAACCGTGCAGGATGATACTTATAGCTCCTTGGTGACCCAGGCAGCATTGGTTCACAGAGCGGCTCCTTTTATCGGAGACCGAGCCAATCCGTCTTCGACCAATTCCAACACTACTGACTATGGAGAAGGGACAAGTACGGCATCCAGATCTGACATCATTGCAATTAGCGGCCTGCCTCCTGACTACGGAGAATTTCAGCACTTGAACATTCCAGCAGAATGCAGAGAAATTCTGGCAAAAGCAAGAGCGGAAAGCACTGATAGAATGTACAGGATGAAATGGAAGAGATTCTGCTTATGGTGTCAGGAGAATGCCTTACATCCTCTGCGGGCCGAGGCGCATCAGATTATCCCATATTTGCTAAAACTAGCGAAATCGGGATTAGCCCATGCATCTATTAAGATGCATTTGGCGGCTATTTCACGATACAGGAGAAACTCAGCACATCCTTCTCTGTGGTCGGAAAGAATTGTGAAGCAATTTATGAAGGGGTTATTTCGAGTTTACCCACCCATCAGACCTCCACCACCTGTATGGCAACTGAACGTTGTCTTGTCACAACTTATGAAACCGCCATTTGAGCCAATACATAAAGCTGATCTAAAATTCCTCTCCTGGAAAGTGGCTCTTTTAATAGCTCTAACATCAGCCAGAAGCGTAGGAGAAATACAAGCCCTTACAACGCAAGAACCATTTCTCCAATTCAGGGAAGACAGATTAGTTCTCAGAACGAATCCAAGATTCATTCCGAAAGTACCAACAGCTTTCCATTTAAATGAGCCCTTAATCTTGAAAAGATTTTTTCCTCAACCATCGACGGCGGCGGAAAGGACTCTCCAAACTCTGGATGTCCAGCGTTGTCTGCAGTTCTATTTGCAAAGGACAAAGCCGTTTAGAAAGGCTACTCAATTGTTTGTGGCATTTAGTGCCCCCAGAAAAGGTTTCCCGTTGTCAAAGCGAGGAATCTCAAGATGGATCTCAAGTGCTATCCAGTTCTGCCACCACGCAGCGGGAAAACCATTGATTGCACGTGTTTGTGCGCATTCCACAAGAGCGGTATCAACCTCAACTGCTCTATTTTCAGGCGTCTCCATACAGGACATCTGCAGAGCAGCCACCTGGAGGAGTACGCATACCTTCACCATGCATTACTGCCTTAGATGCTCATGCAAGGAGCGATGTAGCAGTGGGACAAGCAGTGCTGCGGAACCTTTTCCAATAACGGTGAGCCTCTTTCTCATCCCTCCTTCCTTTCTTGGGTAAGGAAAGCACATTTTATTGTTGATTGATAATGGATATGTCATTGAGAGGCAATATGTCTATCATGCAGGCGGGCAGCTAGAGCCAAATTTCGGGGGGGAGGGGGCTGACATTTTTTTCGGGGGGGGGGGGCTAATTCTTCCACCTTAGACAGAGTGGCTGTAAGAAGGGGTCAACACACAACAAAAGCCTCATTTGCAAGTAAATGGTCTTTTAAAGACCTGTTAAGTACTCGGGTGTGGCTGTAATAAGATGCTTACCAGCCCGCGAAGCTGTCTCTGCCCGGGCTGACGGACACGACAGGGGGGGGCTGAAGCCCCGTGAGCCCAATGGGTGTTGCGCGCCTGTGTCTATGTATATATTGATATGGTTACTACTATGTGCAAGTATCATGTGTTGCATGTTAATGAAAACAAGGTGACAAAGACAAAATGTGCTATAATTTGCTGCTCGCTATTCTGATTCAGGCATGTGAATCTATGAAAGCTCCAATACTGGAGTAAGAAAACAAGTTACTTACCTGTAACTGTAGTTCTCCCGTATTGGAAGCTTTCATAGATCCACATACGCCCACCCTCCTCCCCTAAGAGGCTCACCTCGGATTGGGTACGGAAAGTATTATAGCACAAATGCCCGAAAATCTGAGGGGCAAGAGGTTCTCTCAGGAGGGTTCTAGACGGTGAGTGCCTCTGATTGGTTAAGAGAAACGTTTGGTCCTTTTTTACATAACGAAAGTTATGGGTTGCAAAAGAAAAATGGGCCTAGGCCTATTTTACAGTTAGCTATACTGCTAACCATTACTTTTTTATGTACTGGAGACTCCCGTCTCGACGACGGGGAAATGATTCAGGTATGTGAATCTATGAAAGCTTCTAATACTGGAGAACTTCAGTTACAGGTAAGTAACTTGTTTTCTTATGCATGCGTGATGTGCACCCCACTATGGGGTTAACCACATCTTGCACACAACTGCATTGTCAAGCATTTGCCTGTACTGTATTTTGCCAGTTTGCACATCTTTTGGAACAGGTTTTATTTAATGTTGCCAAAATGTATTTTAGACATTAATAGGCGCATTCTAAGCTGTTATTTATGCTGTGATACCTTTAGTATGTTTTCCATGTTGTTTGATCCGCCAATCATGTGATGGTTTGCACTAGCACTTTAAAAGGGCGGCTTGCACTGTCAGCGTCATGTGAACAAGACTTCTTGGGAAGCCGAAACGCGTCATAGCGGTGCATGGTGTCTGAAGGAAAATAAATATATTCATGCACTCAACTTCCTGGGTCCGTGTTCATCTTTCCGTCAGGATTTGGTGTTTGGAGACGAAGTTCTGCTTATATATATAAATGGCCTCAAAGTGAGTACATTGCGGAAGCCATGCACCAATTAAATGACTGTTCATGCTACACGAAGACAAATGTAAAACAGTACAATGAGGCAAAGCATTCACTTAAAAAACTACTACATAGATGAAGAGAGAAGGGATGCTATCCAAGCAAGAATTCGAATTTCTACATGTGGAATCTCCTGTCCTACCCAAGTTATACCTTCTTCCTAAGGTGCATAAAAAGGTGACTACAGTTCCTGGTCGTCCTATTATCTCGGCTATCTCTGGTGTTGCAGAACACATCACAGAGTATGTTGACTATTTTCTGCAAGATGTAGTAAAAGACCTGCCAACTTATATTAAAGACATTGGAGATTTTCTCAGAAAAATAAAAGATGTTCCTTGGACTGAAGACCTACTATTCATTACTTTAGACATTGAATCGCTCTATACGAGCATTGTGCATGAAACTGGTCTAGAGGCCCTCAAACACTTTCTGTGAAAAAGACCTATTGACTGCCATAACCACAACAAAATGATTATTGAATTAACAACATGATGTCTCAACAATAATTTTTTAATGTTTGGTAATAATGTTTATCTCCGGAAACAAGGTGTGGCAATGGGGGCCTGCTTCTCCCCCAGCTATGCGTGTCTTCACGTAGGCTGGTGGGAGGAGCAGGTCCTGAAACGCACACATGGTGCCATTTTTAATGAGCATGTGATAAAATGGATGCGTTATATTGATGATGTTTTTGTTTTATGGAAGGGGGACATGGACAGTGCCAATGCCTTTGTAACTACTATTAATATCAATCAAGAGAATCTTAGATTCACATCTACCATCAATAAGTTGGAAGCAGAATTCCTTGATGTAAAAGTATTTATTCATGAAGGGCATTTGGCCACTAAACTCCACAGAAAGAGCACTGCTGGCAATAACACTCTTCACGCCAGCAGTGCTCATCCCAGGCATGTGATCAACAATATTCCCTTTGGTGAGCTTCTCAGACTCAAACGCATTTGTAGTACAGAGAAAGATCTGGCTTCTACTACAGCTGAAGCCCTAGACAGATTCAGACAAAGGGGATATAAGGAATCCATACTTAAACAGGCCGTCCAAAAAACGAATGCAAGATCCCGTGAATCACTTTTGGCACCCACTGACAATGTCCTTTAGGAAACAGATGCCAACTTTAATGAGCAAGCTCCTATGCTTATTACCACCTTTAACTGACAAGAGAGAAAGATCAGATCCATTATTAAACAAAGTTGCTCCATTTTAAAAACTGATTTGGTTTTGTCGCCTAGACTACCAGATGGCCCCACCATTACTTATCGGAAGGGACCTTCCTTTAAAACTCAGATAAGTCGAGACTTTCCGGAGCTGGTTAAAAAAGAAATATGGTTACAATCCCGGCTGGGATTTACACGTTGCTCCAGTTGCAGAGCCTGTAAATTTGGGATAAATACTACCCAATACTCCACTCCTTTCAACCCTAATATGTCCAACATTAGGGGTTCATTTAACTGCAAAGCAGAATATGCAGTTTACGTTCTGACATGCACCTGTGGCCTTAGATATGTAGGCAGTACTAAGCTACAGGTGCATGTCAGAATTCTCCAGCATTTACGCGCCATCGTTAACAATGATGGGGCGTACCCTGTGGCAAGGCACTTTAAAGCCATATATAATAACAACTTGCAGTGTCATAATTATTATGTCATCGCTTCTGTTTCTAAACTGCGCAGGAGACTTGAATCCCAAATGATTTTAGAGTTGGACAGTAAATTCCCTAACAGGTTGAATACTACTGAGGATCTGCACGTTTTTCTTTTTTTCTTTTATTTATTTTTCTCCTTTTTCACTTTTTGATAGTAGCTAGTACATGTGCACTTTTTAATTTTTTATTTTGGACATAGACATTCTAGTACTGGCATTGCCCACTCGTTTCTATGTTACCCTCTTATCTACATATTATTTCCATGTCCAAATATATTCTATTTTTCATCTTTTTAGAGACGTTAGCCCTGTATGCATTTATGCATAATTCTGATAGATACATCTGCCTTGTGGATTCCTCACCTTGTGAATATCCCCCTGCGTCAGCAGCTTCCGGAAATTCTTTTTGTAGCTTCGCGCCGACGTGGACCGACGTCACAGAGGCACGGCATCGCGCGCGACTCCGCTGACGTCACCGACCCCATATCAGGCCCACGCCGGCGTGATGACATCAGTTCCCTTTTTTTCCGCGTCGTCGACGCTAGCGGTTTTCTAGGGATCGTCCGTAGCTTTTGCAGTAACTTTGTTACTTTGTGTTGTTGGTGTTTCATTGTCATCTCTTTCGACATGTCTTTGAAGAAGACCGGATTTAAAGCCTGTGGAGAATGCGGCAAGACCATGTCCATTACGGATCCGCATGAATGCTGTTTATGGTGTCTTAGCTCCGACCACGACGTCGAAGACTGCCGGTCTTGCAAGAAGATGACCCCCAAGGCCCTCCAAGAGAGAGAAGCTAAGCTTATTGTGGCAAAGCTTAAGGGAAGTAAGGAGAAGAAGAAATCGAGGTCGCGGACTCGACGCTCGAGGTCAAGAACTCGCTCGAGGTCGCGATCGGACTCGTCCTCGGCCCAAGCTTCGAGATCGTCTAAAAAGAAGCATAAGAAGAGGTCTCATGAATCCCAACATCGTTCGAGGAAGGATTCGGGTTCTAAGCCAAAGTCACAGGTGAAGCTGGTTGAGAAAGAGGTGGTGGCTTCGGAAGATCAGGACGCCGAGGTTAAGGCGTCGCATGCGAATTCGCCAGGTTCGCCGAAGCAGACAGCGAATCCATCTCCGGTTCCATCCCATTCTCCGGATCGGGAGGATGGAGGTGAGGGGGAGATGGTTGAGAGGGAGAGGCTCCGTTGCCCGAAGGTCTGTCGACTCCGGTGCACCAGCCTGAAGAGGAAGTCGGCGTCGTACCGACTCCACGCCCTCAAGAACAGCCTGGGGGTTCGCACCCAACCTTTCCGGCTCCAGGTCAGGATCCGATGCATTTTCTAAATGCGATGTTTGGTATTTATTCCAGGGCTATGTACCCCTCTGGGGCTCCTGTTGGTCCCACGGGTCCGATGGCGTTTGGTCTTGGTGTTCCCCAAACCTATGCTTCTGCGCCCTTTATGCCGGCTCCGTCGCCACATTGGCATTTTCCGACGCCGGCGAGGCCTTCGACTCCGAAGCCATCGACGCCGAATCCTCCGACGCCGATTCCATCAACCCTGATGCTGAACCCTGAGCGACGTCGTGGGATTCTTTCTCGTCGGGCTCGGCGCCGGCACCGGCTTCGACTGAGCCATCAGTGGATCCAGCGGCTTCGAATGTGAAGCGCAGGTCGAGGCATGAAGCCCAGATACTGATGGAGGAAGAGAGATATCGTGAGGAGTGTTTGGAGGAGGGTGAGCTGCAGGATCCTGAGGACCCTTTTGAGGATCTTTCAGTGGCCAGTGGCCTTGAACTGTCCCCTGAATGGGATTTGGTTTCAGTACCGGATGAACCCTCTAAGGATGCGGCTCCTTACCATTTTGTGATTTAGAAGGCTGCGAGTTTGTTAAACATTGCTTTACCTACTGCTGAGTTCAAGTCAAATCTTCTCACAGAGGTCCTTCACTCTCCATCATCAGTGACTGAACCATTGCTGCCCTTTAATGATGCCCTTAAAGATCCAATTTTAGAAGTTTGGAAGAAACCTTTGTCAGCTCCTGCTGTGTCTAGAGCTGTTGCCAGGAGCGAGAGCTGCTCCTGAGGATCCAGAATTTGTATCCACTCACCCTCTGCCTGAGAGTTTGGTGGTGCAGGCGGCCTGTTCCAAACGATCAACCGGAGCTTTTCCTCAGGTTCCAGCTGAAAAGGAGTAGAGAAAGCAGGATCAGGCTGCTAAAAAGGTTTTCTCCTCTGCCAGTATGGCACTGAAGTCCACAAATGCGACCTGCCTGATGGGGCGTTATATTCACGCCCTTATGGACACTGTAAAACAGTTGGTGCCCAAATGCCGGAAGTGGATAGGAAGGACTTCCAGGAAGTTATCTCTGATACTCAGGCTGCAGCGAAGCAGGTGATTCAGAGTGGATTGGACACGGCGGACTCTGTGGCAAGGGTCATGGGCTCTTCTGTAGCAACGAGGAGAGCTGCGTGGCTGAAGTCGAGTGAATTTTCGACAGATGTCCAGTCTGCATTGATGGATCTCCCGTTCGACGGGTCTGGTTTATTTGGCAAGAAGGCAGACGCTGCTTTAGAACGCTTTAAAGACAGCAGGGCGACGGCTAAGTCATTGGGCCTTCAGACCAGGGGCACTTTTGGGAGACGTTCTAGAGGATTTAGCAGATCTTCTTTTCGATCCTACAAGACAACGCAGCAGTAGCCACAGCAGCAACAAAACACGCTGTACAGGTCTTATAAGGGCAAGCAAAGAGCCCGTTCTCGAGGCTGTCAAGCTTCCTCCTCTTCCTCCTCTTCCCCGTCCCAGCCCCCTGCCAACGCATCAAAGCAGCCCTAGATCCGCCATTCTGGATCATGTGGGTCCAGTGGGGGGTCTGCTTACCCATTTCCTACGAGATTGGGAATTGATTACATCGGATCTTTGGGTTCTCAATCTCGTAGGAATGGGTATGCTCTTCCTTTTCGGGAGTTTCCCCCAAATTACCCTCCTTGCCAGGGTTTTTGTTCGGAGGACCACCTGCTTCTCCTGCAGAAAGAAGTCCTGGCACTGTTCAGAAAAGGTGCGATAGAGGTGGTTCCGGAGCAGGAAAGGGGTCAAGGATGCTACTCCCGGTATTTTCTGATCCCCAAGAAGGATGGCAGGCTTCGGCCAATCCTGGATCTCAGGATCTTGAACCTTTACCTGAAACAGGAAAAGTTCAAGATGCTCACTCTTACACAGGTTCTTCAAGCACTGCTGGAAGAATACTGGATGGTGTCGATCGACTTGTAGGATGTGTATTTTCATATTCCCATCCTGAAGTCACACAGGAAGTATCTCCGTTTTACGGTTGGGTCGCAACACTACCAGTTTGCGGTCCTTCTGTTTGGTCTTACTACTGCGCATCGAGTCTTCACCAAGGTGCGTGGTGGCAGCACATCTCAGGAGGTCGGGGATACCTGTATTCCCGTATCTGGACGACTGGCTGATCAAAGCGGAGTCGCCAGAGAAGGTGCTCCTTCATCTGCAAGAGACAACTCAGTTGTTGTACAGGTTGGGTTTTTCGATAAATGTACCCAACGCAACCTGTTCATAGGTGCGGTAATGGACACTACTGTATGTCGTGCATTCCCTCCTCCTCAAAGGATTCGCGACATACAGGAAATGATTCCTTTATTCGCCAATGGAGCGGTTGTTCCAGTCCTGAAGATCTTACGTCTCCTCGGTCTGATGGCTTCTTGCATTCTGTTGGTCAACCATGCACGCTGGCACATGAGGGCACTCCAGTGGTGCCTCCGCAGGCAGTGGTATCAGCACAACGGAGATCTCAGAGAGTCAGTGAGGATCACCAGAGAAACTGCAGCGGATCTGTCTTGGTGGAGCGTGGAAGGCAATCTGTCATAAGGAAAGCCTTTTCAACTTCCTCCATCGGTGGCCACGGTAATAACGGATGCATCCACTTTAGGGTGGGGTGCTCATCTGGGGGACCTGGAGGTCAAGGGCCTTTGGTCTCCAGAGGAAAGGTTGCTTCACATCAACCTACTGGAATTACGGGCGATACGTCTGGCGCTCAAGGCCTTCCTCCCTTCCCTTCGCGGGCGGTCAGTTCAGGTCCTGACGGACAACACCACCGCGATGTGGTATGTCAACAAGCAGGGAGGAGTGGGGTCGCAGTGTCTCTGCAGAGAGGCTCTGCGTCTCTGGTCCTGGGTTCAGGATCATCAGATTTGCCTGATGGCAAATCATCTGGCCGGAGTTCTGAACGTACGTGCAGAAGTTCTCAGTCGGCAGTTCTCTGCCGACCACGAGTGGAGGCTCCATCCGGAGGTTGTTCACGACATCTTTCAGATGTGGGGGACTCCTCGGGTAGACCTGTTCGCCACTCGCGAGAATGCTCACTGCCTGTCATTCTGCAGTCTCCAGTATCCGATGCAAGGAGCCTTGGGGGACGCGTTTCAGTTGAGTTGGGGAAGACAACTCCTTTACGCGTTTCCTCCTATACCCTTGATTCCTCGGGTTCTGAGGAAAATTCGCCAAGACCGGGCCCAAGTTATATTGATCGCCCCGGATTGGCCAAGAAGGGTGTGATACACAGACCTTCTCCACCTCTCCTCTCACCCGCCGCTCCGTCTCCCTCACAGGGCAGATCTCCTCTCCCAGATGGAGGGGCAGGTTCTACACCCCCACCTCCAGACCTTACACCGTCATGCCTGTAGATTGAACGGGGCAAACCGAGTTCCTTTTCCCTCCCACACGATGTGGTGGATGTCATTTTGTCAGCAAGGCGTGACTCCACTAAGTCCATTTATTCCTATAGATGGTCAAAGTTCGTTGCTTGGTGTGGGGAAAAGTCCATTGACCCTTTAAGGGCTCGTTTGTCCAATATTCTTCAATTTGCTCTTTTCTTGGCCCAGCAGGGTTTTGCGGTGGCAACTATTAAGGGTTATTTATCGGCCTTATCGGCTTTCCTTTGTTTGCCTGACCAGCCCTCTTTGTTTAAGTCACCTATTGTTTTACGGTTCATCAAGGGCCTTACCAATAAATTTCCTCCCGCTCCTTTCATTGTTCCTCAATGGGGCTTGAACCTTGTTCTAACATTTTTGATGGGTTCACCTTTTGAGCCATTACACTCATGTCCTTTGAGGCTTTTGTCTTTCAAAACGGTCTTCCTTGTAGCAATTACCTCTGCAAGGAGGGTAAGTGAGCTTCAAGCTCTTAGTTCTAAGCCCCCGTTTTTATCCATTCATGCTGATCGAATGGTTCTTAGGACCAGGGCTGCTTTTCTGCCGAAGGTGGTAACTCCTTTCCACCTGGGGCACTCCGTTACCCTTCCTACCTTTTATCCTCCCCCTCACCCTTCCAAGGAGGAGGAGAGGCTTCATCGCTTGGACCCAAAGAGAGCAGTCAGTTTCTATCTTGATAGGACTAGAGACTATTGTGTTGATGATCAGCTCTTCGTGGGTTTTGCTGGCTGCAAAAAGGGCAAAGCGGTGCACAAGCGCACACTTTCTAGATGGATTATCCTGTGCATCAAGATTTGCTACTCTCTGGCCGGTAAGGACCCTCCTGAGGGTATTAGGGCTCATTCCACTAGAGCTAAGTCTGCAACATCTGCTCTTTCTAGGGGTGTGCCCGTAGAGGACATTTGTAGAGCCGCGACTTAGGCCTCCCTCCACACTTTCGCGAAGCATTATTGCTTGGATACTGAGGTGAGGAGGGACGGCCACTTTGCGCGCTCTGTCCTCCAGGATTTCTTGGTATAGAAGAGTGGACACTCTCCTCCGGGAGTGGGGACTGCTGTGGGACTCTATTCACAAGGTGAGGAATCTACAAGGCAGATGTATCTATCAGAAGAACAAGTTACTTACCTTCGGTAACGCTTTTTCTGGTAGATACAGTATCTGCCTGAGGATTCCTCACTGACCCGCCCTCCTCCCCGTTTGTCCACTCTTGTATACTATGTTTATTGTATATATTTATATATATTTATTGTCAAAGGAAATGTTTATTGCATTTTGCTTTCCTTTATTGGTTTTATGTGTGTAATGTGGACATTGTGTACTGTGTATACTTTGTATTGTTCTACTGCCATTGGTCCGTCTGTGTGCCTCGAAGGCACGGAAAAAAGGCGGAACTGATGACATCACGCCGGCGTGGGTCTGATATGGGGTCGGTGACGTCAGCGGAGTCGCGCGCGATGCCGTGCCTCTGTGACGTCGGTCCACATCGGCGCGAAGCTACAAAAAGAATTTCCGGAAACTGCTAACGCTGGGGGATATTCACAAGGTGAGGAATCCACAGGCAGAAAAAGCGTTACCGAAGGTAAGTAACTTGTTCATCTGTTGCAGAGACAGTGTTAGCATCGATAGAACTATATGAGTGGTATTGTTTACAAAACAAGATGTTTTTGATTGCAATGATTTGCACATGAATTGTTTATGTACACTCTAGCACTTTATTGCGTATTTGCACATCAATACCATGCACTTTTGTTTGCGTAATTTGCACATTCTGCTAGACATGCTATTTGCACATATTAGTTGTGACACTTTACACTTTTTGGTGTCAATATAGTGATGTACAATCTGTACCATATCAGATGTCACTATATTTTACAATGTGATTTATCTCTGCAAATGGATATCTTTATTTGAAACAGATAATAGTTTCAATGAGTTTCCTTGTGTTATTGCATTTAAGCAGGTATGTTAGAAACTTCGTCTCTTTTAAGAATTGTATTCATACATTTTATTTGGATATGTTAAACTAATATTTATGTAAAATAAGCTTTTACACATTTTGCAAGGCTTAGGCATAAAGTTTTAATTATCTTGACTAAAAAAACAGGAGGGTAAAAACATTATGAAACAAGACTGCTAGGTCTGTAATTTGTAGTATGTCCTTCATTTCCATGATCACATGGGGTATATGAAAAAAATGGTTTAAAAAAAAGTTGGAGAAAATCTTTTACTTAAATGGTGACAAATGCATTAACTGACCATCTGTGAGCAAGGGCGGATGCCCGAAACGCGTCTGATTTAGTGGCTATTTTTGAATAAATCTTTGTGCCTAAGAAATACGTTGGATTTGCGTGGTTTCTACATTTGCGGCTGCGGTGATGTGGGAGACTGCATTTGATTTATATATATATATATATATATATATATATATATATATATATATATATATATATATATATATACATTAATGTTTTGAACTGGAATAAACCCCACAGACCTGCACTAATTATAACTTGCACTCCGCTATGCACTGCTTATAATCTCGCATATGACATCACTCGTGACATGTTCTATGACATTTTCTATGATATCCCTGAATGACATCTCAAATTACATCATTGATGACATCACTGATTACATCATCAAATGAGTGTGCTAGTTTGTTTTTTATTTATATACCATATTACTTTTCTACCGAATTTTGCACAGCCTGTGTCCAGCTGATGAGTGTAAGTTTTAACAAAACACATGTGCTCCTAATGTGCCATAGGTGTGTAGAGGTATTGAACACATTATAAACCTTTGTATTGAAGAGTAGCTATGTGTGCAGGTGACAGTTGACTTGTGTTCATTATGTTCCACACAAGTTTTTTGGTGCTGCAAAAAAAGTTTCCAGCAGGGCAAAGAATCTACATATGAAGTATGCTAAGCAGCATTCAGTTACTAGACCGAATTGTCTCAACATGACAATTTCTACTTAACATAGAAGACTGTGTGCACCAGGTACTAACCAATGTATGTGTGCTTGTGTCTCTTCAGAACATGGGCTATCTGTAAGGGTTTCACCACAGTATGAAGGCTGCAGGAAGTATGAGCTTTAGCAGCGTCAGACCTTGGTTATTTTAAGCGGGTGGTCTCTCTTTGGATAAGTTCAGCATACAGAGTACACTGTGTATAGTAGTAATAAGTAGTAAGATTGGGTCCAGTCGCGGATCATAACTGCCCTGGTGCCATGATTGCTCCTCACTGCAGTGCAAATTTCATAACATGACGCCCACTTGCGCCGCAGCCGATTTTTTTTCTCAAAAACACAGTGGCTGGGAATGAAAGTAGCCATTGGGCAGCCCCGGCACTGACTCTTTACATCAGTCAGTGAATGTAATGAGCTTCGGGCCATACCTTCTGCAGTGCACACACTCAAGTGGACTCTGCCGGTGAGAGCTCAAATGCCTTTTGAGAGCCTGTGTCTTTACAACATGTCCCTGTGTGCCTTTTGAGCACCAGGCTGCACCTCAACCCCCTCTCCCCCAGCAGCACAACATAGAGCCCTTTGACGCTGTCATAGAAGCACCTGAGAAAGAGGCATGTTTTGTCTTTGTGTTTAGAGTCTGCCAGAACCACAGCAAGACTTCAAAGTAAATGTGACACTTCCTTTCTTTACATTTCAATTGAGGAGGACACTTTTAAAGCAATGCACTGGAAAAACAGAGGCCGTTCCTTCTTTTCATGTATGCGTGCAAACCTACTTGTCCTTTCTCCTCAATTGAAAGGATTCAAACACGTTGCTGCGCTTGCTGTGGATTTGCTACAAGCAAGCGTGAAACTCTTGTTCCATCTTTCTCCTCTCAATTACTTTTCAACAAGAGTGCACTGGCAGCTGGGCATTGAGTCTGATTCCCGAGGTAGGTGCACGTGACATCATCTGATTAGCACGGCCTCGGGTTAGAATAAAGCCATTAGCTGTCATATTTACAGGCTGCTCTTCATTAGGCAAAAAAGAAAGAAAGGCATAAACCCTGCCAAGGCATATGTATAGGTCCTACAAGAGGATCCTTTCAATCAGAAACTGGGGTGATCAACTGCTGAACATCAGAGCCAAATACTACACATCACCATTTAATTTTCTTTTTTTTATAAAGCATTTATTATTTTATCAAAGACATGGTCATTCATTATACACATAATTAATATTGGAATAATAAATAAATCAATTTGTATACACTGGGTTTCATATCAAACTCAAAGACATCATCTTAGAAACATAGGTGTCCCACACACACCCATTAATCACAACAACATACACACTCAGTTACACACCAGAAATAATTGCCAAGCATACACAATCACACAACGTTTTCATTTTCACACTAGTACAACAGAGCCCACAGCCAAGATGGAAGTGAGGCTGTATGGACAAATATAAGGAGGGTGAGGTGGCAGAGAAACGGTGAAATAGTTTAGCCACGGTAAAACAGCTTCTGCCGCTCACAGGAACCACGCCAACGCGCGTTTCGGTGTGAGGCTCTTTCGGGCCACACCTTCGTCAGGGCGGTGATGTATCGTGGGGTAGGGGACACGCAACCACAAAATGTCTCCGAGGGATCGGAAAGTTTTAACAGAGTTTAAATCACAGTCATAGATCAATCAAGAGAGAGGCCGCTTAGGTGCCAGAAAGTGTGCGCTTCCTGGATAATAGTCAATGTAATGCCGATGTTAGACGGGACACAGGAGGTGGTACAAATGGGTGAGCATCATCGTTGTGTATGTGTAGAGAAGGAATTTTCGAGCCACGTCAGGTTTTTTATCGGATGTCTTGTTCTGTACGCTGCTCTCCACCCGTTTTCCTATCCGACAGCCCAGGGGGAAGAAAAACTCTAAAGCCACACTGTAGGGTCTGGTTGATTCGGTTTTAGCGGTACGTTATTATCCACCAAAATAAAGGCAGAACGAGTCCTGAGGAAAGAAACCGTTACATTTCAACGGGCGGATTCTCTGAGATTGGAAGTCCGCATGTTTGCGTGCTCCATAGATTCAACACTGCCGCTGACAGTAGTCTCCCATATGGGGAGTCGGTCCGAGTAGCGGAGACTCTGCTAGAGAAACCGGGGCTGTCACTCGTCTCCTAGGAAGCACCTCTTCATTAGGCGCCAGGCCATTAGATTAAGCACACAGAGTCACTGTGCTCTTATGTTCTCCAGCTTTCACTCAGTATCGTACATCGAACCTCCCAGCCGGCTACATCAGGCAGCAAGCTGGACGTGTGGAAGGGGTACTAATGTGTGTCTATGCATTTTAGTGCGGTGATTACTGTTTTAATTTTTTGATTTTTAAATTGTACAAATTGCTTGGGGGTCCCCGGCTTCCAGTAGTGATTCAGTGGGGGTCCTCAGGAGTCAAAAGTTTGGGAACTACTGCTCTAGAATGCCAGTGGCTTTCCACTCGTAATGATTGTGGCTCTTCATGCTGCAGTGTAGTTGATCTAGAATGCCGGTGGCTTCCCACTTGTGACGAGTATGGCTCTTAATGCTGTTGTTGACCTAGAATGCCAGTGGCTTCCCACTCATGACAAGTATGGCTCTAAACGCTGTTGTTGACCTAGAATGCCAGTGCCTTCCCACTCGCGAAGAGTATGGCTCTTAACGCTTTCTCTGATCTAGAATGCCAGTGGCTTCCCACTCGTGTCCAGTATGGCTCTAATCGCTGTTGTTGCTCTAGAATACCAGTGGCTCCCACTCGTGAAGAGTACAGCTCTTACCACTGTGGTTGACCTAGAATGCCAGTGGCTTCCCACTTGTGACAAGTAAGGCTCTAAATGCTGTTTTTGCTCGAGAATGCCAGTGGCTCCTACTCATGAAGAGTACGGCTCCTAACGCTGTTGTTGACCTAGAATGCCAGTGCCTTCCCCTCGAGGAGAGTATGGCTCTAAACACTGTTGTTGTTCTAGAATTCCTGTGGCTTCCACTTGTGAAGAGTACGGCTCCTAATGCTGTTGTTGACCTAGAAAGCCAGTGGCTCCCACTCGCAACAAGTCTGGCTCCTAATGCTGTTGTTGACCTAGAAAGCCAGTGGCTCCCACTCGTGAAGAATATTGCTCCTAATGTTGTTGTTGACCTAGAACGCCAGTGGCTTCCCACTCGTGAAGAGTACGGCTCCCAATGCTGTTGTTGACCTAGAATGCCCATGGCTCCCTTTCGTGAAGAGTACAGCTCTTAACGCTGTTGTTGATCTAGAAAGCCAGTGGCTTCCCACTCGTGAAGAGTATGGCTCCTAATGCTGTGGTTGACCTAGAATGCCACTGGCTTCCCACTCGTGAAGAGTATGGCTGCTAATGCTGTTGTTGACCTAGAAAGCCAGTGGCTTCCACTCGTGAAGAGTACGGCTCCTAATGCTGTTGTTGACCTAGAAAGCCAGTGGATTCCACTCGTGAAGAGTACGGCTCCTAATGCTGTTGTTGACCTAGAACGACAGTGACTTCCCACTCGTGAAGAGTACGGCTCCTAATGCTGTTGTTGACCTAGAAAGCCAGTGGATTCCACTCGTGAAGAGTATGGCTCCTAATGCTGTTGTTGACCTAGAACGCCAGTGGCTCCCACTCGTGAGGAGTATGGCTCCTAATGCTGTTGTTGACCTAGAAAGCCAGTGGATTCCACTCGTGAAGAGTACGGCTCCTAATGCTGTTGTTGACCTAGAAAGCCAGTGGATTCCACTCGTGAAGAGTACGGCTCCTAATGCTGTTGTTGACCTAGAACGACAGTGGCTTCCCACTCGTGAAGAGTACGGCTCCCAATGCTGTTGTTGACCTAGAACGACAATGACTTCCCACTCGTGAAGAGTACGGCTCCTAATGCTGTTGTTGACCTAGAACGCCAGTGACTTCCCACTCGTGAAGAGTACGGCTCCTAATACTGTTGTTGACCTAGAACGACAGTGGCTTCCCACTCGTGAAGAGTACGGCTCCTAATACTGTTGTTGACCTAGAACGACAGTGGCTTCCCACTCGTGAAGAGTACGGCTCCTAATACTGTTGTTGACCTAGAACGACAGTGGCTTCCCACTCGTGAAGAGTACGGCTCCTAATACTGTTGTTGACCTAGAACGACAGTGACTTCCCACTCGTGAAGAGTACGGCTCCTAACGCTGTTGTTGCTCTAGAATGCCAGTGGCTCCCACTCGTGAGGAGTACGGCTCCATGAAGGTTGGAAGAACAACCCTGCCTAAAAGATCATGCAGACGATCACCTCACAGGTGACGAGAAGTGCTCTACAAATCTACTGATTGATTGATTTTTAGCGGCTAAAGATACAGACCCCAGACTACCGCCCTTCTTTCTGATGTTTACCATTCTGCAATTTTAATGTGCTTGTTAAAGAAATATTCCTTTTCCTGTTGTCCTCCTGCTTGGACATCCATCTTTTTCGTAACTGGAATACCATTGTTGCACAAAGCTAGGGTGACGAGGAGTCCCGGATTTGTTGGGACAGTCCCGGTTTTTCACCACCTGTTCCCACCGATTTCATCAAATTTGGCTCAAGTCCTGGATTTCAGAGAGGGCCAGCTGAAGACTGTGAGAAGCACTTTCTGTGTATTGCAAAGCAGGACTAAGAAACAGCTCTTATCAAAAAGCAATTGAATTAAGAGGTAAGAAGATACTGGGCGCAAAAATAACGTTTTATTTCCATAGTGCCTCGTTGTTTGTGTTAATGAGCGCCGCCATTCTGCGCCCCTCGGATGACGTCAACTTATCGCCCTTTTCCTATTGTGAAATATCCCCGTTTTGGTTTTCAAAATCTGGTCACCCTACACCAGAGGTCTTCAATCTTTGGGGCGCGACCCCCAGGGGGGTCGTGGAGTCCTGGGAAGGGGGTCGCAGATCCTGCAGAGTGCAGTTCCTGGCATTGGGCTGATCGAGGGTGCTCACAGCGAAGGCCTAATTCACTCCGAGGTGTGAAAAACATCAACGCCTCATGAACAAGTAAAAGGTCTTTTAAAGACCTGTCAAGTAATTGGGTGTGACTGTGTGTGTGTGTCCCTGAAGCTGTTTCAGCCGGGCTCACATACACGAGCTGGGGGGAGCTGGGGGGGGGGGGGTGAGCAGGCTGTAGTGTAACCCTTGGAGTTCAATGGATGTTGCGCGCCTGGAGCTGTGGGTCCCGTGACCCGTCCCCCGCCCCCAGCAGGGAGGCACAGAGATGCCCTCCCATGAGCGGGAAAGAAGAAGGAAGATGACGCAGAGAGATACTGATCCCCCCCACCCCCCCATGAGAGAGGCACAGAAAAGGTGGGTGGATGAATGATGGGTGGATGGATGGATGTAAGGCTGAAGGATGGATGGATGTGTGAAAAGGTGGGTGGATGAATGATGAATGGATGGATGAATGAAAGGGTGGATGGATGAATGATGGATGTATGGATGGAAGGATGAAAGGGTGGATGGATGAAGGATAGATTGGTGAAGGATAGATGTATGGATGGAAGAATGAAAGGGTGGACGGATGAAGGATGGATGGATGAAAGGGTGGATGGATGAATGATGGATGAATGTGTAAAAAGATGGGTGGATGAATGATGGGTGAATGGATGGGAGAATGAAAGGGTGGATGGATGTATGAATGGATACAAGGTTGCATGGATGAATGATGGATGGATGTGTGAAAAGGTGGGTGGATGAATGATGGGTGGATAGATGGAAGGGTGGATGGGTAAATGATGGATGTATGGATGGAAGGGTGGATGGATGGATGTGTGAAAGTGTGGGTGGATGAATGATGGAGGGATGTGATGAGGTCTAACAGGGGCATTTATGGTTGCCAAAAGTTGATGATGAGGAGTACCAGTTTCTAGAAACTTTTGTTGGAAGGGGGTCCTTACGCCTAAAAAGGTTTTACAAGGGGGTCTCGGTATCAAAAAGTTTGAAGACCTCTGCCCTACACAAAGCCCCTCTCTGGAGCTGGACTGTGACTCCAGGGGGCTTCGCAGGCCCCCTTCTCCCTCCCCAGAGTCCCAGAGCAAGCAGGGGTTACAGGGCTCAGTCTGTGTGGATGAAAGCTGCCGACCACTGATGTCCCAGGGCTCAGTCCTATTGGTGGACCTGAAACTGAACCACGTCTAAAAAAAATTTCGTAAACAATTGATTATCTGTCTCTTTGTAAATGTTCTCATGATACATGTATAAGGAATTCGTTCTTTTGATTTCTATGTGAATGCAACTAAAAAATGATATCAATGTAAAAAATGTTTTTGAATTTCAACAATTACCTGTAAAGATTTACATTTACAAGTATATTTGCTATTCTTGTGATTCATTTTTGATATAGGGTTGTTAAATTGTATTCAATGACCTAGAGGGTCAATTTGTGACCATTTGTGGATAGTGCGCAGTGTTGCAACCGTCTTGGTAGCATTTTTCCACTTTTGTCTATTGACCCCTGTTAGACAGCGAGGGTTACACTGCTGCACGCATTGTGTTAAGATTGTTTATTTGTTATCAATATTTGATTACCTTTTGAGTACCTTTAACCCCTTCGATGCTGGCCCCTTTCCGCCGCTGTGCGGTAAACAAACGAACAGGGCGGGGCCGTGATGAACCCCAGCTGTCATCAGCACACGAGCACCGTGGAGCGTGACGGCTGGGGTTCGTCACCAGAATGGAAGGGGTTAATTGGTGTGCGCTTACAACCCCACTTCTTTTCGCAGCATATATGAGACAGAAAGCTGGCCTTGTACAATGAGACAGAAAGCGGGCTGTAAGCATTGCATGCAGCACAGTGTGCGCCCTCGTACAGTTAGACAACCAAGAAGCTGGGGGCACTGCATGCAGCCGCACTGTGAGGCCTTGTACAGTGTGACAACAAACAGACTGTGAGCACTGCATACAGCAGCACTGTGAGGCCTCGTACAATGAGGCAACAAACAGGTTATGAGAGCAGCAAGAAGCCAATGGCACAGCCTTATGGAGTAAGACAGCACACAAGCTCTGAGCACTGTATGCAACCACAGTGTGTGGGATCTCGTACAGTGAAACAACAGGCAGCATGTGAGAACTGCATGCAGCTGCAGCGTGTGGCATCGTACAGTGAGACAGCGAGAGGGCTGCGAGTACTGCAGGCCAGGCAGCCCACAGTGATGCATCGTACAGTGAGAGAGTAAGAAGGCTGTAACCACAGCATGCACTGCAACCTCTTGCAGTGAGAAAGCGAGCAGAATGCGAGTACTGCAGTCCAGGCAGCCCAATGTGATGCACCGTACAGTGAGAGAGTGGGAAGGCTGTAAGCACAGCATGCACTGCAGCCTCATGCAGTGAGACAGTGAGCAGGCTGTAAGTACTGCAGTCCAGGCAGCCCCAACCTGATGCATCGTACAGTGAGAGAGTGGGAAGGCTGTAAGCACAGCAAGCACTGCAGCCTTATGCAGTGAGGCAGTGAGCAGACTGTGAGTACTGCAGTCCAGGCAGCCCCAATGTGATGCACCGTACAGTGAGAGAGTGGGAAGGCTGTAAGCACAGCAAGCACTGCAGCCTTATGCAGTGAGTGGGCTGTGAGTACTGCAGTCCAGGCAGCCCAATGCGATGCATCTTACAGTGAGAGAGTGGGAAGGCTGTAAGCGCAGCATGCACTGCAGCCTCATGCAGTGAGGCAGCGAGCAGGCTGTAAGTACTGCAGTCCAGGCAGCCCCCATGTGATGAATCGTACAGCGAGAGAGTGGGAAGGCTGTAAGCACAGCATGCACTGCAGCCTCATGCAGTGAGACAGTGAGCGGGCTGTGAGTACTGCAGTCCAGGCAGCCCAATGTGATGCATCGTACAGCGAGAGAGTGGGAAGGCTGTAAGCACAGCAAGCACTGCAGCCTTATGCAGTGAGGCAGCGAGCAGGCTGTGAGTACGGCAGTCCAGGTAGCCCAATGTGATGCATCGTACAGTGAGAGAGTGGGAAGGCTGTAAGCACAGCAAGCACTGCAGCCTTATGCAGTGAGGCAGCGAGCAGGCTGTGAGTACGGCAGTCCAGGTAGCCCAATGTGATGAATCTTACAGTGAGAGAGTGGGAAGGCTGTAAGCACAGGATGCACTGCGGCCTCATGCAGTGAGACAGCGAGCAGACTGCGAGTACTGCAGTCCAGGCAGCCCGATGCGATGCATCGTACAGTGAGAGAGTGCACAGGCTGTAAGCGCAGCATGCACTGCAGCCTCATGCAGTGAGACAGTGAGCAGGCTGTAAGTACTGCAGTCCAGGCAGCCCCCATGTGATGAATCGTACAGCGAGAGAGTGGGAAGGCTGTAAGCACAGCATGCACTGCAGCCTCATGCAGTGAGGCAGCGAGCAGGCTGTGAGTACGGCAGTCCAGGCAGCCCAATGTGATGAATCTTACAGTGAGAGAGTGGGAAGGCTGCAAGCACAGCATGCACTGCAGCCTCATGCAGTGAGACAGCGAGCAGGCTGTGAGTACTGCAGTCCAGGCTGCCCAATGTGATGAATCTTACAGTGAGAGAGTGGGAAGGCTGTAAGCACAGCATGCACTGTAGCCTCATGCAGTGAGACAGTGAGCAGGCTGCGAGTACTGCAGTCCAGGCAGCCCAATGTGATGCATCGTACAGTGAGAGAGTGGGAAGGCTGTAAGCACAGCATGCACTGCAGCCTCATGCAGTGAGACAGTGAGCAGACTGTGAGTACGGCAGTCCAGGCAGCCCAATGTGATGAATCTTACAGCGAGAGAGTGGGAAGGCTGTAAGCACAGGATGCACTGCGGCCTCATGCAGTGAGACAGTGAGCAGGCTGCGAGTACTGCAGTCCAGGCAGCCCCCATGTGATGAATCTTACAGTGAGAGAGTGGGAAGGCTGTAAGCACAGCATGCACTGCAGCCTCATGCAGTGAGGCAGCGAGCAGGCTGTGAGTACGGCAGTCCAGGCAGCCCCCATGTGATGCATCGTACAGTGAGAGAGTGCACAGGCTGTAAGCGCAGCATGCACTGCAGCCTCATGCAGTGAGACAGTGAGCAGGCTGTGAGTACTGCAGTCCAGGCTGCCCAATGTGATGAATCTTACAGTGAGAGAGTGGGAAGGCTGTAAGCACAGCATGCACTGCAGCCTCATGCAGTGAGGCAGCGAGCAGGCTGTGAGTACGGCAGTCCAGGCAGCCCCAACCTGATGCATCGTACAGTGAGAGAGTGCACAGGCTGTAAGCGCAGCATGCACTGCAGCCTCATGCAGTGAGACAGTGAGCAGGCTGTGAGTACTGCAGTCCAGGCTGCCCAATGTGATGAATCTTACAGTGAGAGAGTGGGAAGGCTGTAAGCACAGCATGCACTGCAGCCTCATGCAGTGAGGCAGCGAGCAGGCTGTGAGTACGGCAGTCCAGGCAGCCCCCATGTGATGCATCGTACAGTGAGAGAGTGCACAGGCTGTAAGCACAGCATGCACTGTAGCCTCATGCAGTGAGACAGCTAACAGACTGTGAGTACGGCAGTCCAGGCAGCCTCAATGTGATGCATCGTACAGCGAGAGAGTGGGAAGGCTGTAAGCACAGCATGCACTGCAGCCTCATGCAGTGAGACAGTGAGCAGGCTGTGAGTACTGCAGTCCAGGCTGCCCAATGTGATGAATCGTACAGCGAGAGAGTGGGAAGGCTGTAAGCACAGCATGCACTGTAGCCTCATGCAGTGAGACAGTGAGCAGGCTGTGAGTACGGCAGTCCAGGCAGCCCCAATGTGATGCATCGTACAGTGAGAGAGTGGGAAGGCTGTAAGCACAGCATGCACTGCGGCCTCATGCAGTGAGACCGTGAGCAGGCTGTGAGTACTGCAGTCCAGGCAGCCCAATGTGATGAATCTTACAGTGAGAGAGTGGGAATGCTGTAAGCACAGCATGCACTGTAGCCTCATGCAGTGAGACAGCGAGCAGGCTGTGAGTACTGCAGTCCAGGCAGCCCCAATGTGATGCATCGTACAGTGAGAGAGTGCACAGGCTGTAAGCACAGTATGCACTGCGGCCTCATGCAGTGAGGCAGCGAGCAGGCTGTGAGTAGTGGCAGTGGCTCTAGGGACCCTATTCACCGGTTTGGTAGTAATAACCAGTGGAGTGCAGTATCATCTCTGACCCCAGTGCAGTGAGGCCTCGTGTAGTGAACAGGCTGTGATGCAAAAAAAAGGCAAATGACCTGCTCCAGGCTGATCTCATACCGCGCGTGTCATGCATGCTGGCGCATACATCGGAAACTGTGGCAGCCATTTTGGATGTTTACATTTGTCGTTCCAAGGTGGCAGAAGTTGTAGTGGTAAATATGACATACAAAGGTACGTGAAAGCCCATTTTAAAGAAAGGACCCGTAGCAGAGTGCTACTGCTGGGCCCTCACAAACTGTTAAAATACAAATATAGATGTGTGAATAAAAGGGGAGGTGGTAGAGCAGGGCAATCAATTGAAAGCTGCAAAGGGGAGGAGCAGAGGGAGCAGGAGTGTGAGTGAGCAAGGGAAGAGCGGAGCGATACAAAATGTTGATCAATCACAGCCGGTGAGGTGGGGGGGCAACAAGTGAGCTGGGGGAGCAGGAAGAAGGCAGATCAAAATGGAGACCCGGGAGCGGGAATGTGGGCGGGAAAGCAGCTCACCCAGGAGAGGGCAGGAACATACATCCACCTACATGAGTTACTGAGAGCAAAAGAAACCAACATTGACAAGGCCAATAGTTCTGGTACTTGCTGGATACTTTTGGATTGGTCAATGCTTATTTTCTTTTGTCATAGGTTTTGCAAATCTGGGGAAACTCTCAGGCCCTCAGCAATCTAAGAGAAATTACCTGTGTCGCTGCCCCCCCCCCCCTCCCACCTCCCTGCCCCAGGCAGCCTCGCTTGTGCAGTTCTCTATATTTAAATCCAGTCCCTCAGAAAGCAGGTGTTGGGCAGCACATCAATGCCAGATAGGTCCAGCTAAGAAATATAATGTGAAAGGTGTGGCCTGACCCTTGGGCTGCCAAGGTGTGTTATAGCTGGCGCTTGGGCCCCAGGCCAAGAAGTTCTTTGAGTGTTTCCATTTGTCGTGTGCGTACTGTCGATCACTCTCTGACCGGTCAGGTGGCTAGGGACGAATAACAACCCTGTCCTTTCCTCTCTTCCAGTCCCAGACAGCGTTGTGGTCAGGGTCCTTACGAAACACCTCAGCAAACTGGAGGCGGCCACGCGGGGGTGGGTTCTGCACCGATACCCTTTGGACGTCGAACAGGCTGGCCTGCTCACCGATTCCGGCTTTGTGCCCAACAGGTGAGCCATGTTTGTATCCTTGTGTGTTGCGTTGCACTTTTTGTTTGTAGTGTCATTATCCTCATACACTTGTGAAGGCGGACATGACGTCGTCCATGAATGATCGGTTTCAGGATCCTGGAGTTGCACCGTCTTTGTCAAGGTGACCAAGATAATATGGCTACATTTTCACCTCTAGTTTAGCCACATTTACACCAATCTGGTACTGCCTAGGAACTGCCACCCTATGACGTGGCTCTCAAACGTGGGCCAAGTACAGCGTTTCCGCACTTGACTCATACGGTAGCGAGGACGAGCAGTCAAAGGCTTTACAGGAAGGTAATGTGGGGCTCAACAGGTCTGAACTCAATAGTCAACCAACAGATTCAATCACTTACTCTCTGGCCCAGTTTAATGTTTTTTGGCAAAAAAGTAATCTCCCTTCAAAACAAAAAACTGCACAATTCGATGAGGTTGGAGTTAGAGGGTTGCAACCTCGCTGATGAGTTCTAGGGAGGTGCTACCTACTCACAGGGACTCTCCTTGCCCCCCTCCATATCAGGCCTGCAGGCAAACCCTCGGCTTCCTCAGGGAGATGCGGAGACATCTGGTGAGATCCTCTTACCCCTGGCAGTCTGTCAGTCATGCAGACACCAGCTCTGCTTAAACAGCAGCTCCTGCAGTACTCTCCAGAGCTCACCCTTTCTTGATCATGAAATGGACAGAGTGGGTGGTTTGGGTTCCACTTTTACACTCAGTTTCAGACTGCGGATCCACTGCCTATGGTCCTGGAGCAGTTTTGGGGCGGGTCTCTTTCAAATGCCATTCTCTGCTTGTAGTGATCAGCCTTTGTGTGGTGATGGCTCTCCCTGTAGGCACTGGTGATGCTGGATCCCATCAGGAGTATCCAACATGTGGGTGCAATGAAGAGTAGAGGCTGCACCTGGCTCCAGCCTTCCTGGAGGTGCAGTCGGGGACCTTAAAAAGGGAAGGCCCTGCCTGGAATCTTCCCCGCCTTTAACAACAGACTTTGCCAAGTCACCCCCACCCCTACTATCTATCGAATGACAGTAATCCGGAAAACCTAATGAGCAGTCCCCAGCTACAAGTTCCTTTTGGAATTTTTAAGGGTAGTCCTGTAACAATGACCCCTCAGTTCAGTTTCTGTGTCTCACCCTACGGCCACAGGAGGACAACACTTCACTGCCACTGTTTGAGGAAGCTGGATCTATCTGCTGAACCTGTCTTTCATCTTTGCATTATTGTACCTTGCAGAATGGATCCCACATTGCACACAGTCTCAGTGCCTTGGATGTGAAGCACAAACACATTGTACGTATGCACTTGACATGCAAGCGGAAGGTCTGCGCAAGGGTCTGGGCCCCACATTGAAGCAGAAATGTACACAGATGGGGCCAGCAGTTCACACTCGCCTCAGACACAGAAAAAGGTCTATTCAGGGCCATTAATCCCCAAAGCTCAGTAGCTGCCACCACTGCTTCATGTTAACACCCCAGGACATGAACAGTTGTCACATGTCAGCAAAGGACAGCGCGCTTGGGGCACCCCTGCTGGTCTGGACCTTAGCATTACCGGGGCAGGCGTAGGCCATTAATGCACGTAGTAGAGTATCCTGGTAACTTGGCCAGTGAGAAGTCAGAAATGTTCTTGCAGTCGAGTCCTCGGGACGGTGATACACATCCATAGACCATGAGGGGACATTCCCGTCCAAACACTATTCCAGTAAGAGAGCATGCCACCATAATGCCCACTTTGTCTTCCCTGACAATAAGAAACTGAAGCATGGTGGTTGGTCCATAGTTTGGGGTTTGTTTACCTCTGGTGCACTCGGTCGAGAGGGAGGGCATCCAATGCCAGGATTTTTCATAATATTTGCTGATGTTTTGAGTCTTGTCAGATAACTGTTGTTTCTGGTCTGTCTGTGTCTGATTATGAGCCTTGCATTGCCTCTCCTGGTGTTTTTGTCTCTCAGGACCGGCTTCATACCAGTGTAGAGAGCATCACGTCACGCTAACATTACTTTTAGACAATGCCATGTCATCTCTAAAGCATGCTCTATTGATGCCGATTCATCTGCCTCTTGTAACCATGTGTGGTCATTCTAAAACTCCAGGCTACATTCACCTGCCATGCACACCCTGCTTCTCGCTTACAGGACTGTCGCCCCATCAGTAGACCGCTGTGCTTAACATCAAATGTCAGCTCTGGTTTAAAGGATAATTAACTATTTGGATGCCCAGCCCACCGAAACCAAAATGTACCATGCATACTCGCTATACGTACATTATAGGTAACCCTTACAATATGCACCCAACATACTTCCAATATCCCATAATCTGTGTCATTTGCTATCCAGAGGCACTGAACAAAATCACCGCCTGAAATCCTTCCACATACACGTAGTAATGGTCTTTCTCAGACAGTAAAGTGTTGTCCTGTAGATTAGAGTGAGGTGGACTGGAGTGGCAGGGTGTTGTAAAGTGGAGTGGCATAGAGTGGCGTAGTAGATTGGAGTACTGTGTCCTAGAGCACAGTGGAGTAGAGTGATGTAGAGGGAGTTGCGTAGAGTGTTGCATAGTGGCATAGAGTGGAGTAGATCATTCTAGAGTGAAGGTACATACAGTAAAGTAAAGTGTTGTAGAGAGGAGTGGCGTGGCGTACAGTTGATTAAAGTGTCATAGAGTGGCGTAGGGTGTTGTGTTGTACAGTGGAGGGGCATGGCGTACAGTGGAGTCACATGTCATAGAGTGGCATGTTGTAGAGTTGAGTATGCTACAGTGGAGTGGAGTGGAGTGTCGTAGAGCCAAGTGGAGTGGCGTAGATTGGAGTGGCATTTCATAGAGTAGCGTAGAGTGGAAAGGCATAGATTGGAGTGGCATGTCATAGAGTAGCGTAGAGTGGAAAGGCATAGAGTGGAGTGGCATGTCATAGAGTAGCGTAGAGTGGAAAGGCATAGATTGGAGTGGCATGTCATAGAGTAGCGTAGAGTGGAAAGGCATAGATTGGAGTGGCATGTCATAGAGTAGCGTAGAGTGGAAAGGCATAGATTGGAGTGGCATGTCATAGAGTAGCGTAGAGTGGAAAGGCATAGAGTGGAGTGGCATGTCATAGAGTAGCGTAGAGTGGAAAGGCATAGAGTGGAGTGGCATGTCATAGAGTAGCGTAGAGTGGAAAGGCATAGATTGGAGTGGCATGTCATAGAGTAGCGTAGAGTGGAAAGGCATAGATTGGAGTGGCATGTCATAGAGTAGCGTAGAGTGGAAAGGCATAGATTGGAGTGGCATGTCATAGAGTAGCGTAGAGTGGAAAGGCATAGATTGGAGTGGCATGTCATAGAGTAGCGTAGAGTGGAAAGGCATAGATTGGAGTGGCATGTCATAGAGTAGCGTAGAGTGGAAAGGCATAGATTGGAGTGGCATGTCATAGAGTAGCGTAGAGTGGAAAGGCATAGATTGGAGTGGCATGTCATAGAGTAGCGTAGAGTGGAAAGGCATAGATTGGAGTGGCATGTCATAGAGTAGCGTAGAGTGGAAAGGCATAGATTGGAGTGGCATGTCATAGAGTAGCGTAGAGTGGAAAGGCATAGATTGGAGTGGCATGTCATAGAGTAGCGTAGAGTGGAAAGGCATAGATTGGAGTGGCATGTCATAGAGTAGCGTAGAGTGGAAAGGCATAGATTGGAGTGGCATGTCATAGAGTAGCGTAGAGTGGAAAGGCATAGAGTGGAGTGGCATGTCATAGAGTAGCGTAGAGTGGAAAGGCATAGATTGGAGTGGCATGTCATAGAGTAGCGTAGAGTGGAAAGGCATAGAGTGGAGTGGCATTTCATAGAGTAGCGTAGAGTGGAAAGGCATAGAGTGGAGTGGCATGTCATAGAGTAGCGTAGAGTGGAAAGGCATAGATTGGAGTGGCATGTCATAGAGTAGCGTAGAGTGGAAAGGCATAGAGTGGAGTGGCACGTCATAGAGTAGCGTAGAGTGGAAAGGCATAGATTGGAGTGGCATTTCATAGAGTAGCGTAGAGTGGAAAGGCATAGATTGGAGTGGCATGTCATAGAGTAGCGTAGAGTGGAAAGGCATAGAGTGGAGTGGCATGTCATAGAGTAGCGTAGAGTGGAAAGGCATAGATTGGAGTGGCATGTCAGAGTAGCGTAGAGTGGAAAGGCATAGAGTGGAGTGGCATGTCATAGAGTAGCGTAGAGTGGAAAGGCATAGATTGGAGTGGCATGTCAGAGTAGCGTAGAGTGGAAAGGCATAGAGTGGAGTGGCATGTCATAGAGTAGCGTAGAGTGGAAAGGCATAGATTGGAGTGGCATGTCATAGAGTAGCGTAGAGTGGAAAGGCATAGAGTGGAGTGGCATGTCATAGAGTAGCGTAGAGTGGAAAGGCATAGATTGGAGTGGCATTTCATAGAGTAGCGTAGAGTGGAAAGGCATAGATTGGAGTGGCATGTCATAGAGTAGCGTAGAGTGGAAAGGCATAGAGTGGAGTGGCATGTCATAGAGTAGCGTAGAGTGGAAAGGCATAGATTGGAGTGGCATGTCAGAGTAGCGTAGAGTGGAAAGGCATAGAGTGAAGTGGCATGTCATAGAGTAGCGTAGAGTGGAAAGGCATAGATTGGAGTGGCATGTCAGAGTAGCGTAGAGTGGAAAGGCATAGAGTGGAGTGGCATGTCATAGAGTAGCGTAGAGTGGAAAGGCATAGATTGGAGTGGCATGTCATAGAGTAGCGTAGAGTGGAAAGGCATAGAGTGGAGTGGCATGTCTTAGAGTAGCGTAGAGTGGAAAGGCATAGAGTGGAGTGGCATGTCATAGAGTAGCGTAGAGTGGAAAGGCATAGATTGGAGTGGCATGTCATAGAGTAGCGTAGAGTGGAAAGGCATAGAGTGGAGTGGCATGTCATAGAGTAGCGTAGAGTGGAAAGGCATAGAGTGGAGTGGCATGTCATAGAGTAGCGTAGAGTGGAAAGGCATAGAGTGGAGTGGCATGTCATAGAGTAGCGTAGAGTGGAAAGGCATAGATTGGAGTGGCATGTCATAGAGTAGCGTAGAGTGGAAAGGCATAGAGTGGAGTGGCATGTCATAGAGTAGCGTAGAGTGGAAAGGCATAGATTGGAGTGGCATTTCATAGAGTAGCGTAGAGTGGAAAGGCATAGATTGGAGTGGCATGTCATAGAGTAGCGTAGAGTGGAAAGGCATAGAGTGGAGTGGCATGTCATAGAGTAGCGTAGAGTGGAAAGGCATAGATTGGAGTGGCATGTCAGAGTAGCGTAGAGTGGAAAGGCATAGAGTGGAGTGGCATGTCATAGAGTAGCGTAGAGTGGAAAGGCATAGATTGGAGTGGCATGTCATAGAGTAGCGTAGAGTGGAAAGGCATAGAGTGGAGTGGCATGTCATAGAGTAGCGTAGAGTGGAAAGGCATAGAGTGGAGTGGCATGTCATAGAGTAGCGTAGAGTGGAAAGGCATAGAGTGGAGTGGCATGTCATAGAGTAGCGTAGAGTGGAAAGGCATAGATTGGAGTGGCATGTCATAGAGTAGCGTAGAGTGGAAAGGCATAGAGTGGAGTGGCATGTCATAGAGTAGCGTAGAGTGGAAAGGCATAGAGTGGAGTGGCATGTCATAGAGTAGCGTAGAGTGGAAAGGCATAGATTGGAGTGGCATGTCATAGAGTAGCGTAGAGTGGAAAGGCATAGAGTGGAGTGGCATGTCATAGAGTAGCGTAGAGTGGAAAGGCATAGATTGGAGTGGCATGTCATAAAGTAGCGTAGAGTGGAAAGGCATAGATTGGAGTGGCATGTCATAGAGTAGCGTAGAGTGGAAAGGCATAGAGTGGAGTGGCATGTCATAGAGTAGCGTAGAGTGGAAAGGCATAGATTGGAGTGGCATGTCATAGAGTAGCGTAGAGTGGAAAGGCATAGATTGGAGTGGCATGTCATAGAGTAGCGTAGAGTGGAAAGGCATAGAGTGGAGTGGCATGTCATAGAGTAGCGTAGAGTGGAAAGGCATAGAGTGGAGTGGCATGTCATAGAGTAGCGTAGAGTGGAAAGGCATAGAGTGGAGTGGCATGTCATAGAGTAGCGTAGAGTGGAAAGGCATAGAGTGGAGTGGCATGTCATAGAGTAGCGTAGAGTGGAAAGGCATAGATTGGAGTGGCATGTCAGAGTAGCGTAGAGTGGAAAGGCATAGAGTGGAGTGGCATGTCATAGAGTAGCGTAGAGTGGAAAGGCATAGAGTGGAGTGGCATGTCATAGAGTAGCGTAGAGTGGAAAGGCATAGAGTGGAGTGGCATGTCATAGAGTAGCGTAGAGTGGAAAGGCATAGATTGGAGTGGCATGTCATAGAGTAGCGTAGAGTGGAAAGGCATTGATTGGAGTGGCATGTCATAGAGTAGCGTAGAGTGGAAAGGCATAGATTGGAGTGGCATGTCATAGAGTAGCGTAGAGTGGAAAGGCATAGATTGGAATGGCATGTCAGAGTAGCGTAGAGTGGAAAGGCATAGAGTGGAGTGGCATGTCATAGAGTAGCGTAGAGTGGAAAGGCATAGATTGGAGTGGCATGTCAGAGTAGCGTAGAGTGGAAAGGCATAGAGTGGAGTGGCATGTCATAGAGTAGCGTAGAGTGGAAAGGCATAGATTGGAGTGGCATGTCATAGAGTAGCGTAGAGTGGAAAGGCATAGATTGGAGTGGCGTGTGCTAGAGTGGAGTGTCATAGAGAAAAGTGAGTGCGATGGCGTAGAATGAAGTGGGGTGTCATAGAGTGGTGTAGCGTGGAGTGACATAGAGTGAAGCTGCGTGTCGTAGTAGAGTGGCATGTTGAAGAGTGGAGTGACGTGGAGTAGAGTGTCATAATGCTGAGTGGAATGGAGTGGGGTAGAGGGGTGTGGGGTGGCGTAGAATGAAGTGACGTGTCATAGAGTGGAGTAGAGTGTTGCGAGTGGACGATGAATGTTGTGGTAGCGTACTGCCTTTACAGACAACACATTTTCAGTTGAAATGACCATTACACTTGCACAGACCATTAATCCTTTTTGGACATGACAGCACCAAAGCAATAATGCTGCAATGTGCCACCGAAACCAACAGCACTGTGAGGTGCCGCACCAACATTCACTCTAGAACCACTCCAATGAACCCTGCATGTATCTACACCCACTAATCTGCATCAGCATTACCTACCGAGAGCATCTGGCGCACATGAACAAAGCTCCTTGCTGTGGTCAAGTCCTGGTCAAGAGGCCGTCCAATCAAATCCTCTGGAAGACCCACCCACACACATACAACACTGCAGAGTTCTTCCAAGATCAGTGTCTTTTTACTTCCACGGTAACCTACACAAACCACTTCTAAACTAAACATGGAACACACTTCTACTAACCACACAACAAAATAAAAGCCACAATCAAGTGTTGGCATTCCTAGGTCCACGCAAAAAGATACCCAGATTGATTAAGCGCCTAAAAGCCATAACAATCGTGTAAAGTGAAGCGCAAACGACAATAACAAAACATCGTTTGCTAGTCTTTCTGCTGGCAAGGGGCCTATCTTATATATTTGCCTCTAAGTGTTGTGACTTTTTTACTGAGGAGAGACCTGAGCACATGGAGATAAAGTGATCTGCTTCAGATCACACGTTTTGGCGGATGCAGAAACCTGCATAAGGGCTCCAGTCTTCCATGGTCAGGCACTACCACTAAATACACCCCTAGCCAGATTGGCAGTGCCCTCTGCCCCTCTGACGCAGGATAACAGGAGTGTTTGGCAATTTATTTCTAGTTGTTCGCATTTGTTACAGAGATTCTGAGGTAGTTATATTAGTTTTATGTGAGTGTAGTGTAGTGTTGCTGTAGCTCAAACCACATCTTTGCCAGGATTCATAAAGCTTTCCAATTGAGTGCAAATTCCTGGCTCTGACTGGTTTTGATATGGTTTTTTTGGGCCTGCGCATGAGTTACTATTGTGTCCATGGCAGCAAGAGTGGGCAGAAAGTCTGGGGAGTCTTTCTAGGCAGGGGCGGCTCCTCCACTACGGTGGAGGGGCATCGCCCCACTGCTGAAACGCAGCAGGCAGAAGAAAAATAAAATGACAGTAAAACAATTATATTGTCATTTTATTTTTTACTTCTAATCCGCGAGTCTAGGGCCGGGACGGGCCTTGTCACGTCAGCAGCAGTGGGAGGGAGTGGAGGGGTGGAGGGGCAGTGGGGTGCTATGCACCGGATGTGTGCATGTTGGTTTGGCCGGCTGTTCACGGCCGGCCAAACCGACATGCACACTTTGATATCGCAACAAGAACAATTGGGGATGAAGGCTAAGATGCCTGCACCGGTACTAAAGTCCCCAGAGTAAATATCTAATATGATGAAGGTGCAAATGGCCTAGAACATAATCCCCTATGTCCCATTAGTGAGAGAAGTGAGACAAATCCCCTACTTCCTCAACAAAAATATGCACAAAAACGGCCCTGCACCCTTCAAATGTTTAACACAATGCTTGGTAAAGTTTGTAACATTATTCACATCATTAACAATTTCAATCGTTTTCCCATGAAGTTCAGATGAAGGCTCTTCAGTTTAAAAAAGGGTTCTTTATTCAGATTTCTTTATACAACAGATAGCCAACGCGTTTCGTCCGTTACCGGACTTCTTCAGGCTTTTGACTTCCTTATAGTGTTCGCATTTCAAATCCTTACATATTGATAAAAATCAGTGAATTTGAAAGAAACTGGTATATGTGCTCCAGTGGCGTTTTAAAATTCAAGAGTATTACGAGCAACGTCACCTGGCCGAAATGGGACAAGATATGGCTGGCTCTAGCAAGTATGGTAGCCAAGAGAAATATAGCAAGGTTATGGGGAAGTAACCTTGTGCCAACGGTGGAGGAGTGGGAGCGGGATCTGGACTGGTGCCAATGGGCTGAAAAGGTTATCTATAAAAGCCGTGGTTGCCCCAAGAAATGGGAGAAAATATGGGTGGCTTGGAGGCGGTACAGGGGAGAGTTGATGGATTCCCAGCTGTATTTCTTGACTGTTTGGTTTATGCTGATGTCCTGTGTCACCCGGCCTGCGTTGAGCCACACGGGCTGCTACTGTGGATCAAGATGGACACAACAGGGATTCGGAGGGATAAGGGGGGAGCGAACTGTGGACGATGATTGCAGATGATCTGACATATTTCTGTGGCAATTGGGGCGCCTTTGCTGTTACATCAATGTCTGTTCAGGGGCTTGATCTTTGTATGTAGGTCCAATTATTTACAGTGATTTTATGATTAATTCTATTTGTAATGGTCAATGAACTCCCGCTACTACCCGATGTGCAATGTTATGGAGCTGGTTATTCTAATAAAAAGATTATTTAAAAAAAAAAAAATGTCAAGAGTAATTTCACAACAAGAGGTGTAGATCCTCAAATGTAAGCGGTCATC
The DNA here is from genome assembly GCF_964261635.1 of Lissotriton helveticus. Lineage (NCBI taxonomy): Eukaryota > Metazoa > Chordata > Amphibia > Caudata > Salamandridae > Lissotriton > Lissotriton helveticus. Next base: position 2,112,523,564 of record NC_136065.1, read on the forward strand.
TGGTTACTTGGGAAAACAATTGAAATTGTTAATGATGTGAATAATGTTACGAACTGCATTGTGTTAAACATTTGAAGGGTGCAGGGCCGTTTTTGTGAACACTTGGATATCTCGAGGCTGTTCCTTTGGAGATATCCCCAGTGCTCAGGACACGGGCTCCCACTCCCTGTTGGAGCGTGAGACTGGACCGCTCCGCCCAATCCCAGTGCTTCTCTCATGCTGGGAGTAATATTGGAGCTATCCCGAGGGCACAGGTTCTCACTCCCTGCGGGAGCGTGAGACTGGACCGCCCCGCCCAATCCCAGCGCTTCTCTCATGCTGGGAGTAATATTGGAGATATCCCCAGTACTCAGGGCACGGGCTCCCACTCCCTGCTGGAGCGTGAGACTGGACCGCTCCGCCCAATCCCAGCACTTCTCTCATGCTGGGAGTAATATTGGAGATATCCCCAGTACTCAGGGCACGGGCTCCCACTCCCTGCTGGAGCGTGAGACTGGACCGCTCCGCCCAATCCCAGCACTTCTCTCATGCTGGGAGTAATATTGGAGATATCCGCAGTGCTCAGGGCTCAGGCTCCCACTCCCTGCTGGAGCGTCAGACTGGACCGCTCCGCCCAATCCCAGCACTTCTCTCATGCTGGGAGTAATATTGGAGATACCCCAGTGCTCAGGGCACGGGCTCCCACTCCCTGCTGGAGCGTCAGACTGGACCGCTCCGCCCAATCCCAGCACTTCTCTCATGCTGGGAGTAATATTGGAGATATCCCCAGTACTCAGGGCACAGGCTCCCACTCCCTGCTGGAGCGTGAGACTGGACCGCCCGTCCAATCCCAGTGCTTCTCTCATGCTGGGAGTAATATTGGAGATATCCCCAGTACTCAGGGCACAGGCTCCCACTCCCTGCTGGAGCGTGAGACTGGACCGCTCCGCCCAACCCCAGCGCTTCTCTCATGCTGGGAGTAATATTGGAGATATCCCCAGTGCTCAGGGCACGGGCTCCCACTCCCTGCTGGAGCGTGAGACTGGACCGTTCCGCCCATCCCCAGCGCTTCTCTCATGCTGGGAGTAATATTGGAGATATCCCCAGTGCTCAGGGCAAGGGCTCCCACTCCCTGCTGGAGCGTGAGACTGGACCGCTCCGCCCAATCCCAGCGCTTCTCTCATGCTGGGAGTAATATTGGAGATATCCCCAGTGCTCAGGGCACGGGCTCCCACTCCCTGCTGGAGCGTGAGACTGGACCGCTCCGCCCAATCCCAGCGCTTCTCTCATGCTGGGAGTAATATTGGAGATATCCCCAGTGCTCAGGGCACGGGCTCCCACTCCCTGCTGGAGCGTGAGACTGGACCGCTCCGCCCAATCCCAGCGCTTCTCTCATGCTGGCAGTAATATTGGAGATATCCCCAGTGCTCAGGACACGGGCTCCCACTCCATGCTGGAGCGTGAGACTGGACCGCTCCGCCCAATCCCAGCGCTTCTCTCATGCTGGGAGTAATATTGGAGCTATCCCGAGGGCACAGGCTCTCACTCCCTGCTGGAGCGTGAGACTGGACTGCCCGTCCAATCCCAGCGCTTCTCTCATGCTGGGAGTAATATTGGAGCTATCCCGAGGGCACAGGCTCTCACTCCCTGCTGGAGCGTGAGACTGGACTGCCCGTCCAATCCCAGCGCTTCTCTCATGCTGGGAGTAATATTGGAGATATCCCGAGGGCACAGGCTCTCACTCCCTGCTGCAGCGTGAGACTGGACCGCCCGTCCAATCCCAGCGCTTCTCTCATGCTGGGAGTAATATTGGAGATATCCCCAGTGCTCAGGACACGGGCTCCCACTCCATGCTGGAGCGTGAGACTGGACCGCTCCGTCCAATCCCAGCGCTTCTCTCATGCTGGGAGTAATATTGGAGCTATCCCGAGGGCACAGGCTCTCACTCCCTGCTGGAGCGTGAGACTGGACCGCCCCGTCCAATCCCAGCACTTCTCTCATGCTGGGAGTAATATTGGAGATATCCCCAGTGCTCAGGGCACAGGCTCCCACTCCCTGCTGAGCGTGAGACTGGACCGCTCCGCCCAATCCCAGCGCTTCTCTCATGCTGGGAGTAATATTGGAGCTATCCCGAGGGCACAGGCTCTCACTCCCTGCTGGAGCGTGAGACTGGACCGCTCCGCCCAATCCCAGCGCTTCTCTCATGCTGGGAGTAATATTGGAGATATCCCCAGTGCTCAGGACACGGGCTCCCACTCCATGCTGGAGCGTGAGACTGGACCGCTCCGCCCAATCCCAGCGCTTCTCTCATGCTGGGAGTAATATTGGAGCTATCCTGAGGGCACAGGCTCTCACTCCCTGCTGGAGCGTGAGACTGGACCGCCCGTCCAATCCCAGCGCTTCTCTCATGCTGGGAGTAATATTGGAGATATCCCCAGTGCTCAGGGCTTGGGCTCCCACTCCATGCTGGAGCCTGAGACTGGACCGCTCCGCCCAATCCCAGCGCTTCTCTCATGCTGGGAGTAATATTGGAGCTATCCCGAGGGCACAGGTTCTCACTCCCTGTGGGAGCGTGAGACTGGACCGCCCCGCCCAATCCCAGCGCTTCTCTCATGCTGGGAGTAATATTGGAGCTATCCCGAGGGCACAGGCTCTCACTGCCTGCTGGAGCGTGAGACTGGACCGCCCCGTCCAATCCAAGCGCTTCTCTCATGCTGGGAGTAATATTGGAGATATCCCCAGTGCTCAGGACACGGGCTCCCACTCCCTGCTGGAGCGTGAGACTGGACCGCTCCGCCCAATCCCAGCGCTTCTCTCATGCTGGGAGTAATATTGGAGATATCCCCAGTGCTCAGGGCACGGGCTCCCACTCCCTGCTGGAGCGTGAGACTGGACCACTCCGCCCAATCCCAGCGCTTCTCTCATGCTGGGAGTAATATTGGAGATATCCCCAGTGCTCAGGACACGGGCTCCCACTCCATGCTGGAGCGTGAGACCGGACCGCTCCGTCCAATCCCAACGCTTCTCTCATGCTGGGAGTAATATTGGAGCTATCCGAGGGCACAGGCTCTCACTCCCTGCTGGAGCGTAAGACTGGACCGCCCCGTCCAATCCCAGCGCTTCTCTCATGCTGGGAGTAATATTGGAGATATCCCCAGTGCTCAGGACACGGGCTCCCACTCCCTGCTGGAGCGTCAGACTGGACCGCTCCGCCCAATCCCAGCACTTCTCTCATGCTGGGAGTAATATTGGAGATATCCCCAGTGTTCAGGGTTTGGGCTCCCACTCCCTGCTGGAGCGTGAGACTGGACCGCTCCGCCCAATCCCAGCGCCGCTCTCATGCTGGGAGTAATATTGGAGATATCCCCAGTGCTCAGGGCACGGGCTCCCACTCCCTGCTGGAGCGTGAGACCGGTCCGCTCCGCCCAATCCCAGCGCTTCTCTCATGCTGGGAGTAATATTGGAGATATCCCCAGTGCTCAGGGCTTGTGCTCCCACTCCCTGCTGGAGCGTGAGACTGGTCCACTCCACCCAATCCTAGCGCTTCTGTCATGCTGGGAGTAATACGGGCGCTATCCCCAGGGCACAGGCTCCCACTCCCTGTTTGAGCGTGAGACTGGACCGCTCCGCCCAATCCCAGCGCTTCTCTCATGCTGCGTGTAATAGCATGAGAGCATCGCTGGGATTGCGTGGGGAGTCTGGGAGCCTGTGCTCCTGGGTACTGGAGTGCCAGCCCCCGCTGTTAGGGAACGGGCACTGGAGCCATTGCTAAAGGAATTATTCAACGGTGAATATCTTGAGCAGAAATGTTCACATTGTATTAAGAAACAATTATTGATTTTGTCTTGCATGAACGCTCTTCTGTTCTATCTCTATTTGCCTCCCAGAGTAAAACAGTTTGTGTTTAACCTTTATGAACAATGTTGTATGTGGCAGAAAATAAGCCTACATGTGCATGCTTCGTGTAATAAAAGATGTGCCTCTTTTATTCTGCACATCCCATTTCTGTTTCGAAACGAGTCTTGGGGTTCAGTTATACCCCATGTTATTATTATTATTATTGTTAGTAGTAGTAGTATTTCAACTTATAAAGCGCAGCTGATACCTGTTAGACCTCCTGGCGTTGATAACCGCACGTAAGAAACAATATAAAACAGGCAGTTTTAGCATCTGCAAAGCCATGCTTTTAAAGCGTTCCTAAACCGAAGAAGATTGTGTGTCGATCGAGGAGGCTGTTTCAGGACAGGCAGCTTGAACAGAGAACCTTTGCCTCCTGAACATGATCTTCCTACTGTAGGTTGATAAGCCAGGTTAGCGTCCAGGTGAGTAGTTCTGAAAATTCTGCTGAAGATACTGGGGTCCTCTTTGAAGAAAAGCTTTGTGAACCAAGCAGAGAGCTTTTAACACAAATCTCTCAGGTCCAGGGAGCCTATGTAAATTATAAAGAGACCAGGAGGCGGATGCCGGCTTTGGAAGACCATCAGGCCTGGCTGAGGCAGTCTGGATGGGATAGAGTCGTTTAAGGAGGGATTCAGGAGCACTCAAATAATCCAGCCTGCTCCTGCTGGAGGCCTGGACCACCAAAGGACGAGCATGACTCGAGAGAAGCGGGAGAACATGACGTGGGAGCTCCAGCATGGACACGCAAGTAAACCGCAGTCTAGTGGCCTCACTGGAAAGAGTGAGTGACTCGTCAAAAAGTGGAACCCCATGTTTCTTACTGAAGTAGCAGATCTAGCGGTATTATCACCGTATTCCAGAAAAAAATTCTGCCGGACAATTTGGGAAGGCACCTTTTCACAAATTTCTCCAGAAAGTTTACCGGAAATGGCAAAAGAGAAATGGGTTGGAATTTATTCAGATTGGAAGGGCCAGTTTTTTCAATAATGGAGCCACCATGGGTTTTTATACTCCTTTCGCACTGAGCCCATCGATAAGGAGTGGTTACAGATGCCTTGCAAAGGATCAGTCAAGAAAGAAGGCTTTACTTTCCAAATCTTTGGCCTTAAGGGATCAAACGGGGATCCAGAGGATATGGAACTAGCCACCTTTGTAAAGCTATCCAAATTGATCTGCCCAAATTGGTTATCAAGAGGGAAGAAGGACTCCCGTCTAAAGGCAAATCAGACGCCCAGGTGTTTCCCACCGGGGGCATATCCAGCGACAAAGTAGTGGGGCTGAGAGGCTCTAAAATGGCCACATGAGGACTTAAACTACTGACCATACTTAAAATGTTGTTGTGACAAAAAGAACCGAGGATGTCACAGACATTGGGAACCTTGAAATCTTTGTGAGATTCAGATCGGATTTGCTAAAGAATGCGCAATAGAGGAAACAAATTAGATGAATTCAGGGCGTCCAATATTTCTTTAGCATAGGTTTCTGCTTCAGAAGCACTAAAAAGTTTTTTGTAGGATTTCAAGGATGCCTTGAGTTTGAGCTTGAGATAAGCCATATAATTTGCCTGCAAGAGTTTTTTGCACTTTTTACATTTAACCTTGGCGGCTCTAAGAGCCTAGCTCTACCAAGAAGCAGAAGGGCGTGAACGTAAGTATATTTTCTTTTCAGGTAGAACAGTGTCTAAAGCTGATTTAATCAGGTTGTCAAAGATGCTGTATTCATCATCTATAGAAGGGCTGTGTGAGGATCACTGCCTAGTAGCATGAGCATCATAGGGGTCTTATGGCATAGGTCGGACCGTGGGTGCGTGAATGCAGAGGTAGTGTAATGGCACCATTCTGTGGATTGTTACGAGTGTGGATTACTGAAATAGATTCAGAGTGGTCCCACCAAACATGCGGCTTGCAAGATCAAACACTTATTAATCCTTGACTGATTTTGTCAGGCTCCTCCTTCCAGAATCTTCGGGATTATGCTGATGCTCAAATGGGGTCCACCTCTCGACGACCCCAAGTCTGGAATGTGTATACACACAGACTGTTGGGATAGTCAAGCGAGGGAAGGAAAGGGTAGGAACAGCAGGGAGGGAGATCTGGGTGAGACAAAACAATGGAACACAACATAAGTGTATGATCATAAGCCTGTCTTTACTTATATCCCGTATCCCCACAAAAGAAGTACTAACTATCTTGCTTCCTACCTGTAAAGGAAAAAAAAGTACTCTTTTGATGCCAGAAGAGAGTAGGGTGAAAGCATGGTTCTCACATACTCTGATAAGGAAAAAAGAATACACATGAGAAGCAAGATCTAGCAACAGTGACACGTCTACATATCTCAAAAAGCTCTCTCTCTACCTACCCATAAATATCTGTGTTAACACCTGGAGTTTGCAAAGCCCCGACTGGTATGGCACCCTTATTTCTACCTCTCTCCTGGGATAGAATATTAAGAACAACCAGGATAAGATAAAGTACATAACAGGCAATGATAATACTTCTTAACAGTGCCCGCTGTAAAGTGTTAGTTCATCCAAGCGTCAACAAAGAAATAGTTCAATCCTGTTTAGGCAATTTCTCTTGGTAATGATACTTTACTTTTCGCTGTGCTGTTAGCGGATAACTCCAAAGCCATGAATTAAATGATATCCAAGAACTGAGTGTAAACAGTAATGCAAAACAAAGCTCCCCGCAAGAGACCAAAGGAACAATGGGAGAGCTAAATCCACACAATGAGGATTTACCACAATACCTCCCCCGCACAAGACTGCTACTAGCCAGCCTCTGCCAATGGGAGAGACAAACTCGCTCCTCTGGGGGAGTTAGTAAGATAGACCAGCCCTTCCCCGCAAGAGACAGCACAAGCAGTCTCGCCAACGGGGAGGCTAGAAAACGAAAGCGCTGTACGGCAAAGGTGATATCTCATCCGAGAGATCAAGGTTACTGAAAATAGGGAAACCACACTCTTACACCACTATATGAGAGGCTGCAAATACCGAAGGAGAATGTCTGGGAATCCGCCCCAGAATTATCAGCAGTGCTGGGGAGTTCCGGCTGCCATTTACTCTCTTTCCGTTGCGTGACGCCCAGAGCACGTACGACGTGCTTCCCCTAGCATGCTGGGACATGTAGTTTTCCTGAGACTAATTCTCTGGTTATCGCGCGATGACAGGCAGCGCATAACCGGAACAACTCAAAACCTGACAAATATATCAGCGCAGACATCAAAGTCACTGAAAACAACAAACTGTGTGTGCGACAAAAGCAATGGTGTAAGAAACTCAGCCAATAGTTCTGGAAAATCACAAGAAAGACCCGGTGGACAATGACAGCAATGCTGCTATGGTGAGGGAGCCCATCGTGGGCAGTGAAAGTCCAAGCAGGTCAGCCTGGGAGAGTTCAAAAAGCGTAGGGGACCACGGGTTCCCAAAGTCTTTGAATATTACGGACAGCCTGCCCCCTCTGCATAAGGCCCAAGGGAGGTGCATTGTTGTAAAACCTGCAGGTCAGGCACCGGCGAGGATTAGACTCAGTGATGGTAATAAAAAGTAGATCTGATTTCTCCACAAGCAACACATCATTGATTTCCTCAGCATGATTTACTCATGACCGTGCTTTGATTGAGTCGCTATGGATGAGAAGGTTCCTCCTGACAGGGCACATATGCAAGTCAGGGTAGGCTCCATCATCGCACTTGACTCATAAGCAAGAGGTCGGACTGCTGCATATGGGACAGTGTCATAACTCAAGCCTGAGAAGTTAGAAGATCTACTTGTGTTTGAGAAGTTTGGAGGTCTTCTTGTGTTTGAGAAGTTAGGAGGTCTACTTGTGTCTGAGAAGTTAGGAGGTCTACTTGTGTTTGAGAAGTTAGGAGATCTACTTGTGTTTGAGAAGTTAGGAGGTCTTCTTGTGTCTGAGAAGTTAGGAGATCTACTTGTGCCTGAGAAGTTAGAAGATCTACTTGTGTCTGAGAAGTTAGGAGATCTACTTGTGTTTGAGAAGTTAGGAGGTCTACTTGTGTTTGAGAAGTTAGGAGATCTACTTGTGTCTGAGAAGTTAGGAGGTCTACTTGTGTCTGAGAAGTTAGGAGGTCTACTTGTGTCTGAGAAGTTAGGAGATCTACTTGTGTTTGAGAAGTTAGGAGGTTACTTGTGTTTGAGAAGTTAGAAGATCTACTTGTGTCTGAGAAGTTAGGAGGTCTACTGGTGTCTGAGAAGTTAGGAGATCTACTTGTGTTTGAGAAGTTAGGAGATCTACTTGTGTCTGAGAAGTTAGGAGGTCTACTTGTGTCTGAGAAGTTAGGAGGTCTACTTGTGTCTGAGAAGTTAGGAGATCTACTTGTGTTTGAGAAGTTAGGAGGTTACTTGTGTTTGAGAAGTTAGAAGATCTTCTTGTGTCTGAGAAGTTAGGAGGTCTACTTGTGTCTGAGAAGTTAGGAGATCTACTTGTGTTTGAGAAGTTAGGAGGTCTACTTGCGTCTGAGAAGTTAGGAGGAGGTCTACTTGTGTTTGAGAAGTTAGGAGGTCTTCTTGTGTTTGAGAAATTAGGAGGTCTACTTGTGTCTGAGAAGTTAGGAGGTCTACTTGTGTTTGAGAAGTTAGGAGATCTACTTGTGTTTGAGAAGTTAGGAGGTCTTCTTGTGTCTGAGAAGTTAGGAGGTCTACTTGTGTTTGAGAAGTTAGGAGGTCTACTTGTGTCTGAGAAGTTAGGAGGTCTTCTTGTGTCTGAGAAGTTAGGGGGTCTACTTGTGTCTGAGAAGTTAGGAGATCTTCTTGTGTCTGAGAAGTTAGGAGGTCTACTTGTGTTTGAGAAGTTAGGAGGTCTACTTGTGTCTGAGAAGTTAGGAGGTCTTCTTGTGTCTGAGAAGTTAGGAGGTCTACTTGTGTCTGAGAAGTTAGGAGGTCTACTTGTGTCTGAGAAGTTAGGAGGTCTTCTTGTGTCTGAGAAGTTAGGAAGTCTACTTGTGTCTGAGAAGTTAGGAGGTCTACTTGTGTCTGAGAAGTTAAGCCAAGTCTTGTCCAGCCTAACAGCATCTACCTGGATTACCTTATGTGACCTGTCATGGAAGACGTGTTACCTTGTAGCTGGTAGATGGAAATCCTGGAAGCATGGCTGACGCTGTGTGCGGCACGGGCATGGACGGGTGCAGACGGGCTTGCCTTTAGAACGCCTTCCGCGGTGTGACTGCACACCACATTGCCTTAAGTACCGTATTTTCTGGCGTGTAAGTCGACTTTTTAACCCTTGAAAATCTTCTTGAAAGTCAGGGGTCGTCTTATACGCCGGGTGTCTAATTGCCAGTGTCCCAGTGTCAAGTGAAATGAGCGTGTGTTGATCTGTAAATTGTGTCCTTCAAGTAATGTGCAATGTTACAGTGCACAAGATTAGTACAGTGTACAATTGAATTCTTTTCCTTACAGATTGGATAAATTCACTCCCTGAATAGAGCAGCTGGGATTATTAATTGATTTTAAAGAACCAAGGGTGAGTGAATCACAACACAATAGAGGTTGGATAGGCCTTTTGAACATATTTGAGGTTGGATGGGTCATTAATTTCAATACCCATTGACCCATTGAAGAGGGGTAGTCTTATACGGCGAGTATAGCCCAAACCCTATATTTTAACAACAAAAGTAGGGGGGTTGTCTTATACGCCCAGTCGTCTTATACCCCGGAAAATACGGTAGGCAAGATCCTGCCCAGATATCCAAAGCTATGCCAGGCTCACAGCAGACGGCGTCCAAAATCAGTGGTTTTCAATATTAATCAGTTCTGCAGGACAGCATCCTGCATTTAGGGCTGCATAGATCTAAAGTTTAAAAGACACTTTGAGTGGCCTTTTGGAATAGTTGGTACTTTCGGAACAGTGTCCGCGATATGAGCATGAATATTGAAAGAAAACATTTTCAAGAGGAAGGACTGGTTCATTACACCCTATGTGAATTCCATCGAATTTTGTGAGGGTTGTGGTTTTTGTTCTAGACAAAAGCCCACTTCCCATCCATATGTGGATGTTAACACCACTGGGGCAACACTGGCTCCTCTGTAAGCATGGATGTCATTCAAGGGTCGCAGCTGCGACCCCTGACCTGCACTCTGCGACCCCTGGCTTCGAGTAAGCAGGGCCAGCGCGCCTAAAGCGGAAGGAAATAAAAGAGCCACTTCTTTGTAAACTCAAGGTGTGAGTGTCTGGGTGGCTGCCGGACGGGGATGTCACTGTGTGCTTTAAAACGTGCCGTGTGGCAACACTAGCTTGTCGAGCACTTTAAGCAATACAGCCAGGGAGGGTCAGGTCTGACAGAATCCAATTCCAATTAGGGTTTGGGAAACCAAGAAAGTTTGACGCTGTCCTCAATTATAAACATTACAGAGTTGCACGAAGTATGAATATGTATTGCAGTTTGCGGCAATTACACATTTTTCCTCTAATCTGGTGCCATAATTTAAATAGGGGTCTTTTTAGGTCGAAGCCTAGAGCTGCGCACATGCGCAGTCTTGCTTGCGAGATTTAGTGTTTTTGGGAGGGTTCACTAGCGGGGTTTAAACCACACCCCTCTTCCCCATTGGCTAGCGTCACCGTTTATGCTAAACGGTGGCCAGTCATTGGGAAAGAGGTTATGGTGACGTATTCTTTTCTCTTTTTCTGCCGTCCCACTTGGACAGACTGGCCTGACTTCCTGCTTGCTGAAAAGGTATGTTATCTTTATGGGGCTAAACACATGGCCCCATAAAAAACCTTTTACGCCAGCTGGAAGTCAGGGCAGTCCGTCCAAGTGGAACGGCAGAAAAAGAGAACTCTGCTTCGTGGCGAGCGCTTGTTCACTATCGCTAACATTAAAGGCAGCGCCCCCTTCCCTCTCGCCCCCTACCCCACCTTGGAAGTTGTTGTAGCACAAATGACTGTGGATGACCCTATGCGTGGTCTTGGTGTCTGTGGCGCTGACACTCTGTGTGATCTTAGTCTGACAGTGTATGATCTTTGATGAACACGGGACCTCTCCCCAGCCCAGCAAAGCGTTAAGAGAACATGCAGGTCTGCCCTGCTTGCGGTACCGAGGCGCTATGACAGCACACAGATCTGACCTGCTCACGGTACCGCGAAACTATGACAGCACACAAATCTGACCTGCTTGCGGTACCGAGGTGCTATGATGTGCTCGCTTCACCGCGGTGTTAGGACAGCCCCCAGCTCTCACCTGCTTGCACAGCTCCCCCAGCGGGCTCTCATAGGGCTCCCAGTCCCGCTGGGCGGGGGTGCTCCGGTTGGCTGAGATGTCCTGGATCTCTTCCTCCAGGTGGCGATTGGCCGCCTCCAGGCCCCTCACCCTCTCCACGTAGCTGGCCAGCCGCTCGTTCAGTCCCTGCATGGCCTCCTGGTGGTTACTGGCAGACAGCAGCGGGTCCATGCCGACCCGGAGCCCGGGCAGGGAGGCATCCATGTTGGCCTGGAGGGAACTCAAGCGGGAGGTGGAGATGCATAGCTCCCTGGGAGCGCCATACAGACTCTAGGAGCTGGAGCGTGGCGTCTGCGCATGGACACCTGGTAAGACATCTCCGGGGTGTCTGCGAGACTCTGAGCGGATCTGTCTCCTCTGGCACCTCTAGCGCTATATGAGGGGAAGCGGCACCCAGCTTTCGCTAATACTGCTCTTTTCTCTGCCCAGCAGTCCTTCTCTCTGCCCCTACTTCTCGTTTTCCTCATTCTCTCTTTAGCTACCTCCTTTCTTCATTCCCCCCATGTTTCATCTTCTGCCCCGCTTCTCGCAATTCCTCCCTCTATCCCTTTTCCTTCCGTTCCTATTTGTCCCCCTCTTCCTTCCCTCTCCCCTTCTTTCTCTCCCTTCCTTCTGCTTTACTGTATTTCTCTTCCTTCCCCTCTCTCTCTGAATACTCCTGTTCTTTCTGTTATCTTCACCAGACATCCCTCCACTCAACCTCTTTCTTTTGCTACATTCTTCCTTCCTCACCCCCCACCTCCAGTCCCTCTTTCCTCCCTTATTCCCTCTTCCGCCATCTCTTCCCGCCCCTGCCGCCTGTTGTTCCTGTCTTCCGCCCCTCACAAATCCCCTCCAATCCTTCATGCGTGAGGTGGGACCCCTTTAGAGGTGCGCCGAGCACAGCCTTAGTGACCCACGGAGGGAGGGTGTGGGGGAGAGGGGGCAGAGCCACAAGATGAGTACTCCATACACCCCTCGAGGGCCCGGGCTATGCAGATTTGCCCAGGTGAGGCTGGCCAGGTACTACCTGATTTGAAGGGTGCTGGTTGCAGGTGTACCCTGGCACGTTCCGAGGATCCAGGGTGACCCACCCCCACTCTTATTACGCCACCACCTCCAGCTGTCCAGCAGTTGGAGCTGCTCTGCCTTCTTCACTCCTGAGAGACATTGGTTCAGAGGAGCTTCACCCACACCTGGCAGGTGCCCCCAACCGAAGCCTTGCTACCACCCTTGGCAGATGCCCCCACTCTGAAGACGTTCTCCCACACCTTGCAGGTGCCCCAACCCCGAAGCCCTGCTACCACACCTGGCAGGTGCCCTCTCTGAGCAGCTCTTAGCTGGTACCCGCACCCCCAGGTGGTACTCCGAGCAGTTCTTCCCGCAGCGCCCAGTGCTCCACTTCTAGGAGCTCCAGGACTCCCCACAAGTGCCCCTCTCTTTGAAGAGCTCCCACCCCGCCTGACAGTGCCCCAGCCCACCCGGTGCCTGCGATGAGTCTGTACGGCAGCCGCTATGGGGACGATCGCGGCGGCTTCAGCAGCAGCTCCCAGGGGTCACTGTCCCTCCGCCCCGGGTCCAGCGGTGGGGTGATGGGCTACCAGCTCGGGCTCCATAGGTCCACCAGCGCCCTGACCCAGGCCTGGAATGGGTCGGGGCTCACTCGGGCCACCCCCGGCTACCTGCCCTCCTCCATGCCCACCCTGGAGATCGACCCCCAGCTGCACCAGATCCACTCCATGGAGAAGGAGCAGATGAAAGGCCTCAACAACCAGTTTGTCTCCTTCATCAACAAGGTAAGCCCTGGCTGCGGGCCTGTGGAGCTGGGGAGGAGTCAGTCACTGTTAGATCTGACATCCTTGGCGTGGGTTCCCCAACCACTTTTTCACCCTCTCACGTATGACCCCTTTCTTTTTGTGCTGGACTACGACGCGCTGCGTACTGCACCCCTGCTAACCAACGCCACAGTGAGAGTGCTGCCTTTCAAAGTATAACCACGAACAGTGTATCTGACCCAGAGTAAATGGAGCTCCAGATTAGTGTCCCTAACGTCAGGGGTATGTGAGATATTCTTGTCGAGGAATGCAGGTTAGAACCGGAACATAGAAATTACCCTTGCAGAGAAATGTCCAGATTCCTAACCTTGCAGTGGGCCCAGATGTGTAGTTGGATGTCTAGGCTATCTCCCACAGCCTGGGGGTGGCTGGCTGCTGCCAGATCAGAGAGGCGGGGTAGTCCTGGCAAGTGTCCTGATTACAACAATGCCGGACTCCCTCCTTCAAAGTACGAGGGTGCCATCTGGCCGAAAAGACCGACAACAGAGACCTGAGTGGAGGGGAACACCCTATCAGATCAAAGACTTCAAAGACTTTCTGGGATATAACTAGGGAACACTTGAACTGGAGGGCAGATCGCTTTTGGGACACGAGTGAGCCCTGCTGACCCCGTCGCGGCTCACGGATCATACCTCATGTACACGAAGCATCTCACCATCCCGAGCCCTGCTTACTTTGTCGTGGCTCGGACCTCGAGAATCGTACCGCCAGTACTTGAAGCCTTTCACCATTCCGAGCCCTTCTGACTGTGTCGCGGCTCGGACTTTGAGCATTGTACCCCTGGTACTTGAAGCCTTTCACCATCCAGAGTCCTGTTGAACGTGTCGCGGCTCGGACCTTGAGAATCGTACCTCCGGTACTTGAAGCCTTTCACCACCCCGAACCCTGCTGACTGTGTCGCGGCTCGAACCTTGAGAATCGTATCCCTGGTACTTGAAGCATTTCACCAACCCGAGCCCTGCTGACTTTGTCGCGGCTCAGACCTTGAGAATCGTACCTCCGGTACCTGAAGCATTTCACCATCCCGAGCCCTGCTGACTTTGTCATGGCTCAGACCTTGAGAATCGTACCTCCGGCACCTGAAGCATTTCACCATCCCGAGCCCTGCTGACTTTGTTGCGGCTCGGACTTTGAGAACCGTACCTCTGGTACCTGAAGCCTTTCACCACCCCGAGCCCTGCTAACTGTGTCGCGGCACGGACCTTGAGAATCCTACCTCCGGTACCTGAAGCATTTCACCATCCCGAGCCCTGCTGACTTTGACGCGGCTCGGACCCCGAGAATGGTACCTCCGGTACCTGAAGCATTTCACCATCCCGAGCCCTGCTGACTCTGTCGCGGCTCGGACCTTGAGAATCGTACCTCCGATACCTGAAGCATTTCACCATCCCGAGCCCTGCTGACTCTGTCGCGGCTCGGACCTTGAGAATCGTACCTCCGGTACTTAAAGCATTTCACCATCCCGAGCCCTGCTGACTTTGTCGCGGCTCGGACCTTGAGAATCGTAACTCCGGTACGCGAAGCATTTCACCATCCCGAGCCCTACTGACTCTGTCGCGGCTCGGACCTTGAGAATCGTACCTCCCGTACCTGAAGCATTTCACCATCCTGAGCCCTGCTGACTCTGTCGCGGCTCGGACCTTGAGGATCGTACCTCCGGTACTTGAAGCATTTCACCATCCCGAGCCCTGCTGACTTTGTCGCGGCTCGGACCTTGAGAATCGTACCTCCGGTACGCGAAGCAGTTCACCCGCCCGAGCCCTGCTGACTTTGTCGCGGCTCGAACCTTGAGAATCGCACGCCTACCCTTGGACTGTGAGTAACTGAGTCGCCCTACCTACTCGAACCCCACCCGAACCGACTTATTGTGGAAGTGTACTGCCATTGGGCCTTGTGTTAAATCAATATATAAAGATACTATATTTTCATAGAAACCCGGTGTGGTGTCTGTTCGTAGTGTGGCAAGATATCACTGTATATGATTATAAATGCTTTACACTGGCCCTCGAGGTTCAGTCTGACTGCTTGGTGATACTACTAAGGGGATAGCCCCCTATCCTAACTAGAGAAGGCTGGTCCCGGCTGGGACAGATGTACTCACCTCTGCCCCCCAGGGCACACCCAATCTAACAGTCACATGTACATCTAGCGCCTCGGAGAGGCCGGTAGGACTGGGGTCGATCAGGCAACATTTAAATCTGGGGACGCAGAAAGGACGGTAAAGCTGGCGCTGGGTCAGTCACGTGTGAACTTCCTGCATCAGGAAGGGCAATAGGGCTGAGTAGTCAGTAGTCCGTAACGTGCATGTCTGGGGTCTCTACAAGGCAAGCAAAGTTCTGTATTATTAGTCACATAACCAGGGCCATTGGCATTATGTGATAGGGGAGAGGCAAAAATGATGCAGCAAATGTGAGTAAATTATGCGGTGCAATGTCGCACATTTTGTGAAAGTAGTCATTATTTTGTCATTTTTACACTGCCTTGGTATTGTTTGCACCTCATTAGTACCAGTGTGACACCCCGAGGCAGCAATAAGCAACAGTAAGGTGACAGTCAAGCTTTGCATCGGGCCTTCCTCTTTACGGCAACACGTGTGACGTGTTGCTGCATTTTTTGTAACTTTTGGATCGCTTGAGATAGATTTTTTTTCTTTTGTTAAAATTTTTGCAGAAGACGATGAATTGTGTGGCAAAGGCAGCAAATATGCAATTATGCGAAAACCACAGCCGCACAATCCCATATTGTCAGTGGCCCTGCATATAACTGACTGGGGCGCATGACATCCGGACCTAGGCACAGCTGGTCCTGTGTCTTGCTGGATTCAGCCATTCATCCTTCTGAGGACAATAGAATCAGCATACTGGGCTGGCTGATAAGAGTGGCACATTGCCAGCCCATCCACCATTCCTTGCCAGGGTACTCACGAAGTGCAGTGTGGGGAATCGGACCGTGAAGCATTTCCAGCCAGAAGGTTTTGGGGTTCATGATTGATCTCCTCACCCTAAATATATAGCTGGGAGGCTTCATGTCCGGCTCGATTTAGGGTCACAGCAGACTCCGCCATACACAGCGGGGGGTGCTTGGAAGTCAAGCCTGTGCAGTAATGTGTAAGGGAGATGCGAGGCGGGGGGAGTGAGGGTAGGAAAGAGAGAGGAGAGAGGGTATTGTATAGCAAAGCAAATGGCTTTAACTTAATAAAAGGCAAGACCTATTGCATTTTTAGTGCTTGTTTCAGCAGTTGCCGGAAACGCACTACAGCAATGTTACCTCATACAAGAAAAAAACACAACAGGCAAACGGATTAGACACTTTTATCGGTAGTTAGCCAGTAAAAGACTCGTTTTACTTATATAAAGTCTGAAAATTAAAATAAATTTCGTTCCCACAATTCACAAAATAATCTACTTGAGAACTGCTGTATAAACGAAACATCAGAGATGGCTTTATATGGCCAAAATAATTACAAAAAGGGGGTGGTGATGGACAGAGTATCTGAGTTAATCAGAACACTCCTACCCAGTCAAGAGATCAGGGCTTGATCCATCACCGTTCAAGCCCTGATCTTTTGACTGGGTAGGAGTGTTCTGCTTAATTCAGATACTCTGTCCATCACCACCCCCTTTATGAAAGCTAAAAAACGGTGATGGATCAAGCCCTGATCTTTTGACTGGGTAGGAGTGTTCTGCTTAATTCAGATACTCTGTCCATCACCACCCCCTTTATGAAAGCTAAAAAACGGTGATGGATCAAGCCCTGATCTTTTGACTGGGTAGGAGTGTTCAGCTTAATTCAGATACTCTGTCCATCACCACCCCCTTTATGAATGGCTTTATATGGCAGCACCCTCCTTCTGGGGTTCACGCCTGCCTCCCTAGCCCCAATACTGCTAGAGATAAAGGTGACTTTATGTAAAAAGTGCATAACTTTGTGGTGTTAGGTGAGTCCGTGACAAGGGAAGTAACTGACGCCTGGTGACACAATGTGAATCGATTGCAGTTGGGCACTATTTGAGTGCCAGCCATTCACCAACGGGTTTGTGGGTAGACGTCAAGGCACGTCTTCTAGACAGCACCAACCGCTATCCTTCAACTGTCCCGATCAAGAGTATGTGGGTGGAAAATGTTACTGGGATTTGGGATACGTACTTTTAACGATATTCGCCTTTAATGTTGATTTCAGTGGTTTCTTCAGACCAAATATCATCTGACTTCACTTCCAGTGATGTAATCAGGGTTACAGGTGAGGGGATGTCACTTCCTGTGATGAACGGTGATGGATCAAACCCAGGTCTTTTGACTGGGTGTGAGTGTTTGATTGGTTCAGATGCTCCGTCCATCACCACCCTCTTTTGTACCGCTTTTGGCCGCCATAAGTGTGGCAGGGTATGCTCAGACGTGAGTCCCTTGCTCACTTTGCCACTGGATTCAAGCTATCCTGGCTGAAGACGGCTGGAATGCCCGAAACCGGTACTCGGAAGCTTGTTTCCGGTCCAGGGAAGACATGGCTTGGCAGTTCGGGCTGGACTGTTCCCATGAGGCACAGGGTCAGACTGATTTGCATATGGCCATGTCTGAACTGGGGTGGCAGAGTGGGCTAAAGAACGGTGATGGATTAAACCCAGATCTTTTGACTGGGTGTGAGTGTTTGATTGGTTCAGATGCTCCGTCCATCACCACCCCCTTTTGTGCCGCATAGGGGTCATATGGCCTGTGATGTCACTTCCGCGACCCCCAGCATTTCGGTGCCTTGCCGTCCGTGCCTGTAAGTGCCGGAACCCAGCAGACGGCAGCTGTGAGGGGACAGTTCACAGTCGCATCGTTTGCGTCCTGTCTCATCTGGCACTTATAGCGATCTTTGGCCCGTCTTTGCTAGAAACGTTTTTGTTGAACTCTTCAAACTGTGCAGCAGCAGACAGTGAATTATGTGTCACGAGGAGCCAGTCCACATTCACCCAGAACCCGTCCCAGGGGCCCCGACTGCAGTGCATCCCGTCCCAGGGGCCCCGACTGCAGTGCATCCCGTCCCAGGGGCCCCGACTGCAGTGCCTCCTGTCCCAGGGGCCCCGACTGCAGTGCATCCCGTCCCAGGGGCCCTGACTGCAGTGCATCCCGTCCCAGGGGCCCTGACTGCAGTGCATCCCGTCCCAGGGGCCCCGACTGCAGTGCATCCCGATCCCATCCCAGGGGCCCTGACTGCAGTGCATCCCGTCCCAGGGGCCCTGACTGCAGTGCAGCCCGTCCCAGGGGCCCTGACTGCAGTGCATCCCGTCCCAGGGGCCCCGACTGCAGTGCATCCCGATCCCATCCCAGGGGCCCTGACTGCAGTGCATCCCGTCCCAGGGGCCCTGACTGCAGTGCATCCCGTCCCAGGGGCCCTGACTGCAGTGCATCCCGTCCCAGGGGCCCCGACTGCAGTGCATCCCGTCCCAGGGGCCCCGACTGCAGTGCATCCCGATCCCATCCCAGGGGCCCTGACTGCAGTGCATCCCGTCCCAGGGGCCCTGACTGCAGTGCATCCCGTCCCAGGGGCCCCGACTGCAGTGCCTCCCGTCCCAGGGGCCCCGACTGCAGTGCATCCCGTCCCAGGGGCCCTGACTGCAGTGCATCCCGTCCCAGGGGCCCTGACTGCAGTGCATCCCGTCCCAGGGGCCCTGACTGCAGTGCATCCCGTCCCAGGGGCCCTGGCTGCAGTGCATCCCGTCCCAGGGGCCCCGACTGCAGTGCATCCCGTCCCAGGGGCCCCGACTGCAGTGCATCCCGTCCCAGGGGCCCCGACTGCAGTGCCTCCCGTCCCAGGGGCCCCGACTGCAGTGCATCCCGTCCCAGGGGCCCTGACTGCAGTGCATCCCGTCCCAGGGGCCCTGACTGCAGTGCATCCCGTCCCAGGGGCCCCGACTGCAGTGCATCCCGATCCCATCCCAGGGGCCCTGACTGCAGTGCATCCCGTCCCAGGGGCCCTGACTGCAGTGCATCCCGTCCCAGGGGCCCTGACTGCAGTGCATCCCGTCCCAGGGGCCCCGACTGCAGTGCATCCCGATCCCGTCCCAGGGGCCCTGACTGCAGTGCATCCCGTCCCAGGGGCCCTGACTGCAGTGCATCCCGTCCCAGGGGCCCCGACTGCAGTGCACCCCCCACAGGGGAATACGGGTAAATGCCGCGCGTTTGGGAAAATATTGTCGCTGTTTCACATATACAAGTGTTTGAACCCGAGGCACTATTCACCCCGGTGAAGGTCCCCACGTTGGGCGGCGTCCGTCAGGTTTAGACCGGTTTCGGATTCACATCCCGTTATCCCTCGCAGGGGGTCTTATTCGGGCTGAATTGGTGCATCTCAGCCGCATCTTCCCGTTGCCGGAAGAATCCGATATTTTAGCATTATTGAGGATATACAACGAAGCGAGCCAAGCAAATCTGAAATATCCAGTAACATCCGCGCTCGGCGCCGCGGAGGGTTCTTTTCCTGTGTTTACCGAAGGGGCCTCCAGTCCGCGGAGCGAGGCACAAATCCCAGACTCGGCTTATAAATTGGATCCGATGCGAGCCGTCTCCACGTCACGAGCCAGCACCGGGCTACCAGTGGCCTGGAATATATTCATATTTGTACCGGGCCTGGCCTGTGATCAGCAGCTCCTAGCTGTACAGGGCCTGCTGCGGGTGGGAAGTGTCCCTGTGATCAGCAGCTCCTAGCAGTACCTGGCCTACTGCGGGTGGGAAGTGTCCCGGTGAGCAGCAGCTCCTAGCAGTACCTGGCCTGCTGCGGGTGGTAAGTGTCCCTGTGATCAGCAGCTCCTAGCAGTACCGGGCCTGCTGTGTGTGGGAAGTGTCCCTGTGATCAGCAGCTCCTACCAGTACCTGGCCTACTGCGGGTGGTAAGTGTCCCTGAGATCAGCAGCTCCTAGCAGTACCGGGCCTGCTGCGGGTGGGAAGTGTCCCGGTGAGCAGCAGCTCCTAGCAGTACCTGGCCTACTGCGGGTGGTAAGTGTCCCTGTGATCAGCAGCTCCTAGCAGTACCGGGCCTGCTGTGTGTGGGAAGTGTCCCTGTGATCAGCAGCTCCTACCAGTACCTGGCCTACTGCGGGTGGTAAGTGTCCCTGAGATCAGCAGCTCCTAGCAGTACCGGGCCTGCTGCGGGTGGGAAGTGTCCCGGTGAGCAGCAGCTCCTAGCAGTACCTGGCCTACTGCGGGTGGTAAGTGTCCCTGTGATCAGCAGCTCCTAGCAGCAGTACCGGGCCTGCTGAGGATGGGAAGTGTCCCTGTGATCAGCAGCTCCTACCAGTACCCGGCCTGCTGCGGGTGGTAAGTGTCCCTGTGATCAGCAGCTCCTAGCAGTACCGGGCCTGCTGCGGGTGGGAAGTGTCCCTGTGATCGGCAGCTCCTAGCAGTACCGGGCCTGCTGCGGGTGGGGAGTGTCCCTGTGATCGGCAGCTCCTAGCAGTACCGGGCCTGCTGCGGGTGGGGAGTGTCCCTGTGATCGGCAGCTCCTAGCAGCAGTACCGGGCCTGCTGAGGATGGGAAGTGTCCCTGTGATCAGCAGCTCCAAGCAGTACCGGGCCTGCTGCGGGTGGGAAGTGTCCCTGTGATCAGCAGCTCCTAGCAGTACCGGGCCTGCTGCGGGTGGGGAGTGTCCCTGTGATCAGCAGCTCCTAGCAGTACCGGGCCTGCTTCGGGTGGGGAGTGTCCCTGTGATCAGCAGCTCCTAGCAGTACCGGGCCTGCTGAGGATGGGAAGTGTCCCTGTGATCAGCAGCTCCTAGCAGTACCGGCCCTGCTGCGGGTGGGAAGTGTCCCTGTGATCAGCAGCTCCTAGCAGTACCGGCCCTGCTGTAGGTGGAGAGTGTCCCAGTGATCAGCAGCTCATAGCAGTACCGGCCCTGTTGCAGGTGGGGAGTGTACCTCTGATCAGCAGCTCCTAGCAGTACAGGGCCTGCTGCGGGTGGGAAGTGTCCCAGTGATCAGCAGCTCCTAGTGGCACCGGGCCTGCTGAGGATGGGAAGTGTCCCTGTGATCAGCAGCTCCTAGCAGCAGTACCGGGCCTGCTGAGGATGGGAAGTGTCCCTGTGATCAGCAGCTCCTAGCAGCAGTACCGGGCCTGCTGAGGATGGGAAGTGTCCCTGTGATCAGCAGCTCCTAGCAGTACTGGGCCTGCTGCGGGTGGGGAGTGTCCCTGTGATCAGCAGCTCCTAGCAGTACTGGGCCTGCTACGGGTGGGGAGTGTCCCTGTGATCAACAGCTCCTGGCAGTACTGGTCCTGCTGCGGGTGGGGAGTGTCTCTGTGATCAGCAGCTCCTAGCAGTACCGGGCCTGCTGCAGGTGGGAAGTGTCCCTGTGATCAGCAGCTCCTAGCAGTACCGGGCCTGCTGCGGGTGGGGAGTGTCCCTGTGATCGGCAGCTCCTAGCAGTACCAGGCCTGCTGCGGGTGGGAAGTGTCCCTGTGATCAGCAGCTCCTAGCAGTACCGGGCCTGCTGCGGGTGGGGAGTGTCCCTGTGATCGGTAGCTCCTAGCAGTACCGGGCCTGCTGCGGGTGGGAAGTGTCCCTGTGATCAGCAGCTCCTAGCAGCAGTACCGGGCCTGCTGAGGATGGGAAGTGTCCCTGTGATCGGCAGCTCCTAGCAGTACCGGGCCTGTTGCAGGTGGGATGTGTCCCTGTGAGCAGCAGCTCCTAGCATTACCAGGTCTGCTGCGGGTGGGAAGTGTCCCTGAGATCAGCAGCTCCTAGTAGTACCAAGCCTGTTGCGGGTGGGAAATATCCCTGTGATCAGCAGCTCCTGGCGGTACTGGGCCTGCTGCGGCTTGGAAGTGTCCCTGTGATCAGCAGCTCCTAGCAGTACCGGGCCTAATGCGGGTGGGGAGTGTCCCTGTGATCGGCAGCTCCTAGCAGTACCAGACCTGCTGTGTGTGGGAAGTGTCCCTGTGATCAGCAGCTCCTAGCAGTACCGGGCCTGCTGCGGATGGGAAGTGTCCATGTGATCAGCAACTCCTAGCAGTACCGGGCCTGCTGCGGGTGGGAAGTGTCCCTGTGATCGGCAGCTCCTAGCAGTACCGGGACTGCTGCAGGTGGGATGTGTCCCTGTGAGCAGCAGCTCCTAGCATTACCAGGTCTGCTGCGGGTGGGGAGTGTCCCTGTGATCGGCAGCTCCTAGCAGTACCGACCCTGCTGCGGGTGGGAAGTGTACCTGTGATCAGCAGCTCCTAGCAGTACCGGGCCTGCTGCGGGTGGGAAGTGTCCCAGTGAACAGCAGCTCCTAGCAGTACCGGGCCTGCTGCGGGTGGGAAGTGTCCCTGTGATCAGCAGCTCCTAGCTGTACCGGGCCTGCTGTAGGTGGGGAGTGTCCCTGAGATCAGCAGCTCCTACTAGTACCGGCCCTGCTGCGGGTGGGAAGTGTCCCTGTGATCAGCAGCACCTAGCAGTACCGGGCCTGCTGCAGGTGGGAAGTGTCCCTGTGATCAGCAGCTCCTAGCAGTACCCGGCCTGCTGCGGGTGGGAAGTGTCCCTGTGATCAGCAGCTCCTGGCAGTACCGGTCCTGCTGTGGGTGGGAAGAGTCCCTGTGATCAGCAGCTCCTAGCAGTACCTGGCCTGCTGCGGGTGGGAAGTGTCCCTGAGATCAGCAGCTCCTAGTAGTACCAGGCCTGTTGTGGGTGGGAAATATCCCTGTGATCAGCAGCTCCTAGCAGTACCGGGCCTGCTGCGGATGGGAAGTATCCATGTGATCAGCAACTCCTAGCAGTACCAAGCCTGTTGCGGGTGGGAAATATCCCTGTGATCAGCAGCTCCTGGCGGTACTGGGCCTGCTGCGGCTTGGAAGTGTCCCTGTGATCAGCAGCTCCTGGCAGTACCAGACCTGCTGTGTGTGGGAAGTGTCCCTGTGATCAGCAGCTTCTAGCAGTACCAGTCCTGCTGCGGGTGGAAAATCTTCATGTTACTGCTCTTACAGTTCAGAGTTTACATGTTCATCGATGACCCCCATAAGACATTATTGACTGGGGTGGGGCGATCTTCTCGTCACCGATCTTGCAGTTCAGAGTTTACATGTTCATCGATGACCCCATAAGACATTATTGACTGGGGCGGGGCGATCTTCTTGTCACTGCTCTTACAGTTCAGAGTTCACATGTCCATCGATGACCCCCATAAGACATTATTGACTGGGGTGGGGCGATCTTCTTGTCACGGCTCTTACAGTTCAGAGTTTACATGTTCATCGATGACCCCATAAGACATTATTGACTGGGGTGGGGCGATCTTCTTGTCACTGTTCTCACAGTTCAGAGTTTACATGTCCATCGATGACCCCCATAAGACATTATTGACTGGGGTGGGGCGATCTTCTCGTCACCGCTCTTACAGTTCAGAGTTTGCATGTTCATCGATGACCCCCATCAGACATTATTGACTGGGGTGGGGCGATCTTCTTGTCACCGCTCTTACAGTTCAGAGTTCACATGTCCATCGATGACCCCCATAAGACATTATTGACTGGGGTGGGGCGATCTTCTCGTCACTGCTGTTACAGTTCAGAGTTTGCATGTTCATCGATGACCCCCATCAGACATTATTGACTGGGGTGGGGCGATCTTCTTGTCACTGCTCTTGCAGTTTAGAGTTTAAATTGTCATTAAGACCCCATAAGACATTATTGACTGGGGTGGGGCGATCTTCTTGTCACTGCTCTTACAGTTCAGAGTTTACATGTTCAATAAGGACCCCATAAGACATTATTGACTGGGGTGGGGTGATCTTCTTGTCACCGCTCTTACAGTTCAGAGTTTGCATGTTCATTAAGGTCACCAGAAGACATTATTGACTGGGGTGGGGCGATCTTCTTGTCAATGCTCTTACAGTTCAGAGTTTACATGTTCATCGATGACCCCCATCAGACATTATTGACTGGGGTGGGGCGATCTTCTCGTCACCGCTCTTACAGTTCAGAGTTTACATGTTCATTAAGGTCACCAGAAGACATTATTGACTGGGGTGGGGCGATCTTCTTGTCAATGCTCTTACAGTTCAGAGTTTACATGTTCATCGATGACCCCCATAAGACATTATTGACTGGGGTGGGGCGATCTTCTCGTCACTGCTCTTACAGGTCAGAGTTTACATGTTCATCGATGACCCCCATAAGACATTATTGACTAGGGTGGGGCGATCTTCTCGTCACTGCTCTTACAGGTCAGAGTTTACATGTTCATCGATGACCCCCATAAGACATTATTGACTGGGGTGGGGCGATCTTCTCGTCACCGCTCTTACAGTTCAGAGTTTGCATGTTCATCGATGACCCCCATCAGACATTGACTGGGGTGGGGCGATCTTCTTGTCACCGCTCTTACAGTTCAGAGTTTACATGTTCATCGATGACCCCCATCAGACATTATTGACTGGGGTGGGGTGATCTTCTCGTCACCGCTCTTACAGTTCAGAGTTTGCATGTTCATCGATGACCCCCATCAGACATTGACTGGGGTGGGGCGATCTTCTTGTCACCGCTCTTACAGTTCAGAGTTTACATGTTCATCGATGACCCCCAAAAGACATTATTGACTAGGGTGGGGCGATCTTCTTGTCACCACTCTTACAGTTCAGAGTTTACATGTTCATCGATGACCCCATAAGACATTATTGACTGGGGTGGGGCGATCTTCTTGTCACTGCTCTTATAGTTCAGAGTTTACATGTTCATCGATGACCCCATAAGACATTATTGACTGGGGTGGGGCGATCTTCTTGTCACTGCTCTTATAGTTCAGAGTTTACATGTTCATCGATGACCCCCATAAGACATTATTGACTGGGGTGGGGCGATCTTCTCGTCACCGCTCTTACAGTTCAGAGTTTACATGTTTATCGATGACCCCCAAAAGACATTATTGACTAGGGTGGGGCGATCTTCTTGTCACCACTCTTACAGTTCAGAGTTTACATGTTCATCGATGACCCCATAAGACATTATTGACTGGGGTGGGGCGATCTTCTTGTCACTGCTCTTATAGTTCAGAGTTTACATGTTCATCGATGACCCCCATAAGACATTATTGACTGGGGTGGGGCGATCTTCTCGTCACCGCTCTTACAGTTCAGAGTTTACATGTTCATCGATGACCCCCATAAGACATTATTGACTGGGGTGGGGCGATCTTCTCGTCACCGCTCTTACAGTTCAGAGTTTGCATGTTCATCGATGACCCCCATCAGACATTATTGACTGGGGTGGGGCGATCTTCTCGTCACCGCTCTTACAGTTCAGAGTTTACATGTTCATCGATGACCCCCATAAGACATTATTGACTGGGGTGGGGCGATCTTCTCGTCACCGATCTTACAGTTCAGAGTTTACATGTTCATCGATGACCCCCATCAGACATTATTGACTGGGGTGGGGCGATCTTCTCGTCACCGATCTTACAGTTCAGAGTTTACATGTTCATCGATGACCCCCATAAGACATTATTGACTGGGGTGGGGCGATCTTCTTGTCACCGCTCTTACAGTTCAGAGTTTACATGTTCATCGATGACCCCCATAAGACATTATTGACTGGGGTGGGGCGATCTTCTCGTCACCGCTCTTACAGTTCAGAGTTTGCATGTTCATCGATAACCCCCATCAGACATTATTGACTGGGGTGGGGCGATCTTCTCGTCACCGCTCTTACAGTTCAGAGTTTACATGTTCATCGATGACCCCCATAAGACATTATTGACTGGGGTGGGGCGATCTTCTCGTCACCGATCTTACAGTTCAGAGTTTACATGTTCATCGATGACCCCCATAAGACATTATTGACTGGGGTGGGGCGATCTTCTTGTCACCGCTCTTACAGTTCAGAGTTTACATGTTCATCGATGACCCCCATAAGACATTATTGACTGGGGCGGGGCGATCTTCTTGTCAATGCTCTTACAGTTCAGAGTTTACATGTTCATCGATGACCCCCATAAGACATTATTGACTGGGGTGGGGCGATCTTCTCGTCACCGCTCTTACAGTTCAGAGTTTACATGTTCATCGATGACCCCCATAAGACATTATTGACTGGGGTGGGGCGATCTTCTCGTCACCGCTCTTACAGTTCAGAGTTTACATGTTCATCGATGACCCCCATAAGACATTATTGACTGGGGTGGGGCGATCTTCTTGTCACCGCTCTTATAGTTCAGAGTTCACATGTCCATCGATGACCCCCATAAGACATTATTGACTGGGGCGGGGCGATCTTCTCGTCACTGCTCTTACAGTTCAGAGTTTGCATGTTCATCGATGACCCCCATCAGACATTATTGACTGGGGTGGGGCGATCTTCTTGTCACTGCTCTTGCAGTTTAGAGTTTAAATGTTCATTAAGACCGCATAAGACATTATTGACTGGGGTGGGGCGATCTTCTCGTCACCACTCTTACAGTTCAGAGTTTACATGTTCATCGATGACCCCCATAAGACATTATTGACTGGGGTGGGGCGATCTTCTCGTCACCGCTCTTACAGTTCAGAGTTTACATGTTCATCGATGACCCCCATAAGACATTATTGACTGGGGTGGGGCGATCTTCTCGTCACCGCTCTTACAGTTCAGAGTTTACATGTTCATCGATGACCCCCATAAGACATTATTGACTGGGGTGGGGCGATCTTCTCGTCACCGCTCTTACAGTTCAGAGTTTACATGTTCATCGATGACCCCCATAAGACATTATTGACTGGGGTGGGGCGATCTTCTCGTCACCGCTCTTACAGTTCAGAGTTTACATGTTCATCGATGACCCCATAAGACATTATTGACGGGGGTGGGGCGATCTTCTTGTCACTGCTCTTACAGTTCAGAGTTTACATGTCCATCGATGACCCCATAAGACATTATTGACGGGGGTGGGGCGATCTTCTTGTCACTGCTCTTACAGTTCAGAGTTTACATGTTCATCGATGACCCCCATAAGACATTATTGACTGGGGTGGGGCGATCTTCTCGTCACCGATCTTACAGTTCAGAGTTTGCATGTTCATCGATGACCCACATAAGACATTATTGACTGGGGCGGGGCGATCTTCTTGTCAATGCTCTTACAGTTCAGAGTTTACATGTTCATCGATGACCCCCATAAGACATTATTGACTGGGGTGGGGCGATCTTCTCGTCACCGCTCTTACAGTTCAGAGTTTACATGTTCATCGATGACCCCCATAAGACATTATTGACTGGGGTGTGGCGATCTTCTCGTCACCGCTCTTACAGTTCAGAGTTTACATGTTCATCGATGACCCCCATAAGACATTATTGACTGGGGTGGGGCGATCTTCTCGTCACCGATCTTACAGTTCAGAGTTTGCATGTTCATCGATGACCCACATAAGACATTATTGACTGGGGCGGGGCGATCTTCTTGTCAATGCTCTTACAGTTCAGAGTTTACATGTTCATCGATGACCCCCATAAGACATTATTGACTGGGGTGGGGCGATCTTCTCGTCACCGCTCTTACAGTTCAGAGTTTACATGTTCATCGATGACCCCCATAAGACATTATTGACTGGGGTGGGGCGATCTTCTCGTCACCGCTCTTACAGTTCAGAGTTTACATGTTCATCGATGACCCCCATAAGACATTATTGACTGGGGTGGGGCGATCTTCTTGTCACCGCTCTTACAGTTCAGAGTTCACATGTCCATCGATGACCCCCATAAGACATTATTGACTGGGGCGGGGCGATCTTCTCGTCACTGCTCTTACAGTTCAGAGTTTGCATGTTCATCGATGACCCCCATCAGACATTATTGACTGGGGTGGGGCGATCTTCTTGTCACTGCTCTTGCAGTTTAGAGTTTAAATGTTCATTAAGACCCCATAAGACATTATTGACTGGGGTGGGGCGATCTTCTCGTCACCGCTCTTACAGTTCAGAGTTTACATGTTCATCGATGACCCCCATAAGACATTATTGACTGGGGTGGGGCGATCTTCTCGTCACCGCTCTTACAGTTCAG
This sequence comes from Lissotriton helveticus, assembly GCF_964261635.1. Classification (NCBI taxonomy): domain Eukaryota; kingdom Metazoa; phylum Chordata; class Amphibia; order Caudata; family Salamandridae; genus Lissotriton; species Lissotriton helveticus. The sequence goes on from NC_136065.1 coordinate 2,112,551,468, forward strand.
AGTTTACATGTTCATCGATGACCCCCATAAGACATTATTGACTGGGGTGGGGCGATCTTCTCGTCACCGCTCTTACAGTTCAGAGTTTACATGTTCATCGATGACCCCCATAAGACATTATTGACTGGGGTGGGGCGATCTTCTCGTCACCGCTCTTACAGTTCAGAGTTTACATGTTCATCGATGACCCCCATAAGACATTATTGACTGGGGTGGGGCGATCTTCTCGTCACTGCTCTTACAGTTCAGAGTTTACATGTTCATCGATGACCCCCATAAGACATTATTGACTGGGGTGGGGCGATCTTCTCATCAACGCTCTCACAGTTCAGAGTGTACATGTTCATCGATGACCCCCATAAGACATTATTGACTAGGGTGGGGCGATCTTCTCGTCACCGCTCTTACAGTTCAGAGTTTACATGTTCATCGATGACCCCCATAAGACATTATTGACTGGGGTGGGGCGATCTTCTCGTCACTGCTCTTACAGTTCAGAGTTTACATGTTCATCGATGACCCCCATAAGACATTATTGACTGGGGTGGGGCGATCTTCTCATCAACGCTCTCACAGTTCAGAGTGTACATGTTCATCGATGACCCCCATAAGACATTATTGACGGGGGTGGGGCGATCTTCTTGTCACTGCTCTTACAGTTCAGAGTTTACATGTCCATCGATGACCCCATAAGACATTATTGACTGGGGTGGGGCGATCTTCTTGTCACGGCTCTTACAGTTCAGAGTTTACATGTTCATCGATGACCCCATAAGACATTATTGACTGGGGTGGGGCGATCTTCTTGTCACTGTTCTCACAGTTCAGAGTTTACATGTCCATCGATGACCCCCATAAGACATTATTGACTGGGGTGGGGCGATCTTCTCGTCACCGCTCTTACAGTTCAGAGTTTGCATGTTCATCGATGACCCCCATCAGACATTATTGACTGGGGTGGGGCGATCTTCTTGTCACCGCTCTTACAGTTCAGAGTTCACATGTCCATCGATGACCCCCATAAGACATTATTGACTGGGGTGGGGCGATCTTCTCGTCACTGCTGTTACAGTTCAGAGTTTGCATGTTCATCGATGACCCCCATCAGACATTATTGACTGGGGTGGGGCGATCTTCTTGTCACTGCTCTTGCAGTTTAGAGTTTAAATTGTCATTAAGACCCCATAAGACATTATTGACTGGGGTGGGGCGATCTTCTTGTCACTGCTCTTACAGTTCAGAGTTTACATGTTCAATAAGGACCCCATAAGACATTATTGACTGGGGTGGGGTGATCTTCTCGTCACCGCTCTTACAGTTCAGAGTTTGCATGTTCATTAAGGTCACCAGAAGACATTATTGACTGGGGTGGGGCGATCTTCTTGTCAATGCTCTTACAGTTCAGAGTTTACATGTTCATCGATGACCCCCATCAGACATTATTGACTGGGGTGGGGCGATCTTCTCGTCACCGCTCTTACAGTTCAGAGTTTACATGTTCATTAAGGTCACCAGAAGACATTATTGACTGGGGTGGGGCGATCTTCTTGTCAATGCTCTTACAGTTCAGAGTTTACATGTTCATCGATGACCCCCATAAGACATTATTGACTGGGGTGGGGCGATCTTCTCGTCACTGCTCTTACAGGTCAGAGTTTACATGTTCATCGATGACCCCCATAAGACATTATTGACTAGGGTGGGGCGATCTTCTCGTCACTGCTCTTACAGGTCAGAGTTTACATGTTCATCGATGACCCCCATAAGACATTATTGACTGGGGTGGGGCGATCTTCTCGTCACCGCTCTTACAGTTCAGAGTTTGCATGTTCATCGATGACCCCCATCAGACATTGACTGGGGTGGGGCGATCTTCTTGTCACCGCTCTTACAGTTCAGAGTTTACATGTTCATCGATGACCCCCATCAGACATTATTGACTGGGGTGGGGTGATCTTCTCGTCACCGCTCTTACAGTTCAGAGTTTGCATGTTCATCGATGACCCCCATCAGACATTGACTGGGGTGGGGCGATCTTCTTGTCACCGCTCTTACAGTTCAGAGTTTACATGTTCATCGATGACCCCCAAAAGACATTATTGACTAGGGTGGGGCGATCTTCTTGTCACCACTCTTACAGTTCAGAGTTTACATGTTCATCGATGACCCCATAAGACATTATTGACTGGGGTGGGGCGATCTTCTTGTCACTGCTCTTATAGTTCAGAGTTTACATGTTCATCGATGACCCCATAAGACATTATTGACTGGGGTGGGGCGATCTTCTTGTCACTGCTCTTATAGTTCAGAGTTTACATGTTCATCGATGACCCCCATAAGACATTATTGACTGGGGTGGGGCGATCTTCTCGTCACCGCTCTTACAGTTCAGAGTTTACATGTTTATCGATGACCCCCAAAAGACATTATTGACTAGGGTGGGGCGATCTTCTTGTCACCGCTCTTACAGTTCAGAGTTTACATGTTCATCGATGACCCCATAAGACATTATTGACTGGGGTGGGGCGATCTTCTTGTCACTGCTCTTATAGTTCAGAGTTTACATGTTCATCGATGACCCCCATAAGACATTATTGACTGGGGTGGGGCGATCTTCTCGTCACCGCTCTTACAGTTCAGAGTTTACATGTTCATCGATGACCCCCATAAGACATTATTGACTGGGGTGGGGCGATCTTCTCGTCACCGCTCTTACAGTTCAGAGTTTGCATGTTCATCGATGACCCCCATCAGACATTATTGACTGGGGTGGGGCGATCTTCTCGTCACCGCTCTTACAGTTCAGAGTTTACATGTTCATCGATGACCCCCATAAGACATTATTGACTGGGGTGGGGCGATCTTCTCGTCACCGATCTTACAGTTCAGAGTTTACATGTTCATCGATGACCCCCATCAGACATTATTGACTGGGGTGGGGCGATCTTCTCGTCACCGATCTTACAGTTCAGAGTTTACATGTTCATCGATGACCCCCATCAGACATTATTGACTGGGGTGGGGCGATCTTCTCGTCACCGATCTTACAGTTCAGAGTTTACATGTTCATCGATGACCCCCATAAGACATTATTGACTGGGGTGGGGCGATCTTCTCGTCACCGATCTTACAGTTCAGAGTTTACATGTTCATCGATGACCCCCATCAGACATTATTGACTGGGGTGGGGCGATCTTCTCGTCACCGATCTTACAGTTCAGAGTTTACATGTTCATCGATGACCCCCATCAGACATTATTGACTGGGGTGGGGCGATCTTCTCGTCACCGATCTTACAGTTCAGAGTTTACATGTTCATCGATGACCCCCATCAGACATTATTGACTGGGGTGGGGCGATCTTCTCGTCACCGATCTTACAGTTCAGAGTTTACATGTTCATCGATGACCCCCATAAGACATTATTGACTGGGGTGGGGCGATCTTCTTGTCACCGCTCTTACAGTTCAGAGTTTACATGTTCATCGATGACCCCCATAAGACATTATTGACTGGGGTGGGGCGATCTTCTTGTCACCTCTCTTACAGTTCAGACTTTAAAAGACGCCTCAGATTTCGACAGCTCGCCCCCTCTCCCTGCACCGCCCCCTCTCCCTGCACCGTCCCCTCTCCCTGCACCGTCCCCTCTCCCTGCCCCGCCCCTGCGGTTTAATGCCCATAAAGAGGCTCTTAATACCGGCTTGAACTGGATGATGGGTTTTGAATGCGCGGCTCCATCTCACTGCTGGCGGAGGTTAATAACTCCATTACTGGCAGCTAAGCGCCTCGGCAGCCGAAGCGCTAGGTGCGCGCGCCTCGCTTACTGCGCATTAATTGAGCTAACACAACCCGGCGACCCCTCCCGGCTCCATTATCTCTTCGTTTGCCAGCCATGCAGCGGCATATGCTTGAGAGTCCCGGAAGCCCCTCTCTGCTTCCACAGACCCCCCCCCCCCCCTCTGCGTCCACAGGCCGCCCCTCCCTCCCCATGGACGTCCACAGACCGCTCCCCCCACGCCCCCCCCCTCTGCGTCCACAGACCGCCCCCCTCACTCCCCCCACCCCTCTACTCCCCCCCACGCCCACCCCTCTGCCTCAACTGACCGCCCCCCCCACTCCCCCCACCCCTCTGCCTCAACTGACCGCCCACCCCACTCCTCCGAATCACCTGCTGCAGATTCATTGGCGTTCGAGAAGAAACCATATTTCCGTCGATATTTCTGAGAATCCGATAATGTTTTTGATTTATACCAGATGTGAGCAGTACGCTTGGTAGGGGAGGGAAGTGGAGCGACAGAGTGTTGCAAGGTTAGGTAGTGGAGGGGTTGGAGGGGTGGTTGATAAAGGGGGTGGGGTTAAAGTCAGTGGTAGAAAGTCTGGAAGTGTTGTGGGTGGGTGGGGTGGTTGGTAGAGAGGGGGGGGTTAAGGTCAGTGGTACAAGGTCTGAAGTGTTGTGGTTGGTAGAGAGGGGAGGGGGGGTTAAGGTCAGTGGTACAAGGTCTGGAAGTGTTGTGGTTGGGTGGGGTGGTTGGTAGAGAGGGGGGGGGGTTAAGGTCAGTGGTACAAGGTCTTAAAGTGTTGTGGTTGGGAGGGGTGGTTGGTAGAGAGGGGGTGGGGTTAAAGTCAGTGGTAGAAAGTCTGGAAGTGTTGGGAAGGGTGGTTGGTAGAGAGGGGGGGTTAAAGTCAGTGGTACAAGGTCTGGAAGTGTGGTTGGGTGGGGTGGTTGGTAGAGAGGGGGGGCTGGGGTTAAAGTCAGTGGTACAAGGTCTTAAAGTGTTGTGGTTGGGAGGGGTGGTTGGTAGAGAGGGGGACTGGGGTTAAAGTCAGTGGTACATGGTTAGGTAGTGGTGGGGTTGGTGGGTGGTTTGTAGAGAGGGGGGGTTAAAGTCAGTGGTGCAAGGTCTGGAAGTGTTGTGGTTGGTAGAGAGGGGGGTTTAAAGTCAGTGGTACAAGGTCTGGAAGTGTTGTGGGTGGGTGGGGTGGTTGGTAGAGAGGGGGGTTTAAGGTCAGTGGTAGAAGGTCTGGAAGTGTTGTGGTTGGTAGAGAGGGGGGTTTAAAGTCAGTGGTACAAGGTCTGGAAGTGTTGTGGGTGGGTGGGGTGGTTGGTAGAGAGGGGGGTTTAAGGTCAGTGGTAGAAGGTCTGGAAGTGTTGTGGGTGGGTGGGGTCGCTGGAAGGGGAGGGGAGTACCCTCCCGGAGCAGGCAGATAGCAGTGACCTGGTAGGTCGGAGGAGTGAACGGTGGTGGGTGGATGGAAATGGGGAAGAATTTTAAGGCTGGTGTGGGAGACGGCCTCACGGTTCCCTCATACTCCACCCAGAGACTGCAAGAAAGGGTGAGGGCTCTGCCGAGAACGCCACAGACCCCCTCCTTGGAGGAGCAGCGGGACCGGTTGCTGGGGGGTCCCACTAACGGATCAAAGACGAGCCCACGAGAGCAGGGTGATACAGAGGGCACTGCCAGTAGCTTGGCAGGGAACGCTGTGGGGGGGGGGGGGGGGTATTGGTGTGTTACACGCACCCTCCTAATACATGTATTTTCCGATAAATAGTTGGGTCCAGGTGCTTTCCTTCGGGTAAGGTGAGGTCTGTCTGGTTTAAGGACACAGACTGACAAAAACGCACACATGCTCTTCCCCTCTCTGTTCTGAATGTCCTCAAAAAAGTTGGTTATTTTACAAAATATTGTGCTTTCTCTTAGTATTCCTACAAATCCGCATTCCTCTCCCTTTCCACTGCTCCCTGGGCCTCTCTCGTGCACCCTGCGTGTCGAATAATGTATTTTAACATGATATGCCAGTCTGACTGTTGGAAAATCTGAAGCCCCCCCTCCCCCACCCCCCACACACACTCTTACTGACCAAGCTACGCCTCTGGCCATGGGCCCTGATGCAGCTAACAAGAAGGTTCAAAGGGCCCCGGTGCCACTGCCCCTGCTGAACCTAGGCATTGCTCTTCTCAGACTGTTGCCGCCTTGGCGAGGGAGGGGTTGTACTGGGGCCTTGAGGTGGGCGACTGGTGTATAACTATTGAGAGACAGACCGAAACCCCGCCCCCTTCGGTATGAATGCTTTGCCTCTGGAACCGAGGTTGCAAGCCATTGATGCATTGATGAATCATGAGGGGTGGGGGCCGAAGGGGGCGGGGCAACCGTCCCAGGCCACCTTTCCCAAAGATTCATAAGGAGCAGTAAAGTGTCCATTGTGATTGGCGCAGACCGTGGCCGCTTGCACTGCACCTTTGGTGTGTCGCTGCATATGTTTTTCACTCTCAAAGTCTGTGCCTCGCAGGCCTTGTCAACAAAACTGGTTTAGAGATCGAGTGCTTAATTTGAACCGGTGGTTGCAGACTCCAGAGCAAGAAACAGAAACATAAAAGAGGGAAAGGAGGGAAAGACGCATAACCAGTGTCTAAAAGAGTAAACAGGGATGAAAAGAACCTCCAGGAGTGAGATAAGGAGGCCGAGAGTTCCTGCCGATGGATGAGGGAGCCCCGGTATTCAGCGCTAGGGGAGGTGATAAATTCCGCTCTGCCCACGGAGTTGGCAGAGTTTTGGACACTTGTAACGCGGATTACTGACCAAACTCTGCATGGCGGACTTTTTGCTTGCACGTGGCTCACCAATGATAAGTTGGCGAGCCAGGATTGGCGTCCCCTGGCACAATTTTCAGGTGCTAGGAGGGCACTGGCGATATTTTCCCAACCCGGGCGGTCGTGGTTGGTTGCAACAGCTCGCAATGCGAAAGCCGCCACTCGAGTAGGAAATCGACTCAAGCGGCAGCAAAATCAACTGGAGCAGCAGCGCCCTCTGGCGTCCTGCTGGAGCAGCCACGCCCTCTGGCGTCCTGCTGGAGCAGCGGCGTCCTTGGGCGTCCTGCTGGAGCAGCGGCGACGTCTGGCGTCCTGCTGGAGCAGCCACGCCCTCTGGCGTCCTGCTGGAGCAGCTGCGACCTCTGGTGTCCTGCTGGAGCAGCGCCGACCTCTGGCGTCCTGCTGGAGCAGCTGCGCCCTCTGGCGTCCTGCTGGAGAAGCAGCGGCCTCTCAATCAATCAATCAGGATACTTATAAAGCGCACTACATACCCGTGAGGGTCTCAAGGCACTGGGGGGGGGAAGGGGCGCTGCTACTGCTCAAAGAGCCAGGTCTTGAGGAGTCTTCTGAAGGACAGCAGGTCTTGGGTCTGCCGTAGGTGGATGGGGAGGGTGTTCCAGGTCTTGGCGGCGAGGTGGGAGAAGGATCTGCCGCCGGCAGTGGTTCTTCGGATGCAGGGGACTGTGGCGAGGGCGAGGTCGGCAGAGCCGAGCTGGCGGGTGGGGGTGTAGAAGCTGAGGCGTCTGTTGAGGTATGCTGGGCCGGTGTTGTGGAGAGCTTTTTGTGCATGGATGAGGAGCGTGAAGATTATCCTCTGGTTGACGGGGAGCCAGTGCAGGTCTCTCAGTTGGGGTGTGATGTGGCTGCGGCAGGGGATGTTGAGGATCAGACGTACCGAGGCGTTCTGGATGCGTTGCAGTTGTCCCAGGAGCTTGGCCGACGTTCCTGCGTAGAGGGCGTTTCCGTAGACAAGTCTGCTGGTGACGAGGGCCTGGGTGACTGTTCTTCGAGTTTCGGTGAGGATCCACTTAAAGATCCTGCGGAGCATTCGGAGGGTGTTGAAGCAGTAGGAGGAGATGGCATTGACCTGTTTAGTCATGGAGAGGGTGGAGTCGAGGATGACCCCTAGGTTACGTGCATGGTCGGTGGGTGTTGGGGCGGTTCCCAGTGTGGTCGGCCACCAAGAGTCATCCCAGGCCGAAGGGGTATTCCGAGGATGAGGACCTCCGTCTTGTCCGAGTTCAGCTTCAGTTGGCGTAGGAGATGATGTTGAGGTCGTGCTGTCGGGCAACGTTGGTGAGGGGTGCCATGTAGATGTTGAACAGCGTCGGGCTGAGGGAAGAGCCCTGGGGCACGCCGCATATGATCTCGTGGCACTGTAGCTGAGGGGGGGAGGCAGACGCTCCGGGTTCTGCTGGAGAGGAAGGACGTGGTCCAGTCCAGGGCCTTCTCTTGGATTCCGGCGTTGTGGAGGCGTGTGCGTAGGGTGTTGTGGCAGACCGTGTCGAAGGCGGCTGACAGGTCCTGGAGGATGAGGGACGCTGTTTCTCCGTTGTCAAGCAGGGACCTGATGTCATCGGTGGCGGCAATGAGGGCGGTTTCAGTGCTGTGGTTGCTGCGGAACCCGGACTGGGATGGGTCCAGGATGCTGTTCTCCTCTAGGTAGCGGATCAGTTGTTTGTTGATGACCAGGACGGCCTCTGGCGTCTTGCTGGAGAAGCTGCACCCTCTTGCGTCCTGCTGAAGCAGCGGTGCCCTCTGTCGTCTTGCTGGAGCAGTAGCGCCCTCTTGGATCCTGCTTGTTTGGTAGCATGGATCGAGCTTCCCGTACTAAAAGTCAGCACGAGCAGCGCAACGAGCCGGTTTCTGCCTGTTCGCGGAACTCTGTGGAATCTCGGGGAGTTTTCATGTAACTTAACGGAATTCCGTGCAGTGAAACTCCGCGTGTTCTGCCCACCCTATGAATTGAAGCACCCCAACCTTGGATAATACTGGTGGCGGGCTTGCCAACAAAGGTTTTGGCCCTGGCGGCGCTTATTATTACTTTAGAATGTTTTTTTCTTTTCTTTTTCACAAAGTAAGCCCTGCAGTGCCCCAGGCGTTGAATATCAACTTAGACGGTAGTGATATGAGGGGCACACGTTATTGGTGTGGCTGGTGAGATGCCCAGAGGACCCACAGGGACAGAGGTTTCACCAGTGCCTCCCTCACAAGAGTCGCGACATCTCGTGACCCGCGGCAGCAGCAACTTGCGTCAAAGTTGTGTTACAGATGCTGCACCTGCCCATTTGACCCTCTAAGAGTGCAGCCAAACTCGCCCGTCTGAGGGAAGCAGCGTCTTTGCTAGTTCATTATGTTGTGATATTTTCACTTTTCCGTTTCAAATGGCATCTTTCCTGCAGTGTCTGCGCCATGAAATGAGACAACCGCTGCTCCGTGTGACCCTCTGACCCCTCGCCATCGCACTCCGAGACGTGCCCCCCCGCGGACCGGGATCACCCCTCGGCAATCTGTTTCCAAAGCCCCCGAACATTGCAGGGCGCCTTTAAATTGAGTCCAGAAATGAGCGCTGACATTTCCCCCGCTCCCCGTCCTCAGGGGGGCGCGGTGTCTGATTGTCTCTTTCAAGTGTTTGCGCTCGAAAAATCCGCAGAATTACATTGTGAGCCGATGAGGGGGGTCACGGCTGCTCGCGCGGGTTAAAACTGAGTTTATGACAGCCTCCTGGTCTTCCTTGCAGCACCCAGGAGCAATTATTTCTGACGCAACTCCATCAAAATGTACCCTACCTCTGAACCCTGTGGAGGCAGTGAGCCAAGGGGCTGCGGCCTACTGCGTGCAGCCTTCCACGTGCCTCTCTGCGCCAAGGGGCCACTGGTACCTTGCAAGCGTGCCAAGGGGGCCAGCCTGTAGCCACTGGTACCTTACAAGCGTGCCAAGAGGGGCAGCCTGTAGCCACTGGTACCTTACAAGCGTGCCAAGGGGGCAGCCTGTGCCACTGGTACCTTACATGGGGGCCTTCCTATAGCCACTGGTACCTTGAAGGGGTGCCAAGGGGGGCAGCCTGTAGCCACGGGCACCTTACAAGGGGGCCAGCCTGGAGCCACTGGCACCTTACAAGTGTGCCAAGGGGACAGCCTGTTGTGACTGGTACCTTACAAGCATGCCAAGGGGGCCAGCTTGTTGCCAGTGGTACCCTACAAGCGCACCAAAGGGGCCAGCCTGTAGCCACTGGTACCTTACAAGCGCGCCAAGGGGCCAGCCTGTAGCCACTGGTACCTTACAAGCATGCCAAGGGGGCCAGGCTGTTGCCACTGGTACCTTACAAGCATGCCAAGGGGCCAGCCTGTAGCCACTGGTACCTTACAAGCATGCCAAGGGGGCCAGCCTGTTGCCAGTAGTACCTTACAAGCGCGCCACGGGGGCCAGCCTGTAGCCACTGGTACCTTACAAGCGCACCAAAGGGGCCAGCCTGTAGCCACTGGTACCATACAAGCATGCCAAGGGGGCCAGCCTGTTGCCAGTGGTACCTTACAAGCGCGCCACGGGGGCCAGCCTGTAGCCACTGGTACCTTACAAGCGCACCAAAGGGCCAGCCTGTAGCCACTGGTACCTTACAAGCGCACCAAGGGGGCCAGCCTGTAGCCACTGGTACCTTACAAGCGCACCAAAGGGGCCAGCCTGTAGCCACTGGTACCTTACAAGCGCACCAAGGGGACCAGCCTGTAGCACCTTACAAGCACACCAAGGGGACCAGCCTGTAGCCACTTGTACCTTACAAGCGCACCAAAGGGGCCAGCCTGTAGCCACTGGTACCTTACAAGCGCACCAAGGGGACCAGCCTGTAGCCACTGGTATCTTACAAGCGCGCCAAGGGGCCAGCCTGTAGCCACTGGTACCTTACAAGCGCACCAAGGGGGCCAGCCTGTAGCCACTGGTGCCTTACAAGCGCGCCAAGGGGGCCAGCCTGTAGCCACTGGTACCTTACAAGCGCACCAAGGGGACCAGCCTGTAGCCACTGGTACCTTACAAGCGCACCAAGGGGGCCAGCCTGTAGCCACTGGTACCTTACAAGCGCACCAAGGGGGCCAGCCTGTAGCCACTGGTACCTTACAAGCGCACCAAGGGGGCCAGCCTGTAGCCACTGGTACCTTACAAGCGCACCAAGGGGGCCAGCCTGTAGCCACTGGTACCTTACAAGCGCACCAAGGGGGCCAGCCTGTAGCCACTGGTACCTTACAAGCGCACCAAGGGGGCCAGCCTGCAGCCACTGGTACCTTACAAACGCGCCAAGGGGGCCAGCCTGTAGCCACTGGTACCTTACAAGCGCGCCAAGGGGGCCAGCCTGTAGCCACTGGTACCGTAGAAGCGCGCCATGGGGGTCAGCCTGTAGCCACTGGTACCGTAGAAGCGCGCCATGGGTGTCAGCCTGTAGTGACTGGTACCTTACAAGCGTGCCAAGGGAGCCAGCCTGTAGCCACTGGTTCCATACAGTTGCGCCAAGGGGGCCAGCCTGTAGCCACTGGTACCTTATAAGTGTAGCAAAGGGGCCAGCTTGTAGTCACTGGTACATTACAAGTGCCCCATGGTGGCCAGCCTGTAGCCACTGGTACCTTACAAGTGTGCCAAGGGGACAGCCTTTCGTGACTGGTACCTTACAAGCTCTGCCAAGGGGGCAGTCTATAGCAACTGGTACCTTACAAGCATGCCAAGGGGGGCAGCCTGTTGCCAGTGGTACCCTACAAGCGCACCAAAGGGGCCAGCCTGTAGCCACTGGTACCTTACAAGCGCACCAAGGGGGCCAGCCTGTAGCCACTGGTGCCTTACAAGCGTGCCAAGTTGCCAGCCTGTAGCTACTGGTACCATACAAGCATGCCAAGGGGGCAGCCTGTTGCCATTGGTACCTTACAAGCGCGCCAAGGGTGCCAGCCTGTAGCCACTGGTACCTTACAAGCGTACCAAGGGGCCAGCCTGTAGCCACTGGTACCTTACAAGCGCACCAAGGGGGCCAGCCTGTAGCCACTGGTACCATACAAGCATGCCAAGGGGGCCAGCCTGTAGCCACTGGTACCTTACAAGTGTGCCAAGGGGGCCAGCCTATAGCCACTGGTCCCTTACAAGTGTGCCAAGGGGGCCAGCCTGTAGCCACTGGTACCTTACAAGTGCGCCAAGGGGGCCAGCCTGTAGCCACTGGTACCTTACAAGTGCGCCAAGGGGGCCAGCCTGTAGCCACTGGTACCTTACAAGCATGCCAAGGGGGCCAGCCTGTAGCCACTGGTACCTTACAAGCGCACCAAAGGGGCCAGCCTGTAGCCACTGGTACCTTACAAGCGCACCAAGGGGACCAGCCTGTAGCCACTGGTATCTTACAAGCGCGCCAAGGGGCCAGCCTGTAGCCACTGGTACCTTACAAGCGCACCAAGGGGGCCAGCCTGTAGCCACTGGTGCCTTACAAGCGCGCCAAGGGGGCCAGCCTGTAGCCACTGGTACCTTACAAGCGCACCAAGGGGGCCAGCCTGTAGCCACTGGTACCTTACAAGCGCACCAAGGGGGCCAGCCTGTAGCCACTGGTACCTTACAAGCGCACCAAGGGGGCCAGCCTGTAGCCACTGGAACCTTACAAGCGCACCAAGGGGGCCAGCCTGTAGCCACTGGTACCTTACAAGCGCACCAAGGGGGCCAGCCTATAGCCACTGGTACCTTACAAGCGCACCAAGGGGGCCAGCCTGTAGCCACTGGTACCTTACAAGCGCGCCAAGGGGGCCAGCCTGTAGCCACTGGTACCGTAGAAGCGCGCCATGGGGGTCAGCCTGTAGCCACTGGTACCGTAGAAGCGCGCCATGGGTGTCAGCCTGTAGCCACTGGTACTTTACAAGCGCACCAAGTGGCCAGCCTGTAGTGACTGGTACCTTACAAACGTGCCAAGGGAGCCAGCCTGTAGCCACTGGTTCCATACAGTTGCGCCAAGGGGGCCAGCCTGTAGCCACTGGTACCTTATAAGTGTAGCAAAGGGGCCAGCTGTAGTCACTGGTACCTTACAAGTGTGCCAAGGGGACAGCCTTTCGTGACTGGTACCTTACAAGCTCTGCCAAGGGGGCAGTCTGTAGCAACTGGTACCTTACAAGCATGCCAAGGGGGTCAGCCTGTTGCCAGTGGTACCTTACAAGTGCTCCAAGGGGGCCAGCCTGTAGCCACTGGTACCTTACAAGCGCGTCAAGGGGACCAGCCTGTTGCCAGTGGTAACTTACAAGCGTGCCAAGGGGGCCAGCCTGTAGCCACTGGTACCTTACAAGTGTGCCAAGGGGCCAGCCTGTAGTGACTGGTACCTTACAAGCGTGCCATGGGTGCCAGCCTGTAGTGACTGGTACCTTACAAGCGTGCCAAGGGGGCCAGCCTGTAGCCACTGGTACCTTACAAGTGTGCCAAGGGGCCAGCCTGTAGTGACTGGTACCTTACAAGCGTGCCAAGGGGGCCAGCCTGTAGCCACTGGTACCTTACAAGTGTGCCAAGGGGCCAGCCTGTAGTGACTGGTACCTTACAAGCATGCCAAGGGGGCCAGCCTGTTGCCAGTGGTACCCTACAAGCATGCCAAGGGGGCCAGCCTGTAGCCACTGGTACCTTACAAGCGCGCCAAGGGGGCCAGCCTGTAGCCACTGGTACCTTACAAGCGCGCCAAGGGGGCCAGCCTGTAGCCACTGGTACCGTAGAAGCGCGCCATGGGGGTCAGCCTGTAGCCACTGGTACCGTAGAAGCGCGCCATGGGTGTCAGCAAAAAAAAGTCCACATTTGTAGCCTGTAGCCACTGGTACTTTACAAGCGCACCAAGGGGCCAGCCTGTAGTGACTGGTACCTTATAAGCGTGCCAAGGGAGTCAGCCTGTAGCCACTGGTTCCATACAGTTGCGCCAAGGGGGTCAGCCTGTAGCCACTGGTACCTTATAAGTGTAGCAAAGGGGCCAGCTTGTAGTCACTGGTACCTTGCAAGTGTGCCCAGGGGACAGCCTTTCGTGACTGGTACCTTACAAGCTCTGCCAAGGGGGCAGTCTGTAGCAACTGGTACCTTACAAGCATGCCAAGGGGGCCAGCCTGTTGCCAGTGGTACCATACAAGCGCACCAAAGGGGCCAGCCTGTAGCCACTGGTACCTTACAAGCGCACCAAGGGGGCCAGCCTGTAGCCACTGGTGCCTTACAAGCGTGCCAAGTTGCCAGCCTGTAGCCACTGGTACCATACAAGCATGCCAAGGGGGCAGCCTGTTGCCATTGGTACCTTACAAGCGCGCCAAGGGTGCCAGCCTGTAGCCACTGGTACCTTACAAGCGCACCAAGGGGGCCAGCCTGTAGCCACTGGTACCTTACAAGCGCACCAAGGGGGCCAGCCTGTAGCCACTGGTACCTTACAAGCGCACCAAGGGGGCCAGCCTGGAGCCACTGGCACCTTACAAGTGTGCCAAGGGGGCCAGCCTATAGCCACTGGTACCTTACAAGTGCGCCAAGGGGGCCAGCCTGTAGCCACTGGTACCTTACAAGTGCGCCAAGGGGGCCAGCCTGTAGCCACTGGTACCTTACAAGCATGCCAAGGGGGCCAGCCTGTAGCCACTGGTACCTTACAAGTGCGCCAAGGGGGCCAGCCTGTAGCCACTGGTGCCTTACAAGCGCACCAAGGGGACCAGCCTGTAGCCACTGGTACCTTACACGTGTGCCAAGGGGGCTGCCTGTAGCCACTGGTGCCTTACAAGCATGCCAAGGGGCCAGCCTGTAGCCACTGGTACCATACAAGCATGCCAAGGGGGCCAGCCTGTAGCCACTGGTACCGTAGAAGCGCGCCATGGGGGTCAGCCTGTAGCCACTGGTACCGTAGAAGCGCGCCATGGGTGTCAGCCTGTAGCCACTGGTACTTTACAAGCGCACCAAAGGGCCAGCCTGTAGTGACTGGTACCTTATAAGCGTGCCAAGGGAGCCAGCCTGTAGCCACTGGTTCCATACAGTTGCGCCAAGGGGGTCAGCCTGTAGCCACTGGTACCTTATAAGTGTAGCAAAGGGGCCAGCTTGTAGTCACTGGTACCTTGCAAGTGTGCCAAGGGGACAGCCTTTCGTGACTGGTACCTTACAAGCTCTGCCAAGGGGGCAGTCTGTAGCAACTGGTACCTTACAAGCATGCCAAGGGGGCCAGCCTGTTGCCAGTGGTACCATACAAGCGCACCAAAGGGGCCAGCCTGTAGCCACTGGTACCTTACAAGCGCACCAAGGGGGCCAGCCTGTAGCCACTGGTGCCTTACAAGTGTGCCAAGTTGCCAGCCTGTAGCCACTGGTACCATACAAGCATGCCAAGGGGGCAGCCTGTTGCCATTGGTACCTTACAAGCGCGCCAAGGGTGCCAGCCTGTAGCCACTGGTACCTTACAAGCGCACCAAGGGGGCCAGCCTGTAGCCACTGGTACCTTACAAGCGCACCAAGGGGGCCAGCCTGTAGCCACTGGTACCTTACAAGCGCACCAAGGGGGCCAGCCTGTAGCCACTGGTACCTTACAAGCGCACCAAGGGGGCCAGCCTGGAGCCACTGGCACCTTACAAGTGTGCCAAGGGGGCCAGCCTATAGCCACTGGTACCTTACAAGTGCGCCAAGGGGGCCAGCCTGTAGCCACTGGTACCTTACAAGTGCGCCAAGGGGGCCAGCCTGTAGCCACTGGTACCTTACAAGCATGCCAAGGGGACCAGCCTGTAGCCACTGGTACCTTACAAGTGCGCCAAGGGGGCCAGCCTGTAGCCACTGGTGCCTTACAAGGGCACCAAGGGGACCAGCCTGTAGCCACTGGTACCTTACACGCGTGCCAAGGGGGCTGCCTCTAGCCACTGGTGCCTTACAAGCGTGCCAAGGGGCCAGCCTGTAGCCACTGGTACCATACAAGCATGCCAAGGGGGCCAACCTGTAGCCAGTGGTACCTTAAAAGCGCGCCAAGGGTGCCAGCCTGTAGCCACTGGTACCTTACAAGCGCACCAAGGGGGCCAGCCTGTAGCCACTGGTACCTTACAAGCGAGCCAAGGGGGCCAGCCTGTAGCAACTGGTACCTTACAAATCTTCCTCTGCATTACCAGGTGATGAGTTTCAGGACATGCATCCTGGCTTGGCACCGGTAACTTGCATGTCCCGCTGCATGCTTGGAAAAGAGGACATTTACCAGCACAATTTCCTTAACAATTAAATGGAGATCTGTGGGCCAGAAGTACCAGGCCACTTTGTGATCACAAAGCCTGTGAGTCGAAAAATCACAGTGTGTGTGACCGCAAAATGATTTTTGTTACGTACTAAGCCCATTTTGAGATCTGGTAAATGGTTATCGAATCACAAAATGGGTTTAGAAATGCATAACAAATGACGATTTGGAGGGGAGTGTTTAGGGGACCCTTCTGTATCAATATTTGTTATGATATGTATCCATGTTTTGCAACTGAAATCCAGTAGGAAAACATTTAAAAGTTACAGACTCCTGAGATGGGGTGATAATGTATTCGAAAAAAGGGGGGATGGGGGGGGGGGCGCAGGGGAGCGGGGGGGGGGGGGACTCTCAAAAGAAAAAAAGAAAAACTTTCTTTTTAATTGCAGACCCTTTTTCTTGAAGGAAAATGGGCCGTATTTAAAAATTAATGGTTACTTTATTTAAATGCGATCATAAACATGATGGTCCTAGTGCTTAATTTCTGATAAAATATCTGCCAGGGCCGTCATCAGGAGTCCACTGAAGCTTGAAACCACCCATTGCCCATGCCAGTGCTGCCATCGACAGCATCGACACAGCTACTAACCTTAATACTCCTACAAATGTGGCAATTCAGACTATACCAAGCCCCCAAAGTTGTAAGAATGGCTTGGGCGGCAGCTATTTGTCGCTTTTAATGTATATTGAATTAATAAACAACTGTTGTTGCTCTCATCTCTAAATTACATAGACCATGTCACCATGTGGCAGACTGTCATAAGCACTGGTGTTGACAATTAAGTGGCGGTGCTGAGCCCACCAACTCATCAGGACCGCAAAGAGGACCGCCTAGACAACAACGCACACAACTCCAAAGAGCTCTTCAGCATCGTGAAAGAACTTTCCAACCCCACATCTCCAACACCAACGACATCCCACCTTCACAAGACCTGTGCGATTCACTGGCCACCTTCTTTCACCGCAAGATCACCGACATCCAACAGCTTCAACTCCGACACCCCCAAATTCACCGCCGACACCACCCACGCGACCTCCACCCGCACCAGTCGCCTGACCGCCTGGTCCAACGTCAGCGATGAAGACACCATCAAGACCATGAACTCCATCCACTCCGAATCCCCATCGGACCCATGCCCCCATCACGTCTTCAACAAAGCCGGCACAGTCATCGCACCCCAATTCCGGAAAACCATCAACACCTCCTTCGAGACAGCTACCTTCCCGGAGAGCTGGAAACACGCAGCGATCAACGCCCTACTGAAGAAACCCAAGGACCTCAAGAACTTCCGGCCCATCTCCCTGCTCCCCTTCCCGGCGAAAGTCACAAAGAAGATTGTCAACAGACAGCTGACCCGCTACCTCGAAGACAACAGCATCTCGGACCCATCTCAGTCCGGCTTCCGCAGCAACCACAGCACCGAGACCGCCCTCATCGCCGCCACCAACGACATCAGGATCCTGATGGACAAAGGAGAAACAGCCGCCCTCATCCTTCTGGACCTATCAGCAGCCTTCGACACGGTCTGCCACCGCATCCTAACAGCACGCCTCCACGACGCCGGAATCCAAGAGAAGGCCCTGGCAAGGACCACATCCTTCCTCTCCGGCATAACCCAGAGCGTCCACCTCCCACCCTTCCGCTCCAAGACCACCGAGATCATCTGCGGCGTCCCACAGGGATCCTCCCTCAGCCCGACGCTGTTCAATATCTACATGGCACCACTCGCCCACATCGCACGACGACATAACCTCAACATCATATCTTACGCCGATGACACCCAGCTGATCATATCCCTCACCGCCAAAGACAATCTCCACAGAGGAATGAAGGCCGTCGCCGAATGGATGAAGGAGAGCAAACTGAAACTGAACTCAGACAAGACGGAGGTCCTCATCCTCGGCTCCACCCCCCACTCCTGGTGGCCCACTTCGCTAGGAACACTCCCAGAACCCACCGAACACGCACGCAACCTGGGGATCATCCTCGACTCCGCCCTCTCCATGACCAAGCAAGTCAACGCCGTCTCCGCGTCCTGCTTCAACACCCTCTGAATGCTCCGCAGAATCTTCAAATGGATCCCCTCAGACACGAGAAAGACCGTCACCCACGCCCTCGTCACCAGCATACTGGACTACCGGAACGCCCTCTACGCAGGAACAACAACCAAGCTCCTGGGACGGCTCCAATGCATCCAGAACACCGCGGCCCACGACGCAGCCACATCACCCCCCACCGGAGAGACCTACACTGGCTCCCCGTCGACAAGAGGATCACCTTCAAGCTCCTCATCCACGCACACAAGGCCCTCCACAACACCGGACCAGCATACCTCAATGACCGACTCAGCTTCTACACCCCCACCCGCAGCCTCCGCTCAGCCATCCTCGCCCTCGCCACAGTTCCTCGCATCCGGAAAACCACCGCCGGCGGCAGATCCTTCTCCTACCTCGCCGCCAAGACCTGGATCACTCTCCCTACCGACCTACGACAGTCCCAGAACCTGCCAACCTTTAGAAGACTTCTCAAGACCTGGCTCTTAGATCAGTAGCTGCCCCCCCCCCCCCAGAGCCTTGAGACCCTCACGGGTATGTAGCACGCTTTACAAATGTTGTTTGTTGTTGTTGTTGCTCTTACATGTAAACAGATTCTGCCGTTTACCACCATCACCCACTCAGAGAGATTTTTAGTGCCATTGTACAAGCGATAGTCGGGATACTGCCAAGAACGCTCACGGTGTGAAGGCTATGCCTTCATTATGTCAATGGTAGGCAGAATGCTGTCCACTGTGTCAAGCATGGGTCTCCATTCTGCCAGGGGCAGCGAGATTGTAGCCTGCTATTGCCACTATGCCATTGAGAGCCAAAATGTTGCCCCATCTGCTAACCATCAACCCATCGGGCGCTGCCAATCAGATTCTGATTCATTGAACTGGGTGCCAGCTCATTGGCATGTGCCCACTCATTCCCATATACTGAAACGTTGAATGTCACTGTCTCCGTGCCCTCCCAGTTTACCTGGCTGGTGACAGAAATCTTGTCTTGGGGCTCTGACACTGGGTTTTCTTAGCTAGGCTCTCTGAAGGTAGCCGTGTCTGTGAGATGAAGGTGCTTCAGACTACAGGAGGTAGGTAAGGGGGCTATTTAGCAGTCTACATCTCCTTGCATGGAGATTAAGCAGCAACAACTGAGTAGTTCCAATTTGCTGGCTGAGGTACTGGATGTGATTTTCACATCCACGCGCCCTTTGAGTAAGTCCATCTGTTCATAGCATTGGGTGAAATTTGTGGCCTGGCTTAGGGACCTTCACCTTCATCCCTTACAGGTACAGGTATCAGATGTCTTACTGTTTGTCTTGTCTTTGGCATAGCAATGCTTTGTGGTGGGCATTGTTAAGGATTATATGTGGGCCCTCTCAGCCTTATTACGTTTGCCTGGCTTATCTTCCTTACTCAAGGCACCTGTTGTGATGAGGTGGTGAAAAGAGGTAACACACCTGTTCCCATCCAAAGCCCTTAATCGTGCCTCAATGGGACATCAGTTAGGTCCTCATGTTTCTGATGTACAGGCTCTTTAAGTCCCTGCATATCTGTTCTGTATGGCTCCTGACCATCAAGATGTTCTTCCTAATCTCAATGACATCCATGCATTGTGCCAGCGAGCTGCAGGAGATATCAATGAAACCTGTGTACAGCACTTTCTTTCCTGACAAACTGCTGCTGAGCACCGAGGCTTCCTTTCTGCCAAAGGTTGCCTCGCTCTTCCATGTGGGTCAGTCCATCACCCTTCCATGTGGGTCAGTCCATCACCCTTCCATGTGGGTCAGTCCATCACCCTTCCATGTGGGTTAGTCCATCACCCTTCCATGTGGGTCAGTCCATCACCCTTCCTGCCTTTTTCTCTCAGCCACATCCCTTGAAAAAGGAGAGGTCCAGTGGCTCGAACCCAGGAGAGCACTCCGCTTTTACATTGAGTGCATAAAGGACTATTGTGTAGATGACCAGATCTTCGTGGGCTTTAGAGGTCCTAAACAGGGTAAGGCAGTACTGGAAATGACCCTGTCCAGGTGGATCCTCATGTGCATAAAGACCTGCTACACAGTAGCCCAGAAGGAACTCCTTGAGGGCATACATGATCATTCCAAAACACACAAGATGATGGACGGAATGTTGCACAATGGCTAAACATTCACCCCCAGTCAAAGATCTGGGTTTAATCCATCGTGATTTTGCTCACCAAGCCACCCCAGTTCAGACATGGTCATATGCAAATCAGCCTTGACCCTGTACCTCATGGGAACAGTCCAGCCCGAACTGCCAAGCCATGTCTTTCCCAGACCGGAATCAAGCATCCTAGGACCGGTTTCTGGCTATCAGCAGAAAGGATAGCTTTACTCCAGTGGCATGGAGAGCACGGGACCCACGTCTGGGCATACCCTTCCCACATAGGATGAACAGCAAAACACACAAGATGATGGACGGGATGTTGCACATCTTGTGTGTTATACATGTTCATTCTCCCAGAGCCAAAGCTGCCTCATCGGCACTGCTGGTGGGTTTTCCTGTCCTAGTCATCTTCCAAGTTGCTACATGGGCATCCGTGCATACTTTCACCAAGCACTGCTGCATCAACAGTCAAGTCCACAGAGGGGGAAACTACACCTGTTGGTTCTGTAGGTCTTGTTGGTACAAGTCCACACCTCAGACCCTCCTCCTATTCCGAGGTAAAAATAATGTAAATGTAAATTGATACTTGTATAGCGCACTACTCACCCGCAAGGGTCTCAAGGCGCTTGTACGAATACTGCTGTGGAACCCCATCCTGGCTTTCCCTGTGAGGTGTCCACTCCTGGGCACCCCCAAGGTGAAGCCAGACATCCTTAGCGTTGTGGGGGCCGTTGTGGAAATTAAGCAAGCTATTGCCCAGAGTTGCAGAGTGGGACTCCATGATTGGAATAGGCACCGAGGCGAGAATTATCAGGTACGTGGAATTTTTTAGCTCAAGACCCGCCGAGGCGGGGAATTGAACCCTGGTCCCGGGCGTAACCTTTGCATCATGGTCTGCCGCTCTAACCATTGAGCCACACTTCTCCACTGCTTAGGTATCTATTCTAAAGCTGAGGAATCTGTGTTTAGAAGTATCCATCAGGAAAATAAGTTACTTATTGTCAGTAAGGTTCTTTCTGGTGGATACTTTACCTCATTGTGAGTGGACTCCTGTAGCTGTTAAAAATGGCCCATTTTAGTTTCTGTGCATTGTCACCTCCTTGTTGCCATGTTTGATCTGCGTCTGTGTCCGTGAAAAAATGCGGAGACAAAACTGTTGTTAGTGCCAATAGGTGGTGCCAATGTGCAGCCCTCTTATGTGTCTTATAGATTCTTTTGGTATCTCATTGTAGGAACGTAGGATCTGCTTCTATGGTTACACCCACTTTTTGCTTGCTGTGATGCTGTTTTTGATTAGTTTGACTGGGATCCTGCTAATCAGAACCCCAGTCTGTCTGCTTTCTCCCTAAATTGTTGTGTTCAGTACTTTGGTACATCCCAGATTGGATACTTGGGTACCCTTATCAGTCCCTAGTATATGGTACTAAGGTACACAAGGCATAGGTACCCCAGAGGCCTCCCATGGGCTGAAGCATGTATTATGCCACCCATGAGAGACCAGGCCTGCCATTGCAGCCTGTGTAAGTTGGTGCATGCACCAATTACTAAAGATATAGGTTTACTATATCTAAGGGTCACTGCACTTAACGCCTATAGAAGGCCTTTGCAAACCTGAAGGCAGGGTGCTTGATCCGTGCTCCCGTCAGCTGTTGGCCGATGGGAGCACAGAACGGGTTAAACATCTCAAAACTTGGCTTTTTTTCTCTATCTGATGATTCCTGTAGGCGTTCGACCTACGGATTTGTAGGTTCTCCTTTCTCTCCTCGGTTCTTCATACTACTTTGTTATGTGGTAGGTGATGGGTTACTGTGTTTGTTGCTGACCTAGCGCCAGGATGCTCAGTCATGAGTGACAGTGCGCTATAAATACCTCCTAGCGTCTCATCATCATATCATCGGCCCTGTCAGTTCTCTGGCGGCCTCGGGCCACCATGGAGTCCACCTGAGCCATCTACCAGCGCACGGAAACTGGATGCATCCTGGGGCATGGGATTACTCCAAAGGGGAGAAATCTGCAGTTAGATACGGTATCCGTCAGGTAGAGGGTTACCAGTCGTAAGTAATGTGTTCCTCGTGCATTCGTAGGTGTGAGTTACACAGATCCTAGTAGTTTAGGTTTTTTCTAATCTCTGTAAATTGCTCCCTTCAAGAGCTGCCCAGTACGAATGTATCTAAAGCCTGTGACGTAGGTGCACCAGTGGAGTAACACAGGCCCCTGCGGAGCAGGAGCCCCCTCCCCCCTCTCTCATCCCCCCCCCAACCTTTCCGGGACCCCAAAACCTTTCAGGGGACCCCCATCAAGCCAAGGAATATATGTGCAAGCGGGGAGATTCCGGGGCAGCCCCCATCATTTTGCCTTACTCCACTGAGGTGACCCTTGACCTTCTGTTGACCGCACGAGTAACAACACTGGTACTCAGCGCCACGCCCTTGAATGAGCTGGCGCCTAGAAGCCGCCGTTCACGGCTGGGCGCTGCGCTCGGTGCAACCAGCAGAGATTGACTGAGGTGCTGGAATCTTCCGAGCAGGGAGTCGAGCATGTCCCAGCCCTCCCCCCCCCCCCCCCCCTTTACACTGATCAGCCAGGCACCGAGGCGTGTTTGTCTTGCATTACATATTTGCTCAATATATTTTATTAAATGACGCAAAAGAATATATCGGGAAGCGTTCCGTTTTAATTTGGAGAACACATCTGCTCTGTCTGTTAGCAAAAGCCCAGTAACTTTGTTTTAATGTTCATTGTTTTATTAATTTGCCAGTCGAGAGCTTGGGTAGAACAGAAATGTCTTCCAGGGCACGCCGTCTCCAGGCGTGGAGCGTCCCGGAGAGGAAGAGCGAAACTTTAACGCCAGCAGCATATTATTGGCTGTCGAATTACTTCTATAAAAACTGGAAAATCCGAACAATTATTACTGAGCCAGCTGATGTAAGAAAAATGAGGGAAAAGCTCTAGGATCCATCTACAAAATATACCTCTGTGAAGATGTTGTTCTTTTCTAAGTACGGGTTTTATTGAACATAGTTGGTGAATTGACTACAATAAGGAATATAGAAAACAAATGTGGGATCACACTGCTTCACCTCCCAGCAGGTTCGCCCCTAGGCATCATGGTCAATGCATGACATCTCTAGGATAGAGCGCCGGCTTCTCGCTAGAAATATAGAAATCGATTAAATGGAAGGTGTGAATAGGTGCCATTGGCCCTGAATTTCCATCTTGTCCTTCTGCTGTCCCCTGGTTGCTGTGAAAGTTATGTGGGTATCTGAAAAGGTCCTGATGCAGGTTGTCTAACTACTCTTCGTATACCGCCGAAACGCGCGTCGACCATATGTTCAGCTCCTTGTTTTGAACATCAGATTCAACTTGGTCGTGGAGATGTATTCGTCATCTATAACCTCCCCCCTTGTTCAGATGAAGTTTGTATGAAGTCTGTGTGAGTTTGGATGTGTTTGAATGGTTTTGGGTTATGGATGTATTTATATGAGTGTGCCATGGGGTTGTTTTCTTTTCTAAGTGAATGTATGTATGGAAATAGGTATAATATGCCTTTGAAGTGACTGTTTTTTGTAATGTATACATGTTTATAAAATTATTTAAAAAAAGAAAAAAGAAAAAATGAAATGTTATAAAGTATATGAAGTAATGAAATAATAAAAGAAATGAGAATCAATATGTTTATTGTCACTGTTGTGAGTCAATGTAGTATGTAGCCCATAAGAGAATAAGGGCCCCATTAGGATGTCGGGGGCGGATCGCCACGGCCCGCATGGCGGTGGCGATCCGCCCGACATCCGCCCCCGCCCGCCACCCATTTCCCCCCACCACATTACTATGGCGGGGTGACCACGGCGGACGGGAAGACCGTCCACCGCTTTTCTGCCCGGTCGACAAGTTGATCGGGCGGAAAAGAGTTTAATATGTTGGAGGTGTCTGTTAGACACCGCCAACCATATTATGATGGGGGCGGACACATGCCTTTCCGTGGCGGCAACGAGGCATGCGGGAATCACTTACGGGGGCCCGTTGCGGGCCCCCAGGGATTCTGGGGTTGGGGAGTGCATATGGGGGGGTACCTATGGTACCTCCCTGCATTTCAATATACAAAGTGGCAGGCACCGCGCGTTGCCTGTCATGTTGTACATTAAACTGCTTGACATGCATTTTTAGCATTGCTGCGGGCGGTGCTTTCAGCACCGCCCGCTGCAATGTTGAAAATGCGGGTTGCGCATGCCACTTTGGCGGGCGCATCCTAATGGCCCAAACGGGACCCCTGCCCTTATGGCGGGCGGTCCCATTTTGCGTCGGAATGTCCGCTCGCCATCCTAATGCTTCCCTAAGTCTCTAATAGAACAGAAAGATAGGCCACAAGGGAGTATATATTCAGTGTTTTTTGGTCCTTTCCCCCTCTTCTCCCTGGCCTGAAAGTGCAATTTGTAGAGGGAGTCCCCTATTATGCAGTAACTGCAAAGACAAGCTCCCGCCGCGCCAGCCTTGGGCTTCAGAAGCGCTACAGAGAGACACCCCAGCCCTGCAGCGCCACTGACACCACGAGGTGAACATCGGATAGTATCGGATTCATGATTTCACATTCTTGACATTTTTACTCATGGCATTTATTGTAGCAATAACCTGGCGGTTTCTTTTTTTTCAAATGTCCCCGTGTGGACATTCTTCCTGTTTTTGCTGCTGGTGGGCACTGTATGTCCCAAGTAGCATCCTTTATCCACCCAGCACCCCAGGGAGAGCTGGGGTGTTGCTAAACCTCACCATGGGGGCCTGGGGCCCTGTTGTGCAGTGAGAGGCCCCCGGCAGTGAGAGTCAGTGCTACCTTTGGGTGGGACCTGGTGCCCTGTTGTGTGGTGAGAGGCCCCCGGGCAGTGAGGGTCAGTGCCACCTTTGGGTGGGACCAGGGGCCCTGTTGTGCGGTGAGAGGCCCTGGGCAGTGAGGGTCAGTGCCACCTTTGGGTGGGACCAGGGGCCCTGTTGTGCGGTGAGAGGCCCTGGGCAGTGAGGGTCAGTTCCACCTTTGGGTGGGGCCAGGGGGCCCTGTTGTGCGGTGGGAGGCCCTCGAGCAGTGAGAGTCAGTGCCACCTTTGGGTGGGGCCCTGTTGTGCGGTGAGAGGCCCCCGGGCAGTGAGAGTCAGTGCAACCTTTGGGTGGGAGCAGGGGCCCTGTTGTGCGGTGGGAGGCCCTCGGGCAGTGAGAGTCAGTGCCACCTTTGGGTGGGAGCAGGGGCCCTGTTGTGCGGTGAGAGGCCCTGAGCAGTGAGAGTCAGTGCCACCTGTGGGTGGGGCCAGGGGCCCTGTTGTGCGGTGAGAGGCCCTGGGCAGTGAGGGTCAGTGCCACCTTTGGGTGGGGCCAGGGGCCCTGTTGTACGGTGGGAGGCCCCCGGGCAGTGAGGGTCAGTGCCACCTTTGGGTGGGACCAGGGGCCCTGTTGTGCGGTCAGAGGCCCCCGGCAGTGAGAGTCAGTGCCACCTTTGGGTGGGACCAGGGGCCCTGTTGTGCGGTCAGAGGTCCCCGGGCAGTGAGAGTCAGTGCCACCTTTGGGTGGGACCTGGAGCCCTGTTGTGCGGTGAGAGGCCCCCGGGCAGTGAGAGTCGGTGCCACCTTTGGGTGAGGCCAGGGGCCCTGTTGTGCGGTGAGAGGACCTCTGACAGGCGAGGCAGGCCGGGCAGGGACAGTCAGTGCCACCTTTGGGTGGGGCCAGGGGCCCTGTTGTGCGGTGAGAGGCCCCCGGGCAGTGAGAGTCAGTGCAACCTTTGGGTGGGGCCAGGGGCCCTTTCGTGCGGTGAGAGGACCTCTGACAGGCGAGGTAGGCCGGGCAGGGACAGGCAGTGCCACTTTTGGGTGTGGCCAGGGGGCCCTGTTGTGGGAGGCCCCCGGGCAGTGAGAGTCTGTGCCACCTTTGGGTGGGGCAAGGGGGCCCTGTTGTGCGGTGGGAGGCCCTCAGGCAGTGAGAGTCAGTGCCTCCTTTGGGTGGGGCCAGGGGGCCCTGTTGTGCGGTGGGAGGCCCTCAGGCAGTGAGAGTCAGTGCCACCTTTGGGTGGGGCCAGGGGGCCCTGTTGTGCGGTGGGAGGCCCTCAGGCAGTGAGAGTCAGTGCCACCTTTGGGTGGGAGCAGGGGCCCTGTTGTGCGGTGAGAGGCCCTGGGCAGTGAGAGTTAGTGCTACCTTTGAGTGGGACCAGGGGCCCTGTTGTGTGGTGAGAGGCCCTCTGACAGGCGAGGCAGGCCCACCAGGGACAGTCAGTGCCACCTTTGGGTGGGGCCAGGGGCCCTGTTGTGCGGTCGGAGGCCCCCGGGCAGTGAGGGTCAGTGCCTCCGTTGGGTGGATCCAGGGGCCCTGTTGTGCGGTGGGAGGCCCTGGGCAGTGAGAGTCAGTGCTACCTTTGGGTGGGACCAGGGGCCCTGTTGTGCGGTGAGAGGCCCCCGGGCAGTGAGAGTCAGTGCTACCTTTGGGTGGGACCAGGGGCCCTGTTGTGCGGTGAGAGGCCCCCGGGCAGTGAGAGTCAGTGCTACCTTTGGGTGGGACCAGGGGCCCTGTTGTGCGGTGAGAGGCCCTCGGGCAGTGAGAGTCAGTGCCACCTTTGGGTGGGACCAGGGGCCCTGATGTGCGGTGGGAGGCCCTCGGGCAGTGAGAGTCAGTGCCACCTTTGGGTGGGACCAGGGGCCCTGTTGTGTGGAGAGAGGCCCTCTGACAGGCGAGGCAGGCCCGCCAGGGACAGTCAGTGCCACCTTTGGGTGGGGCCAGGGGCCCTGTTGTGCGGTGGGAGGCCCCCAGGCAGTGAGGGTCACTGCCACCTTTGGGTGGGGCCAGGGGGCCCTGTTGTGCGGTGAGAGGCCCTCGGGCAGTGAGAGTCAGTGCCACCTTTGGGTGGGACCAGGGGGCCCTGTTGTGCGGTGAGAGGCCCTCGGGCAGTGAGAGTCAGTGCCACCTTTGGGTGGGACCAGGGGCCCTGTTGTGCGGTGAGAGGCCCTCGGGCAGTGAGAGTCAGTGCCACCTTTGGGTGGGACCAGGGGCCCTGTTGTGTGGTGAGAGGCCCTCTGACAGGCGAGGCAGGCCGGGCAGGGACAGTCAGTGCCACCTTTGGGTGGGGCCAGGGGCCCTGTTGTGCGGTGGGAGGCCCCCAGGCAGTGAGGGTCACTGCCACCTTTGGGTGGGGCCAGGGGCCCTGTTGTGCGGTGGGAGGCCCTGGGCAGTGAGAGTCAGTGCTACCTTTGGGTGGGACCAGGGGCCCTGTTGTGCGGTGAGAGGCCCCCGGGCAGTGAGAGTCAGTGCTACCTTTGGGTGGGACCAGGGGCCCTGTTGTGCGGTGAGAGGCCCCCGGGCAGTGAGAGTCAGTGCTACCTTTGGGTGGGACCAGGGGCCCTGTTGTGCGGTGAGAGGCCCCCGGGCAGTGAGAGTCAGTGCCACCTGTGGGTGGGGCCAGGGGCCCTGTTGTGCGGTGAGAGGCCCCCGGGCAGTGAGGCTTAGTGCCACCTTTGGGTGGGACCAGGGGCCCTGCTGTGTGGTGAGAGGACTCCGAGCAGTGAGGGTCACTGCCACCTTTGGGTGGGGCCAGGGGGCCCTGTTGTGCGGTGAGAGGCCCCCGGGCAGTGAGGGTCAGTGCCACCTTTGGGTGGGGCCAGGGGCCCTGTTGTGCGGTGGGAGGCCCTGGGCAGTGAGAGTCAGTGCTACCTTTGGGTGGGACCAGGGGCCCTGTTGTGCGGTGAGAGGCCCTGGGCAGTGAGAGTCAGTGCTACCTTTGGGTGGGGCCAGGGGCCCTGTTGTGCGGTGGGAGGCCCTGGGCAGTGAGAGTCAGTGCTACCTTTGGGTGGGGCCAGGGGGCCCTGTTGTGCGGTGAGAGGCCCCCGGGCAGTGAGAGTCAGTGCCACCTGTGGGTGGGGCCAGGGGCCCTGTTGTGCGGTGAGAGGCCCCCGGGCAGTGAGGCTTAGTGCCACCTTTGGGTGGGACCAGGGGCCCTGCTGTGTGGTGAGAGGCCCCCGGGCAGTGAGGGTCACTGCCACCTTTGGGTGGGGCCAGGGGGCCCTGTTGTGCGGTGAGAGGCCCCCGGGCAGTGAGGGTCAGTGCCACCTTTGTGTGGGACCAGGGGCCCTGTTGTGCGGTGAGAGGCTCCCGGGCAGTGAGAGTCAGTGCCACCTTTGGGTGGGGCCAGGGGCCCTGTTGTGCGGTGGGAGGCCCCCAGGCAGTGAGGGTCACTGCCACCTTTGGGTGGGGCCACGGGCCCTGTTGTGCGGTCGGAGGCCCCCTGACAGCTCTTGCAGTGCGCCCTTTGTGATGGAATCATAAGATGTGTTCACTAGTTTAACTCTCGCTGCTGGCAATGGAAGTTTCTGACGGTCACGAGTTCACACGAGGCAAGGTAGATCCCGCCTTTAATACATCAAAGGGCGATAAATTAGCAATCGCTGTCATTTGTAGCGCTTAGAAACGGCAGGAATGTGGTATGACAAGTCGATGTTATTATCACAATCACCGGGTCGGTGTTGCTGCTCTAGGCTGCGGAGGAGCTGGGATAACCTGCTCTATTTGATTCCGGTTTGCAGGGTTTGCTGATCTGTTACCGTGTCTTCGGAGATCCCTGCCCCCCCCCCCACGGGCTCGCGCCCGTTTTGCTACCTCCGTCCTTCATGACGCAACCAGGTCGTTTTTGTGGGCAGGATATGAGCGGCTTGTACAAGTGTTTTAAAAGTTTTGAACATGTAAGAATGCCACAAGGGAGGGTTTGATGAAGATGAATGGAAAAAAAACCCCTCGTGTCCGTCAGCCCGGGCAGAGACAGCTTCGTGGCTGGCGAGCATGTAATTGCAGCCGCACCCGAGTACTTAACAGGTCTTTAAAATACCATTTAGTTGTAAATGAGGCTTTTGTTGTGTGGTCACCCCTTCTCACAGCCACTTTGTCCATGGTTGGAAGAATTAGCCCCTCCCCGAAATATTTTCATCCCCAGCCCCCTCCCCCTCTTCCTCCCCCCCCCCCCCCCCCAAATTTGGCTCTAGTTGCCCGCCTGGCCGAATCCATATGAAAAAGCAAACATATCCTCAGGGCCTCACTGGCAGGGCCCCTCCCGGTGGCACCGAAGCCACGGGTTCAATGCGCTGGAGCAGAGTTCCTGCAAACTCCCAAACCCGTTTGTGAGCGCCTAGAAGCGAACACAGGCACCGGGGATGGCCATTAGATAGCTCTGTCCGAGCCTAAATCCTCAACACTGACAGATGCACGACTCGAACCGACAAGAAATAAGGAACGGAGCGACTACACAAAAGTAGATTTAAAAACAGTGAAACTGCACGAGCTAAACACACACGTTCAAAGGGTTGAAGATGCAATCGGCGCACTGAGAAACATACATTAATACATTGTTTACTCAAGAATGGATACACATCCCCAGCTAATTCGACTAGGATTACACTGTTTTGGCTAATCCGGAATAAACTCCCCAGCCATTTGGGAGGAGAAGAAACTAATGGCTACGGTAAAGATACAACAAAAAACACACGTGTATACTCAGAATGTCTTCCTGGGTGACATCAGACGGAACAGGCGTTCTAGATAAAGTAGTTCCCAGCAGTTTTACCCCATAATCCGAGGCTAATATTCACAACAAACGGGATTGACATTGAATCCGAAGTGTGTTCCCTGCTTGTGCCTGTTCAGTCTGTGTATTGAGCAGCACGAGCCCGTCTGACCACTAGAGGGCGCTCTACTACCGTTCACATATGTACGAGCTGAAGGAAAACAAGCAATGGCACAGGGGGTATGTCTGGCTTTCATGTTCCAACGCATTTAAGCGCAGCTATTCGCATGTGCTGCGTGATACAGTGCATGCAAACACGCTGGTTATCTCTTTAAAGCCTGCCCTATTGGGTTTGCCAATACTGGGAAAAATTACTAACAAACATTGGCAATGCTAATTGGTTTTACTTTGCAGCATTACAGGTAGATAGCGTGAGAATGGATATGTATTCGTGTGGAAGCAAAGGACTGTAGAATAATATTGGTGTAGGTTAAAAGGTCAGGTGACAGTTGGACTTTCAAGCCAGACCGAAAAATCCATGGTTAATGACTGCCCTCCTCCCATCCATGCTGCGGCCAGAGAACACCACCATCAATTTACCTAGTTATCGAAGACACTTGTTATGTTATGTTAATCAAAATTTATAAGCGCACGGGCACCCAAGGGTTTCATGGCGCTGACAGTGAGGAAAATTGACGGCAGATAACCTATCCGGATGCTTGCTTAAAAAGCCAGGTCTTCAAGGCTCTCCGGAACTCCATAAGGTTTGCACAACTCCTGATTGTCAAAGGGAGAGTATTCCAGGGGCGAGATAAGCAAATCGACACCCTCCCTGTCGCTTCCGTTTGAAGGAGGGTAAGGTAAGCAGAGAGAGATGAGCTGAGCGAAGATTGCGGGTAGGCTCATGCTTCACGATCATGCTGTTGATAAACCTGGGACTTTTCCCATGCAGGGCCTTGAAAGCCAAACATCCTACTTTAAATGTCACCCTTTGAACAATAGGTAGCCAATGAAGGTCGGCCAACAGCGGTCTTGCCGATCTCCAATTAGGATGTTTGAAAATGAGTCTGGCCACTTGATTCTGGACAATTTGCAAGCTCTTTGACAAAAATATAGGTAATCCTAAATAGATGGAATTAGAAAAATCCAGTCGGGATAAAACCAAAGCAAGCACCACCTATATAAGCGCGGAGTGGGTAAGCAAATGGGCAATTTTTTAAATTTTGCGCAATTGATGGAAGCTGGAAGAAATCACAGCTCCCACCTGTCCTTTAAGACAAAGATCTGAGTTAATGGTGATCCCGAGGCTTTTCACGGAGGGAGATGGAGAGGGAGGTGACCCCATTTTTGACGGCCAGAAGTGCAAGCCCCAACTGGCCTCACTTTTGCCAGGAAGCACCAGCTCTGTCTTCCCTGGGTTAAGTTTTAGATGGTTCAACTCCATCCACCGCTGGATGTGCAGCATAGTGGCCTGGAATTCTGTGGCAGAGTCCGGGGAGTCCAATGTGAATATTAATTGCAGGTCGTCGGAATAATTAAAGGTTGTGACCTTTCGGTTTTTAGAGAGTATAACAGGGGTTTAAGATATAAGTTAAACAGAAGTGGAGACAATGACGAGCCTTGTGGGACACCGCAGGTAGTAGCCAGCTTGGGCGCAGTAAAGTTCCCGAGCCTGACCGCTTGAGTACGGTCGGTCAGGAAGGAGTTCACCCAGCTGAGAGCGGAGCCCCGCAGGCCGGCCTCTTCGACACGGTGCAATAAGATGGTGTGGTCGACCGTGTCGAACGCCGCCGACAGGTCCAGGAGCACTAAGGCCTGATGGATACCCCTGTCAGCATTAGATCTCATAGTGTCCAGGACCGCAAGAATCACAGACTCAGTTGAGTGCGCCGGACGAAAACCGGCTTGGTTAGGCTCCAAATAATCTGAAGATTCGATGAAGTTGGAGAGACATCTAGCCACGTGAGCTTCCAGGATTTTTGCTCCAAAAGGAAGGAGAGATATGGGCCGATAATTAGAAAGATTGGCAGGCTCCGCCCCAGGTTTTTTAATAAGCGGTACCAGCGTCGCATTTTTAAAAGCACCGGGAACCCTACCATGTGCGAGTGACTCGTTAAGAAGGGGGAGTACGCTAAGTGGTAGCGCCGAAAAAACGTCCTTTAGGACGTGAGGGGGACAACAATCATTAGGTGAGCCTGATTTGACCCGGGTCATCTGTTCGACTAGCATTGAATGGTCGATCGAAGGGATAACATCCAGTTCAAAGGGGTTACTAGGCATGTCCTCTGTTGGGGCAATACTAGACCTTTCCGGTATGCTTTCTTTGATGGTAACTATTTTATCCATAAAGAAGTCATTGAGCGAATTACAGAGCTCTTGCGTCGGGACTTGGGGAGGAGAAGTTCTTTTATCGTTACAAAGGTCGTTCACAACCTTAAACATTTCCTTTGATTTGTTTTGAGCATTTAAGATTTTCTCAGAGAAAAATGCTGCATTAGTAGTTAGTATGATATTCTTGTATTTCCTACGGGCAGTCTTATATAACACCCTGTCTTTGTCAGAGTAACCGTGTCTCCATTTCCTTTCATGTTGACGCAGTTCCAATTTTTGTTTCTTTAGGTCAGCCGAGAACCATCTATGAGCATCTGAGCGACGGGCACAAGAGAATTTAGTGAGAGGTACATGTTCTTTACATGCTGCCAGGAGCCAGTCAGAAAGATTAGTTACCATGAGGTTGAGATTATGACTGGGAGCAGGAATTGATTTGGTCAGGGAACTGAGAAAATCCTGGTTGTTCAATGATCTCCATTTCCTGGTTACCCCTCCCACTGGGATGGAGGCTTTTGAATGGCCATGCCAAGTAAGTGAGAACTGGATTAGATAATGATCTGACCAGATACATGGAGTTGCTGTAGGAATGGACAAAGGTACATTATAGGACCAAATTTGGTCCAGAATGTGTCCTTTTTCATGAGTGGGGGTCCGAACATGTTGAATAAAGTTCAAGTGAGAGAGTAGCTCAGAGAGTTCGGTGGCCCGGGGCCCTCCCGCTATGTCATCGAACCAATAGTTTAAGTCCCCGACCAACAGGACCATGGCGAAATTGACGACTAAACCTGCCAATTGATCACTTAATGAGACCGGAAAGGTGGGCATTACGTAAGGGGGGCGGTAAATAAGTGCCAACACCATGGTCCCTTTATCTGTGTCGATTTTAACTACAAGATTCTCTATGTCCGGCAGGATCAGGGGGGACAGAATAGTGAACTTATGATCCTTGTGGATAATGGCTGCAGCACCACCCCCCAGCTTCCCCGGAGACCGGTTCGCTGACAGTATATAGTAGTCAGAGGGGAGGGCTGCGAGAACATTCGGCAGAGAATCGTGGGTGAGCCACGTTTCAGTGATAAGTAAAATATCGGGCTTGTCGGTGTTAAGGAGTAAAAAAATGTTCAATTGATGTTTTACCAAGGACCGCGTGTTCAAATACAGACAGCGGAGAATAGAGTCCTTGATCATCAAGGTTTTTCTAATGGGAGGAAAACAAGGTTCGGGTGTAGGTGGAGAAACCAGGCCCACCCGGGAGAGGAGGATGTTATTAGCCACTAAACAGGTTAGTGTAGCTGGGTCCAGGCATGGAAGGCATGAATGTTTTAATGAGCGAAGCTCCATAGAGGAGTAGCTGAAAATTTTACCATGGTGCCTGGTCCCTGGGCCCGTGCCGGCGCAGACGGGCTCGCCTTTGGCGCGCCTGCTGCGCATGTCCGCTGCGCTCCCGTTTTATTGCCCTCCTAAATACTGCTAGGAACCGTCTCCTGACAGCTAGACCGCCGACCAAGATGGCGGCTAGCCGACGAGCCGGAAGTGAGTACTTCTCTCAAAGTGTTCGGGGCGCCCTCCACAACAATCAGCCAGAATGGCTGCAGTGAACTGGGGCATCTCGAGCGGACACAGAGCAAGTGGGTAAGTGCACAAATAGCAGCAAGAGAAGTTAAAAGCACAATTTAATCAATTTTTAAAACAGCGCCGATAGACAGGCACACCTCGCTGGTATCAACCAGGCCCCTAACTCGAGCCCGATTAAATACCCAAGGAGGCAAGGGAGGTCCTGACAGCTAGACCGCCGACCAATATGGCGGCTAGCCGACGAGCCGGAAGTGAGTACTTCCCTCAAAGTGTTCGGGGCGCCCTCCACAACAATCAGCCAGAATGGCTGCGGTGGACCGGGGCGTCTCAAGCGGACACAGAGCAAGTGGGTAAGTGCACAAATAGCAGCAAGAGAAGTTAAAAGCACAATTGAATCAATTTTTTAAACAGTGCCGATAGACAGGCACACCTCGCTGGTAAATAGCATTACTGTGTAATGTATGTGCCCCTGAAAGTTCAAGCTCAGGCAGCTGAATAAATAAACAAATTAATCACAGCCGGTGGAGAGCAAGCATTTTCTTTTTGTTGATGTACACTTCTTCCCAATCAAAACATGTACTCCTGGTACCCAACCTATGGGAGGAGTCAAAGCGCCTGCCTCTAGTGATAATCACATAATTGTATGGTGACAGCTGTGCTGACAACCTGGACCATGAAAAAGGAATGCTTTCTATATAGACCACATACAGGAGAAAACAAATTGAATACAACAAAAACTGGTGATTGCATTTTTAAGAGGTAAAATTGAGACCTGCCAACTTGTGACACATTTTCAAGGTGTGAGGGTGGAAGCAGGGCAACAGAGGGGGCGGGACCCGGGGATGGGGGTGGGACTCTGCAGACTATGAGAGCCTGGTGAACCTTGTAAAGGACATTGATGGAGGCCTGGCCTAGATATGGCAACAGTGCTTAAACTGTAATTGTTTGGGGAAGCACTTGACGGAATGGGACCTGGAGAGGGGGGTAGTGACTCCTTCTTGGGCCACAAACACAAAAGGCTTCTGAACTGCATTCACAGTGTGTTAGCCCCAGTGAGGTTGTGAAATCAGTAATGAATTTCAGTACTTCAAAGCAGTGGTGGCCCGCCTATCTAAAGTGGTAGGGCGCCTGTGGGGGGAGGGCGAGGGGTTGGGGGGAGAAATAATATAAAAAAAATAAGACTTACCTGCCGCTCCGTCACCGCTGACGGCTGCCTCACTGCTCCTCTCGTCGGGCCGGAAGGAGTTGGGCCCTCAGGGCACAAGCTCCAGACCCAATAAAGACGCTGCTCTCATAGCCTGAGAGGAGCACCATGATTGGTCTGAGCAGATTAATTTGACCACTCAGACAGTGCATTGAAGCCTCTAGCTTTTATCTGACCCGGCTGAGTAACACAACTGGGTTGGAGAATAATAAGTGCGCATATGTATTTGGCAACATACATGCGCACTTATAAGTGCACACTACTCCTCCTACCTGATATGCCCGGCTCCGCACTATACTTATTGCGGGGCTCAGACAGCATAAATAAAATGATAATGCTAGTGGTATCATTATTTCATTTAACATCTGCTGGTGCGGGCTGTGGCGCGACGCTTCTCCACCATTATGGAGGAGCCGCCCCTGCTTCAAAGCTGGAAAACCCACGCTGTGAAAGGGTTTCCATCCACCATGTGATACTGGCTCTTCCCCGGGTGACCTTGTGAAGTGAGCCAATACCATGACACATGCTAATACCATGTCACTTGCTGCAGCGGCAAATAGTCCCTCACACATTCTGATGGAAGCTTTTCCTGGAAAGTAGAATGATTTTTCAAAACATATTTTTATTGGCATTTATATTTAACATTACTGCTTACAAAAATCCAGCTATTCTTTAAAAACAATTATCTTGTACAGTACTGTTGCATCAAATTATACACTTTCGAGTTCACAGGACACATGTCAAATTCCATGTGTACTCAGATTTTGGAACCAGAATGCAGCCTATTGGCGTGGCCTAGCCTTTAATAAACAGATATTTACTCCGCAATGTGTTTCGCAGTCTATTCAGTCTTTTCTAAGTGGGCAGTTGTCAGCGCCATTCTAGTACATAACAACATCCTTCATATTTGAGGGATAAACAATAGCTTCTAACTATTAACTAAAACTTGTGCAGGTGGGTGGTATGTGTATGGAAACAAAAGTGTCTTACTCATGGTATACAGTTTACAGAGCTCATCAATGGGCCCCAAATTGGGCTGGGAGGGTTTCTCATAATATACTAGTTTCCTTCTTGGTTCCTCATCGTTTCTTGTTAATAAACATCACTGCACTGTAAGGGCTAATTCTGATAGATACATCTGCCAGTGGATTCCTCACCTTGTGAATACCCCCCTTGCGTCAGCAACATCCGGAAATTCTTTTGTAGCCTCGCGCCGACGTGGACGTGGACGACGTCATAGAGACACGGCATCGCACGCAACTCCGCTGACGTCACCGACACAATTGGCCCATGCCGGCATGATGACATCAGTTCCCTTTTTTCCGCGTCGTCGACGCTAACGGCTTCGGGAATCTCAGTAGCCAACTGGTGACTTTGTTGCCTTATTGTTCGATTTCTGCTTTTTGTTTCTTGTTTCTTCACGATGTCGACAAAGAAGACCGGCTTCAAGCCCTGCAGGGAGTGCGGGAAAATTATGTCCATTACTGACCCGCACGAGGACTGCATTTGGTGTTTGAGCTCTGACCATGATGTGGATGGATGTTCATCTTGTCGGAAGATGAACCCGAAGGCCCTGAGAGAAAGAGAGACCAAACTCCTGGTAGCAAAGCTGAAGGCTGGCAAGGGAAAATCTTCGAGGTCTCGCTCTCGACGGGCGAGGTCGAGATCGAAGTCAAGATCCAGATCTCAAGAGGAGTCGTCTTCGAAGTCCGCTTCAGACCATGCTTTGAAGTCGAGAGGAGACATAAGAAGAAGAGGCATGAGTCCCGACGTCGTTCCGGTAAGGAGTCGGGCTCGAGGTCGAGGTCACCGAAGAAGGTACGTTCCAAGGTGGTCACGATGGCTGTTTCGGATCATGAAGGTGAGGCCTCGCCTTCGGAGTCGCAGGTACAGTCGCCGACTCCGGCTTCGAATCCGTCTCCGGCGCCGTCCCTGGCCCGAGATGAGGAAGATGTTCATGTGGATGTGGATTCTGCGCCTGTCGAAGAGCCCAATCCGAACCCTCCACAAGACCAGCCTGAGGGTTTTCAGCCACCCTTCCCTGCCCCAGGCCAGGACCGATCAGAGTTTTTAAACGCTATGTATGGCGTCTTTTCAAGGGCGTGGTACCTCTCTGGCGCACCTTCGGGTCCCATGGGTCCTCTGGCCTTCAATTTAGGAGTCCCTCACTCCTATCCTCCTGCTCCATTCATGCCCTTAATGCCGACGCCGCCATGGCAATACCCGGCTCCACCGAGGTCGTCGATGCCGGTTCCGGCTTCGCCCGCTCCAGATCGTCCTCAAGAGCATCCCACTGGGCCATCCGATTCTATACGACGTCGAACGGAGCCGTTGGTGGATCCGGCTGCGAAGCTTGTAAAGGAGAGGTCCAGAAGGGAAGCACAACGCCTTTTGGAGGAGCAAAGATATTTGGAGTCACATCCTGATATGGAGGAAGGTGAACTGGAGAATAACTGTTTTGAGGATCTGGCTGATGCTGGTTGTCTGGATTTTTCTCCAGAGTGGGCTCTGATGCACCTTCAAAGGACGTCCAGCCTTATCATGTAGTGATGAGGAAGGCAGCAGAACTTCTGCAATTGACTTTACCAACAGTGGAGTTTAAGTCTAATCTTCTTACAGAAGTTTTGCATTCACCTAGCTCTGTGGTGGAGCCATTGCTTCCATTGAATGAAGCCTTAACGGAACCTATTATGGAGGTGTGGAAAAAAACACTGACAGCTCCTGCAGTATCCAAGAGTGTGGCGAGAAGGTACAGGGTTGCTCCTGAAGACCCTGCTTTTCTGACATCTCATCCGTCACCTGAGAGTCTAGTCATACAGGCGGCCTGTTCCAAAAAGAATGTGAGTGCCTTTCCTCAGGTCCCCGGTGACAAAGAGGCAAAGAAACAAGATCAGGTGGCTTAAAAGACCTTCTCCTCTGCAAGTATGGCGATGAAGTCGACTAATGCCACTTGCCTTATGGGGAGGTATGTGCATGCCCTTATGGGCACTATACGTACTTTAGCTCCTAAGATTCCTGATGACAGCAGGAGAGATTTTGAGGAGGTTTTATCAGATGCACAGGCTGCGGCACGCCAAGTGATACAGAGTGGTCTGGACACTGCAGACTCGGTGGCACGTATCATGGGCACTGCTGTTGCCACTAGGAGATCGGCTTGGCTGAAATCTTCAGACTTTTCGGCAGATGTTCAGACGGCTTTGCTGGATCTGCCGTTTGATGGATCTGGCCTCTTTGGCAAGAAGGCTGATACGGCACTGGAGAGATTTAAAGACAGTAGAGCAACTGCTAAATCTTTAGGGCTTCAAATCAGAGGTTCTTCAGCCAAGAGGTTCAGAGCTTTTGGACGCTCTTCCTTTCGCAACTATCGGCAAGGTCAGCAGCAGCAACAGCAGCAGCAGAACCCCTTGTACAGATCTTATAGGGGAAAGCAAAGAGCTAGGCCTCGAGGTCGTCAAGCCTCTTCCTCCTCTACCTCCTCTAACCCCCCAGCCTCAGAAAAGCAGCCCTAGATCCGCCATTCAGGATCATGTGGGTCCGGTGGGGGGTCGGCTTACCTATTTTCTACGGGATTGGGAATCGGTTACATCAGATCTTTGGGTTCTCAATCTCGTAGAAAATGGGTATGCCCTTCCCTTTTGGGAATTCCCTCCCAATTACCCTCCTTGCCAAGGTTTTTGTATCGAGTAACATATGTTACTCCTGCAGCAGGAGGTGCTGACACTGTTAAGAAAGGGTGCGATAGAGGTGGTCCCAGAGCAGGAAAGGGGTCAGGGATGCTTCTCCCGGTATTTTCTGATACCCAAAAAAGATGGCAGGCTTCGTCCAATCCTGGATCTCAGGATCTTGAATCTCTATCTGAAACAAGAGAAATTCAAGATGCTCACTGTGAGAAGTTGGCCTGATGTGCAGTGTTCACTATTCTAGTGATCACTATATATCAGTCCAAACAACCCTTATTGATGATTGGTTGTAAGTCAACCTTATAGACCAGCTATCCTAGTAGCGTGGATACGAGCAGTCTAAGGCTAAGACTCTAGAGGGCGTGTTAAGCCAGCTGTTTTACCATCACATTACCCCTTGAACACCCAGTGAAAGGACACCACACAAGTGTTATGAAAATAAACAGTGTATTTATTAGAATCACAACAACCCTGTACTCTTTATGAGGACAGGGTGCTAGGCACACAACAAAACTCTTACGAAAATACTTAAGTTAGCACGTTATACACAAATGCCCGAGGGGCACGAAAAACCATATACTTAAAAAGTGGAATGCGAAATTACTAGCAGGTAAGTACAGTACTAATAGGCTTTGGAATCGCTAGGACTGGACTAGGGAATCGTTAGATTACTACTAGGAGACCTAGGGGACTCGGGTGCAGAGTGTGCACTCTCACGCGGGATGCGGGACAAAGTCTATGGAGGCTAGTAAAGGCAAAGTTAGTGTTCACGGGCGAACCCGACCTGGTAGGAAGAAAACGACAGTGGATCCTGACCCTAGGGTAGTGAGGCTATGCTGGGACACCGAAGT
The DNA here is from genome assembly GCF_964261635.1 of Lissotriton helveticus. NCBI lineage: Eukaryota > Metazoa > Chordata > Amphibia > Caudata > Salamandridae > Lissotriton > Lissotriton helveticus. The sequence continues at coordinate 2,112,590,591 of NC_136065.1, forward strand.
GCCGAAGTTACCTAGCCCAGGGGCTGCAGCTGCATAGGTCTGAAAAGACGTCGGGGATCTCGTTGCCGGACCAGGAGCCTGGAAGGAAGAAGTTGCTGGCAGGCGACCAGTGAAGAAAAGTTCGATGGATCCAAGCCTGGATCAAGGAAGAAGAAAACCTGAAAGCAGAGGGGACCAAGTTCTTGAATCACTAGCCAGTGATTAAGTGGGCACCAGGATGGCACCGGGCGAAGTCACCGCAGTCAGGTGAGTGGGCGCTGCTGGGCTCTGCAGTCTCTCGGACCAGGAGGCGTTGTCGGCGACCAGGATGGAGGTGCGAGCTGTCCCACGAAGGTTCTTGCTGTCGACGTCGCTGGACCCAGGATTGGGCAACAAGTCTTGGCAAATGCAAGGCCCACGCGGTGGACCTAAAATGGCGTCTTGGGCGGACCCGGAGGGTCCAGGGTACTTCTCCGATGGAGGGAAGCAAGGGCCAGTCTGGAGCAACCAGACCAGCAGCAGAAACGTCATCGGGCGTCGTCAGGAAGGCCACAAGCCAGCGGGCTAGTAGCCAAACAACGCGGTGGGCAGCAAAAAGCAGAAGGGCCCCACGCAGATCGTGGAGATGCTGGGGGGCTGCACTTCGGTGCTGGAGCTGCTCAGGGTGGGGGCTTCTCGGACCCCAAAGCACTCACCAGGAATTCACTCGGCGGGCTTGCTGGAAAGAAGTCGTGCAGTCTTGAAGATGGCCGGTCCCTCGAGGTCTCGTCACACCCACGAATCTCAGCGTGACTGATGATGCAGGTAGAGGTCAGAGGTGCCAGGGAAGCCGGTTCTCGTCGAGCTGGGCAGTCGGATTCCGGAGGAAGGACTTGCAGCAGACCGCAGTGTTCTTAGATGGTGCCTGCGGATGCAGGGTGACTACTCCTTAGTCACAAGGGAGAAATCTTAGGAAGAAGTCTTGAGTTCCTTTCGCAGAAAGTAGTTTCAGGATTCAAAGATGATCTGCTTTGGAAGGGGGCCAGTCTCTACCTTTATCCTGTAAAAAGGGGCTGGCACGCGACTAAGTCCTGCCCTATGGGTGGGACTAGGAGGGGGGTGGTTACACCCACTTCCTTGGCGGGCTTTTCCCCAGCACAGGGTCTGGGGTGACCCTGGAACTGGTTCCAGCCAGCCTATGCACAGTGAGCACCGGGGTGCCACGTGCAGTCACCTTCCTCTAAAGCCCTGCCTACCTACAATACACAAAACCCTGTCTGGGACGGTGCTGGCACCGCCCCTGGCAGGAAACCCTTTGTCCTTATCTCCTGCTCTGGGAGGACTCCCAGCAGCAGGAGGGCAGACTTGTGTCTCGGTGGCAGCATCCATTTTGTGGATGCTAAGGCTCTGTCTGAATTTAACCGGGGTTAGGGGTTACATACATGTCGTGTCCCTCTAGAAGGGTGGAATGCTAACCCCGTCGCCAGAATTGGCGAGGGGTTAGTATTCCAATTCGTATGACACCTTACTCGACATGTTTTGATAAAGCGATACCAGAGTTGGCATATAACCGCGAGGATTATAATGCACTTAAGAGTATATGGTATGCAATATCATGGAAACGGCTAAGGGATGGATCCCGAAAGCCGCAGACAGGCTCAGCTCATGCCAGAGCACCATCTCACACGATTCCAAGCACTCTGCCTTCAGGATTGTTAAGGCCTGCCATAGGAGTGACTGATAGGAGATCTGTGTGTCCATTTTTAGGGTTAGATATAGGTATACTATATCTAAAGCAAAGGGTGATTACACCACCTTGCCCCAGCTGTCAAGCAGCCAGTTGTGTCAGATTTGGATGGCCAGCCAGGGGTGGCATAATACATGCTGCAGCCCCTGGTAGGCCCTGGGTACACCTATGCCCTGGGTACCTAAGGTACACTGTACAGGGACTGATAAGGTGACTCAGTATCCAATTTAGATATGTACCTAAGGTACATGGAATCCATTTTACAGAGAGAGCAGTGGGCCTGAGGTCCTGAATAGCAGGGCCTCAGGTCAACTAAGTCAGAAAACCAGCAAAACACCAGGCAAAAAGTTGGGGGCAACCATAGTCAGGGATCAACCTTCCTACACTCACCCTTGCACAGGTTCTTCAAACGCTGCTGGAAGAAGACTGGATGGTGTCGCTCGACTTGCAGGATGCGTATTTCCACATCCCAATCCTGAAGTCGCACAGGAAGTATCTCCGTTTTACGGTGGGATTGCAACACTATCAGTTTGCGGTCCTTCCTTTTGGAATTACTACTGCGCCTCGAGTCTTCACCAAGGTGATGGCAGTGGTGGCAGCACATCTCAGGAGGTCGGGGGTACCTGTATTCCCCTATTTGGACGACTGGCTGATCAAGGCAGAGTCGTCAGAGAAAGGGCTCCAGCATCTGCAGGAGACAACTCAGTTGTTGTACCGGTTGGGTTTTTCGATAAATGTACCCAAGTCTCACCTGGTGCCCTCCGGGCACAAACTGTTCATAGGTGCTGTACTGGACACAACTGTATGTCGCTCATTCCCTCCACCTCAAAGGATTCGCGACATACAGGAAATTATTCCTTTATTCTTCAATGGAGCAGTTGTTCCAGTCCTGACGGTCCTTCGCCTGCTCGGTCTTATGGCTTCAGGCATTCTGTTGGTCAACCATGCACGCTGGCACATGAGGGCACTCCAGTGGTGCCTCCGCAGGCAGTGGTATCAGCACAATGGAGATCTCAGGGAGTCAGTGAGGATCTCCAGAGAAACTGCAGCGGATCTGTCTTGGTGGAGCGTGGAGGGCAATCTGTCTCAAGGAAAGCCCTTTCATCTGCCTCCATCGGTTGCCACAGTGATCACGGATGCCTCCACTCTAGGGTGGGGTGCTCACCTGGGGGATCTGGAGATCAAGGGTTTTTGGTCTCCAGAAGAAAGGTTGTTTCACATCAACCTTCTGGAATTGCGGGCAATACGTCTGGCACTCAAGGCCTTCCTCCCTTCCCTTTGCGGTCTGTCGGTGCAAGTCCTGACGGACAACACCACCGCGATGTGGTATATCAACAAGCAGGGAGGAGTAGGGTCGCAGTGTCTCTGCAGAGAGGCTCTGCGCCTCTGGTCCTGGGTTCAGGACCACCAGATTTGTCTGATGGCAAATCATCTGGCCGGAGTTCTGAACGTGCGAGCAAACAGTCTCAGTTGGCAGTTCTCGGGCGACCACGAGTGGAGGCTTCACCCGGAGGTGGTTCGTCACGTCTTTCGGACGTGGGGGACTCCTCAGGTGGACCTGTTCGCCACTCGCGAGAATACTCACTGCCTGTCATTCTGCAGCCTCCAGTTTCCGATGCATGGAGCCTTGGGGCACGCGTTTCAGTTGAGTTGGGGCTCACAACTCCTTTACGCGTTTCCTCCCATACCCTTGATTCCTCGGGTTCTGAGGAAGATTCGCCAAGACCGGGCCCAAGTTATTTTGGTCGCCCCGGATTGGCCAAGAAGGGTGTGGTACACAGACCTTCTCCACCTCTCCTCTCTCCCGCCGCTCCGTCTCCCGTTCAGGGCAGATCTCCTCTTTCAGATGGAGGGGCAGGTTCTACACCCCCACCTCCAGACATTACACCTTCATGCCTGTAGATTGAACGGGGCAACCTGAATTCCTTTTCTCTCCCACACGATGTGGTGGATGTCATATTATCAGCTAGGCTTGACTCCACTAAGTCCATTTATTCTTACAGATGGGCTAAATTTGTCTCTTGGTGTGGGGAGAAGTCTGTTGACCCTTTGAAAGCCCATTTATCTGATATACTACAGTTTGCTCTTTCTTTGGCACAGCAAGGTTTTGCTGTTGCTACGGTGAAGGGCTATCTTTCGGCATTGTCGGCATTTCTCTGTTTGCCGTACCAGCCATCTCTTTTCAAATCTCCTTTAGTTTTGAGATTTCTGAAGGGTCTCACAAATAAGTTCCCTCCTACTCCTTTTATTGTTCCTCAGTGGGATTTAAATCTTGTATTAACCTACTTGATGGGTTCTCCCTTCGAACTCTTACACAAGTGTCCCATGAGGCTTTTGTCTTTTAAGACAGTCTTCCTGGTTGCGATCACCTCGGCAAGGAGGGTAAGTGAGCCTCAAGCTCTTAGTTCCAAGCCCCCGTTCTTGACCATTCATGCTGATCGAATGGTTCTTAGGACCAGGGCTGCTTTTCTCCCTAAGGTGGTGTCTCCCTTCCACTTAGGTCAATCTATTACCCTTCCTACCTCTTATCCCCCCCCTCACCCTTCCAAGGAGGAGGAGAGGCTACACCGTCTGGACCCCAAGAGTGCGGTGAGCTTTTATATTGATAGATCTGAAGACTATCGGGTGAATGACCAGCTCTTCGTTGGGTTTGCTGGCTGCAAGAAAGGAAGAGCGGTACATAAAAGAACTCTTTCAAGATGGATCATCCTCTGTATAAAGATCTGCTACTTTCTGATAGATACATCTGCCGTATGGATTCCTCACCTTGTGAATATCCCCCTTGCGTCAGCAACGTTCGGAAATTTTCTTCGTAGCACGCCGACGTGGACGACGTCACAGGAGTACGACCTCGCGCGTGACTCCGTCTGACGTCACTGACTCCTTATAGGCCCACGCCGGCGTGATGACGTCAGTTCCCTTTTTTCCGCGTCCTCGACGCTAACGGTTTCTGGGATGATACTTAGTATCTTTCTACAATTATCAGTGTTACTGTTTTTCCTTTAATTCTTCCTTCTTCATCGAAGATGTCGTCGAGAAAGACAGGCTTCAAGCAATGTGGATCTTGCGCTCGTATGATGTCAATCACCGATCCACATGGCGATTGTTTGTGGTGTCTTGGATCAGACCACGATGTCAAGAACTCTCGGTCTTGTTTCAAGATGAACCCTAAGGCTCTACGAGAGCGCGAGGCAAAACTTCTTCTGGCGAAGATAAAGGAAAGAGAAGCTGGGAGATCTTCGAGGTCGACGTCGAGACGCTCGAAATCGAGGCAAAAATCTCGCTCGAAGTCGAGGTCGGCTTCAAGGTCGAGGTCCAGAGCGAGGTCGAGATCCAGGGAGAGATAGAGATCTGGATCCAAATCGGCTTCAGGTCACGCTTCGAGTTCCTCGAAGAGGAAGCACAAGAGGAGGAAGCACAGCTCTAGACATCATTCAGGAAAGGACTCCTCGGATTCGAAAAAGAAGTCTCGTAAGCATCGTAAAGACTTCGTTTCACCTTCTCCTGCTCAGTCTCCCGGGCGTTCCCCGACTCCGGAACAAGAACCGAATCCAGTGTCTCCGCATTCTTCGGTGCATGAAGAAGAGGAAGAGGTTGTTCCTCAAACTCCGACTCCGATGGAAACTCCCTTAGATCAGGAAGGTCAAAATGAACCTATGTCGGAACGACCTCAGTCAGAACATCCGGTAGGTTCTTACCCTCCATTTCCTGGTCCTGGACAGGACCCCTCGCATTTTCTAAATGCGATGTTTGGGGTTTACTCTAGAGCAATGTACCCCACTGAAGCACCTGTTGGTCCCATGGGTCCGTTGTCTTACAATTTGGGGATTCCTCAGTCTTATGCCCCAGCTCCATTTGTGCCGTTTATTCCGACGTCTTTGACACCTTGGCTCGGTACGGCTCCGCCGAGGTCTTCGACTCCGCATGTGGCTTCGCCGACTCCGGATCGACCTCGTAGTTTGGATCGAGGTGTCACGCCAATCCGTGAGTCTCGTCTTCCAGTTGCCCCGACTCCTCGCTCGACGTCGGAACCGGCTCCGTCGGAGTCGTTACCGGATCCGTCGACTTCGGTTCGTATGGAGTGGTCGAGACGCAGGGCTCAGCGTCTCTTGGAAGAAAAGAGGGGTGAAGATTCTGATGTGGAAGAGGGTGAGCTTATTGATCATGATGATTATTTTGAAGACCTACATAATGCTAGTGGTCTGGAGCTCTCTCCTGAATGGGGTTTGCCTTCGGTTTCTGATGCACCATCTAAGGACGTGGCACCCTACCATGTGGTTATACGGAAGGCTGCAGATCTTCTCAACTTAACCTTGCCTACTGTAGAATACAAGCCCAACATCTTGACAGAAGTTCTGCACTCTCCATCTTCTATTATTGAACCTACTCTGCCGTTCACTGATGCCTTGACTGATCCGATAATGGAGGTCTGGAAGAGACCGTTGACTGCTCCTGCGGTTTCTAGGTCTGTTGCAAGACGCTACAGAGTGGCTCCTGATGACCCGGAGTTTCTCTCTACACATCCTTCTCCGGAGAGTCTAGTAGTGCAGGCTGCATGTTCTAACAAATCTGCGGGTTCTGGGATGGGCGGCCGAGGATTTCCATGCTAACTGGTTTGGACTTACGTATATGACCCTCCTCCATACTTTCGTGATAACCTTTCTCCCCCCTTCTTTTTTCTCTCCCCTTTTTCTTTTCCCTTTTCGGGTTTTCTAGGGCGACAGGCATGCCTATGGGGGGGGGGGGGCCGTGGCCTTCCGCTGCATGCTGGGTGGGGGGTGGGGGTGGGGTGTGTTTTTTCGTTTCTCTTTGTCTCTATGGCCCGCTTTTTCTTTCCTTTTCTTTCCTTTTTATGTCTTAATATTTCTTCCTTTCTAACTTTATAGTTGGAGTCGGGGGTTTAGGTTCCTCGAGTGGATGGTTATTTGTGTCTTTTTGCTTCATGATCCTGTTCATGTTACTCGCTTAGTGGGTGGGTACCTGTGCCTTGATAGACTGCTTCCGGACTTATATCCTCTTGTTATGTTCTCATTGTTGCGCTGAATTGAAGGCTATTGTCCATAGATGTGCATTGTATAGCGAATGATGTCGTACTGCTGCATTTAATCTGATTCCTCAATTTTATTTGAACTGGACGCCTCTCACATCCTGTACAACTGCGGCCGATTCTGATCGTCTAACCTGATTTATTGTTGCTGGCATCGTTGGAGTTTCTAATGTCACGATCCTGTGATGCACGATGACTTGACCTTTGGAGGTTATTTCATGGCCTTCTGATCTTTATTTGATTTACATGTGATTTTATCCTGATAACATATTTTTTAGCTAATCCTCCGGTTGCAACTGTTGGCATTGCTGATAACTTGTTGGGTTCATTGCCCCCTCTTTGTGAACTGTGGATCGTATGGCGATATATTTTTCAACTATAAACTTAAAACTTAACCTGATCTATCCTGTGCTCGACGGTCACCTTTTCATATGTGTCATTTTGACCACTGGTTGGTCTTTCTCTGGAGACTGTTGAGCCGTTCTATGGTTACATTTGTGCTGCATATTGCTTTTGAGGCCGGCCACGATGGTTGTAGGCCTGTGTCTGTATGCTTTTGTGATTCAATAAAGGTTTAAAAAAAAAAAAAAAAAAATCTGCGGGTTCTTTTCCTCAAGTACCGGCAGATAAGGACGCCAAAAAGTTGGATCAGTCTGCAAAGAAGATTTTCTCTTCGGGTAGCATGGCTCTAAAATCCACTAATGCTACTTGCCTTTTGGGGAGATATGTCCATGCATTGATGGACTCTGTGAAGCAATTATCATCTAAGCTTCCAGAGGAGGATAGAAATTTTTTTAACGAAGTGGTCTCTGATACTCAAGCTGCGGCACGTATGGTTATTCAAAGTGGCATGGACACTGTTGATTCTGTTGCCAGGATTATGGGCTCTACGGTTGCAACCAGGAGAGCTGCATGGCTGAAATCCTCTAATTTCTCTGCGGATGTTCAATCTACGTTGCTGGACTTACCTTTTGATGGGACTGGTCTTTTTGGAAAAAAGGCTGATGTCGCCTTGGAAAGATTTAAAGATAGTCGAGCTACTGCAAGATCTTTGGGTCTCCAGATGAGAGGGTCCACAACTAGAAAGTTTAGAGGCTTCGGTAGATCCTCTTTTCGTCCCTTCAGACAGGGTCAACAGCAATAGCAACAGCAACAGAACCCTCTGTACAAATCCTATAGAGGTAGACAGAAAGGTCGTGGACGTGGGCGTCAAGTCTCCTCTTCCTCCACTTCCTCCAATAATGCCCAACCCCCACCCGCATCAGCAAAGCAGCCCTAGATCCACCATTCTGGATCATGTGGGTCCAGTAGGGGGTCGGCTTACTCATTTTCTATGAGATTGGGAATCGGTTACATCAGATCTTTGGGTTCTCAATCTCGTGGAAAATGGGTATGCACTTCCTTTTCAGGAGTTCCCTCCCAATTACCCTCCTTGCCAAGGTTATTGTTCAGAGGACCACCTGCTGCTCCTGCAGGAAGAAGTCCTGGCTCTGTTCCGAAAAGGTGCGATAGAGGTGGTTCCAGAGCAGGAGAGGGGTCAAGGGTGCTACTCCCGGTATTTCTTGATTCCCAAGAAGGATGGCAGGCTTCGGCCAATCCTGGATCTCAGGATTTTGAACCTCTATCTCAAACAGGAGAAGTTCAAAATGCTCACCCTTGCTCAGGTTCTTCAAGCGCTGATGAAAGAAGACTGGATGGTGTCGATCGACTTGCAGGATGCGTATTTTCACATCCCCATTCTGAAGTCGCACAGGAAGTATCTCTGTTTTACGGTGGGATCGCAGCACTACCAGTTTGTGGTCCTTCCTTTTGGACTTACTACTGCACCTCGAGTTTTCACCAAGGTAATGGCAGTGGTGGCTGCGCATCTCAGAAGTTCGGGGATTCCAGTTTTCCCCTACCTGGACGACTGGCTAATCAAAGCAGGGTTGCCGGAGATTGTGCTCCATCATCTGCAGGAAACAACTCAGTTGTTGCACAGGTTGGGTTTTTCGATAAATGTACCCAAGTCTCACCTGGTGCCCTCCCAGCGCAACCTGTTCATAGGTGCGGTACTGGACACTACTGTATGTCGTGCATTCCCTGCACCTCAAAGGATTCACGACATACAGGAAATGATTCCTTTATTCTACAATGGAGCGGTCGTTCCAGTCCTGAAGGTCCTTCGTCTGCTCGGTCTGATGGCTTCTTGCATTCTGTTGGTCAGTCATGCACGCTGGCATATGAGGGCACTCCAGTGGTGCCTCCGCAGGCAGTGGTATCAGCACAACGGGGATCTCAGGGAGTCAGTGAGGATCTCCAGAGAAGCTGCGGCGGATCTATCTTGGTGGGGCGTGGAAGGCAATCTGTCTCAAGGAAAGCCTTTTCAACTTCCTCCACCAGTGGCCACGGTGATTACGGATGCATCCACTCTAGGGTGGGGTGTTCATCTGGGGGATCTAGAGGTCAAAGGTCTTTGGTCTCCAGAGGAAAGGTTGCTTCACATCAACGATCTAGAATTGCGGGCGATACGTTTGGCGCTCAAGGCCTTCCTCCCCTCCCTTCGCAGTCAGTCGGTTCAAGTCCTAACGGACAACACGACCGCGATGTGGTATGTCAACAAACAGGGAGGAGTGGGGTCGCAGTGTCTCTGCAGAGAGGCTCTGCGTCTCTGGTCCTGGGTTCAGGACCATCAGATTTGTCTGATGGCAAATCATCTGGCCGGGGTTCTGAACGTACGTGCAGACGTTCTCAGTCGGCAGTTCTCTGCCGACCACGAGTGGAGGCTTCACCCGGAGGTGGTTCAAGACATCTTTCAGATGTGGGGGACTCCTCAGGTGGACCTGTTCGCCACTCGCGAGAATGCTCACTGCCCGTCTTTCTGCAGTCTCCAGTATCCGATGCAAGGAGCCTTGGGGGACGCGTTTCAGTTGAGTTGGGGAAATCAACTCCTTTACGCGTTTCCTCCCATACCTTTGATTCCTCGGGTTCTGAGGAAGATTCGTCAAGACCGGGCCCAAGTCATATTGGTCGCCCCGGATTGGCCAAGAAGGGTGTGGTACACGGACCTACTCCACCTCTCCTCTCACCCGCCGCTCCGTCTCCCTCACAGGGCAGATCTCCTCTCCCAGATGGGCGGGCAGGTTCTACACCCCCACCTCCAGACATTACACCTTCATGCCTGGAGATTGAACGGGGCAACTTGAGTTCTTTTTCTCTCCCTCACGATGTGGTGGATGTCATTCTTTCTGCCAGGCGTGACTCCACTAAGTCCATTTATTCGTATAGATGGTCTAAATTTGTCTCTTGGTGCAGGGAGAGGGATGTTGACCCTTTGAGGGCTCATTTGTCTGACATTTTACAGTTTGCTCTTTCTCTGGCGCAGCTTGGATTTGCTGTTGCCACAGTCAAGGGGTATCTTTCAGCCTTGTCGGCATTCCTTTGTTTGCCGGATCAGCCTTCTCTTTTTAAGTCTCCAGTTGTTTTGAGATTTTTGAAGGGACTCACTAATAGATTCCCTCCTACTCCTTTTGTTGTTCCTCATTGGGATTTGAATCTTGTGCTGACCTTTTTGATGGGTTCTCCCTTCGAACCCTTGCACAAGTGTCCCATGAGACTTCTTTCTTTTAAAACGGTCTTCCTCGTTGCAATCACCTCGGCAAGGAGGGTAAGTGAGCTTCAGGCTCTAAGTTCCAAACCCCCATTCCTGACCATTCATGCTGAAAGGATGGTTCTTAGGACCAGGGCTGCTTTTCTGCCTAAGGTGGTAACTCCCTTCCATCTTGGACAGTCCATTACCCTTCCTACCTTCTATCCTCCCCCTCACCCATCTAAGGAGGAAGAGAGACTGCATCGCCTGGACCCTAAGAGGGCGGTGTCTTTCTATCTGGACAGGACTAAAGACTTCCGGATGGACGACCAGCTGTTTGTTGGTTTTGCTGGCTGCAAGAAGGGCAGAGCGGTGCACAAGCGCACACTTTCCAGGTGGATAATCCTGTGCATCAAGATTTTCTACTCTTTGGCGGGTAAGGACCCTCCTGAGGGTATTAGAGCACATTCAACTAGAGCAAAGTCTGCAACATCTGCTTTGTCTAGAGGTGTACCTGTTGAGGATATTTGCAGAGCTGCGACTTGGTCTTCCCTCCACACTTTCGCAAAGCATTACTGCTTGGATTCCGAGGTGAGGAGGGACGGCCACTTCGCGCGTTCTGTCCTCCAAGATTTCCTGGTATAGTAGAGTGGACACCCTCCTCCGGGAGTGGGGACTGCTGTGGGACTCTATTCACAAGGTGAGGAATCCACACGGCAGATGTATCTATCAGAAGAACAAGTTACTTACCTTCGGTAACGCTTTTTCTGGTAGATACAATATATGCCTGTGGATTCCTCACATGCCCACCCGCCTCCCCGTTGTCCACCCTGCTATACCTGGTCTTTATACCTGGTCTTTATGTATATATGTTTTCTGCAATTTGTACTATTTCTGCTGCACACTTTGTGTGCGATTTTGATTTGCTTGTACTGTGTACATTGTATATTTGCATATTTGCTGTCGTTGGTCCGTCCGTGTGCCTCGAAGGCACGGAAAAAAGGGCGGAACTGACGTCATCACGCCGGCGTGGGCCTATAAGGAGTCAGTGACGTCAGACGGAGTCACGCGCAAGGTCGTACTCCTGTGACGTCGTCCACGTCGGCGTGCTACGAAGAAAATTTCCGAACGTTGCTGACGCAAGGGGGATATTCACAAGGTGAGGAATCCATAGGCAGATATTGTATCTACCAGAAAAAGCGTTACCGAAGGTAAGTAACATGTTCCTTTGGCTGGTAAGGATCCTCCAGAGGGTATTAGAGCCCACTCTACTAGAGCTAAGTCTGCAACATCTGCTCTTTCTAGAGGTGTGCCTGTTGAGGACATTTGTAGGGCGGCTACTTGGGCCTCCCTCCACACTTTCGCAAAGCATTATTGCTTGGACACTGAGGTGAGGAGGGACGGCCACTTTGCGCGCTCTGTCCTCCAGGATTTTCTGGTTTAGGAGAGTGGACACCCTCCTCCGGGAGTGGGGATTGCTGTGGGACTCTATTCACAAGGTGAGGAATTCACTGGCAGATGTATCTATCAGAAGAACAAGTTACTTACCTTCGGTAATGCTTTTTCTGGTAGATTAAGTATCTGCCTGTGGATTCATCACTGACCCACCCGCCTCCCCGTTGTCCACTCTTCTATACCAGAGTTGCTCTAATGTATTTATTTTATTGTCAAGGAGTTGTTTTATTCAAATGTTTTATTGCATGTGCTTCACACTATGTGTGTTTCCTTGATGTTGTACTGCGTATACTGTGTATATGTCTACTGTCATTGGTCCGTCCTTGTGCCTCAACGGCACGGAAAAAAGAGCGGAACTGATGTTATCACGCCGGCGTGGGCCTATTGTAGTGTCGGTGACGTCAGCGGAGGCACGTGCGATGCTGCGTCTCTATGACGTCATCCACGTCCACGTCGGCGCGAGGCTACAAAAGAATTTCCGGATGTTGCTGACGCAAGGGGGATATTCACAAGGTGAGGAATCCACATGCAGATACTGTATCTACCAGAAAACGCGTTACCGAAGGTAAGTAACTTGTTCTTCTCGTCCCAAGGCATCTTTAATCTTAGCTAACATTGCTTTCCAGAATATACGTGTGCTCTGACATTCCCATGTCATATGTATGAAATGTGCGTCTATGTGGGAACATCTTGGGCACTTCCGTATTTCCCCTTCGTAAGCGACGTTGAGGTGGTGAGGTGTCATGTAGGTCATGTGTATAAAATGGAACTGTATATATTTCGGGCGGGTATTTCGGGAGACCTTCTTAGGGGATTGTAAAATTGTGCCCCATTCTACATCTGAGAGTTCCCCATCTACAATCCTCTCCTATCTCCCCCACAAGTCGTGCAATGGGGTAAGGGACGTGGTGAGCAGGGTAGCATAGAACCACTTCACTTGGTGCTCCGCGCAACCCAGGGTGATCAACGATTGCAACACTGGGTCAGTCTCAGTTTACTCCCTCCCATCTCCCACAACTGTCCAAAGGTGCGAGTCAGGACCTCATACTGTAGGAACTGCCCCGGGGGGCAGGGGAGGGGACCACATCTCTCCACCAATTCCTTAAATGGGATCAGTGCTTTATCCAATTCCCAACATTCTCCTGCCCTGCCGTTTTCCAGGGTGCCAACTGTTCGGGTGAACTGTTCGGGGGCAGGCCCACTAGAGGCAGCATTAGGTATACTTCGGGGTTCTTAGCATTTTGGTCAGACATCTTTTCTAGGTCTGCAAGGCTGGCTTTTGCAATATTGAGTGATATGGGACTGCAATTGTTGGATCCAACAGCTTTGCTAACAGGAAGCTAGGGTAGGCGCCGGGCTCCGTTAAAGATGTGCCCTTCTCATTCACTCCTTCCAGCCATTGGACCAGCCATTGCATTTGGGAGGCTAACATATAAAGTTCAAAATTCGTTACGCCCACCCACCTTCTGTCATAGGTCGTTGTAATGTCTTCAATGACACTCTCCTTCGCCCATCTCTCCCACACCAAGTCACGTAGTAGGGAGTTCAAAGGGCGGATCCACCCTGGGGGCATCAGGACTGGAAGATTGACGAAAAATAGAGTAGTCGGGGCTGCATAACCATTGTAGATAAGGAAATCCTAGCCATTAAAGGCAACTGCAGGGTGAGCCAAAAAATAACACAGGATCTAAGTGACTGCATAGCTCTATTCAAAATTCCCTCCCTCAGGTCCTCCATAGAGTGGAAGATGTGAATGCCCAGATACTTGAATGACTGAAGGGTCCAATTAATATCAGCTGTCCGGGCTATTGGCCTAGGTATAGGACCCGCCACTGGAAATAAATACATCTTTGCTTTATTAACCCGGAAGCCGATATGTGTTCAAACCTCACCAGGAGCTGCATTGTAGAGGCCACGCCCTTCACAGCCTCCCCCTGGTAAATCACCAAGTCATAGGTGTAAAGAGAGATAATATGAACCCGCTCACCCTTCCTGAGGCACATCCCCTCAGCACCCTGACTGACCCTCTCAGCCAACGGTTCAATTGCCAGGGCAAACAGGAGGGGAGAGAGAGGGCATCCTTGCCGAGTTCTCAGGGAGATCTTATATTGACTAGATATTGTTTTGCCCGTCCTGACTCTCGCCGTACGAGATGCATAGGGGAGCTGTACCCACTTCCCCCAGCCACTCCCAAGGCCCATACGCAGCATTGTTTCGAACAGGTATTACCAGCAGACTGTGCCGAAGGCCTTTTCCAAATCAATTGAGAGTACTGCAGCCTGCTGCATCAGTGACTCTTCCAAGTGATAAAGGACAGAATAGAGTCTGCGCAGATTGTAAGAGGTACTGCGGGAGGGAATAAAGCCATTCTGGTCAGGGTGGATTAGAGATTTGAGGTGAGGGAGCAGCCTGCCCGCCAGTACCTTACTAAGAATTTTAAAATCTAAATTAAGTATAGAGCGGGCCCTAAAATCTAACAACCGGGCACCTACCTGCTTAGATTTAGGGAGGGGAATCACAAGCGCACTCTGGGTAGTTTCGGGAAGCTTGCCGAGTGTGAGAGACTCCGCGTATAATGTCACTAGTTGCTGCACTAAGCATGTCCTAGTGTTTTACCAGGCGCCATATCTGCAATGGCTGCACAGATTTCCTGCAGAGTCACCGCCCCCCCCCCCCCCCAATTCTTCCTGTGTCTGTCTGTCTACTGTCCGAAGTGGCAGGGGGTCCAGGAAGTCCCCGATAAATGTCTGTGGGACCGCTACAGGGGTGGTATACAATCTCTCATAATATTCTTGGAATAAAGTGTTATTTCCACAGGATGGTAAACTAGGTCACCCGTTTCTGCCCGCAGCTGTGTGATCTGTGACGGACTGGTCTCCGGTTTGATAGCCATGCCAGGAGACGACCAGCCCTCCCCTCCTCCTTCTGTATTCTGTCCAGATGTTCCTTATAGTTGTGGCATCCCAATACTTTCTAGCACTTCATTGTAGCTCACGCGCGTTTCCTGCAATCTTAACAAAGATGTGGGATCAATGCTCTGAGTATTATCCAGTTGACGTGGATTACCATCTAGGTCAAGTATTTCTTGATGGATTTCTCTCTGCACCCCAGTGGACTGACCCATACAATGGCCCCTCACCACCACTTTAAATGCCTCCCATTCCACTAAGGCACAAGAGGCTACGTGAGCGTTAGTGGGAAAGAAAGTTTCGATAAGTGTACCATCCAGAGGCAGGTGGGTCATCAATAGTGGACTATGATCAGATAAGGTGCACCCTAAATACTCAGTGTGGGTGATGGAGCTGCTGAAAGCCGGTGTGCACAGGAAGGTGTCAAGTCTGGTGTGTACTTGGTGGATCTGGGAGAAAACGAATTCCCTGTCTGTTTCGTGCTGTATCCTCCAGGTGTACTCCAGGCTCCAGTGGTTTATCCAGTCCCGGAACCCTGATGCTGTGTGTCTGTGCACCTGGGAGAGGGGGGTGCGAGCGTTCAGCCGCCATGTCCGTGACACAGTTGAAGTCCCCACCTAGCACCACTTGTCTTCTTATGTGTTTGGCCATTTTAGCAGAGAGGGAGGTGAGGAAAGCAACCTGATCCGGATTAGGTGCATAAATGTTGTCCAACATTATCTCCCAACCCGCCAACCTCCCTGTCAGAAGGACATATCTGCCTTCACTATCTATTAAAGCAAACACAAAGAGATGATGGACGGAGCGCTGAAACTTTTCAAACACTCGCCCCCAGTCACAGATCTGGGTTGAATCCATCATCATCCTTTAGCTCACTTTGCCACCGCAGTTCAGTCCCAGCTATATGCAAATCAGTCTTGACCCTGTGCCTCATGGGAACAGTCCAGGCAAGACTGCCAAGCCAGGTCTTCCCTGAACCGGAACCAAGCTTCCTGGGACCGGTTTTGGGGTAACAGCCCTCTTCAGCCAGGCTAGCTTGAATCCAGTGGCAAAGTGAGCAAGGAACCCACGTATGGGCATACCCTGCCAACTTAGGGCGAACAAGGCATACACAAAGAGATGATGGACGGAGTGCTGAAACATTTCAGACACTCACCCCCAGTCACAGATCAGGGTTGATCCATCATTGTTCTTTAGCTCACTGCGCCACCTCCTTTCAGACCCAGCTATATGCAAATCAGTCTTGACCCTGTGCCTCATGCAAGGATGTGGCATAAGGCTGATCAGGGACTTCAGCTTGTATCCAATAACGTGGCATACGGCTGAAGTGGGACTCCAGCTTTTATCCAGTAATGTGGCATAAGGCTGAAGTGGAGCTCCAGCTGTTATCCAATACTGTGGCATAAGACTGAACTGGGACTCCAGCGTTTATCTAATACTGTGGCATAAGACTGAACTGGGACTCTAAATTGTATCCAATACTGTGGCATAAGGCTGACCTGAGACTCCAGCTTTTATCCAATACTCTGGTATAATGGCGAACGAGGACTTTTTTTTTTTAATACTGTGGCATAAGGCTGAACTGGGACTCCAGCTTTTATCCAATACTGTGACATAAGCTGGACTGGGACTCCAGCTTTTATTCAATACTGTGGCATTAGGCTGAACTGGGACTCCAACTTTTATCCAATACTGTGGCGTAAGGCTGAAGTGGGACTCCAGCTTTTATCCAATACTGTGGCATAAGGCTGACCTGGGACTCCAGCTTTTATCTGAAACTGTGGCATAAGGCTGAGGTGGGACTCCAGCTTTTATTCAATACTGTGGCATTAGGCTGAACTGGAACTCCAACTTTTATCCAATACTGTGGCATAAGGCTGACCTGGGACTCCAGCTTTTATCCAATACTGCAGTATAACACTGAACTGGGACTCCACAGGCATATGTAGAGTAATTTGTGGAGAACATCTGTCCTCTCCAATGCTTCTGAAGCCATTAAGCGTCTATCTCTGTGCTGTGGGATTCTTAGAGTGGGGTGATATGCATCCCTCTGTTTGGTGTTTGAGTATATGGTGTGTCTCTTGCGATGAGGTTGAGATTAGCCGATGGTGTCCTTTAGATCCTGGGTGAAAAGCCTTGTTGATTGGGGTTCCATCTGACACCCTAACATCAGTACTGAACAGAATACCTGCTTGGGTAGTTTAATTTCTGAGGGTGTTAGGGGCGTGGGGACCACTAAAGTAACAAGCTTTTTATTTACTCATTTTGATGTGTGCTTGGGTCTAGTAAGTAGGGAGCCACAAATATCTCAAATGCTAGGTACTAAGGATAGGATCTAAATGTGGGTGCAGGTGGTGGGGCGGCGCCTGTTGGGGCAAGTACCAGCCAACAGCAGCTCAGTAGGAGCAGGGGTCCTAATGGATACGTCTTAAGAGTAGCTTGTCCACTGTTTGTGGGGTCTCTCCAGAAGGGTTATTAACCCTTGGAGGGGTATTTGGAAGGAGGAAGTTTCTTCAGTGACTAGTGCCAGTCTCTGAATGAAGCTCCCAGCATCTGCCATCTTTCTGCTTGTTCATCCAATGGGGTTGTGAGGTGGTTTGTATGAATAGACTTCTTGCTTCTTCCCCACAAGTGTTTTCCTGTTTGCTGTTCACATTTCCTGGAGGCATCTCTTGGGGAGCAGTTCCCAGTCGCTGTGCTGGATCAATGGAACCATGTGATTTGTGTTCAGATATTATTCTGAGTTTCACAGGGAATAGGAGTATTTTAGCCCCATTTCTCCCAGCTTAAATCTTACTCCCCCGACGGAGGCTCACTGGTGTTGTACTGTCAGGCATACCATAGTTCGAGAACACAAGAAGCTGATTGTTGCCTCTTTTAAAGTGAGTAGCTTTTCTTGCAGGACACTGGATTTTATTGCAGTCTTTGAAGTGCAGTAATTTAGCAACAACCAGTCCAGGCACAGAGCCAGGAGGAGGCCTCGGTGCAGAATACCTCTGTGGGCCCTGTCGATGGCCCAAAATGAAGATAGCTTATGAGGGAGCACAAACCTTTTAAACCATGTCTCCAAAGATTTCAGTGTCTAGCCCTCGGAGCCTTTGAGCAGGCCCACAGTTCTGATGTTCCTCCGTCAAGATCGGCCTTCAGCATCTTCAGCTCTGCCCTCCATTAGATGCTCTTGGTCTCTCAGATCAAGTAGCTTCTTCTGTGCTTCTGGGGTTTGGGGTTGTAGGTCTTGTGGTCTGTGTTCTGCTTGAGACAACCTTCCAGACATTATTCTATTGTCTGCTCATAATAAGCTTACATCAAGCGCCACAGCATCTATTTTATTTTCAAAGGATGTACTCAGTCGTCGAAGTGCAAAAAAAAGGATGGGAACAGTGATGCTGTGTGCAAAGGGGGCAGGGTGAGTGAGCGTAGGGCGTGGTCAAAGGCGTGGCTAAAAAACAAAATATTCAGTAATTGTTTTAGTCTTTCACCTTCAGGTAAATACAAAAAATAATGCACAGCTCAAATGAAAAGTAAATGCAAGTTATGTTAATCAGTGGGAAATGCACTAACATACATTATGAAATCTCTGTTAGATAATGCACTGCACCTGGGAGCCAAAGAATTGAATCCTGGTTGGTGCAGTGGATAATAGTGACTTGTGTATGTTTAGTGCTACGAGGTCCTAGCCTGTGACAGAAACTACTGTGAATATGTAAGTCATTATTTTATACTTGCATTACATACTGTAGAAGATAGACTGCTACAAAAAGGATTAAGATAGTGCTTTGAAAATATAAAGTTTGGTAATACTCACACTGTACGTAGCGCCATACCTGCCAACTCACACGGAGCAACAGTGGTACACACGATATCGGCTCCCCTCACACGATCTACCGATAAGGAGTCGATATCACATGGTGGCAGGGAAACAGAGCTGAAAACCACTGTAAATAGTGGTGTTCCAGCTTGTTTTTCAAGGCTTTGAACTGTTGACGTCCATTAAGGGGTGTGAAAACACCCCAGAACATCAGCAGCAGCCTACTCAAGCTTTTGTTTAATTTTTGGCAGAAGGGAGCTTGAGGGCATGGTGGGGTTCAAAAGTGCCTCGTTGTTACTTCTTCACACGGGGCCCTACCCCCTCCTTACATGGTGAGATAATTCAAGTTGGCAGATATAAAAGCACGCACTTCATAGATTAGCTGGTAACTCCCTTACAATACCTCTAAAAAAAAAAGTGTCATCAGAAAGGTTCAAGTGATCCCATCAATTAAAGCCAATACCGGCTTATAAGCACCCTTTACATTCGCAGATTGACCAGTCGCACACATTTGCATTCTTTCAGGAAGCAGGCACCCTGGCAGGAAGGTTTTGTAGCTATCTCCCCTCCCTCTGTTTCAAAGCAAAAGAGAGTCACTACCTTACACTTCAGCTGAAGCATTTAAACTATTGGAATTAACCATCTTGGGATGGTTGTGTTTCCACAAAAGGTAGGGGCACTGTTTTTCTGAAATGAACAAATATTGAGCACGTCCTGCCCCTTAGTTCCCCTCACACTATGATTACTGGATGTACTTGACCTTTTAGTAGTTTCCAGGATAGTGTTTTATTTGTTAGATGTATCAGGCTAACATGACTGGGTATCTGAGGTCAAAGAAGCTGTGGCCTTGGAGCTTTGAGAAACCCTGGAGGAAGACTGGGCTACTTTGACAAGTCAGGTTCTTCTCAACATCACAGTGGCTCTACGTGCATTAATAGATAGGAGAGATGCACGTACAAACCAGTGTATCTCATCCTGTATAAGCATGCAAGGTGAGTGAGCTGTTGTTCAGGCCAGTGGTCGTCAAATCTACAGCACAGACCTGCTTTCCACAGCAGGCCAACCCCAAGAGATGTGGCCAGTTACAGAGGGCGAGTATCCGGCTAGGAGAGAATACGATGAACCTTCCACAGGTCTATGGGTCATTTGCTCAAAGAGAGCAGCGTGCAGTTAGCTTGCTACCTCAGCTGTAGTTGAAGGAGAGAAGCGTGTAGTTAGCTTGCTACCTCAGCAGTAGTTGAAGGAGAGCAGCTTGGAGTTAGATCACTACCACAGCAGTAGATTACTACCATTGCAGTAGTTCAAGGAGACCAGCTTGCAGTTAGATCACTATCTCAGCAGTAGTTCAAGGAGAGCATCTTGTAGTTAGATCACTATCTCAGCAGTAGTTCAAGGAGAGCAGCTTGCAGTTAGATCACTACCTCAGCAGTGGTTCAAGGAAAGGATCTTGCAGTTAGTCACTATCTCAGCAGTAGTTCAAGGAGAGCAGGTTGTAGTTAGATCACTATCTCAGCAGTAGTTCAAGGAGAGCAGCTTGTAGTTAGATCACTGTCTCAGCAGTAGTTCAAGGAGAGCAGCTTGTAGTTAGATCACTATCTCAGCAGTGGTACAAGGAAAGGATCTTGCAGCTAGATCACTATCTCAGCAGTAGCTCAAGGAGAGCAGCTTGTAGTTAGACCACTGTCTCAAGAGTAGTTCAAGGAGAGCATCTTGTAGTTAGATCACTGTCTCAGCAGTAGTTCAAGGAGAGCATCTTGTAGTTAGATCACTATCTCAGCAGTAGTTCAAGGAGAGCAGCTTGTAGTTAGATCACTGTCTCAGCAGTAGTTCAAGGAGAGCAGCTTGTAGTTTGATCACTGTCTCAGCAGTAGTTCAAGGAGAGCAGCTTGTAGTTAGATCACTGTCTCAACAGTAGTTCAAGGAGAGCATCTTGCAGTTAGATCACTATCTCAGCAGTAGCTCAAGGAGACCAGCTTGTAGTTAGATCACTAACTCAGCAGTAGCTCAAGGAGAGCAGCTTGTAGTTAGATCACTACCTCAGAGGTGGTTCAAGGAAAGGATCTTGCAGTTAGATCACTATCTCAGCAGTAGTTCAAGGAGAGCGTCTTGTAGTTAGATCACTATCTCAGCAGTAGCTCAAGGAGAGCAGCTTGTAGTTAGATCATTGTCTCAGCAGTAGTTCAAGGAGACCAGCTTGTAGTTTGATCACTATCTCAGCAGTAGTTCAAGGAGAGCAGCTTGCAGTTAGATCACTATCTCAGCAGTAGTTCAAGGAGACCAGCTTGTAGTTTGATCACTATCTCAGCAGTAGTTCAAGGAGAGCAGCTTGTAGTTAGATCACTGTTTCAGCAGTAGTTCAAGGAGAGCATCTTGTAGTTTGATCACTATCTCAGCAGTAGCTCAAGGAGAGCAGCTTGTAGTTAGATCACTATCTCAGCAGTAGTTCAAGGAGAGCAGCTTGCAGTTAGATCACTATCTCAGCAGTAGCTCAAGGAGAGCAGCTTGTAGTTAGATCACTGTCTCAGCAGTAGTTCAAGGAGAGCAGCTTGTAGTTAGATCACTACCTCAGCAGTGGTACAAGGAAAGGATCTTGCAGTTAGATCACTATCTCAGCAGTAGCTCAAGGAGAGCAGCTTTCAGTTCAGTTAGATCACTATCTCAGCAGTAGTTCAAGGAGAGCATCTTGCAGTTAGATCACTATCTCAGCAGTAGCTCAAGGAGAGCAGCTTGTAGTTAGATCACTGTCTCAGCAGTAGTTCAAGGAGAGCATCTTGTAGTTCGATCACTATCTCAGCAGTAGTTCAAGGAGAGCATCTTGCAGTTAGATCACTATCTCAGCAGTAGCTCAAGGAGACCAGCTTGTAGTTAGATCACTAACTCAGCAGTAGCTCAAGGAGAGCAGCTTGTAGTTAGATCACTACCTCAGAGGTGGTTCAAGGAAAGGATCTTGCAGTTAGATCACTATCTCAGCAGTAGCTCAAGGAGAGCAGCTTGTAGTTAGATCACTATCTCAGCAGTAGTTCAAGGAGAGCATCTTGTAGTTAGATCACTATCTCAGCAGTAGCTCAAGGAGAGCAGCTTGTAGTTAGATCATTGTCTCAGCAGTAGTTCAAGGAGACCAGCTTGTAGTTTGATCACTATCTCAGCAGTAGTTCAAGGAGAGCAGCTTGCAGTTAGATCACTATCTCAGCAGTAGTTCAAGGAGACCAGCTTGTAGTTTGATCACTATCTCAGCAGTAGTTCAAGGAGAGCAGCTTGTAGTTAGATCACTGTTTCAGCAGTAGTTCAAGGAGAGCATCTTGTAGTTTGATCACTATCTCAGCAGTAGTTCAAGGAGAGCATCTTGTAGTTAGATCACTATCTCAGCAGTAGCTCAAGGAGAGCAGCTTTCAGTTCAGTTAGATCACTATCTCAGCAGTAGTTCAAGGAGAGCATCTTGCAGTTAGATCACTATCTCAGCAGTAGTTCAAGGAGAGCAGCTTGTAGTTAGATCACTACCTCAGCAGTGGTACAAGGAAAGGATCTTGCAGTTAGATCACTATCTCAGCAGTAGCTCAAGGAGAGCAGCTTTCAGTTCAGTTAGATCACTATCTCAGCAGTAGTTCAAGGAGAGCATCTTGCAGTTAGATCACTATCTCAGCAGTAGCTCAAGGAGAGCAGCTTGTAGTTAGACCACTGTCTCAAGAGTAGTTCAAGGAGAGCATCTTGTAGTTCGATCACTATCTCAGCAGTAGTTCAAGGAGAGCAGCTTGTAGTTAGATCACTATCTGAGCAGTAGCTCAAGAAGAGCAGCTTGTAGTTAGATCACTGTCTCAGCAGTAGTTCAAGGAGAGCATCTTGTAGTTTGATCACTATCTCAGCAGTAGTTCAAGGAGAGCAGCTTGTAGTTAGATCATTACCTCAGCAGTAGTTCAAGGAGAGCATCTTGCAGTTAGATCACTATCTCAGCAGTAGTTCAAGGAGAGCAGCTTGTAGTTAGATCACTACCTCAGCAGTGGTTCAAGGAATGGATCTTGCAGTTAGATCACTATCTCAGCAGTAGTTCAAGGAGAGCAGCTTGTAGTTAGATCACTATCTCAGCAGTAGTTCATGACCCTTCCACTCTTGGTTACCACATCTTCCGAGTTCACGTCACTGACCAGTTATTGACTCCAGCAGTGGTTAGGTCTGAGGCACAGGCCTGCCCTCCATGGCCACCAGCACCAAAGGATGCGACCAGCCCCAGCAACCTGTCAGAGGAGCAGCAGTCTTTAACATAGTTCACAGCCTCTGGGCAGTTGCTTAGTAGTGAAGTTACTACTGCTACAGTAGTCCAGGTTGTGCTCGCCCGGTATTCTTCACTGGATGATATTGATGATGACGTTGACTGTGGGTCATGGAGGAGGGTGACTAGAAAAGGAGTGCAGTAAGAAGGTAGGGCAAGGCCTTGGGGGTCTCCCGAAACTGCATAGAAGGGGACCCCCACCGGTGGCAGGAGATTGTTAAATTTTAGCCCGTTATCTAGGGGGTCAGCGAGCAACAGGAGGAAGGTGGCACAGGATGGGGGCCCTCTTGCATCCACTAGCCTCTTTCCTGGTTTTCATTAGGAATCCTCCTCCTGGGACCAAAGCGAGGCCGCTGGTGTCATCAGGCGAGGCAGTGTCCAGAAAGGACAACCTCAACCCCCCTCCTCCCCTTCAAGGCCAGGCAAGGAATTCTATGCCCAGGCTCCAAGCAGGCCAATTGGTGAAATAAGAAAAGATGGGTGTCAGGGGGGAGTTGGAGGGCAGACGGAGGCACAGGTGTGGCAGGAACACCTCACACTGCCCACCCTTCAGGGCCTGAAGCGGCAAGCAATCTGGGGAAGCTTGTCCAGGGGTATGGGCCCCCATGTAGTCCAACCAAGAGAACCCCTTATCTCCCACCGCTGAGAGTCTTAAATAGTTATATAGGCACCTGTCCAAAGGCTGGCATGGGCCTTTCCCCCTCATGCGGCCTAGCACAGTACTGAGCAGCTCTCTTATCATGTGAGGCAATATCCACTCATTGTCTAGGCAGTCCCCTGCCAAAAGAGGCCTCTGGCCTGTAGCCCATGGTTGGCAAATGTTATGTGGCAATAACTCCTTTTGAGAGGCGTCCACACTCCTTTTAAAAATTAATACATCACCTCTATATTAGCCCTACTGCCCATAAGGAAGACTGAATGATATTTAATAGTATGACATATTTTTTTGCTACCCCTCACATTTTAGTGAGTGAGCATTCCTACTTTGGGTGCCTGTCTCTCAAAGATAGAGATCACAAATTTCTTCCATGCCAATGCCCTGAATATTTCTTTTCCCTTTAATTTTTTTAGAGGCTGTGTTTATGTATTGTATTTCTTTATTTATTAAACGCATTGCCATAGCTCATATTTGTCCACATGGGTAATGGAGTGTAGGGGGCCAGGAAGACAGGAGCCAACAGTGACGAGCGAACATAACGCTGTCACATGAGGTTTACTAAGAGGCTTTGAGTTGGTGGGTCTTCAGGTTTCTTCTGGAGGAGGGTCTGTATTAATTTGTTCAGATATCTTCAGGGACCTTGTTCAAGACTACTGGACCCCATCGGAGGATACTGTTTGTAGGTGCCACAGTGACGAGCGAACATTACGCGGTCACTAGAGTTTTACTGAGAGGCTTTGAGTTGGTGGGTCTTCAGGTTTCTTCTGGAGAAGGGTCTGAATTCATTTGATCTGATATCTTCAGGGAGCTCGTTCAAGACTACAGGACCCATCGGAGGATACTGTTTGTAGGTGCCACAGTGACGAGCAAACATTACGCGGTCACTAGAGTTTTATGGAGAGGCTTTGAGTTGGTGGGTCTTCAGGTTTCTTCTGGACGAGGGTCTAGATTCATTCGTTCTGTATCTTCAGGGACCTTGTTCAAGACTACAGGACCCCATCGGAGGTTGCTGTTTGTAGGTGCGACAGTGACAAGCGTACATAATGCGGTCACTAGAGTTTTATGGAGAGGCTTTGAGTTGGTGGGTCTTCAGGTTTCTTCTGGAGAAGGGTCTGGATTCATTCATTCTGATATCTTCAGGGACCTTGTTCAAGACTACAGGGCCCCATCGGAGGATGCTGTTTGTAGGTGCCACAGTGACGAGCGAACATAGCGAGGTCACTAGAGTTTTACAGAGAGGCTTTGAGTTGGTGGGTCTTCAGGTTTCTTTCTGGAGGAGGGTCTGGATTCATTCATTCTGATATCTTCAGGGACCTTGTTCAAGACTACAGGGCCCCATCGGAGGATGCTGTTTGTAGGTGCCACAGTGACGAGCGAACATAGCGAGGTCACTAGAGTTTTACAGAGAGGCTTTCAGTTGGTGGGTCTTCAGGTTTCTTTCTGGAGGAGGGTCTGGATTCATTCATTCTGATATCTTCAGGGACCTTGTTCAAGACTACAGGGCCCCATCGGAGGATGCTGTTTGTAGGTGCCACAGTGACGAGCGAACATAGCGAGGTCACTAGAGTTTTACAGAGAGGCTTTAAGTTGGTGGGTCTTCAGGTTTCTTCTGGAGGAGGGTCTGGATTCATTCGATCTGATATCTTCAGGGACCTTGTTCAAGACTGCAGGATCCCATAGGAGGTGCCACCTACGCTTGTATGTGAGAATTAATTTACAAAATATCGAATTTTAAAACATTGTGTCCTAAATATTGCTTACAAAAATATTGTACCATTGGCCGTGGGTTTTCTCTCATTAACTTAAGGGGTGATATTTTGGACAGTGTATTTTTTTCAGATGATATTTAGCCGATGGCACTCTGTTACAAAGCCACCACTTAACACGCGTGGCACCAAACAGATGATCGCAGTGACCAGGCGGCAGGATTGGCTAATTTAAGAGTTAGCCGTTGTGTTGCGCATTTTAATGAAATGATGATGATGGGCGATGAAGACTTGTTTTGGATATCTTTCTCTGTCATTAAATGGCCAGTTCCAGGCACATACTGAACCCTTATGAAGCGGGGCTCTTCCTGGGCACAAGTCCTATAAAAAGAAGTGGGGTGACTGACAATATGCAAATGACCTCATGACGTCAAGTGCTGAACGTGTCTGAAAATTACTACGGGACACGTTCAGCATATTTCTGTGGATCCCATCTTCTTGGCAGGGGGGACAGAGTCCACCCTGTGAAAAGAGTGGGGGGACACCGTGTACCTGCGTGTACCCCCGACTCAAGCCCTGGGCTCTTCAGAACAGCTTCTGGGGCATGCTAAGTTCTAGACTGGTTGGTTAAAGAAGTGCTTTTGTGGGAGTTTGATGAACCTTTTGATGGCACTTATATGACACCTGTATATGTATTCATGGCCCAAAGTTTTGTAGTTTAAACAAAAAGTTTCCATCCGCCACTTCCCCAGCTATGAACGGGATACATAGACTTACTTGATGAAGACCCACTTTGAAAGTTGGTGCACATTATCAGAACTCCTGCTTTGCCATGTTCGCTCTCCTGGAGAGATGACCGTAGGGTGGGAGTCGGCTAGCATTCTCCATTGCCTTAGAATAATTGACTAAGCATTGCTCTGAATCACAATGCCAGTAAGGAGGTCTACACCCGTTCAATGCGTCATTGTGACTGGATCCCTGATGCCAGGGAAGAGGGCTGCTAAGTTTCTTTAACACCATGAAGTGTTTGGCTAACCGTTACTCTCCTTCATGATAGCCGTAAAGAGGTTTGTTGCAATCTCCAACGCCTTGTTGCAGTTGGCTATGTGTTACTCTGATTTACAGCACCAGTAAAGAAGGTTGCTAGGGTTCTCCAACGTCCTGTTGCGATTCACTCTGCATTACTCTGATTCACAACACCAGTAATCAAGGTTGCTAGGGTTATTTAACGCCTCGTTGCGATTTGCTGTGCATTTCTCTGATTCACAGCACCAGTAAAGAAGGTTGCTAGGGCTCTCCAACGCCTCGTTGCGATTTGCTCTGTACTACTCTGATTCACAGCACCAGTAAAGAAGGTTGCCAGGGTTCTCCAACGCCTCATTGCGATTCGCTCTGCGTTACTCTGATTCCCAGCACCAGTAGAGACAGCTGCCAGGGTTCTCCAAGTCCTCGTTGCGATTGGCTATGTGTTATTCTGATTCAGAGCACCAGTAAAGAAGGTTGCCAGGGTTCTCCAGCGCCTCGTTGCGATTCGCTCTACATTACTCTGATTCACATCACCAGTAAAGAAGGTTGCTAGGGTTCTCTAACGCCTCATTGCGATTCGCTCTGCATTACTCTGATTCACAGCACCAGTAAAGAAGGTTGCTAGGGATCTCCAACGCCTCGTAGCGATTGGCTATGTGTTACTCTGATTCACAGCACCAGTAAAGAACATCTAATAGCGATCTCAAACTCCTCGTTTCGGTTAGGTATGCTTTACTCTGATTCACAATACCTATAAGAAGGTCTACTAGCAATATTCAACTTTTCAATGCAATTGGCTATGCAATACTCTGATTCACAATGCCAGTTACGTGCGATCTCCAGTGCCTCAATTCAATTGGCTGAACATCATTATGATTCATGAAACCAGGAAGGACCGACCTCAAAAACCTTGTTGCGGTTAGCTATGCCTTACTCTAATTCATGTTACCAGGAAGGAGGTCCACCAGCAACCTCAAGTGCCTTGTT
Organism: Lissotriton helveticus; assembly: GCF_964261635.1. NCBI lineage: Eukaryota > Metazoa > Chordata > Amphibia > Caudata > Salamandridae > Lissotriton > Lissotriton helveticus. Next base: position 2,112,617,724 of record NC_136065.1, read on the forward strand.
GCGGTTAGCTATGTGTTACTCTGATTAGGATACGAGGAAGGAGTTCTACCAGCGACCTCAAACACCTCGTTGTGGTTAGCTATGCCTTACTCTGATACATGATACAAGCAAGGAGGTCCACTAGCGACCTCAAACTCCTTGTTAAGGTTAGTTATGCCTTACTCTTATTCATGATACCAGGAAGGAGATCTACTGGTGACATCAAACGCCTCCTTGCGTTAGCGATGTGTTACTCTGATTCATGATACCAGCAAGGAGGTATACCATCAATCTCGAACTCCTAATTACGGTTAGTTATGCCTTACTCTTATTCATGATACCAGTAAGGAGATCTACTAGCGACATCAAACGCCTCCTTGTGGCTAGCTCTGTGTTACTCTGATTCATGATACCAGTTTACCAGCGATCTCAAACACCTTGTTGTGTTTAGCTATGCGTTACTGTGACCCAATATATCAGGAAGGAGGTCTACTAGCTACCTCAAACACCTCCTTGCGGTTAGCTGTGGGTAACTCTGATTCATGATTCCAGGAAGAAGTTCTGCCAGCAACCTCAAACGGCTTGTTGCGGTTAGCTATGATTTACTCTGATTTATGAAACCAACAAGGAGGTCCAGTAGTGACCTGAAATGCCTTGTTGCGGTTAGCTGTGCGTCACTCTGATTCATGATACCAGGAAGGAGAGCCGCCAGCGACCTCAAGCGCATGATTGCAGTTAGCTGTGGCTCACTCTGCTTCATGATACAAGCACGAAGGTCGTCCAGCGACCTCTAACGGCTGCTTGCGTTTAGCTGTGCCGTACTCTGATTCATGATACCAGTAGTAGGTCCACCAGCGACCTCAAACGCCCTGTTGCGGTTAGCTATGCGTCACTCTGATTATGATACCAGGAAGGAGTTCTACCAGAGATCTCAAACATCTTGTTGCGGTTAGCTATCGGTTACTCTGATTCATGATACCAACAAGGAGGTCCACCAGCGACCTCAAGCCCCTCATTGTGGTTAGCTATGCCTTACTCTGATTCATGGTACCAGGAAGGAGGTCCACCAGCGACCTCAAATGCCTTGTTATGGTTAGCTGTGCTTTTCTCTAATGTATGATACCAGCAAGGAGGTCCAGTAGCGACCTCAAATGCCTCGTTGCGGTTAGCTGTGCTTTACTCTGATTTATGATACCAGGAAGGAGATCCACCAGCGACCTCAAACGCCTTATTGAGGTTAGCTATGCCTTACTCTAATTCATGTTACCAGGAAAGAGGTCCACCAGCAACCTCAAGCGCCTCGTTGCGGTTAGCTATGCGTTACTCTGATTAGGATACCAGGAAGGAGTTCTACCAGCGACCTCAAACACCTCGTTGTGGTTAGCTATGCCTTTCTCTGATTCATGATACCAGGAAGGAGATCCACCAGCGACCTCAAATGCCTTGTTATGGTTAGCTGTGCTTTTCTCTAATGTATGATACCAGCAAGGAGGTCCAGTAGCGACCTCAAATGCCTCGTTGCGGTTAGCTGTGCTTTACTCTGATTTATGATACCAGGAAGGAGATCCACCAGCGACCTCAAACGCCTTATTGAGGTTAGCTATGCCTTACTCTAATTCATGTTACCAGGAAAGAGGTCCACCAGCAACCTCAAGTGCCTTGTTGCGGTTAGCTATGCGTCACTCGGATTATACCAGGTATGAGTTCTACAAGCGACCTCAAACACCTTGTTGTGGTTAGCTATGCCTTACTCTGATTAATGTTACCAGGAAGGAGGTCCACAAGCGACCTCAAGCGCCTCGTTGCGGTTAGCTATGTGTTGTACTGATTCATGGTACCAGGAAGGAGGTCCACCAGCGACCTCAAAAGCCTTGTTGCGGTTAGCTATGCGTCACTCTGATTATGATACCAGGAAGGAGTTCTACCAGCGACCTCAAACACCTTGTTGTGGTTAGCTATGCCTTACTCTGATTCATGATAACAGGACGGAGATCCACCAGTGACCTGAAATGCCTTGTTATGGTTAGCTGTGCTTTTCTCTGATGTATGATACCAGCAAGGAGGTCCAGTAGCGACCTTAAGCGCATCATTGGAGTCAGTTATGCCTCACACTCAATCATGATACCAATAAGGAGGTCCACCAGCGACCTCAAGCGCCTCATTATCCACCAGCGGCCTCAAGCGCCTCGTTGCGGTTAGCTATGTGTTGTACTGATTCATGATACCAGGAAAGAGGTCCACCAGCGACCTCAAGCGCCTTGTTGCCGTTAGCTATGCCTCATTATGATTCATGTTACCAGAAAGGAGGTCCACTAGCGACCTCAAGTGCCTTGTTGCGGTTAGCTATGCGTCACTCTGATTATGATACCAGGTATGAGTTCTACCAGCGACCTCAAACACCTTGTTGTGGTTAGCTATGCCTTACTCTGATTCATGATACCAGGAAGGAGATCACCAGCGACCTCAAATGCTTTGTTGTGGTTAGCTATGCTTTACCCTGATTCATGATACCAGGGAGGAGGTCCAGCAGCGACCTTAAGCGCATCATTGCTGTTAGTTATGCGTCACTCTGATTAATGATACCAGAAAGGAGGTCCACCAGCGACCTCAAGCGCTTCGTTGCCGTTAGCTATGTGTTCTACTGATTCATGATACCAGGAAGGAGGCCCACCAGTGACCTCAGCGCATCGTTGCAGTTAGTTATATGTTGTACTGATTCATGATACCAAGAAAGAGGTCAACCAGCGACCTCAAGCGCATCGTTGCAGTTAGTTATGTGTTGTACTGATTCATGATACCAAGAAGGAGGTCAACCAGCGACCTCAAGCGCATCGTTGCAGTTAGTTATGTATTGTACTGATTCATGATACCAAGAAGGAGGTCAACCAGCGACCTCAAACGCCTTGTTGCGGTTAGCTATGCCTTATTCTGATTCATGTTACCAGGAAGGAGGTCCACCAGCGACCTCAAGCGCATCGTTGCGGTAAGTTATGTGTTCTACTGATTCATGATACCAGGAAAGAGGTCAACCAGCGACCTCAAGCGCATCGTTGCAGTTTGTTATGTGTTGTACTGATTCATGATACCAGGAAGGAGGTCAACCAGCGACCTCAAACGCCTTGTTGCGGTTAGCTATGTGTTGTATTGATTCATGATACCAGGAAGGAGGTCCATCAGCGACCTCAATCGCATCGGTGCGGTTAGCTGTGTGCTCTACTGATTCATGATACAAGGAAGAAGTTCTACCAGCGACTACAGACGGATGTATGACGTTACAACGCATACTTTTACCACGCCTACCATTACCACGCATTTTTTACAACGCAGGATCCATGACAACGCATACCATTACCACGCATGTATTTACAACGCATATACCTTTACAACGCATACAATTACAACGTAAGTATTGGTAAGTATATAATATTTTTTAATATTTAATTTAATTAAAATTAATATAATGTAATTTAATTTAATTTAATTAATTTAATTTAATTAATTTAATTTAATTTAATGTAATTTAATTTAAATAATTTAATTTAATTTAATCAATTTAATTTATAGTAATTTAAATTTAAACCCAAAACTGACCTTGAACCCAAAAAATACCCCTTTTACCCAAAAACTCAAAACTGACCCTGAACCCTAAAAATACCCCTTTACCCAAAAACCCAAAACTGACCCTGAACCCTAAAAATACCCTTTTACCCAAAACTGACACTGAACCCTAAAAATACCCCTTTACCCAAAAACCCAAAACTGACCCTGAACCCTAAAAATACCCCTTTACCCAAAAACCCAAAACTGACCCTGAACCCTAAAAATACCCCTTTACCCAAAAACTGAAAACTGACCCTGAACCCTAAAAAAACCCCTTTACCCAAAAACTGAAAACTGACCCTGAACCCTAAAAATACCCCTTTACCCAAAAACTGAAAACTGACCCTGAACCCTAAAAATACCCCTTTACCCAAAAACTGAAAACTGACCCTGAACCCTAAAAATACCCCTTTACCCAAAAACTGAAAACTGACCCTAAACCCTAAAAATACCCCTTTACCCAAAAACTGAAAACTGACCCTAAACCCTAAAAATACCCCTTTACCCAAAAACTGAAAACTGACCCTAAACCCTAAAAATACCCCTTTACCCAAAAACTGAAAACTGACCCTAAACCCTAAAAATACCCCTTTACCCAAAAACTGAAAACTGACCCTGAACCCTAAAAATACACCTTGACCCAAAAACCCAAAACTGACCCTGAACCCAAAAAATACCCCTTTACAAAAAAACCCAAATAATATTTTTAATAAAATAATATACTTACCAATACTTACGTTGTAATGGTATGCGTTGTAAAAGTACCTGCGTTGTAAATACATGCGTGGTAATGGTATGCGTTGTCATGGATCATGCGTTGTAAAAAATGCGTGGTAATGGTAGGTCGTGGTAAAAGTTGCGTTGTAAAGAGATCCACTAGCGACCTCAAGTGCCTTGTTGTGGTTAGCTATGCGTCACTCTGATTATGATACAAGGAAGGAGTTCTACCAGCGACTTCAGACGGATTGTTGTGGTTAGCTATGTGTTATACTGATTCATTATACCAGTAAGGAGTTCTACCAGCGACCTCAAGCGCATCATTGCAGTTAGTTATGCGTCACTCTGATTCATGATACCAGGAAGGAGGTCCATCAGCGACCTCAAGCGCATTGTTGCGGTTAGCTATGTGTTGTACGGATTCATTATACCAGTAAGGAGTTCTACCAGCGACCTCAAGCGCCTTGTTGCGGTTAGCTATGCCTTACTCTGAGTCATGTTACCAGGAAGGAGGTCCACCAGCGACCTCAAATGCCTTGTTGCGGTTAGCTATGTGTCACTCTGATTATGATACCAGGTAGGAGTTCTACCAGCGACCTCAAACACCTGTTACAATTGGCTACAGGTAACACTGATTCATGTTGTCAGAAAGGAGGTCTGCCAGCGATCTTTGGTGCCTTGAAGCGAGACGCTACCCTGAGTCATATTTGCCAGTAATGAGTAGGCTTTGCCCAAGGGCTGATCGTGCAGGCGCGCGCTCTTGAACCAGTGGCACCGCTGGGAAGCGTCTTGATGTCTTCCTGGGCGCCCCCTGACCCACTACATATCTCAGCCATTGTTGTGCCTTGTTGAAGCTCTGTCTATATTAGCTTTAAGCAGATGCCCCCTCTGTACAGGCAGCCAGGGACACGGCCCCGGCTCCGCCATCACCAGTAATTAGCCTTGTAAGAGTAATGGAAGGAATCGTGTCTAATTACCCCGTTGAAGGCCCAATTATACTATTAACATTTGTGCGCGGGAAGCTAACGAGGAGGAGAGGCTGATTTGCATAGCATTAAGTTAATTGCGCTGGAAGCGCGGGTTGAGAGCCGGGATGATCCGGGCTCGTGTTACCGCATGGATAATGATCCGAGCCCGGACCATCCGCCTGACAGCTTTATTAATTAGCGGCTATCGGATTCCCCGGCAGGGACGCTAAGTGACAGCCGCGCTCGAAGGGCCGGGCTTCTTGGCACTCGGAAGGAAGGCTGGAGCCACTCTAGTAATTGGCCGTAAGTGATGTAAACAATGTGCCCCGGGCCGTGGCGGCGGCAGCCGTCCGTGCAGCGCCGGGCCTGGCTGCAGCCGCCATCGCGAGGCCAGGCAGAATCTGACGGGACGTGGGCGCTAGCAGTGCCGTACCTGTGCTCGGAGCTGCGCACCAGCACCTGGCTGCAGCCGCCATGACCAGGTCAGGCAGAATCTGACGCGACGTGGGCGCTACGTCTGCCCCGAGCGTGCGGCTGCGAGGGCGAGGCAGCGTGTGACGTCACGTCTCGTCCCAAGTCACACTGTTAGCCTTCTGTATGTTTGCTCTGCCAGCCTTACCTGCTCTCTCTGGAAGGGGGAAGCGGGTCAGAGGGTCCCTGGTGTGTCATGGGCCCTTGTGTGAGGAAGGAAATGGCCCTCCTGGCCGCCATTTGAATTGCCAAATACAGCAATAATCAGGGTTCAGTGGGCCCCTCAGGACTCTGGGCCCAGTGTTACCGCACCTGCTGCACCATGGCAGCACACTCTACCAGAATCCCCAAACATTTCAGACCCCAGAGCATCCAGAACACTGCTGCAAGACTCATTCTCAACCTCCCACACCACACCACACCCACATTACACCACACCACACCACACCTCGGGAAGCTTCGGTGGCTTCCCATTCACAAGTGCTGCCAATTTAAACTTCTCACACACATATACAAACCCCTACACAACACATACCTGAACACCCCGTCCACTTGAACCAAACCCACCAGACACCTACTCTCCGCCTCAGTCTCACTCACACACATTCCCCGCATCTGCAGAAGCAAAACTGGAGGCTGCACATTCTCCTACATTGCACCCAAGACATAGAATGACCTCCCTCATCACATAAGAGCCTCTTCCTCACTTCTTGAGTTCCATAAGAAGCTGAATAACACTCTTAGTGTAAGCACCTTCGCAACCACAAACCTACACGCCTGCCCAAGCAACTCTATGCCCTCTCGGGTGATTAGTGTGGTATACAGATCAAATCAATATAACATAACACAATCAATCAATCAGGATTCATTTATAGGGCGCAGCTAATTGCCTGCAACAGCACCTGGGCACTGATTTGCGCACTCATGGAATTCGCCCGCACAGTGGGGAAATCGTGCACGCAGCAAAGTGGATAATATGCACAAGTGACTTGTGTGATGCTGTTTCTGGGTATGAATTGGTCAATATAACAACTACTCGTAGGGGAGGGTCCGAGGGAAATGTTTAACGACCAAACAGGTGAATACCCCCAGTGTAACTACATAAAGAACAAAAAAGCCTGTAGGTCGAGTGACGCTGAGATACTTGAACTAACACTGGACAAGTTGCACAGAGAGGATTGAGTCAGTAACCAGAAATCAGATTGACTGTCAACAATTGCTGTTTGAGTCCTATCAGCCCACCCAGATGGCGGAGCCTCATCATGTAGGACACCCAAACCTTGGTCTGTGTGCGAACGCCCAGATGGAGTTTTGGGTACTTAGCTTGAATGCTGGTCCAACAGAGCTAGTTTTGACTATTGGGATGGATGTTAGAACGTGGGGAAACTCTCACGGTTTTTCACCAGTAACACCATACAGCTGGTTTTACAAGTGCACTGTGAAGGCTAGTCTTCAAACCTTGCTAACCCCAGGTACATCCCTCTGTTACCCTTTCCAGTGTTTATCTTCTGGCACAAAAAGTAGTAACATTTAATGAGGGTGGAGTGTAATGCCATCTTGTATTAGTGGTAGGTCTGTGCATCCCATGACTTTGGTCTCAGTCTTTTATCCTTCTGTGTTTGATCAAAAGAAGACCATAGTGCTTTTTTCTCGTGAACTAGGGCTGCAGAACCACTCCCTCAGCAGATTGGGCTGCACAGAGAGAATAGTTGTCATGATTTCAGAAACTGTGGAGGAAGAGAGGACCTTCGGAAGCCAATGCCACAGCTCTAGTGTTGACACACCATTTCTGATGCAGGGCGTTGACAAGTACCAGGGGATTGGAAGAGTTTAACATTTCTTTAGCCTTTGGTGTAGCAGGTCCTCCAGCGGAATAACGAGGGATTACTGAACACACCTCAGAGATCAGTTATGGCCCTATCTGGTCCTACAATTAAATGTGGGTGCCAGGGGTGCAGGTTAATGGGCCCTCACACTTGCTTCAAGTCTATAGGGACCTCCCTCCAAAATGGCTGGTCACAGTCCAGCTGGACGCATGGCCCAGGTGAGGCTCTATTGTCCACAGGATTAGGGTGAGGTTGTCAGCCGACCTTAAACCGTGATAATCCAGGAACTGCAGATTTTAGGGCTATGTCTCAGAGAGTTCTGAGGTCATTACAACAAGTTCAACTGAATTCTGCACCCCACTGCCCCTTCTGGCCTAAAATGAAAGGTTTGGCGGAGAAGGAGCTCTCATATCCTCCCAGGAGCTGGTGATATAGGGTCCTACACAGTCATGGTGTTTCTGGGAGCTTTAGGCATCACCCCCTCTGTTCATCACTTGGTCACGAGCCCTGGGGGTCACTACTGACTTCTAGGCTCACCACCAAGGCAGTCCTTCGGTGTTGCTACTGCCTCTACTACGCTGCCTAAACCAAGAATGCGTCTGAACAACGCATTCCTTTACCACGCAATTTCTTGCTAAAGGCATGACTGGTATAGGGATGTGTGGTTAAAATCACACCGTATGCCACCTGCCCCTAGCCCAAACAACAACCTGACCCCCAAGCCCTAAAATGTACCCCAACCCCATCCTGAGCCCTTAAAACGAACATGACCACCCAAACACTAGAAAAACTTCTCCTACCCCCCAGCCCTAAAAACTTCTCCTACCCCCCGAGCCCTAAAAACGACCCTGACCCCCCAAGCTCTAACAACTACCCCGTCCCCTGAGCCCTAAAAAGTACCACAACCACACCCTGAGCCCTAAAAACTGCCCAAGCCCCTGCCCTCTGAGCCCTAAAAACCACTACAACCCCTCCTGAGCCCTAAAAACGACCCTACCACCCCATGAGTCCTAAAAGCAACCCTGACCCCCCAGCCCTAAAACAATCCCGCCTCCCAGCCCTTACCCTGAGCCCTAAAGACTACACCAACCCTTAAAAAGTACCCCCCCCCCATCCAAATCTGTCGAGCCCCACTTACCTAACCAGGTCCTCTCCTGATCCTTCCTGATCCTTCCTGCTCCTGGGCCCGCACATTTCAGTATCTAGACCACGCATTGCCTTCACCATGCATATGTGAGGTTAAGGCATTTGTGTGGTTAAGGCAAGCGTGGTTGCCCTTGCGTTGGCACTGCACTTGTGGCTCTCCCCGTGTTGTTCAGGCTGTTTGCCGTCCCTGATATCCTCAAGCCTCTGGGACAGTTGAATCACTGATGACAAGCTCCCTCACTGTCAGGGCCACGCAGATCTCCACTACCAGGGCTCTCTTAGCTTTTAAGTATCTTGAGACTCTGGCAGTGCTGCAGATAGGAATTTAAAGGTATACGTCACACTTTTCTTAGGTTGCACTGTGATACATTTGCACTGATAATATGATCTGGCTTAGCAGTGTAGCTGTCGCCAGACAATTAGGCAAGAGTCACCAGAAGAGGGTCTTTGGCTCCACTCACATCTTTAGAGCCAGGAGTACGTGTCTTGATTGAGTAGTTGTGTGCTTCCACAAAAAAGTGCTTGCCCGCCACACATTGGGGATCATTTTGTTTTATTCAGCTCCTAATCTTGAATTTTCAGGGGCACACGCATGCCATTGTAATGCAAATAAAGGGCCTTAGATAACTAGTTAATTTGTGTTGTTTTCTCTGGCACTTATACAGATGGGAAAAGGGCAGTCATTACCATACATGGATTTTTAGGTCTGGCTTGACAGTGCCATCATCACGTGTCCTCTTAACCTACACCAATATTATTCAACAGTTATTTGTTTCCACAAAATACATACCCCATGCTATTTACTTGTAATTCTGCACATTGTCATACAACATTCCTTTACAGCCAGACCTAATGGCATTGCCAATGCTCGTTTTTATACTATACACTTGGCTAGATAAACCTGGCCAATTTAACTCTTAAGTATTTTGAGATTTTGGCAACGCTATACATATTAATTGAAACATACGTAGCGCTTTTAGGCTTGCGCTTTGGAATGTTTGCATCGATAATTTTTTATGTTCCTAAGCATCATTGTCCTGTCTCTTTTTGTTTGGTTTAGGGCTAAAATAATAAATTATTGATTGAGTGAGGGAACCCACTCATGGGAGACTAAACACTCTTCACCAAGTGGAAATCAGATTTTGAGTCTTCATTGAGGAATAATAGTAAAAGGCCTGATTCCTAGCCAGCCAAAAATCAACAGTGTGGTGAGACCCTGTTATCAGTAACTCAGCGTCAGTTGGTAATGCCGGTTAGTAGCGGAAATGAGATTACCGCCTGATTTGGAACAAGACCCAAATTATCATTGACTTCACAACCAGATAGAAGGGGCGGTAAGGGCTGTACTCCAAGGGAGTGTCCACGGCAGCAGAGCTTGAAATCTCCCAGTGTCTACAGACCCACAGCCACTGGCCACAAACAACATCCAGAATGCATAATGTGGAGGCAAGCACTCATCACCAGCAGGCTGGACTACCGCAACAGTCTCTACGCCAGAATCTCCAAACAACTCCTACACAAACTCCAGACCATCCAGAATGCAGCCAACAGAATCACACTCGACCTCTGAGGCTCACCATCACAACACTCCCTCCACAACATCCCACAGACCCTACAAGCGGCTGCCTCATGCTCCCCTTACTGGGAGGTGTCGTTGGATCTTAGCTGAAGAAAGGAGCTGTTGCCAGGCACATGCCTCGCAGGTGCTTGTCCAAAGCTCCCCTTGCTGGGAGGTGTCATTTGATTTTAGCTGCATGTTGGTGGAGCTGTTGCCTGGCACAGTCCTCGCTGGTGGTTGTGTAAAGCTCCCCTTGCTGGGAGGTGTTGTTGGATTTTAGCTGAAAGGAGGAGCTGTTGCCAGGCACAGGCCTCGCTGGTGGTTGTCCAAAGATCCCACTGCTGGGAGGAGGTGGATTTTAACTGAAAGGAGGAGCTGTTGACAGGCATAGGCCTCGCTGGTGGTTGTGTAAAGCTCCTCTTTCTTGGAGGTGTTGTTGGATTTTAGCTGAAAGGAGGAGCTGTTGCCAGGCACAGGTCACGCAGGTGGTTTTCTAAAGCTCCCCTTACTTGGAGGTGTTGTTTGATTTTAGCTACGGGGTGGTGGAGCGTCTGCCAGGCACCGGACAGGTAGGTAGCTGCCTAAAGCGCCTCTTCCTTGGAAGTGGCACTCATTAACCCATTAGAGGAGACTGTAGCTACACTGATGCCAAAAACTGGAATGGCAACAACACAGTTTGTCTAACTTTCCATCAGCCTGGAGGAGGGATTTGGAGGGCGTTGTGTGGACAACCACTAGCCCCCTCTATTGATGGATCCATGGTTGAATAAAGACCATGGTGAGATGATGATTCGGGGTTCAGAAAGATGCTGGACATTGTGACGGGGCATGATGGATCCCCTTGAAAGGTTGCCCTCACTTATGCCACCTCGAATTACCTTGGGGTGGCATATCATGCCACTGTGTGTTCAGATTGTTCTAAAGATCTGAGCTCAACAGCTCAGAGTGCAGTACCTGTGATGCATAAGGGTAGGACTATCAGATAACATCAGTCGCTACAAATGAAACTGGACTTACTTGCTGCCCATGGTCCCTTTGTCTCTCGGGTGGTAAGACCCGTTGTCCAAGAAAGATTTAAGCTTTCCCTTGACTTTAAATGAGGAAGGAATGGCACCTGGTGGTCAGCAGAGCGCTTTGGCCCCTTGAGGTGGGGATCTCCAGTTATCCCTCTCACTCAGAAGATGGCCTGTGGCCTCATCTGGCTGGAACCAAGGGTATCTTAAGGATTTTGGGTGCCCTGGACCTAACATATTTTGGGGGCCCTGGACCAAATATATTTTGGGGGCCCCTGTTCGGATCATCTTTGAATTTATGATCCAATTTCAGCTTTTTCATGCTCTCTTTGGCCAGGCCACTAATACTGCTCAAACTCACTGGTCCAACTTCTAAATGTGTTTCCATCTAATGTCCAGGGATAGTGATGTCTTTTTAAATATTGTAACACTGCAGCAGCTCACTAATATCATTGCAAATAGTCTCTGCGACCCACTGCCATTTCTCATATGTGAGGTCCTGTTTTGCATGTTGTTGCATGTTACTGAAAAACATAAACACAACTTTTCCCTACAAAATGTCTGTAATAGATTCCCACTCATTACCCGTATTAAAATACATTAAAGGAAAATTATATTTAATATAATCTGTTTTTAGAAATCATTCAATGTCATCAGGGCAGGACTGTGTGGAGAACAAAGCCTGCTCTATCAGGGGGTCCTGGGCCAGAGCTCACTTTGCCCATGCCTTCAAACGTCTCTGCCTGGAACTAGAGAGGACTAGTTGGATATGTGCACCCTGCAGACTACGGCCTCTTTAAAGTCCTTTCGCAATGTCCTCCACCGACGCCAATGCCCCAGACATAGGTGCTGGAAGTTGGGGGGCTGGAGAGTGCTGCAGCACTTCAAAAATAACCATGCTGGGGTTCAGAAGGTGAATAGGAGAGATCAAATGTCACTCTAGTTTTCTGGCAAATTGCTGTTTATTTTAACATGGAGTCTAGTGTTTACTTTTTTATCTCTTACCGCAAAGGATGAGGATTTTATAAAGTGAACTATGTGATAATCTTGCTGGTGTAAAAGAAACCCTCTAGGATGTTGTTTTCTTCTAGCACAACAAACTTTAAATACCTATAAGTGAACTGTACACATATTTCCAAATAAACAAACAGTTAGGAAATCACAAAGGAAGCACTTTAATTTCTAATTCTGAAGTGTGATGAAGCAAAAATGTTAATAGGTTCAAAACAAATCAAGACACTTTACTTGTAGATGCTCAAATGGCAAATATTCGCTGAAACGCAAGTTCCACACATTATTGTTTGTGTACTAAGGCGTTTTATCAGTAAACCTTTTTGTCAGTACAAATGTAGTGGTCATTTTAAAGGAAAATGTGCTGTCTATAAATGACAGTGGCTTCCACACCATGGATTAGTAATATATTTGCAACAGTGTGCTCTTAAATGCAACACCAGCAACATACCACCCCGTACCCCGGTCCTGCTGAATGGGCGCAGCTCATTTGCAACACTTGCTCTTTGTGTGATGCAAGGATTTTTCAGAATCCCTTTTAGTTCAGTGATATAATATGTGTATCAGCATTTCTACTCTGGAAATCATTCAGGTATCACTGGCTGCAGACCTCCTGCTGAGATAATAAACCACTTGGCAGGGTTTCGGATTGGAGACAGGGCAGGAGGACTGTGTTGGACCACCTACTTCCAGTGCCTAATTTGTAAAAAAAAAAATACATGCATGGGCCCTTGTCAAGAGGCCACTGGTGCTTGATCCACCCACTGCCCCTGCTAGCGCTGCCAGGGACACAATCAACACAAATACTAACCCTCTCACCCTACAAGTGTGACAATTCAGATTATTCCAGGGCCCCACCCCCCCCCACCCCCAAAGCTAAAAGAATGGCGTGGGCAGCAGGTATGCCTCATTTTTAATATCTATTGAATTAATAAACACTTGCTGTTATGTTCATCTCTATTTTAGAAAAACAGCACCACTATGTGGCAGACTATCATAACTTCTGATGTTGACAATTAAGTGCTGGTGCCGAGTACCAGAAACAACTGGCTCAAATGAAACACTGCCTACATCACAAAAATACAGTCACAGAGAAGGTGGTTACGTTGACTGACTTTTTTCAGGGTGCCGCTTTTTTAAGAAAGAAGTTTGGCACAGACTTGAGACCACGTCAGAGAAGCAAGCAAAGGAAAGGCCTCTGTAGGAGCTGGTACAAAAAGATGCTTGTGGCACTGAAGGAGCAGGCGTGTATTTAGTTACAACTAAGATAGGTAGGCACCGTGTCCTGGACATCTGCTTCCCTCAGGTCTTGTGTTCACTAAGTGGTGTCTATCAGCGTAAAGACCTTTTAATATTTAACAAGTGAGTCATGCGTGAGCAGATGAGACGCTTGACCATTTACTTTCAGCACGCTGACCATTTGAAGTCGATCGTAGCTCGCAGATAAGTACCAGTCGCGTGCTGCAGTCATGGTCACAGAGGGATGCGGGCATTTCTGATGCTGAGATTCACCACAGGAGACATACAAGCCAGCCTAGTGCTAGTGCAACCCAAGGCAACTCAACACAACTCAACAGGCGTAGGGCTCATCAGGTCAATCCAGTGCCAATTCAACCCAAAGCAACTCAACACAATTCAACAGGCACTGGGCTCATCAGGGCAATCCAGTGCGAATGCAACCCAAAGCAACTCAACACAATTGAACCAGCGTAGGGCTCATCGGGTCAATCCAGGGCGCATGCAATCCAAGGCAATTCAACCCTAATTTAACCGGCGCAGGGCTCATCAGGTCAAATGAGTGTGAATGCAACCCAAGGCAGCTCAACCAGTTTCAACTGGCGTAGGCCTTATCAGGTCAATCCAGCGTGAATGCAACCCAAAGCAACACAACCAGTTTCAACTGGCGTAGGCCTTGTAAAGTCAATCCAGTGCGAATGCAACCCAAGGCAACGCTACCAAATTCAGTCACTGGGGGAGTAGGGTAAGAGATGTTAGCATGTTCCAACATAATTACAGTGGGGTGTAGTTGTATAGAGCAAAGCAAGCTAAAAAGGCATGATCTCTCAGAAGAGCAGGCAAAGCAGGGTAGAAACCTCTAGTCAGTCTCATTGTGGCTTACTCTGGGGCTACCACCAAATATAACTGTAAGATTCCGATTATCTGCCTTTAGCTCACATGATGGGAAGTGCAAAAATGACATTAACGTAGGAGCTTTCCTGAAACCATTATGTACTGGGGATCTGAGAGGCAGCTACATGGGCGGACCAACATTTCTTCTATTTTGCTGTAAGCACGTCCGCCTAAGGACCACTGTTCGACATGTGGAAATTGCCAGCGACGCTGGAAGTTTGAGTAGCGAAGCGCTGAAATGCCTACTTTGTGCCCCAGGTACATGCCCAATCGCTGCCCACCTCAGAAAGACCATGGCACCTTCTGGCCACAGGCCGGGGGCAGCTCATCCCTCACAATGCTATGACTAAGATTTGTGGGTTTGGGCTCTCGCAGATATAGAGGAGTAGCTTGGTGAACCTGGCTGGGCAGCTTTCTGACCCAGGGGGCTTAGAATGCAGGAGAAGAGTTCCCGCTGGTCTCCATGGGGCTAGAACGGCATGGCTTTTTATTTGCCTACCAGTGCTTAATTCGAGCCGGTGGTTTCCAGTGCTCGGCAACCATCAGCACCGGCCATAGTGACAGTCCACCATGATGGCACTGTCTGTTTCATTTTGAGATGAGCACAATTGTGTTTAAGTCAAATCGCATTTAAATGAATGATACCAGCCTCTCATGCCATAATTATATCTTTGTGTGGCCTGAGATAGTCTGAATTGTCACATTTGTAGGTGTTATGTTGGTACTGTTATTGGCAGCACTGGCAGGGCAATGCGTGGCTCAGGCTGCATTGGCCTCCTGACGAGGGCCCTGGCACTTCATTTTTTACAAAACAAGCACTGCTAAGTGTTGCTGTGCAGCAGCACACCGAATGTGCCTTCGAATGAACCATGAGCCCAAGATCAGCATGTTCGCAGAGCGGCAGCCAAGAAACCCCATTCCTAGCAAGGCAGGGGACGGCATCAGACGCGCCGCATCTAAGGCAGTTGTGCAGGTCCCCTGCAGCAGCAGGGAGGTGGGGCTGCGCCACGCGCAACAGTGATGCAACGCCTTGCATTCCCTTCTGATTGGCGGGCCGGCGCGCAACTGAAGCGGTACAAACCGCTTCAGCGTCGCGCGCCGTTCTAATGTCGGGAAAGCCGGTTTGAACCGGCTGCCGGTATGAAGAGCCATAAAAAGGCTGTGGAGCGGCGGGGACGTCCTCTTTCCTTGCCGCCCGGGGGGGAGGTATCCTTTCGGTGAGCGGGCCCTCCTGCGCAAGGTCACTCCGGTAGGAGTTTGGGTATAGCTTGATCCAGTCATTGACCTTGCCGTAGGCTCAAACAGCGATATGTTGTTGAATGTTTAGCTTAGGATAGGCATGGCTATGTATTAGAAACATGTTAAGGTTAGCCAAAAGACATACTGTCCCTATCAATGTAACTGACTGGACTTTCTGCGTATTGTGTATATAATGTAAATATATTAATGTGTGATTATTGTTTGTAATAAATACGGCCGGGGTTTACGACCCTTAATCCAAATGTTGGTATTGATGACGGTGTTTGCCTTGGAGGAAGATGGGCGGTGAGCAACTTGGGCACCAGGAAACGGGGCCACCACCCCCCAAGGGCGAGAGTTAAGGGAGGAGGGGGACTCGGCTGTACCTGGCCATATGCCTTTAATATCATATTGAAGACACCCCTGCGATGTCACTGTATGGAGCAAAGATAGGCCTGTGAGGGGCTGAGGTGTTCGCACCTGCCTGGTCTACTCACAGGAGGATTATCAGAAACGACCCCAGGACTCTCTGTTCTGGGGGCCCACCCTGGACCAATCTCCCCTCCCCCCACCCCCCCTCCCTACCAAAAATCACTGCCCCGAATGGTGTCGTTTCCTAATATTGCCTCTGCCATGAAGTCAGCCTGCACAATGAGTGTCAGGAGTTGTAAAACAAACGACGATCGTATGTTGAGCCTTTTAATCATGTAATTGCGAAGTGACATCCAAGTCTGCGGACTTGTGTTACCTCTTTGTGAGCGGGCCCGCGCCCCGGCCGCGCGCCCCCGCCCGCGCGCAGAGTCGACGCTTTAACTACACCCAACTTTGGCCGGCCTGCTACATATTACAGCAGCGACACGAGGGGGGACAATTGAAGTCTTTGGGAAGGATGAAAAATGCATGGGGCTATCCATGACAGCCCTGTAAAGTCAGGCAATTAGCCGCGTAATCCGAGCGAGCCGCCGAACCGGCAGCCCGGCGGCTCGCTATTAGTTAAATGCATTTTGTACGTCCTCAGCCCATCAAATCAAGTAACACTTCCTTTAATTGGCTCATGAATAATACACGCCGCTGCATTATAATTTAATACGCAGTAAACATTCCTGGGGCCCCGCTGTAAAGTGTATATATCTCATTAATTCCTTAATTTCAGCAGATGGAAGGGAGATTGGGTGAAGGAGGCAGTACAGACCGCCTCAGGCCATGAAATAAGGGATAAAAAAAGGCGTGGGGGGCCTGAAGGTTTGCTTTCCCCCTGAAAGGCTGTCAGGCAGGGAGCGGGTGAAGTGTCAGCAGCCCCGGCCCACCCCGCCTCGCGGCGCCAGCTGTGAGTGACGGGTTCACATCTCCCCTTGTCAGCCATCTTTAAACATCAAGCCGTCAGGTAAACAGCATCCCTTGTACCGTCACTCCGCCCGCGCTGCGGGAGCCATGAATATTTCATGCCAGCCACCATAAATATTAATTCTAATAGCTTTGCACGCTGGTTATTATTTCTGTTTTATGACAAATATCCATGAAATATTCAGCAGGCCCTTTTTGGATCATTTACACATTTGATTGTGAAGTGGACGTGTTTCTTGGACCGGCCCAGGGTCCCTTTGCTGGCGAGTGGGGTTCTGTGGCTGGGCCCAGTGACGTCAGTGGGCTGGCATGTGGGGTTCTGTGGCTGAGCCCAGTGACGTCAGTGGGCTGGCATGTGGGGTTCTGTGGCTGGGCCCAGTGACGTCAGTGGGCTGGCATGTGTGGTTCTGTGGCTGGGCCCAGTGACGTCAGTGGGCTGGCATGTGGGGTTCTGTGGCTGAGCCCAGTGACGTCAGTGGGCTGGCATGTGGGGTTCTGTGGCTGGGCCCAGTGACGTCAGTGGGCTGGCATGTGGGGTTCTGTGGCTGGGCCCAGTGACGTCAGTAGGCTGGCATGTGGGGTTCTGTGTCTGGGCCCAGTGACGTCAGTGGGCTGGCATGTGGGGTTCTGTGGCTGGGCCCAGTGACGTCAGTAGGCTGGCATGTGGGGTTCTGTGGCTGGGCCCAGTGACGTCAGTGGGCTGGCATGTGGGGTTCTGTGGCTGGGCCCAGTGACGTCAGTAGGCTGGCATGTGGGGTTCTGTGGCTGGGCCCAGTGACGTCAGTAGGCTGGCATGTGGGGTTCTGTGGCTGGGCCCAGTGACGTCAGTGGGCTGGCATGTGGGGTTCTGTGGTTGGGCCCAGTGACGTCAGTAGGCTGGCATGTGGGGTTCTGTGGCTGGGCCCAGTGACGTCAGTGGGCTGGCGTGTAGGGTTCTGTGGCTGGGCCCAGTGACGTCAGTGGGCTGGCATGTGTGGTTCTGTGGCTGGGCCCAGTGACGTCAGTGGGCTGGCATGTGGGGTTCTGTGGCTGGGCCCATTGACGTCAGTGGGCTGGCATGTGGGGTTCTGTGGCTGGGCCCATTGACGTCAGTGGGCTGGCATGTGGGGTTCTGTGGCTGGGCCCAGTGACGTCAGTAGGCTGGCATGTGGGGTTCTGTGGCTGGGCCCAGTGACGTCAGTGGGCTGGCATGTGGGGTTCTGTGGCTGGGCCCAGTGACGTCAGTAGGCTGGCATGTGGGGTTCTGTGGCTGGGCCCAGTGACGTCAGTGGGCCGAGGTAGAACTTCGACATTGGTGGCAACTGTGAATCCCATTCCGTTGGGCCTCATTACTCCATGTTTGAACACTTGTTGGCTTGTGGTTTTTCCAGGCCAGGCTCTGTAGCATGGAAGGACATTAGTTGCGACATGGCGCCAACTAAGATGTCTTACAAGGCTTCGCATTTCCTATAGTAGTGATGTGTGGTGACACGTCCATCCAGGTAAGGTACTGCCACCTCTTAAACAGTAGCTCGACACTAATGCAGAATGCAGCCTCAAGGCACTACATCTACACAGAATAGGCACCGGTTCAGTGCAGATGTGTATTGCACACGTTGGCTTCACTAGTGCCAAAGCCACAGGTGCTTCTATGTCTTTCTTGGAGTCACGCGAAGGAAGCCCCAACAGACAGACCCCTTCCCCCCCCCCCCCGGAATATTGCGCCATAGATTTGCAAATTTAGCGGCACAACAATTGAAACGTTGTGGCATTATTGCAGCACTTTATTTTACTTGTGATCATTCCTTTTCAGCCTTAAATCAATGGAAACTGTTTTAGCAGAGTATTTAACTTTGAAATAGGCATGTTTAAAGTGAATGAGAGTGTTTTTTTTGTTGTTGCTATATTCTCCTTTATAGTAGCATTCTGGAGCAAAGGTTAAAACCAGCACAATAGCACAGGGAGACCCCAGAGACACCCCTGAACATGGAGACGTTAGACACCCCTGACCATGGGGACGTTAAACACCCCTGACCATGGGGGCAGCGGAGACACCCCTGACCATGGAGACGTGAGAGACACCCCAGACCATGGGGACGTTGGAGACACCCCAGACCATGGGGACGTTAGACATCACTGACCATGGAGACGTTAGACACCCCTGACCATGGGGACGTTGGAGACACCCCTGACCATGGGGACGTTAGACACCTTTGACCATGGAGACGTTGGAGACACGCCAGATCATGGAGGCGTTTGACACCCCTGACCATGGGGACGTTAGACATCACTGACCATGGAGACGTTAGACACCCCTGACCATGGGGACGTTAGACACCCCTGACCATGGGGACGTTAGACACCCCTGACCATGGGGGCAGTGGAAACACCCCTGTCCATGGGAACGTTAGACACCCCTGACCATGGGGACATTGGAGACACCCCTGACCATGGAGAGGTTAGACACCCCTGACCATGGAGACGTTGGAGACACCCCTGACCATGGGGACATTAGACACCCCTGACCATGGAGACGTGAGAGACACCACTGACCATGGAGACGTGAGAGACACCCCAGACCATGGAGACGTTAGACACCCCTGACCATGGAGACGTTAGACACCCCTGACCATGGAGACGTTGGAGACACCCCTGACCATGGTGACGTGAGAGACACCCCTGACCATGGGGACATTAGACACCCCTGACCATGGGGACATTAGACACCCCATACCATGGGGACATTAGACACCCCTGACCATGGGGACATTAGACACCCCTGACCATGGGGACATTAGACACCCCTGACCATGGAGACGTTGGAGACACCCCTGATCATGGAGACGTTAGACACCCCTGACCATGGAGACGTTGGAGACACCCCTGATCATGGAGACGTTAGACACCCCTGACCATGGGGACGTGAGAGACACCCCAGACCATGGAGACGTTGGAGACACCACTGACCATGGAGACGTGAGAGACACCCCTGACCATGGAGACGTTGGAGACACCACTGACCATGGAGACGTTCGACACCCCTGACCATGGGGACATTGGAGACACCCCTGACCATGGAGACGTGAGAGACACCCCTGACCATGGAGACGTGAGAGACACCCCTGACCATGGAGACGTGAGAGACACCACTGACCATGGAGACGTTGGAGACACCACTGACCATGGAGACGTTCGACACCCCTGACCATGGGGACATTGGAGACACCCCTGACCATGGAGACGTTAGACACCCCTGACCATGGAGATGTTAGACACCCCTGACCATGGAGACGTGAGAGACACCACTGACCATGGAGACGTGAGAGACACCCCAGACCATGGAGACGTTAGACACCCCTGACCATGGGGACATTGGAGACACCCCTGACCATGGAGAGGTTAGACACCCCTGACCATGGAGACGTTGGAGACACCCCTGACCATGGGGACATTAGACACCCCTGACCATGGAGACGTGAGAGACACCACTGACCATGGAGACGTGAGAGACACCCCAGACCATGGAGACGTTAGACACCCCTGACCATGGGGACATTGGAGACACCCCTGACCATGGAGATGTTAGACACCCCTGACCATGGAGACGTTGGAGACACCCCTGACCATGGAGACGTTGGAGACACCCCTGACCATGGAGACGTTGGAGACACCCCTGACCATGGGGACGTTAGACACCCCTGACCATGGGGACATTAGACACCCCTGACCATGGTGACGTTGGAGACACCCCTGACCATGGGGACATTAGACACCCCTGACCATGGAGACGTTGGAGACACCCCTGACCATGGAGACGTTGGACACCACTGACCATGGAGACGTGAGAGACACCCCTGACCATGGGAACATTAGACACCCCTGACCATGGGGACGTTAGACACCCCTGACCATGGAGACGTTAGACACCCCTGACCATGGAGACGTTGGAGACACCCCTGACCATGGTGACGTGAGAGACACCCCTGACCATGGGGACATTAGACACCCCTGACCATGGGGACATTAGACACCCCTGACCATGGGGACATTAGACACCCCTGACCATGGGGACATTAGACACCCCTGACCATGGGGACATTAGACACCCCTGACCATGGAGACGTTGGAGACACCCCTGATCATGGAGACGTTAGACACCCCTGACCATGGAGACGTTGGAGACACCCCTGATCATGGAGACGTTAGACACCCCTGACCATGGGGACGTGAGAGACACCCCAGACCATGGAGACGTTGGAGACACCACTGACCATGGAGACGTGAGAGACACCCCTGACCATGGAGACGTGAGAGACACCACTGACCATGGAGACGTGAGAGACACCACTGACCATGGAGACGTTCGACACCCCTGACCATGGGGACATTGGAGACACCCCTGACCATGGAGACGTGAGAGACACCCCTGACCATGGAGACGTGAGAGACACCCCAGACCATGGAGACGTTAGACACCCCTGACCATGGGGACATTGGAGACACCCCTGACCATGGAGACGTTAGACACCCCTGACCATGGAGATGTTAGACACCCCTGACCATGGAGACGTTGGAGACACCCCTGACCATGGAGACGTTGGAGACACCCCTGACCATGGAGACGTTGGAGACACCCCTGACCATGGGGACGTTAGACACCCCTGACCATGGGGACATTAGACACCCCTGACCATGGTGACGTTGGAGACACCCCTGACCATGGGGACATTAGACACCCCTGACCATGGAGACGTTGGAGACACCCCTGACCATGGAGACGTGAGAGACACCCCTGACCATGGAGACGTGAGAGACACCACTGACCATGGAGACGTTGGAGACACCACTGACCATGGAGACGTTCGACACCCCTGACCATGGGGACATTGGAGACACCCCTGACCATGGAGACGTTAGACACCCCTGACCATGGAGATGTTAGACACCCCTGACCATGGAGACGTGAGAGACACCACTGACCATGGAGACGTGAGAGACACCCCAGACCATGGAGACGTTAGACACCCCTGACCATGGGGACATTGGAGACACCCCTGACCATGGAGAGGTTAGACACCCCTGACCATGGAGACGTTGGAGACACCCCTGACCATGGGGACATTAGACACCCCTGACCATGGAGACGTGAGAGACACCACTGACCATGGAGACGTGAGAGACACCCCAGACCATGGAGACGTTAGACACCCCTGACCATGGGGACATTGGAGACACCCCTGACCATGGAGACGTTAGACACCCCTGACCATGGAGATGTTAGACACCCCTGACCATGGAGACGTTGGAGACACCCCTGACCATGGAGACGTTGGAGACACCCCTGACCATGGAGACGTTGGAGACACCCCTGACCATGGGGACGTTAGACACCCCTGACCATGGGGACATTAGACACCCCTGACCATGGTGACGTTGGAGACACCCCTGACCATGGGGACATTAGACACCCCTGACCATGGAGACGTTGGAGACACCCCTGACCATGGAGACGTTGGACACCACTGACCATGGAGACGTGAGAGACACCCCTGACCATGGGGACATTAGACACCCCTGACCATGGGGACGTTAGACACCCCTGACCATGGAGACGTTAGACACCCCTGACCATGGAGACGTTGGAGACACCCCTGACCATGGTGACGTGAGAGACACCCCTGACCATGGGGACATTAGACACCCCTGACCATGGGGACATTAGACACCCCTGACCATGGGGACATTAGACACCCCTGACCATGGGGACATTAGACACCCCTGACCATGGGGACATTAGACACCCCTGACCATGGAGACGTTGGAGACACCCCTGATCATGGAGACGTTAGACACCCCTGACCATGGAGACGTTGGAGACACCCCTGATCATGGAGACGTTAGACACCCCTGACCATGGGGACGTGAGAGACACCCCAGACCATGGAGACGTTGGAGACACCACTGACCATGGAGACGTGAGAGACACCCCTGACCATGGAGACGTGAGAGACACCACTGACCATGGAGACGTGAGAGACACCCCTGACCATGGAGACGTTGGAGACACCACTAACCATGGAGACGTTCGACACCCCTGACCATGGGGACATTGGAGACACCCCTGACCATGGAGACGTGAGAGACACCCCTGACCATGGAGACGTGAGAGACACCCCAGACCATGGAGACGTTAGACACCCCTGACCATGGGGACATTGGAGACACCCCTGACCATGGAGACGTTAGACACCCCTGACCATGGAGATGTTAGACACCCCTGACCATGGAGACGTTGGAGACACCCCTGACCATGGAGACGTTGGAGACACCCCTGACCATGGAGACGTTGGAGACACCCCTGACCATGGGGACGTTAGACACCCCTGACCATGGGGACATTAGACACCCCTGACCATGGTGACGTTGGAGACACCCCTGACCATGGGGACATTAGACACCCCTGACCATGGAGACGTTGGAGACACCCCTGACCATGGAGACGTTGGACACCACTGACCATGGAGACGTGAGAGACACCCCTGACCATGGGGACATTAGACACCCCTGACCATGGGGACGTTAGACACCCCTGACCATGGAGACGTTAGACACCCCTGACCATGGGGACGTTAGACACCCCTGACCATGGGGACGTTGGAGACACCCCTGAACATGGGGACGTTGGAGACACCACTGACCATGGAGACGTTCGACACCCCTGACCATGGGGACATTGGAGACACCCCTGACCATGGAGACGTGAGAGACACCCCTGACCATGGAGACGTGAGAGACACCCCTGACCATGGAGACGTGAGAGACACCACTGACCATGGAGACGTTGGAGACACCACTGACCATGGAGACGTTCGACACCCCTGACCATGGGGACGTTGGAGACACCCCTGACCATGGAGACGTTAGACACCCCTGACCATGGAGACGTTAGACACCCCTGACCATGGGGACATTGGAGACACCCCTGACCATGGAGACGTTAGACACCCCTGACCATGGGGACGTTAGACACCCCTGACCATGGAGACGTTGGAGACACCCCTGACCATGGGGACGTTAGACACCCCTGACCATGGGGACGTTAGACACCCCTGACCATGGAGACGTGAGAGACACCCCTGACCATGGAGACGTGAGAGACACCCCTGACCATGGAGACGTTAGACACCCCTGACCATGGAGACGTTGGAGACACCCCTGACCATGGGGACGTTAGACACCCCTGACCATGGAGAGGTTAGACACCCCTGAACATGGGGACGTTGGAGACACCCCTGACCATGGGGACGTTAGACACCCCTGACCATGGGGACGTTAGACACCCCTGACCATGGGGACGTTGGAGACACCCCTGACCATGGAGACGTTAGACACCCCTGACCATGGAGACGTTGGAGACACCCCTGACCATGGAGACGTTAGACACCCCTGACCATGGAGACGTTAGACACCCCTGACCATGGAGACGTGAGAGACACCCCTGACCATGGTGACGTTGGAGACACCCCTGACCATGGTGACGTTGGAGACACCCCAGACCATGGGGACGTTGGAGACACCCCTGACCATGGTGACGTTGGAGACACCCCTGACCATGGTGACGTTGGAGACACCCCTGACCATGGAGACGTTGGAGACACCCCTGACCATGGTGACGTTGGAGACACCCCTGACCATGGTGACGTTGGAGACACCCCTGACCATGGTGACGTTGGAGACACCACTGACCATGGTGACGTGAGAGACACCCCTGACCATGGTGACGTTGGAGACACCCCTGACCATGGAGACGTTCGACACCCCTGACCATGGAGACGTTAGACACCCCTGACCATGGAGACGTGAGAGACACCCCTGACCATGGAGACGTTAGACACCCCTGACCATGGAGACGTTCGACACCCCTGACCATGGAGACGTTGGAGACACCCCTGACCATGGAGACGTTAGACACCCCTGACCATGGAGACGTGAGAGACACCCCTGACCATGGAGACGTGAGAGACACCCCAGACCATGGTGACGTTGGAGACACCCCAGACCATGGTGACGTTGGAGACACCCCTGACCATGGTGACGTTGGAGACACCCCTGACCATGGGGACGTTGGAGACACCCCTGAACATGGGGACGTTGGAGACACCCCTGACCATGGAGACGTGAGAGACACCCCTGAACATGGGGACGTTGGAGACACCACTGACCATGGGGACGTTAGACACCCCTGACCATGGGGACGTTAGACACCCCTGACCATGGAGACGTGAGAGACACCCCTGAACATGGGGACGTTGGAGACACCACTGACCATGGTGACGTGAGAGACACCCCTGACCATGGAGTCATTAGACACCCCTGAACATGGGGACGTTGGAGACACCCCTGACTATGGGGACGTTGGAGACACCCCTGACCATGGAGACGTTAGACACCCCTGACCATGGAGACGTTAGACACCCCTGACCATGGAGACGTTAGACACCCCTGACCATGGAGACGTGAGAGACACCCCAGACCATGGGGACGTTGGAGACACCCCAGACCATGGGGACGTTAGACATCTCTGACCATGGAGACGTTGGAGACACGCCAGATCATGGAGGCGTTTGACACCCCTGACCATGGGGACGTCAGCCTTAAATCAATGGAAACTGTTTTAGCAGAGTATTTAACTTTGAAATAGGCATGTTTAAAGTGAATGAGAGTGTTTTTTTTGTTGTTGCTATATTCTCCTTTATAGTAGCATTCTGGAGCAAAGGTTAAAACCAGCACAATAGCACAGGGAGACCCCAGAGACACCCCTGAACATGGGGACGTTAGACACCCCTGACCATGGGGACGTTAAACACCCCTGACCATGGGGGCAGCGGAGACACCCCTGATCATGGAGACGTGAGAGACACCCCAGACCATGGGGACGTTGGAGACACCCCAGACCATGGGGACGTTAGACATCACTGACCATGGAGACGTTAGACACCCCTGACCATGGGGACGTTGGAGACACCCCTGACCATGGGGACGTTAGACACCTCTGACCATGGAGACGTTAGACACCCCTGACCATGGGGACGTTAGACACCCCTGACCATGGGGACGTTAGACACCCCTGACCATGGAGACGTTAGACATCACTGACCATGGAGACGTTAGACACCCCTGACCATGGGGACGTTAGACACCCCTGACCATGGGGACGTTAGACACCCCTGACCATGGGGGCAGTGGAAACACCCCTGTCCATGGGGACGTGATAGACACCTCAGACCATGGAGATGTTAGACACCCCTGACCATGGGGACGTTAGACACCCCTGACCATGGGGACGTTGGAGACACCCCTGACCATGGAGAGGTTAGACACCCCTCACCATGGGGACGTTGGAGACACCCCTGACCATGGGGACGTTAGACACCCCTGACCATGGGGACGTTAGATACCCCTGACCATGGGGACGTGAGAGACACCACTGACCATGGAGACGTGAGAGACACCCCAGACCATGGAGACGTTAGACACCCCTGACCATGGGGACATTGGAGACACCCCTGACCATGGAGAGGTTAGACACCCCTGACCATGGAGACGTTGGAGACACCCCTGACCATGGGGACATTAGACACCCCTGACCATGGAGACGTGAGAGACACCACTGACCATGGAGACGTGAGAGACACCCCAGACCATGGAGACGTTAGACACCCCTGACCATGGGGACATTGGAGACACCCCTGACCATGGAGACGTTAGACACCCCTGACCATGGAGATGTTAGACACCCCTGACCATGGAGACGTGAGAGACACCACTGACCATGGAGACGTGAGAGACACCCCAGACCATGGAGACGTTAGACACCCCTGACCATGGGGACATTGGAGACACCCCTGACCATGGAGAGGTTAGACACCCCTGACCATGGAGACGTTGGAGACACCCCTGACCATGGGGACATTAGACACCCCTGACCATGGAGACGTGAGAGACACCACTGACCATGGAGACGTGAGAGAAACCCCAGACCATGGAGACGTTAGACACCCCTGACCATGGGGACATTGGAGACACCCCTGACCATGGAGACGTTAGACACCCCTGACCATGCAGATGTTAGACACCCCTGACCATGGAGACGTTGGAGACACCCCTGACCATGGAGACGTTGGAGACACCCCTGACCATGGAGACGTTGGAGACACCCCTGACCATGGGGACGTTAGACACCCCTGACCATGGGGACATTAGACACCCCTGACCATGGTGACGTTGGAGACACCCCTGACCATGGGGACATTAGACACCCCTGACCATGGAGACGTTGGAGACACCCCTGACCATGGAGACGTTGGACACCACTGACCATGGGGACATTGGAGACACCCCTGACCATGGAGACGTTAGACACCCCTGACCATGGGGACGTTAGACACCCCTGACCATGGAGACGTTGGAGACACCCCTGACCATGGGGACGTTAGACACCCCTGACCATGGGGACGTTAGACACCCCTGACCATGGAGACGTGAGAGACACCCCTGACCATGGAGACGTGAGAGACACCCCTGACCATGGAGACGTTAGACACCCCTGACCATGGAGACGTTGGAGACACCCCTGACCATGGGGACGTTAGACACCCCTGACCATGGAGAGGTTAGACACCCCTGAACATGGGGACGTTGGAGACACCCCTGACCATGGGGACGTTAGACACCCCTGACCATGGGGACGTTAGACACCCCTGACCATGGGGACGTTGGAGACACCCCTGACCATGGAGACGTTGGAGACACCCCTGACCATGGAGACGTTAGACACCCCTGACCATGGAGACGTTGGAGACACCCCTGACCATGGAGACGTTAGACACCCCTGACCATGGAGACGTTAGACACCCCTGACCATGGAGACGTGAGAGACACCCCTGACCATGGTGACGTTGGAGACACCCCTGACCATGGTGACGTTGGAGACACCCCTGACCATGGTGACGTTGGAGACACCCCAGACCATGGAGACGTTAGACACCCCTGACCATGGAGACGTGAGAGACACCCCTGACCATGGAGACGTGAGAGACACCCCAGACCATGGTGACGTTGGAGACACCCCTGACCATGGTGACGTTGGAGACACCCCTGACCATGGAGACGTTGGAGACACCCCTGACCATGGTGACGTGAGAGACACCCCTGACCATCGGGACATTAGACACCCCTGACCATGGGGACATTAGACACCCCTGACCATGGGGACATTAGACACCCCTGACCATGGGGACATTAGACACCCCTGACCATGGGGACATTAGACACCCCTGACCATGGAGACGTTGGAGACACCCCTGATCATGGAGACGTTGGAGACACCCCTGACCATGGGGACGTTAGACACCCCTGACCATGGGGACATTAGACACCCCTGACCATGGTGACGTTGGAGACACCCCAGACCATGGAGACGTTAGACACCCCTGACCATGGAGACGTGAGAGACACCCCTGACCATGGAGACGTGAGAGACACCCCAGACCATGGTGACGTTGGAGACACCCCTGACCATGGTGACGTTGGAGACACCCCTGACCATGGAGACGTTGGAGACACCCCTGACCATGGTGACGTGAGAGACACCCCTGACCATCGGGACATTAGACACCCCTGACCATGGGGACATTAGACACCCCTGACCATGGGGACATTAGACACCCCTGACCATGGGGACATTAGACACCCCTGACCATGGGGACATTAGACACCCCTGACCATGGAGACGTTGGAGACACCCCTGACCATGGAGACGTTGGAGACACCCCTGACCATGGGGACGTTGGAGACACCCCTGACCATGGAGACGTTGGAGACACCCCTGATCATGGAGACGTTAGACACCCCTGACCATGGGGACGTGAGAGACACCCCAGACCATGGAGACGTTGGAGACACCACTGACCATGGAGACGTGAGAGACACCCCTGACCATGGAGACGTGAGAGACACCACTGACCATGGAGACGTTGGAGACACCACTGACCATGGAGACGTTCGACACCCCTGACCATGGGGACATTGGAGACACCCCTGACCATGGAGACGTGAGAGACACCCCTGACCATGGAGACGTGAGAGACACCCCTGACCATGGAGACGTGAGAGACACCCCTGACCATGGAGACGTGAGAGACACCACTGACCATGGAGACGTTCGACACCCCTGACCATGGGGACGTTGGAGACACCCCTGACCATGGAGACGTTAGACACCCCTGACCATGGAGACGTTGGAGACACCCCTGACCATGGGGACATTGGAGACACCCCTGACCATGGAGACGTTAGACACCCCTGACCATGGGGACGTTAGACACCCCTGACCATGGAGACGTTGGAGACACCCCTGACCATGGGGACGTTAGACACCCCTGACCATGGGGACGTTAGACACCCCTGACCATGGAGACGTGAGAGACACCCCTGACCATGGAGACGTGAGAGACACCCCTGACCATGGAGACGTTAGACACCCCTGACCATGGAGACGTTGGAGACACCCCAGACCATGGGGACGTTAGACACCCCTGACCATGGAGAGGTTAGACACCCCTGAACATGGGGACGTTGGAGACACCCCTGACCATGGGGACGTTAGACACCCCTGACCATGGGGACGTTAGACACCCCTGACCATGGGGACGTTGGAGACACCCCTGACCATGGAGACGTTGGAGACACCCCTGACCATGGAGACGTTAGACACCCCTGACCATGGAGACGTTGGAGACACCCCTGACCATGGAGACGTTAGACACCCCTGACCATGGAGACGTTAGACACCCCTGACCATGGAGACGTGAGAGACACCCCTGACCATGGTGACGTTGGAGACACCCCTGACCATGGTGACGTTGGAGACACCCCAGACCATGGGGACGTTGGAGACACCCCTGACCATGGTGACGTTGGAGACACCCCTGACCATGGTGACGTTGGAGACACCCCTGACCATGGAGACGTTGGAGACACCCCTGACCATGGTGACATTGGAGACACCCCTGACCATGGTGACGTTGGAGACACCCCTGACCATGGTGACGTTGGAGACACCACTGACCATGGAGACGTTCGACACCCCTGACCATGGAGACGTTAGACACCCCTGACCATGGAGACGTGAGAGACACCCCTGACCATGGAGACGTTAGACACCCCTGACCATGGAGACGTTCGACACCCCTGACCATGGAGACGTTGGAGACACCCCTGACCATGGAGACGTTAGACACCCCTGACCATGGAGACGTGAGAGACACCCCTGACCATGGAGACGTGAGAGACACCCCAGACCATGGTGACGTTGGAGACACCCCTGACCATGGTGACGTTGGAGACACCCCTGACCATGGTGACGTTGGAGACACCCCTGACCATGGGGACGTTGGAGACACCCCTGAACATGGGGACGTTGGAGACACCCCTGACCATGGAGACGTGAGAGACACCCCTGAACATGGGGACGTTGGAGACACCACTGACCATGGGGACGTTAGACACCCCTGACCATGGGGACGTTAGACACCCCTGACCATGGAGACGTGAGAGACACCCCTGAACATGGGGACGTTGGAGACACCACTGACCATGGTGACGTGAGAGACACCCCTGACCATGGAGTCATTAGACACCCCTGAACATGGGGACGTTGGAGACACCCCTGACTATGGGGACGTTGGAGACACCCCTGACCATGGAGACGTGAGAGACACCCCTGAACATGGGGACGTTAGACATCACTGACCATGGAGAAATTAGACACCCCTGAACATGGGGACGTTGGAGACACCCCTGACCATGGAGACGTTGGAGACACCCCTGACCATTGAGACGTTAGACACCCCTGACCATGGAGACGTGAGAGACACCCCTGAACATGGGGACGTTGGAGACACCCCTGACTATGGGGACGTTGGAGACACCCCTGACCATGGAGACGTGAGAGACACCCCTGAACATGGGGACGTTAGACATCACTGACCATGGAGAAATTAGACACCCCTGAACATGGGGACGTTGGAGACACCCCTGACCATGGAGACGTTGGAGACACCCCTGACCATTGAGACGTTAGACACCCCTGACCATGGGGACGTTGGAGACACCCCTGACCATGGAGACGTTAGACACCCCTGACCATGGAGACGTTAGACACCCCTGACCATGGAGACGTTGGAGACACCCCTGACCATGGAGACGTGAGAGACACCCCTGACCATGGAGACATTAGACACCCCTGACCATGGGGACGTGAGAGACACCCCAGACCATGGGGACGTTAGACACCCCTGACCATGGGGATGTTGGAGACACCCCTGACCATGGAGACGTGAGAGACACCCCTGACCATGGAGACGTTAGACACCCCTGACCATGGGGACGTTAGACACCCCTGACCATGGAGACGTTAGACACCCCTGACCATGGAGACGTTAGACACCCCTGACCATGGGGACGTTGGAGACACCCCTGACCATGGGGACGTTGGAGACACCCCTGACCATGGGGACGTTAGACACCCCTGACCATGGGGACGTTAGACACCCCTGACCATGGGGACGTTGGAGACACCCCTGACCATGGAGACGTTAGACACCCCTGACCATGGAGACGTTGGAGACACCCCTGACCATGGGGACGTTGGAGACACCCCTGACCATGGGGACGTTAGACACCCCTGACCATGGGGATGTTAGACACCCCTGACCATGGGGATGTTGGAGACACCCCTGACCATGGAGACGTGAGAGACACCCCTGACCATGGAGACGTTAGACACCCCTGACCATGGGGACGTTAGACACCCCTGACCATGGAGACGTTAGACACCCCTGACCATGGAGACGTTAGACACCCCTGACCATGGAGACGTTAGACACCCCTGACCATGGAGACGTTAGACACCCCTGACCATGGAGACGTTAGACACCCCTGACCATGGAGACGTTGGAGACACCCCTGACCATGGGGACGTTGGAGACACCCCTGACCATGGGGACGTTGGACACCCCTGACCATGGGGACGTTAGACACCCCTGACCATGGGGACGTTGGAGACACCCCTGACCATGGGGACGTTGGAGACACCCCTGACCATGGAGACGTTAGACACCCCTGACCATGGAGACGTTGGAGACACCCCTGACCATGGGGACGTTGGAGACACCCCTGACCATGGGGACGTTAGACACCCCTGACCATGGGGACGTTAGACACCCCTGACCATGGGGACGTTAAACACCCCTGACCATGGGGGCAGTGGAGACACCCCAGACCATGGGGACGTTCTACACCACTGACCATGGGGACGTTAGACACCCCTGACCATGGGGACGTTAGACACCCCTGACCATGGGGACGTTGGAGACACCCCAGACCATGGGGACGTTCTACACCACTGACCATGGGGACGTGAGAGACACCCCTGCCCATGAAGACGTTGGAGACACCCCTGACCATGGAGAAGTGTGAGACACCCCAGACCATGGAGACTTTAGACACCCCTGACCATGGAGACATTAGACATCACTGACCATGGAAACGTTAGACATCACTGACCATGGAGACGTTAGACACCCCTGACCATGGAGACCTTAGACACTCCTGACCATGGAGACGTGAGAGACACCCCAGACCATGGGGACGTTAGACACCACTGACCATGGAGACCTTAGACACTCCTGACCATAGGGACGTTAGACATCACTGACCATGGAGATGTTAGACACCACTGACCATGGGGACGTTCTACACCACTGACCATGGAGACGTGAGAGACACCCCTGCCCATGAAGACGTTGGAGACACCCCTGACCATGGAGAAGTGAGAGACACCCCAGACCATGGGGACGTTAGACATCACTGACCATGGAGACGTTAGACACCCCTGACCATGGAGACATTAGACACCCCTGACCATGGAGACCTTAGACACTCCTGACCATAGGGACGTTAGACATCACTGACCATGGGGATGTTAGACACCCCAGACCATGGAGACGTTGGAAACACCCCTGACCATGGGGACGTTAGACATCACTGACCATGGAGACGTGAGACACCCCAGACCATTGACACCTTAGACATTCCTGTCCATGGGGACGTGAGAGACACCCCAGACCATTGAGACGTTAGACACCCCTGCCCATGGGGACGTGAGAGACACCCCAGACCATTGAGACGTTGGAGACACCCCTGACCATGGGGATGTTAAACACCCCTGCCGATGGAGATTTCAGAGACACCCCTGTCCATGGGGACGTGAGAGACACCCCAGACCATTGAGACGTTGGAGACACCCCTGACCATGGGGATGTTAAACACCCCTGCCGATGGAGATGTCAGAGACACCCATGACCATGGAGACGTTAGACACCCCAGACCATGGGGATGTTAGACATCACTGACCATGGAGACGTTGGAGACACCCCTGACCATGGAGACATTAGACACCACTGACCATGGAGACGTTGGAGACACCCCTGACCATGGGGATGTTAGACACCACTGACCATGGAGACGTTGGAAACACCCCTGACCATGGAGACATTAGACACCACTGACCATGGAGACGTTGGAGACACCCCTGACCATGGGGATGTTAGACATCACTGACCATGGTCCAATTGGAGACACCCTTGACCATAGAGATGTTGGAGAGACCCCTGACCATGGAGACGTGAGAGACTCCCCATATCATGGCAAAACGAACGTACATCTTTTTTTATTGCCAACAGGTAAAAATGGTTTAGAATTTTTTGTGCCTGCTTAAAATTAGTCCTTTTTAGGTCTCGCTGATCCAGCGCGCATGCGCTGTCAGCGAGACATTTAGTAACTGGCTTTTGGAAGTGCCTCCAAAGCTGCCGCCAGCTTACTCTCACGCGCACAAGCACGTGCGCCACATTTCCTTTCACTTTCGCGGCGCCTTAAAGGCGTGTGCCACGATTATAGCAAAAGAAAATAGGTTTTTTTTCTATTTCTTTACTTTTGCTATAATCGTTTCACCGGCGCTTTACTTTTAACATTAAAAGTAAAGCGTGGGTGCCGCGATTATAGCAAAAGTAAAGAAATAGAAAAAAACTTCTATTTCTTAACTTTTGCTATAATCGCTGCACCTGCGCTTTACTTTTAACATTAAAAGTAAAGCGCGGGTGCCGCGACGTTTAATGTCAAAAGTAAAGCAAACAAACAAAGCGCGATCTTCCCATTGAATCAGACAGCCAATGTGGAGTTCCATTTCAGCCCAAAATGAACCTTTTCCAACATATCATAGCACTGTTTCATTCTTAAACGTTGCAGAGTTTGCCCTTGTTTGATTTCATTTTGAAGCCAAATATGTTCTCAGTAATAAGTGAAATCTGCCGACGTGTCCATCGAGGCGACACAGTGGCCTGCATGACACGAGGTCGGGCGATTTTTCAGAGTGGTAAAATGTAGCGTATAACAGTACACAGCCACCTGTTAATGTATGTTCTGCATCGCATGCTGGCTTCTGTGCCTCTCTCCTCCAGCTGTCCGAGTACAAAGCAGTGCCCTGGCTATTCTACTACTCAAATGTACAGCATACATGTTCAGGACTGATAAAAGTATCTCTGCACTTAGGGCGCTTTCCTTTTCAGGTCTTGCTAGAGACCTAAAAACCACCACACACACAACCACACACACAACCACACACACACCCACACACACACAACCACACACACAACCACATACACCCACCCACATACACAACCACACACAGAACCACACCCACACACACAACCACACATTCAACCACACACACACAACCACACACAACCACAACGACACATACAACCACACACTCACAACCACACACACAACCGCACATACAACCACTCACACACACACACAACCACACACACAACCGCACATACAACCACTCACACACACACACAACCACACACAAACAACCACACACACGCACACAACCACACCCAACCACAACCACACCCACAACCACACATACAACCACACACAACCACACACACAAACACAACCACCCACACACACACAAACAACACCCCCACACAACCACCCACACAACCACACCGACACACACAACCACACACACAACCACACACACAAACACACACAACCACACACACACAACCACACACATTCTCACACACACACACAACCACACACATAACCACACACACAACCACACACATAACCACACACACAACCACCCACACACAACCACACACACACACACACCAATGCACACAACCACACACACAACTACACACACAACCACACACACAACCACACACACAACCACACACACAACCACACACACACAACCACACACACAACCACACACACACACACAACCACACACAACCACACACACAACCACACACAACCACACCCGCACACACAACCCCACCCACAACCACACACAACCAAACACACAACCACACCAAGCATTGACAAAGCCAATAGGTCTCGCCTTTGGGACCTTATAAGTGTTTAGCCACGCACAGTTGATGTGGTTGCACCAAGGATATTGTGCTGCATAACTAAATACTTAGAAGGTCCCAAAAGCAAGACCTGTTGGCTATGCCAATGCTTGTATAACTTGTTAAGAAATCTGTTTTCCACCAAATTCATACAAGGAGTAACATACTCCATTATCTGCAACCGTGAGTATATCCAAAAGCCCATCATGTGACAGACAGCTCCCCCACAAATAGGGGCTGAGTACAAATTAGGTTGTCTTCACCCACTGTGACAGCTTGTGGTGTGTGGTATTTTTCCCTCTAAACATGCCGTTTGGCTCAGTTACTTGAAGGTGGCTGTTAGCCAGCGCTGCAGGGGAGTTGCCTGCCTGGTTAGTTTGGGGTCTGATACAAGTGGTATTAGACAAATATGTCTGTAGCACTTTTATTTCAATGATGTGAGCACAGAGGAGCTACAAGTAGGCAATGTTGCTGCTGGAGTATAGAAGAAATTGACTTGTTAGCAGAGTACAACACATTTCTTCTCTATTCATTTTTGCACAATCTCATTACTGGGGGCCCATTATCACCTAGCATGTAGGCACTGATTCTGGAGTACGTTACCTCTGCATGAGCACATTATTTATATAGAAACCTACGTTTTCGCATTCTGTGTTTTACCAATCTGGCCATTTGTCAAAGTGATGAAGTTGACTTGCTGTAAAAATCTCAGATCGCATTTTCTTCCAATTTCGCGGCCGACTTTGTAAAAAGCGTAGCCTTTTTATAAAACTGCAGATTTCTAAATTTTTTTGCAAATCACGAAATCCTGGAGGGTCTGAATAGAGCTCACTGACTGTGCTACCTTCTACCGGTGCTCTGATGTGCTCAACTGCGCTACCTTCTACCGGTGCTCTGATGTGCTGGACTGCGGTACCTTCTACCAGTGCTTGATTTGCTCAACTGCGCTACCTTATACCGGTGCGCTGATGTGTTCAGCTACGCTACCTTCTATTGGTGCTCTGATGTGCTCAATTGCGCTACCTTCTTCTGTGGCTCTGATGTGCTTGACTGCACTAACTTCTACTGGTGCTCTGATGTGCTCGACTGCGCTACCTTCTACTGTGGCCCTGATGTGCTCAACTGTGCTACCTTCTACTGGTGCTCTGATGTGCTCAACTGCACTTCCTTCTACCGGTGCTCTAATGTGCCTGACTGCGCTACCTTCTACTGGTGCTCCGATGTTCTCGACTACGGTACCTTCTACTGGTGCTCTGATGTGCTCGACTGCTCTACCTTCTACTGGTGCTCTGATGTGCTCAACTGCGCTACTTTCTACTGATTATCTTATGTGCTCGACTTTGCTACCTTCTACTGGTGCTCTGATGGGCCTGACTGCTCTATCTTCTACTGGTGCTCTGATGTGCTCGACTGCGCTACCTTCTCCTGGTGCTCTGATGTGCCTGACTGCGCTACCTTCTACTGGTGCTCCGATGTGCTCGACTGCGCTACCTTATACTGGTGCTCTGATGTGCTCAACTACGCTACCTTCTTCTGGTGCTCTGATGTGCTCGAAAGCGCTACCTTCTACCAGTGCTCTGATGTGCTCAACTGCGCTACCTTTTACTGGTGCTCTGATGTGCTCGACTACCTTCTACTGACGCGCCAATGTGCTCAATTCAGAATTTTTCAAGTATCGGTGGAGCAGCCTCAAGTGAGGCTGGTTGTGTTTTCTGTTGTACTCAAACAGTGGCCACCACACCTCGCTCATTAGCTATCCACCTCATTCCATGAACTTTTGCAAGGAACATGTCACCCTTTGTTAAACCCTGTTGACAGCTTGATACCAAAATCTGGTTGGGATCCTCTAGAATGTCTCCTACTGGTCTGATGGCCTAAGGCTGGTTCAGAAGGAAGAACCCTTGTCTTTGTCTTGGGTATTTATTTGACTCCTGGCAGGGTAGGCAAGTTGGCATTGATAAGGGTTTCAGGTTTATTGACAGTGTTGCTGTCGTAACGGCTCATCCTTATGATGCCAGAGATCGCTCGACTTGATTCTTGCAGAGCTTCTTCCCTTTCACACCTATATGAAGGACTTTTGTTTGTCATTTCTTCTCATTGATGTGGCCCAGTTACTCACAGCGTCAATGTCACCTGGTTTGGCGGAGCACGCTTTATGGACACTCGGGACAGTTGGAGGATGTGGTTGGATTGTGAACTTTGAGATGGTAATGGTGCTCACAGAAGTGCATCACTCCTATGTCGGTGGAAGTGGACAGTACAAATAAGCCACAGGAACATCAAGCTTTGAAGAAGCTTTGGCTACTAAAAGCTTGCCAAGAAAGAAGTTCCACTACTTGATATGGGCTAGTCTGTATTGTCTCAACACCATGTATGAGGTAGAAGCCAGGCTGGCACCATCTTATATGATTAAGATTCTGTTAAGAAGTGGATGGTGACAGCTCATCCTTTCAATCACAATTCCTAAAAGTGGCTAGAACTTCAGATTGAAAAGACAACTTTTAGGTTAACAATTCCTTTGGCAGTTATAAGGGCATCACTAAGTAACTCGTGCAGCTAGTGACGGGAGAGATACTTGTGACAAGTGTTGTCTCTCGGAGAGACCATCAGTCTCTTGTCTTTTTGATTGCCACAGGAATAAAAGGGAAGTCTGACTTCTCTTTTATATTCCCTGCAGGTGGGGCAAGATTTGAGATGTCCAACAGGGTATCATATCCACTGGTATATTCTATCCTGGACCAAAAGGGTATCACCTCCACTGGTATCCTCTGTCTTGGACCAACTGGGTATCACCTCCACTGGTATCCTCTGTGTTGTACCAATTGGATATCATCTCTGCTGGTTTACTCTGCCTTGGACCAACTGGGTATCATCTCCACTGGTGTCCTCTGTCTTGGACCAACTGGGTATCATCTCCACTGGTATCCTCTGTCTTGGACCAACTGGGTATCACCTTCACTGGTATCTTCTGTCTTGTACCAATTGGATATAATCTATGCTGGTATACTCTGCCTTGGACCAACTGGGTATCATCTACACTGGTATCCTCTATCTTGTACTACTTGGATATCATCTCTGCTGGTATACTCTCCCTTGGACCAACTGGGTATCATCTCCACTGGTATCCTCTGTCTTTGATGAAATGGGTATTTACTCTACTGGTATCCTCTGTCTTTGATGAATTGGGTATGTTCTCTACTGGTATCCTCTGTCTTTGATCAAATGGCTATCATCTCTGCTGGTATCCTCTGTCTTGGACCAACTGCTGGTATCCTCTGTCTTGGACCAACTGGGTATCATCTCTGCTGGTATACTGTCTTGGGCCAACTGGGTATGATCTCCACTGGTATCCTCTGTCTTGTACTAATTGAATATCATCTCTGCTGGTATACTCTGCCTTGGAACAACTGGGTATCATCTCAACTGGTATCCTCTGTCTTTGATCAAATGGGTATGATCTCTACTGGTATCCTCTGACTTTGATCAAATGGCTATCATTTCTGCTGGTATCCTCTGTCTTGGACCAACTCGGTATGATCCTTTGTCTTGAACCAACTAAATGTCATGTCCACTGGTAATGTCTGTCTTCAAATGACTGAATTTCATCTCCACTGGAATCCTTTATCTTGGGCCGATAATCTCTTTCTTGGATGGACTGGGTCTCAACCTTCTCTGGTATCCTCTGCCTTCACTCGTAATGTCTACCATGTACTTACTGGATATCAAATCGTCTGGGTATCATCTCCACTGGTTTCCTTAATCGCAAACTGACTTGGTATGATCTCCACCACCTGGTTATCATCTGTTTTAAACTGACTGGATATATTCTCCATTGGTATTGTCAACTGTCACCAAAAGATATCTTCTCCAAACTAGTACCCTCTGTCTTTGAGGGACTGGATATCGTTTTCATGGGTATTGTTTATCATGAACCAATTGGATATTGTCTCCACTGATATGATATATCCCTAATTGGCACGCTCTTCTCACTGCCTGTACCCTGTGCCTTGGACGCCCTGGATATCATCTCTGTGTGTTATGGTTATCATTAACCAACTGCATATCGTATCTGCTGGTGTCCTCTATCTCGAGCCGACTGGACATCATATCCACTGTCATTGTCTATCATGAACCAATGAGGTATCATCTCCACTGGAGTATGCTATCTTAAACAACTGTGTATCATCGCCACTGTTTTCACATCTTGAACTGACTGGATGTCTTCTGCACTTGTATAGCTTTAACTACAAGCTACACTGTCATCTGGCCTCCTCTGTCTTGGACTTGCTGGATATCAAACCGACTGCTATTGTCTATCATGAGTGGACGACACACGACCCTATTGGTAGGCATAGTCTTGAACACTTCAGCATCATCTCCACTGCTGTGCTCTAATTTCATGTGACGTTAACGGTGAGTTTTCATAGGCGCTGTATTAACATCTGTATTTTGTATCATTTCGGAAATGTAGTGAGACACAATTTAAGGTTCAGGGTGCATTTTGTAAAAAAAGAAAAACCCATCTGAAAAAAGACGATTAATGTAAGTAATTTCTAGAGCACATACCTAGCCAAGAGGCCGAGAGCGCTGTACAGAGTCAAAGATAAGCATGAAGTCAGTGGGTTATAGGAGGGGAAGCTGGTTATTGCATTGTTACTGCTTTGTGGTGAAGAGTTCTTTAGAGAAGTGAGTCTTCAACTCTCCCTACATTGGAGCATTGTTGGGCCAGTCCTGATGGATAAGGGGATGTTGCTCCAGATCCTGGGTGCATAGATGGCCGGCTGCCTTGTTTTTGTGAAGGGGCGGGGGTCGCACTGGGGGGGGTTAATTAAAAAAAAAGTTAACTTACCTTTGCCTCCCGTTCCCGTGTAATCTCTGCTCCTCTCCTGCCTCCGTACAGAACAGGAAACAGGCAGCCTCTCCTTTCCCCCCCCCCTCCCAGCCAATCACAATGCTGCAATGGCAGAGTTGTAATTGGTCGGGATGCCGACCATCCAGGCGCCTATGGGGAGGCTATTTTCTCCATGTAGGCTGCATGCAGCCTATATGGAGAAAAGGCAGAGTGCGCACGACTGGGCCGACCAACCGGTCAGCGCCCTCAGCAGTGGGCAAGCCATTCCTCCCCAACCTGCCCACCCGCCCTCCCCCAACCAAACCCTTCTGCTTTCTCGCAATGCGAGAAGCAGAAACATAAAATGGTAGTTTTATCATTTTATGTATCTGCTTCTCACACTGTGTGAAAGCAGTGGGGCGACGCTTCCCAACCCTAGTGGAGGAGCCGTCCCTGCGTGGTCCCTATCTTTACTTAGATCACTTTCACCTCCTCTCTTTCGTGAGTTTCCAATCACTTTGAAGTAGCAGAAAGCCAACACCATTGGACTTTACAGAACTCTGAAAATAAATACATTTGCAGGGCGGATTTCATTGGTTACTACAGGGGCGGCTCTAGGCTCATGGCGGCCCCGGGCTGGGAGCGTAGGTAGGGGGCCCCGGAAGAGGAGTCCGGGCGGAGCACGGAGGCCAGTGAAGGGGGGGGGGTCAGGGTGTTTGGAAGTGGAACCGCGCCGGAGGCCGCCAAATCCCTGCCAGGGGCCACCACGCAAATATGTATCCATCCTCAGAGGATTATTATATTAAGGATATATATTGGCGTGGAGGCTCCTGGGGTTTGGTGGCCCTGTGCAGGTGCACAGCGTGCACATGCCTAAGGCCGCCCCTGGTTACTAATCCTAAACACACGCACATACCCTTCCACTCCACCACACACATACTAAACCACATTTGTGCCCGTCTCCTGCTAGTGCACTTAATCCCAATTTTGGGCCCTCTTCTGTGTGCCTAATTTTTGACTTCCTTCCTTACACACACACTCACTCCCTCGCTCCGGTCCTCTCACGTTACCCTTCTTTAATTCATCCTGTCTGTCCCCTATGACTTCCACATGGTGTCCTACACTAAATCCAGGATTAATGCCCCAAAGTGGTGAAAGCAATAACGTAAGGAGACATTTTGCCATCTGTATTTTTATTTTTAGGTTGAAATCTACCAGACAGGTTGCAAAGACAATTTGGGGACATGCTGAAAGCTTACCAAGGAATACATTCTGCCCATTGCGTACCATTGGCTTTGTGTTTTAATGAATCACATTTGATTGCTTTCTATTTGTGGTCTTTATTTATTTTAGGCCTTCCAGCATGTCTTTGTCCCCCCCCCACCCCCAGTGGAGCATAGCCAGTTTACTGCCTCTCTGATTGAATCTTTGTATTTTTCTCAAGTGTTCGTTTTCCGGAAACTCTGTTGTTTCTTTTCTGTGAGGCAGTTCATGAGAGTGCATGTGTTTTCAGTTGACTCCCTTGTATGCTAGTTCAGGAAGAAGAAACATGCTGTGTTTCTTCCTGCCTCCTATCCGTCTGCTTGACAGATTCTACTCATCTCTGCCACTACCACTTCGCCAATCTCCCTTAATCGTGGCCTTAGACACTGAAAGCAGGGTGGCATGTGGTGCTGAAGCACCCTCAAAATAACCATGCAGGAGTTCAGAAGTCCAATGAGCAAAAAAAGGCCTTTACACTTTGTTTTGATCCTGTCACATTTGCTGTGTCTTCAAAGACGGAGGTCAAATGTCAGGCGCTGTCTTCCAACAAAATGCTGTGTTTTCTTTTGAAAGGGAGATTGGTGTTTACTTTTCTTTCTCTAACTGCAAAGTGAGAGGATTTATGTGACAATCTTGCTGGATACTGAGAGTGTGAGAGGAAAGGCTGTAGGATGACATTTTCTTCTAGCACACAACATTTAAATGCTAGCAAATGAACTATACAAATATTTCAGAAAATATAAAGTAAGAAAAGCACACATGAAACATGTCTTTTTTGTAATTCTTAAGTGTGGTGGAAACAAATATTTTAATACAATCAAAACAAATCAATTCAGCCACCCCTTGAATGTGGCTTTGGCTGTGTCTTTCCATCTGGTTAGCACCGTTTTGGCCGCTGCCGGCGCAGGCAACTATGGACTATGGACAATTGGAAAATTCCACAGATACCGTCAGCCAAAAGTGGACGACAATGGCCCCCGCGAGAACAAACGCCAAGGGACTATACATGTTATGTGTCATATGTTGTAAATGTGTAAATACCAATTAAAAAAATAATAATAATCAATACACTAGATGATGCAGAGTTCCCACATTATTGTTGGTGCACTGTATAGTTTGATCAGTAAATCTGTGTGTTTGTGCAAATTT
Source organism: Lissotriton helveticus (assembly GCF_964261635.1). Lineage (NCBI taxonomy): Eukaryota > Metazoa > Chordata > Amphibia > Caudata > Salamandridae > Lissotriton > Lissotriton helveticus. The sequence continues at coordinate 2,112,660,499 of NC_136065.1, forward strand.
AGTGGTCATGTCAATGGGTTCCCTGTAATGGCAGTGCGCTCCCACACCGGGCTTTAGTGATATATTTGTGACAGTGTGCCCCAAAACATACCACCAGCTACATACTACATCAGTAGCACTCTCCTGAATACATTTTCTACACTTGTTTTCATGTGTGATACATGGATTTTTCACAATCCCTAAGACTTCAGTGATGTAACATTAATGGCAGCACCCCCATTCTGAAAATTGCGTCAGCACCACTGGACCGTGACGTTTGCAAAATATCAATTCATGCATGAGCCCTTGCCGTTACACTTGTTTTCCACTGTCCTGTTCCTGCGCAGGTCTTGAAAGAAGCAGAAGACTGTAATTTAAATGTGCACTTCTCAGTTTTTACTTCAGTACCGAAGTGTTAACACAAGTGCTGAAAAAACTAGTCTTCATCAATGAAGCGTGTGTACAGTATCATTTGAAATTCACATATCAACAAAACATTATACCAGATGTTAATAGGATTTGCTGAAGACGGTGCAGGGACACATTCAGAGGAGTTTTCACAAGTATCTAAAACTACAGTGATATAATCAAAACAATAAAGGAAGAATGTGCGAAGACATTAGAAATAACAATTAGAACGACCCAATAGGCTTCTTTTATCAGCAACACTTGTAGCCCAAATCCCGACAAAGCGGGTGGGCTCTTTGTCAAATAGTTTTTATAGCACTTCCTACCTTAACAGAGCCTGTTTCTAGGCATGCCTAGTGTTTACAGATGGGGGATCCAAGGAATAAGGGGAGTTGGAGACCTAAGATTCCATTTCAGTCCACTTCAATAACTAAGGTACTTCCTTTGCACACTTGACTCGCCAAAGGTAGCAACCAGAGATGGCGTACCCCAGGGTGTGGTAGAGGGACAGTGAACCAGATTCAGCTTAGCACAGTATTGTCAAGTCTGTGTCTCTTCAAGAGACTTGAGGCATAATTTAGAGGGCAGGCTGGAATAACTCCAATACTCACAGCCAACACCATGTCCATCTTCCACTCCACCTACACCCACTTTACATCTACCTGTCCCCTGACCCCCACCCTGTTGGCATCATTGCGTCCCTCAGCTGCATCGCAGACCATAATTTTTGGCTCCTAGGAAATTTTTGCGAGTATCCATGGTGTACATTATCCCTGAAAGCTATTGGCAAAACCAATAGGTCCCTCAGGCGAGACCAATGGCTTCACCAATGCTTGTTACTTTTTTCTAACCTATCCTGTGTTTCTCCCTCACTGTGCTCAACAATGTGTGTCCACCAATGTGACGCCATCTTTTGTGACCTCCTCCAGCAGAACTTAAAGCACTGTGGCCAGGGGTGGGTGCACTCATAGTAGCTAATGTTCCCTCCCCAGGCTATGGGGGAGGAGAGGCATCCATTAATAGCAGCTGGGATGATAGTGAGGAGTACCTGGGACAGGTGTCAGCAAGCCTTATCCAAGTATATTCTACTTCACACCCCCTAACTGTAGTTCTTCACTCCCCGTGCGTCTAGTAAGTTATGACATGTGATGTGTGTTGTGTTCAGGTGCACTGTGGAAAGTGTTTTGTCCAAACAGTGGGAAGGTTTCCTTCAGTGTTTCTTTGTGAATGTGACATTTGTCCCTGTAGTGTTTTCTAGCTCATCTGGGATGGCATAGAGAGCCCACATTGAGCCCCTGCCAGACCACAACCATGTTTATGCTCTTGATAGCTCTGCCTGGAGGCCTACCCAGACTGTAAGACAATTATTTAGAAAAGCAATGGAATAACAATAATTGAGGAATTCATATAGCATATGAATTAGAGGTTACGGTGTTTTATTTCACAGAGTAACCTAAACAAACCGATACATGGTTTATACAATTTTAAAGTTTCTTTAAAGTTCATACGCATATTAGTGCCCACAAGGAAGAGGGGGTGGGAAGTGAAGTGAGGGATTTCATGTGAAAAAAAGTGAAAAAATACATAGTTGGTCAATTGCACATCATTGATCAAGAGTTCTTTTTTACACTGGTCTCCTCAAATTTGGAGCCAACTTCATACAGGATGAGTCAAAATTCAAATGTCAAAAGAAACAATATCTCCTCTTTATGGCTGTATAAATCCTGTGTGACCATAGGAGTACATATCAAGGAAAAAACGTCTACGTTTCGACCCTATGTGGTAGGGTGATTGGCCCTTACAAGGCGGGTCTTCATCAGGACATTAGGGCAGTGGGCATACCTCCTAGGGTAAAGAGAAAATGAGAGACTACTTAGCAGGATAGTAGTTATCAAATTACCTCTGCGTGTTTGATACGCAGGGCAGGACAATAAAAACAGTATTAAAACAGGACTATCATGATCACATGCTATTACCTTTAGGAATGGAGGGGCGATGTAGTGGCCTTTAGATTTGTTCGTTCTTGCTTAGGAGTATTCTAAATGTAAAACGGAACCCAAGGGTTAGGCCCATACACATCTCAAAAAGAGATCAAGAGACACTGATTGTTTACATACGGAGAGAAAAGGCGGAAAGTACCTCTGGTCCTGTTCAAAACGTCAGGAAACTTGTCAACAGATCTAATCTGGGATAAATGAGAAAAATAAGTTCTCATCAGTTACGCAGGGTTTACTGCGAGGTATTAGCGCCTGAGCGCGTTCGTAGGTATCTATCTGCAGGAGCGGGAAGTTACCTTGTTAGACACAGCAGTGGCGTGGTCTCGAGGCAGTCAGTGTCAGCGGCTCACGTAACCAGGAAGTGAGAATGGAGGGGCGTGGTTACGTTTATAACTTCAAGCGCAGACACAGTTGAAGGACTATAACCCAGCGGTTGCTAAGAGATGAAGGACGCTAAAAAGGCACCGGTGAATGCGTGCATATTAAGGACATCTGTCGCACAGTACGCTCTGAAGGCTGCGATATTACCATATTATTACTGCATATGGGTGCATGTACCTACCCAACATGGCGGTAAAATGCCCTTTGTTGAGATGCAGTCAGGACGAGATGTACACATGTTAAACAATGGGCATGCCGGCATAGCATGGGTGCATGTACCTACCGTGCAAGGTGGTAAAATGCACATTCATTTTGATTGTTAAACTGTTCGCAGAAAAAGGTAAAATGCCAATGTTTTTATCAAGAGATATCTTATAGATTCGCAAGTTGGGCAAAGCTGCTATCAGATTCGTTCAACCCCTTCTGTACTGAGTCAAAAATTTGCATCCATTTAAGTTCTCTAAGATTGAGGATAGGTGCAATGTTGCCACCCCTGGGGCCTAATTTAACCTGTTCCAAAATGATCCACCTCAGGCTTTCTGGTAGGTGGTTGTTTTTAAGGCAATGTTCCACAAGGGGTGCACCCTCCACCGTGCATCTTATTCTACTACAGTGCTGGAGGAAGCGCGTTTTCATGCGCTGTTGAGTTTGGCCGACATATATGAGATCACATGGACATATAATGCAGTATATTACATTCTCTGTATTACAATTGGTGTGAGATTTGAGTTTCACACGGTGCTGTTTGAAGGTGAACTCCTTGGTTTGAATAGTTGATGGGCAAGCTTTGCAGCTCCCACACTTGAAGTGTCCCACAATCGGAGGCAAGTTCCAGAGGGAAGTAATGGAGGGCGTAGGGGTAGTGCCCAGGAGTGCACACACCACATGGTCACGTATGTTCTTCCCTTTCCTAAAAGAGTGTAGTGGTAGGTCGTGGCACCCCAAATCTTTAGATATCATTGGCCAGTGTTTATTAACCGCTTTTTTAATCTCATTACTCTTCGTGGAGAAGGTGGTAACGCAGATGAGTTTATGCTCATTCTTGTTGACGCGGTCATTGGGTTGTAACAGCGTCTCCCGATGGTTGAACCACGCTCTCTTGCGGGCCTTCTTAGTCAGTCTCGTTGGATAACCTCGTTCAATTAAACGGTCCATCAATCTTTGTGATTCCTCCATGTAGTCTTCCTTCTTACTGCAGTTTCGTCGTATTCTGAGGAATTGCCCGAAGGGCAGATTATCCTTCAGACTCCTCGGATGATGACTTGTGTATTGCAATAGAGAATTTCGTTCTGTGGGTTTCCTGAAAAGGTTGGTATGGAGTACCCCATTTGCAGCAATAATTGACAGGTCTAGAAAGTTAATCTTGTGTTTATCAAAGTGGATCGTGAATTGTATATCACGTGATCTATTGTTGAGCCAGCAGAAGAAGTGGTTTATGTCGTCATCTGTGCCTGACCATATCAGGAGGATGTCGTCTATATATCTCATCCATAGTTTTATTCCTGACCGGAAAGGGTTGATATCATTCAAGATGAAAGAGGTTTCAAAAGTGGACATAAAGATGATCGCTAGGTCCGGGGCATAGGCGGCTCCCATTGCCACCCCCTTTGTCTGTAGGTAGAAGCAATTCTGAAAGATGAAGAAATTACGCATCATCGCAATATTCAGTAATAGGACAATAAATCTGGTCGGGACCCGGACAGGAGCTACCCGTTTCTCCAGTGCCAGAGTAGCCACCGCGAGTGCTTCGTCCTGGGGGATACTCGTGTACAAAGAAACGATGTCACATGTTGCCAGTAGTTCTTTACTTTGGTCAAAAGGGCGTCCGTCAACTATATTGATTGTATGTGTAGTATCACGCAGCTATGTTCCAGTCTGTTCAGCCAGCGGTTTGAGAAAAAAGTCTATGTATCGACACAGTGGTTCCCATATCATATCAATATAGCGGTGGCTACTCTGGCACTGGAGAAACGGGTAGCTCCTGTCCGGGTCCCGACCAGATTTATTGTCCTATTACTGAAAATTGCGATGATGCGTAATTTCTTCATCTTTCAGAATTGCTTCTACCTACAGACAAAGGGGGTGGCAATGGGAGCCGCCTATGCCCCGGACCTAGCGATCATCTTTATGTCCACTTTTGAAACCTCTTTCATCTTGAATGATATCAACCCTTTCCGGTCAGGAATAAAACTATGGATGAGATATATAGACGACATCCTCCTGATATGGTCAGGCACAGATGACGACATAAACCACTTCTTCTGCTGGCTCAACAATAGATCACGTGATATACAATTCACGATCCACTTTGATAAACACAAGATTAACTTTCTAGACCTGTCAATTATTGCTGCAAATTGGGTACTCCATACCAACCTTTTCAGGAAACCCACAGAACGAAATTCTCTATTGCAATACACAAGTCATCATCCGAGGAGTCTGAGGGATAATCTGCCCTTCGGGCAATTCCTCAGAATACGACGAAACTGCAGTAAGAAGGAAGACTACATGGAGGAATCACAAAGATTGATGGACCGTTTAATTGAACGAGGTTATCCAACGAGACTGACTAAGAAGGCCCTCAAGAGAGCGTGGTTCAACCATCGGGAGACGCTGTTACAACCCAATGACCGCGTCAACAAGAATGAGCATAAACTCATCTGCGTTACCACTTTCTCCACGAAGAGTAATGAGATTAAAAAAGCGGTTAATAAACACTGGCCAATGATATCTAAAGATTTGGGGTGCCACGACCTACCACTACACTCTTTTAGGAAAGGGAAGAACATACGTGACCATGTGGTGTGTGCACTCCTGGGCACTACCCCTACGCCCTCCATTACTTCCCTCTGGAACTTGCCTCCGATTGTGGGACACTTCAAGTGTGGGAGCTGCAAAGCTTGCCCATCAACTATTCAAACCAAGGAGTTCACCTTCAAACAGCACCGTGTGAAACTCAAATCTCACACCAATTGTAATACAGAGAATGTAATATACTGCATTATATGTCCATGTGATCTCATATATGTCGGCCAAACTCAACAGCGCATGAAAACGCGCTTCCTCCAGCACTGTAGTAGAATAAGATGCACGGTGGAGGGTGCACCCCTTGTGGAACATTGCCTTAAAAACAACCACCTACCAGAAAGCCTGAGGTGGATCATTTTGGAACAGGTGAAATTAGGCCCCAGGGGTGGCAACATTGCACCTATCCTCAATCTTAGAGAACTTAAATGGATGCAAATTTTTGACTCAGTACAGAAGGGGTTGAACGAATCTGATAGCAGCTTTGCCCAACTTGCGATTCTATAAGATATCTCTTGATAAAAACATTGGCATTTTACCTTTTTCTGCGAACAGTTTAACAATCAAAATGAATGTGCATTTTACCACCTTGCACGGTAGGTACATGCACCCATGCTATGCCGGCATGCCCATTGTTTAACATGTGTACATCTCGTCCTGACTGCATCTCAACAAAGGGCATTTTACCGCCATGTTGGGTAGGTACATGCACCCATATGCAGTAATAATATGGTAATATCGCAGCCTTCAGAGCGTACTGTGCGACAGATGTCCTTAATATGCACACATTCACCGGTGCCTTTTTAGCGTCCTTCATCTCTTAGCAACCGCTGGGTTTTAGTCCTTCAACTGTGTCTGCGCTTGAAGTTATAAACGTAACCACGCCCCTCCATTCTCACTTCCTGGTTACGCGAGCCGCTGACACTGACTGCCTCGAGACCACGCCACTGCTGTGTCTAACAAGGTAACTTCCCGCTCCTGCAGATAGATACCTACGAACGCGCTCAGGCGCTAATACCTCGCAGTAAACCCTGCGTAACTGATGAGAACTTATTTTTCTCATTTATCCCAGATTAGATCTGTTGACAAGTTTCCTGACGTTTTGAACGGGACCAGAGGTACTTTCCGCCTTTTCTCTCCGTATGTAAACAATCAGTGTCTCTTGATCTCTTTTTCAGATGTGTATGGGCCTAACCCTTGGGTTCCGTTTTACATTTAGAATACTCCTAAGCAAGAACGAACAAATCTAAAGGCCACTACATCGCCCCTCCATTCCTAAAGGTAATAGCATGTGATCATGATAGTCCTGTTTTAATACTGTTTTTATTGTCCTGCCCTGCGTATCAAACACGCAGAGGTAATTTGATAACTACTATCCTGCTAAGTAGTCTCTCATTTTCTCTTTACCCTAGGAGGTATGCCCACTGCCCTAATGTCCTGATGAAGACCCGCCTTGTAAGGGCCAATCACCCTACCACATAGGGTCGAAACGTAGACGTTTTTTCCTTGATATGTACTCCTATGGTCACACAGGATTTATACAGCCATAAAGAGGAGATATTGTTTCTTTTGACATTTGAATTTTGACTCATCCTGTATGAAGTTGGCTCCAAATTTGAGGAGACCAGTGTAAAAAAGAACTCTTGATCAATGATGTGCAATTGACCAACTATGTATTTTTTCACTTTTTTTCACATGAAATCCCTCACTTCACTTCCCACCCCCTCTTCCTTGTGGGCACTAATATGCGTATGAACTTTAAAGAAACTTTAAAATTGTATAAACCATGTATCGGTTTGTTTAGGTTACTCTGTGAAATAAAACACCGTAACCTCTAATTCATATGCTATATGAATTCCTCAATTATTGTTATTCCATTGCTTTTCTAAATAATTGTCTTACAGTCTGGGACCCCCCTTCTTTCATAATAACCAATTACCCAGGTCCCAGTGACTATCTGGGTCCGACCCTGTTACTTGTTAACGTGCAGGCCTACCCAGCAGGAAGCTACCCTGTCTTGCAGTGTCCAGCCTGTCACTTCTCCAATGTCCTGTGGATGTACATTTCTGGAAATGGCACTTATGAAGTCAGCACTGCGCCCCACAGAATACATCCTCATGTGAACAGTGGATGTCTGTCTCTTCTCCTCCTTTAAGGAATGTTGATGCCTGGTCCCCCCTCTCCCTTTGAGGAGGGTTGATGCCTGATCCCTCTCTTCCTTTGAGGAGGGTTGATGCCTGGTCCCTCCCCTTTGAGGAGGGTTGTTTCCTGGTCCCTCCTTCCTTTGAGGAGAGTTGATGCCTGGTCCCTCTCTCCCTTTGAGGAGGGTTGATACCTGGTCCCTCCTCCCTTTGAGGAGGGTTGATGTCTGGTCCCTCTCTCCCTTTGAGGAGGGTTGATGCCTGGTCCTTCTCTTCCTTTGAGGAGGGTTGATGCCTGCTGCCTCTTCTCTCCCTCTGAGGGGGGGGTTGATGCCTGGTCCATCCACCCTTTGAGGAGGGTTGATGCCTGGTCCCCCCTCTCCCTTTGATGAGGGTTGATGCCTGGTCCCTCCTCCCTTTGAGGAGGGTTGATGCCTGGTCCCAGTCTCCTTTTGAGGAGGGTTGAAGCCTGGTCCTTCTTTTTCTTTGAGGAGGATTGATGCCTGGTCCCTCCTCCCTTGAAGGAGGGTTGGTGCCTGGTCCCTCCGTCTCTCCCTTTGAGGAGGGTTGATGCCCGGTCCCCGTCTCTTCCTTTGAGGAGGGTTGATGCCCGTTCCCTCCTCCCTTTGAGGAGGGTTGATGCCTGGTCCCTCCTCCCTTTGAGGAGGGTTGATGCCTGGTCATCCCTCTCTCCTTTGAGGAGGGTTGATGCCTGGTCCCTCCTCCCTTTGAGGAGGGTTGGTGCCTGGTCCCTCCTCCCGTTGAGGAGGGTTGATGCCTGGTCCCTCCTCCCTTTGAGGATGGTTAATGCCTGGTCCCCCCTCTCTCCCTTTGAGGAGAGTTGATGCCTGGTCCCGCCTCCCTTTGAGGAGGGTTGATGCCTGGTCCCCCCTCTCTCCTTTTGAGGAGGGTTGATACCTGGTCCCTCCTCCCTTTGAGGATGGTTAATGCCTGGTCCCTCCTCCCTCCCTTTGATGAGAGTTGATGCCTGGTCCCTCCTCCCTTTGAGGAGGGTTGCTGCCTGGTCCCTCCTCCCTTTGAGGAGGGTCTATGCCTGGTCCCTCCTCCCTTTGAGGAGGGTTGGTGCCTGGTCCCTCCTCCCGTTGAGGAGGGTTGATGCCTGGTCCCTCCTCCCTTTGAGGATGGTTAATGCCTGGTCCCCCCTCTCTCCCTTTGAGGAGAGTTGATGCCTGGTCCCGCCTCCCTTTGAGGAGGGTTGATGCCTGGTCCCCCCTCTCTCCTTTTGAGGAGGGTTGATACCTGGTCCCTCCTCCCTTTGAGGATGGTTAATGCCTGGTCCCTCCTCCCTCCCTTTGAGGAGAGTTGATGCCTGGTCCCTCCTCCCTTTGAGGAGGGTTGCTGCATGGTCCCTCCTCCCTTTGAGGAGGGTTGATGCCTGGTCCCTCCTCCCTTTGAGGAGGGTTGCTGCCTGGTCCCTCCTCCCTTTGAGGAGGGTCTATGCCTGGTCCCTCCTCCCTTTGAGGAGGGTTGGTGCCTGGTCCCTCCTCCCGTTGAGGAGGGTTGATGCCTGGTCCCTCCTCCCTTTGAGGATGGTTAATGCCTGGTCCCCCCTCTCTCCCTTTGAGGAGAGTTGATGCCTGGTCCCGCCTCCCTTTGAGGAGGGTTGATGCCTGGTCCCCCCTCTCTCCTTTTGAGGAGGGTTGATACCTGGTCCCTCCTCCCTTTGAGGATGGTTAATGCCTGGTCCCTCCTCCCTCCCTTTGAGGAGAGTTGATGCCTGGTCCCTCCTCCCTTTGAGGAGGGTTGCTGCATGGTCCCTCCTCCCTTTGAGGAGGGTTGATGCCTGGTCCCTCCTCCCTTTGAGGAGGGTTGGTGCCTGGTCCCTCCTCCCGTTGAGGAGGGTTGATGCCTGGTCCCTCCTCCCTTTGAGGATGGTTAATGCCTGGTCCCCCCCTCTCCCTTTGAGGAGAGTTGATGCCTGGTCGCCCCTCTCTCCCTTTGAGGAGGGTTGATACCTGGTCCCTCCTCCCTTTGAGGAGGGTTGGTGCCTGGTCCCTCCTCCCTTTGAGGGGGGTTAATGCCTGGTCCCTCCTCCCTTTGTTGATGGTTAATGCCTGGTCCCCCCTCTCTCCATTTGAGGAGAGTTGATGCCTGGCCCCTCCTCCCTTTGAGGAGGGTTGATGCCTGGTCCTTCTCTTCCTTTGAGGAGTGTTAATGCCTGGCCCTCCTCCCTTTGAGGCGGGTTGATGCCTGCTGCCTCATCTCTCCCTTTGAGGGGGGTTGATGCCTGGTCCATCCACCCTTTGAGGAGGGTTGATGCCTGGTCCCCCCCTCTCCCTTTGACGAGGGTTGATGCCTGGTCCCTCCTCCCTTTGAGGAGGGTTGATGCCTTGTCACTCCTCCCTTTGAGGAGGGTTGGTGCCTGCTCCCTCCTCCCTTTGAGTAGGGTTGATGCCTGATCCCTCCTTCCTTTGAGGAGGGTTGATGCCTGATCCCTCCTTCCTTTGAGGAGGGTTGATGCCTGATCCCTCCTTCCTTTGAGGAGGGTTGATGCCTGTCCCTTGGAGGAGGGTGGATGCCTGACCCCTCCTCCATTTGAGGAGGGTTGATGCCTGGTCCTTCTCTTCCTTTGAGGAGGATTGGTGCCTGGTCACCCCTCTCTCCCTTTGAGGAGGGTTGATGCCTGATCCCTCGTCCCTTTGAGGAGGGTTGATGCCTGGTCCCTCCTCCCTTGGAGGAACATTGGTGCCTGGTCCCTCCCTTTGAGGAGGGTTGTTGCCTGTCTATCTTTCCCTTTAAGGAGGGTTGATGCCTGACCCCTCTCCTCCTCTGAGGAGGGTTGATTCCTGACCCCTCTCCTCCTCTGAGGAGGGTTGATGCCTGACCCCTCTCCTCCTCTGAGGAGGGTTTATGTCTTACTCACGTTTACATATCATTCAGGGAGCAGGCACCCTGGCAAGAAGGCTCGGTTCTTGTTTAGCTCGTTGCCCTCCCTCTGCTTCATAGCACAAGAGACCCCGCCCCCCTACCTCAGCTGAGGCATCTCAAATGTGGGAATTAACAGTCCGAGAGAGATGGTTGTCTTTTAACAAAAAGCGAGGGAAATTTTTTGTCCAATTAAAAATGTATGGGCATGTTGTGCCCCACAGACCCTTCCCACGCCGACCTCTGGGAATATTCCAGCCATCAGGAGCTTGTTCCTTCACCCATATAGAGTCCAAAGCAGTCCTTGCTGCTCGGCCTATCAAGGCTGTCCTTAAACCACACAGCCTCTCATCTTATTGTAAAGAACCCCCCTCTCCCTTAGACTCACAATCTGTGTAGTCTGATCTTGCACTGCAGTCACACTCACTCACAGAGGAATCAGAAGCCATGAGTTCTGTGTTACAATATGTTCTATACGACTGATCAGTTGATTTTAGTATCTCCTCCCTAGAGGGTGGTACACGCGCACATTACAAAGGAATGTGAGGTAGCCCTTCTCCGTTGGTGCCCTGTGGCCAGGGTGTTACCAGCGACCACTGTGAGATCAGAGGAGACGGACCTCATTTATTGGGAATTTATCAATAAGGGAATTGTAAGCGCACAACTCACCAGTGAAGGTCTCAAGGCACTGAGGGGGGGTTGGGTGGGTCCGTACATCTGTTTAGCTAAAGAGCCAGGTCTTGCTGATTTGTGGCAGCAGCAAGCATTGTGATCAACCAGTCCTGGTAAGGCTCCCCCGCTTTGCTCCCTTCAATTGATGCCCCCTTGAGTGGCCTTCCCATCACCTCCACTGCTACTTTCCATGGGCACATCTCTATGGGCTTCGCCCTTGGCTTGTGGGTCGGAGACCGCTTCCTTGTGCAAGTGCTGAGGTGCTCCGTTTAAATATGTTTTATTTGATAGTTGTAGAACTTACATCAGTAAAGGTTCAGTATGAATGAAATAAAACTCACTAGAACAGAAAAAGTGAAAGTATCATCATAACCTAACGAAGATGATTGAGTAATAACACAGATACCTTATAACCGTATGTGAATCTACACATAAATATTCAAGTGAATAATAAGATAACACAACATTTTATAGTTTTTATAAAGGGTTGGAGAAGGGGGGGGGAGAGAATAGAAGCCAAATAGGGAGAAAAGGAGGCTATAAGGTACAAAAGTATTATATCGATGATCTGTAACAACTAAAGAAGTCAAAATATGGGGGGGGGGAAACATTCTCGAGAGCTGTGCCAGAAACTGTTTTTAATTGCGCCGTTCGGCGATATTTTTTAACAAATTTTAATTGTACTGTTGTATTCCTGGTGCACTAACCCCTTTTTTGTGCAGGATCCCGGCGCTCCTATACTCCTCACGGTCTTCCCCTCGTAGATCCTCACTGGCCTCGGTGCCGAGAGAGTAGAGGGCAGCCGCCATCTTGGGAGGGGGAGTCCCACGAGCCTGGCCGGAGTTAGCGGTCCAGTGCTCGGGTGGGACAGGATACAAAAGGGCCAGCTAGGCAGGGGGTCGCTGCGATCTTCAGGCGGTGGCAGAGCCTGAGGCACGCTTGAGGTCTCCTGCAGGGGGGGAAAAACGTTCTCGAGAGCTGTGCCAGAAACTGTTTTAATTGCGCCGTTCGGCGATATTTTTTAACAAATGTTAATTGTACTGTTGTATTCCTGGTGCACTAACCCCTTTTGTTGTGCAGGATCCCAGCGCTCCTATACTCCTCACGGTCTTCCCCTCGTAGATCCTCACCGGCCTCGGTGCCGAGAGAGTAGAGGGCGGCCGCCATCTTGGGAGGGGGAGTCCCACGAGCCTGGCCGGAGTTAGCGGTCCAGTGCTCGGGTGGGACAGGATACAAAAGGCAATGTGCTTCCGGGAGCGCAGCGGACGGGCGCAGCGGGCGCGACGGCGGCGCGCCGAAGACGTGCCAAAGGAAAGCCCGTCTGTGCCCGTCCGTGACCGCACGGGACCCGGGGCCTGCCACCATGGTCGATTCTCCCTGGAATACTCATCCAGGTATTTGTTATCCTTGCGTAAGAGCCACCCCATAGACCCATTAACCGCCTCACACATCTTGGCCCTAGGCATTACCCGACCCCCACCTTCACTGGAGGCTATTAACCCCCTGCCCTCACCCCCTAGCAATCCCCCGCACCCAGGCACCTCCATTACCTTATTAAATACCAGATCGGCAGTCGCGCATCAGCAGGAGATTTTTAACCTCCTTGACGGCGACAGCCCCGACATACTGTGCTTAACCGAGACATGGTATCGTCCTGACTCCCAACCTAGTGTTTTGGCGGCTCTTCCTCCTTCTTACTCCATTCTACGAGCTGACTGACCTGTTGGCAAAACGGGTGGTGGGGTTGCCTTAATTTTCCGTGACAACCTCAGGTTTCAAATACTGGCATCCCCCCCTTTGCCTGTAGCGGACTGCTTGGTTGCACGCTCTGTTCTACCCAAATCCCCCGTAACCTGTGTGTTGGTCTACCGCCCTCCCCAGACCCCTTCCCAGTTTATTCTTGCGTTCCAGGAGCTGCTGGCCCCTCTAGTGGTTAATAACGCTACTGTACTTGTGCTTGGCGATTTTAATTTCTGGCCCAGCGATCCCGCAGAAGACCTTACTTCTAAGGATTTTACCTCACTGCTATCGAGCTTAAATTTTATTCAACACGTCCGTGCCCCTACACATACCCGGGGCCACATTTTAGACCAAATATGGACCCTTAATTTACCCACTACCAACCTGTCCATCGCTCCTTGCGTATAGTCCGACCATCATCTACTGTCCTTTTCCCTGGACCTGCGCTTGCGAAATGCCCCTCGCGGTTCTAAAACCCTATGGGCTAGAAGTTGGAATCGTGTTGATATTCCTGCGTTCTGTGATTCTTTAATTGCCACCTGCCCTGATCTTACTGATACACCTCCTCAACTCCAGCTGGCCACTTTGGACAGTTGGTTAATCCATCTTCATGATGAAAAGGCCCCTTTGAAGAAGGTCACCATTAACCACCACCACTATGCTAACAAGTGGTTTACTCCTGCTCTGAAGGCACTTAAACTAACGGTCTGTCAAGCAGAACGGGCTTGGAGGACGAAATACTGCCCTGCCAGTAAAATTAACTATACCACCTTACTTTCAGAGTATAAAAAAGCCATCCAAGAGGCCAAGAAAGTTTATTTCTCACAACGCATACTGACAGCAGAATGCCAGCCCCGTGAAATTTTTGCAACTGTCCACGAGCTAGCTCTATCAGACAGGCCCTCACCCATGATCACACCCTCCCAGTCATTGTGCAACTCACTGAATGAGTTTTTTATTGACAAAGTTGCACAAATAAAAGCACATATCCCTCCCCCCTCAAACCCTTCTTTAGATTGTTCCTCGCCACAAAACACCCAGTGCCTCACTTACATTCAGGAGCTAACTAGTGAATCTCTTTCCCCGCTTCTTAAGCGTGTAAAATCTGGGTCTCCTTCTGACGCGTGTCCGGCCCGCATTCTGGCCCAGGTGTTCTTGGCCTGTCCTGCCCCTGCCCCCACTGTCTTAAATGATACCTTCTCTAAAGGCCTAGTCCCCACTGCATTTAAATCTGCCACTATCATCCCCATTCTAAAGAAGCCCGGGGCTGATTCCTCTTCCCTAGTTAACTACCGTCCCATATCCTTGCTCCCCTACTTGGGAAAGGTGGCTGAGGCGCATGTTTCCCAGGTGCTGAGCTCCTTTATTGAGGACAGCAATTACCTGGCCCCATGTCAAGCTGGCTTCCGACCACGACATTCAACCGAGAAGGTGGTGATCTCGGTCATGGACCAACTTAGGGAGGGACTCGACGCCAACACCCCCAAGATACTGGTCCTATTAGACTTATCCGCCGCCTTTGACACTGTGGATCATGACATTCTGTTATCACGTGTCAGGGCGGCGGGGATAGGGGGGTTAGCATTAGCCTGGGTCGAGTCTTTCCTGATGGACCGCACTCAGACAGTTCACCTAGGCACCTTCTCGGCTCCTCTTCGTAATGTCAACTGTGGTGTCCCCCAGGGGTCTGCTCTCTCCCCTTTATTATTTAATCTTTATATCTTTAGACTGGTGTTTGCTTTACAGAATATGGAGGTCACTGTATATAATTATGCAGACGATCTACAACTCATTTTTGATCTTTCTTCCCCTTCAGGAGTTGGCAGTTTCCAGTCCGTCATGCTATTTATCCGAGACTGGATGAACATCAATCAGTTAAAACTTAATCCGGATAAAACAGAACTTGTGGCGACGGGCGGTGCTGCCAACCCCTGGTCCCCCTCCTTTTGGCCCCTTTCACTTGGGTCCCCTCCTCTCCCTTCTTGTTCAGTTAAAACACTCGGGATCTTGCTTAATAATCAATTAACTCTCCATTCACATATCAACTCGGTGGTTTCTTCCTGTTTCTTTACACTTCGAGTTATCCGGAAAGTTGCCAGGTTTTTCTCCACCTCTGCATTAAAACTAATCCTAATGGCCATGGTCCTGTCAAAGATTGACTATGGCAACATCATCTACAATGGAGCCCCTGCTTATACTCTGCAGCGCCTGCAGTTGGTACAGAACCAGGCTGCTCGCCTGGTTTTTGGCTTATCCAGGTCTCATCATTCGACCCCATTGCTCAGGAGCCTCCATTGGCTCCCTATAAAACAACGAGCCAGGTTCAAGTTAGGGTGTCTAACTTTTCAAGCAAGAGCGGGCACTGCCCCTGCCTTCATCAATTCGGCAATCTCTCCCTATGTTCCCTCTAGAGACCTTCGCTCCTCAAGCCTGGCCTTACTAACTACGCCTCATTTTAAAAAGAAGCGGGCAGGGGGGCAGAAGTTTGCTGTACTTGCACCCACTTTTTGGAATGACCTCCCCCTACCTTTAAGACTCTCCTCCTCCTACATGGAGTTTCGGAGGTCACTAAAAACGTTACTATTCCAGCAGGCCTTTGGCACCTAAGCTCTCTCCTTGTTCTCACTCAGTGACCTCACCAGCGCCATGAAACTGATTCAGTGTACGTGCGCTTTATAAGTTATTTTAAATTCAAATTAAAAAAATATATTATGGGGGGTCAAACTGATGAGTAACAGCAGCAGAGTGTGCAATTGTCGAGGAAGAAAAGTGGCATCCACAGTATATCACGGATTCTTAATTATTGTATCGAAGTGACTTTAGCACAGTCAAGTCTGTGATGGTTGCTGGGCATATTCCACCATTTGATCAACACAACTTCTTGAGCGTTCTTCCAGCTGGATGTGATAACCTGAAAAGCAAATGCTATTGACATGTCAACACATTTTCCCATCATTATAGAATTATTCCCTAAATTAGAGGAACCACCCAGAAAAATATGTATTTTATCAAATGGAGAGGAGATGGAACAAATATCAATGAGGATGACCCATACCTGTGACCAAAAATGACTGACCAGGGAACATTCAATAAACATGTGAAGAAGATCACGATTCTCCAACAGTGATTATCCGTAGCTGGTTATTACTTGTATAAAGAGGAGAGGTGAGATATAGCCTGTTATAAAGAGAAAAAAAATGTCTGTGTGGTGCTGGCAGAATGAGAGATTGTGTGTATTGTAGGCCAAAGTTTGTGCCATGACTGTCCTGAGAAGAATTGTTGGCGATCAGATTCCCATTGGGTGTCAAGATTTGTTTTGATCTTTCTGAAGAATTAGTAAGGTGATTATCGTATTTTTAGAAATGAAGGAAGCCTTAGTAGGAAGTGTGAAATCGAATGTAGAGACCTATTGGCAGAAATTTGTATTGAGATTGTAGTGAATAAAGGTGAATGTAAAAAGTAAGCCTTACTTTGATTATATCTTGGAAGGGAGGAAGTGGGTGGACCAAATTGAGTTTGAAGTGTAGAAAAAGGGAGAAGGCTGGAGTCTGAAACGACTTGGTTTATTATAACAATACTTTTCTGGCACCAGTCCTTCCCGAATATAACTCTATTAATTATGTTAATATTTTTGCAATACCTTAGAGGGAACAACATGCAGTTCCATTGCCGGAACATACATGTGAAATAAGAAGTTTTGCTAGAGAGACAGAAAAAGAAATGAGAGGTGAAGAAAAAGATTTGGGAGGTAGTGAAATTCATGCCAATTGATGGAGGGAAAAAGGGTAGTAAATATAACTTTCTAGCCTTTGCCAAATTGTGGAATGGAGTTAGGATTCTCAAGTAAAAAGCTCCAAATCTGTTTCAGAGTATTCACAGAATATTTCTTAAAATTAGGAAAATTCACTCCACCAAGAGCTTAAGGTTGTTGGAGTTTAAGCAAGAAAATGTGTGCGTTTGTATTTTTCCACATAAATGTTCTTATGGAGCTATCTAAATATTGGCAAAATAAATGAGGGAGCATCGTTGTTAATATAGATAAGTTGACGTTCATTATAGACAACACTTAATAGTGTCTAATCTGCCCCACTGTGATTTAAAAGATGGTGACTTTTGTTCTGAGAGAGTAAGTATTTTTTGCTTGACTGTCGAGATATTGATTTGTAAAGTTTCCTGTAAAGAAGAAGAGTATCTAATTCCTAAGCATTTGATAGCGGTATAACACCAAGTGAAACCCGAATCTGTAAACATCTCTAATTTATTAATGTTCAATTTATAAACTGATACCCACGAATATTCCTTTAATAGGGTGAAAAAATCTGGAATAGTTTGGGTAGGATCAGAAGCAAAAAGAAAGATATTAGCTACATAAGCTGTAAATTTGACCTCAATATCTTTGTTTAAAGCCAGAGAAATAACTCAATTGGCGTATCTTTTCCAAAAATGGTTCAAGAGAAAGGATGAACAATAAAGGAGAAAGAAGGCACCCCTGTCGAGCGCCTCTAAAAAATTGAAAATAAGAGCGTTGATTATCATTAAGAAAAATAGAAGGGGTAGGGGAGGAGTACAACAGGCATATGTATTTTAAAACCATATGTTTTCAGAGCTCAAAACATAAAATCCCAATTCAGGCGGTGAAAAGCTTTTACCGCATCTACGGGGAAGGCTGCAACTGGGACCTTGCATTTAGAGGTGAGATGTATAATATTTAAAAAGGTTCTAGAATTATCTGTATTCCAAACATCAGTAAGTCCTCTAGAAGGAATTGCTTTTGTAAAGGATTTTTGCGTTTTATCAGGGATATATCTGGATGTGGAACAAAGATCAATGAAAGGGTCCATTCATTGATTACAATCCCCTCCCACAACAAAATTATCTTGAGAGCATGTTTGGAGTAAAGCAAAAAAAAGTCCCAAACTTGGAAATCCACTCCAGAGGGACCATAGACGTTACATATAGAAAGAGGCACATTATTGATTTTGAGAGTTATTAGTAGCCACCTACCATTATCCTCTTTAAAAACAGTTGCCTCGTTCAGGGCTAAGGATTGTGAAATAAGATTATAACACAATTTTTGTGATTAGCGGCAGAACAGAAAGTATGTCCCACTCATTATTTTTGGAAAGGATGCATATCTTGTTCTACAAGGTTAGTTTCTTGTAATAAAGCAATCTGACATTTCAGCTTAGATAAATGAATCACAACTCTTTGTTTTATGGGATTACAAAGGCCTTTCACATTCCCTGAGACAATGTGTAAGCTACCCGTAGCAGCCAACCCAAAGGACAAAAAGATATAACTACAAAATATATATGCTGAGAAATACAAGGTTGCCAGTGACTATGGTACACAATAAGATCATCCAATAAGAGTTGTATACATAAACATAGCAAATAAATAGGCTGTAGAAAAAGAAACCAAGAAGAAGAGAAGAGAAAAGGGCAGAAAAAGAAAATATCAAGGAGGATGAGGAGAGGGAAGGTAGCACAGGGAAAATCATTAAGCTCTACATGACGAATAAGTAGATTAGTAGATGGTGAAAAGTCCAAGGCTCTAACCTTGAATGAAAATATATCTTATTTTTTAAAACACAGAAAACAGAGAAAGTTGTGGAGCGCAGGATCAGAGACTGGCCAGGAGCCTGTACCCCGGACCAGGGAAGTAACCGGAAGAATAAGAAATAGTGATTTGGAGGACAAACCCTTGAATGACAAAGGAAATAGTGAGAGAGGGATAGGAGGGGGTACCAACAAGGAGAGGTGAAAAGAACAGTATAAAGGGGTTTGAAAACTTACCAGTACAACACAATTGGGCAGACAAACAATGACGATTATAAACAGGTGGGATCAACAAAACATAGGGCCACGGAACACAGCAATCCAACTTCCGTAACATGAAGGGAAACTGCGGAGGAGTGGGAACAAATCTCACATCGTCATATATACTATGGTGGAAGCGTAAGCGTTAACAACAATGAACATATATAAAGTCAATACAGTAATGAGGCAAAAAAGTTCAGGTTTTGGCAAGGTCCTTTGCTTCTTCTTTATGCAAGTGAATGATTTTTTTTAAGTCTTCCAGTTTTCAAAAGCATTGGATCTCTCCTTATATGTGACTTTAAAAATGCACGGATGGATAATGCCATAATGGGCATTCATAGATCTCAGAGCAGGGTGCGGGTCAAGAAATACTTTCCTTTTGAGGATTGTAGGGCGAGCTACATCTTGGCTAATGAAAATCTTCTGGCTGGACCACAGCATTTGTTTGCATTGTTTAGAGGCCGAATGAGGTGTCATTTGATCAGAATATTGCAGAAAATATGCAATGGTACCTCATCAGCGAGCAATAGAGGATTTGGGTGGCGGACCAACTCAATGTGCTCTTTATATGTTGAGAGAGGAGCAATCGTTTTGTCCCACAATCTTAGGAATGGTAAGTTGTTGGAAGGTATTCATGTCCAAATCCTCCAGACCCTCAGGAAACCATATATTCTGAGGTTATTTCTTTACATACAATTTTCTAGGTCTTCTGTGTGTTTTTTTTAGTTGGGATATTTCCTTAGTCATGTTATCCACTTTTGTAGCAAAATCCTGAGCATCGCTGATCCTTTGTTCAATTTTGCATACTCTGTTTTCAACATTGGGCTATTTCTCCTCCATTCTCTGAAGAGTGGTGTTAGTGTCCATGTAGAAAGGCCTCCAGTTTTTTATTTCATCTTTAAATCTTCCAACGTAAGAGGCAAAGGAGATTTGGAGGGAAATGTTGGATCCTTTTTCACCCTCTTTTTAACATTTCCAGATGGTTTGCTACGCGGTGTAAAGGATGGAATGGGGGAAGTAAAATGTTTAGATGTAGACTGCAATTGAGGATCCATGGTAGAGTATGGAGGTTCAAACAGAATGAGAACTTTATGAAGCAGTTCAGTGATGATAATGAAGAAGATAAATAGGAGCACCAGTAAAGTATTGGAGGGAAAAAATGTATTCAAAGCGTTGCGTAACCAATTTCCTGAAGATGATAATGAGGTGCTCAGTCATCATGCATTTCAACCATATGCCACAGAGAAAGTGCCCCCAAAAACCACCAGCAAGTGATCCTGAATAAAATATAGAAGTTTATTTGGGGGGAGAGTGTTACCTAGCATCATCTCATCCCCTTCATGAAGATGTGGTGGTGCCAAGAGCCCGCCTATACTGTGAGGGCGGAATATCAACAAAATGGCGGCCACGGTGGCCCAGCATGATGAGTGATGTCACACATTGGCAAGTGAAGAAAATTACCTTAAAAAGGTCTAAAAACTGATCACGTCACTCCCCACCCATTTAGAGGCCACCACATCTCACCTGCAGTAAACTGAAAGCAGTATAACAACCAAAAAATGTACTGCTTCTTTGGGGGAGACGGGAGGATCATATCCCAGTGGCAATCTTGGGTGCCCCCCAGCACGCACTCCAAGTTGCAACAACTTAACAGAATGTAGGTATTATTGTGTGAACTTTAATGGCGAAGCCGTACTATCTTCTGGTGTACATCGAAGTCCGCATCTGCCTACAGGTCAGGCTTGAAAGAGACTGGATAGAGTAGAGTAGAGTGGTAGAGTAGAGTGGAGTGGTACAGAGTGTAGTGGTACAGAGTGGAATGGAGTGGAGTGCATTAGAGGGGAGTGTTGTAGAGTGCAGTGGTGCAAAGTAGAGTGGCGTAGAGTGCAGTGGCAAAGAGTAGAATGGCGCATGGTAGAGAGGTGTAGAGTGGAGTGGCTTACAGTGCAGTGGCACAGAGTGGAGTGGTACAGAGTAGAGTGCAGTGGTTTCAAGTGCCATAGAGTGCTGTAGAATTGAGTAGACTGGTGCAGTGGTGCAGCGTAGAGTGCAGTGGCAGAGTACAGTGGTTCACAGTATAGTGAAGTGCCATCGACTGGAGTGGTGCTGGGCAGGGTCTAGTGGTATAGAGTGCAGTGGTGCAGGGTAGAGTGCATTGGCATAGTGTATTGGCGTACAGTAAGGTGGCATAGAGTGCATTGTTGCAGAGTACAGTGGCGTAGATTGTAGTAGTGTAGAGAGGAGTAGCATAGAGTGGAGTGGCCTACAGGGCAATGTTGTAGAGTGCAGAATAAAGTAGAGTGGCGTAGAGTGCATTGGCATAGGGTAGAGTGGTGCAGAGTAGAGAGGCATAGAGTAGTGGAGTGGTATAGAGTGGAGTAGTGCAGAGTAGAGTGCAGTGGCGTAGAGTGGCACTGTGTGGAGTGGAGTTGTGTAGAGTGGAGTAGCATAGAGTGCCATGTAGTGGAGTGGCATAGAGTGGAGTGGTGCAAAGTGCCATTCAGTAGAGTGGACTGGCGTACTGTGTTGTAGAGTGGCGTAAATTGCAATGGCATAGATTGGAGTGGTGCAGAGTAGAGTGGCATAGAGTGCAGTGGCGGACAATGCAGCGGCAAACAACGCATAGGCACACAATGCAGTAGCGTACAATGCAGTGGTGTTGATTAGAGTAGAGTGGCCTTGAGTGCAGTGGTGGAGAGTAGAGTAGAACGGCATAGAGTACAGTTGCGAAGTGTGCAGTGACTTAGGGTAGAATGGCATAGAGTGCAGTTTCATGCAGTGACGTAGAGGAGATTGACGTAGGGTGTAGTGGTGTAGAGTGATGCAGAGTGCAGTGGCATAGAGTGGAACGCTGCAGAGTAGAGTGGCATAGAGTGCAGTTGCTTAAAGTGCAGTGCAAAGTGATGCAATCTTGAATGGTCGTTTCCCTAAGGATAATCCACCGAACTGGACACGGTCAAATGGCCTTATTCATTCCTTCCTAGACTACAGCGTTTGTAACAAGGAAATCTTCCCCCTGATCGAGAATTACACCATAGTTGCTCGAGGTGACAGTGATCACCGTCCTCAAGTGATCACAATGTCATCTAACCTAGCATATCACGCCGTAACCAACCAAACCTCAGGAGGAGATTATACTGAAAACCTCAAAAGGTTGAAATGGTCCGATCCAATTATACCAGCAATAATGAGTAAATGTAGAGTCTTGCAAAACCAAAGGAGCACCAACAAATCATCACCAGTTACGGCATGGGACCGCTTCTCCCAGGAACTGCTTAAAATCTTTTCCCGCACCTCAGGAAACACCACAAAATGCAATCCAGCAACAATAACAGATGAAATCAAGAAATTAAAATCAAAATGTGACAGAATGTTAAGACAAGTT
Organism: Lissotriton helveticus; assembly: GCF_964261635.1. Lineage (NCBI taxonomy): Eukaryota > Metazoa > Chordata > Amphibia > Caudata > Salamandridae > Lissotriton > Lissotriton helveticus. The sequence continues at coordinate 2,112,682,712 of NC_136065.1, forward strand.
TGTAAGCATCCAGGGGAAGATCATAAATGCAATAACTACAAGGTCGCCCAGAAAGCACTTCGACAAGCAATATTTTGCGAAAAAAACAAACGCTCTGAACAGTTTTGGTTAAAACTGATACATGCGAATAAAAGTCATAACCCAAAAGCTTTCTGGTCACTCGTCAACTCCAAAATACACAAGCAAGGAGGTTTAAGTAGCACTAACATCCCTGAAGCCGAATGGGTACTTTATTTAACAACGCATTTTGAGGAACAAGAAAAAAAAGCTGCTCCACCTGTCAATTCACCAGCAGTGGTCCAACAACCCAATTGCTGCTGAACATCGGGCACAACGGATGCAGCCTCATCAAAGAAAAAAGCTGAATGCAACACAAGGACGCCACTGGCAACCAATACTAAATCCTCGCTTCAGTCTTTAGAACCACCTGACCATGCATTTACAAACTTGAGAATTACCATGGATAAAATAGTTTGAATCATAACTGAGGGTCGCACTGACGGAGCCCCAGGGCCGAATGGCCTACCACAGGCGTTGTTTAAACAAGACACAGAATTCTGGGCCCATCAACTGGTACCCCTCTTTTCCCACTGCTGGTCTAACTCTGAATTACCAGAATCATGGCGTGGCGCCATCATACATCCAATCTTTAAAGGAGACAAGAGATCAGACCCAGAAAATTATAGGATGATTACTCTATTGGATGTGGAGGCGAAATACTACGCCAAACTGCTCCTTCATGAACTGGCGTCCTGGGCAACAAAAAAATCATCTAATACCTTTTAATCAGACAGGATTTGTGCAAAAATAAGGCACCATAACAAACTTGCTCGCAATATCCGTCCTGTTGGACAAAGCGGTTTCCTCAGGAACGTTTATGCACGGCTGCTTCATGGACTTTAAGGCCCCCTTTGATCGCGTGCCTCGAAGCCTACTATGGCTCAAATTGCGGAAATGGGGGATTCCACCAATGCTTGGATCCGCATAAAACTTGGGGACGGATCACACTCCTCAAGGAAAATACTAACATCATGCGGGGTAAAACAAGGCTGCGTGTTAGCGCCCCTTCTTTCTAACCTCTTCATTTCCGACCTGTCAGAGTCACTCGACGAAGTTAATTCTCAACCACCAAAACTCGCCGGGGTAAGAGTTAGTAACTTACTGTACGCAGACGATTTAGTACTGCTAAGCCATACCAGGGTTGGCTTGCAGAGACTCCTCGATGAACTGTCCCTTTATACCATCGGAAACAAACTAGAACTGAAGCTAACAAAGACAAGGGCAATTATCTTTGTGTCAAGGAAATACAGATGCGCGGGTTGGTTATGTAACGGTAAAAGTGTAGATAAAGCCATCTCTTATAAGTACCTGGGGGTCCACATGGACAGTAGGGGCTCTTCTTCCAAACACAGAGATGAGGTAGAAGCTAAAGCCCTGTCAATCCAGGTTGCCTTTAAGACCCTTGCCAGACAACTTTGCGGGCCATCCCTGACCCCGCTCATAACAGTCATGAAGGCAAAAATTACCAGATTCCTCACCTACGGCCAGGAGATTATGCAAGGGAAGGACAACAATCTTGTGAATAAAATAACAACAAGAACATTCAAACAAGCGTTGAGCCTTCTGAAATCCTCATCCCCTGCTCAAATACGTCTTGAGTTTGGCCTTCAAGATCATCACGCAGTAGGGGCTGGAGCATTCATCAGGCTGTGTAATAAGTTGCGAAGCTCCAGAAAAGGAAGCCTGGAGGCACTCCTGTGGCAGGAAATCTTAGTCGGTCAGCTTGGTAGATCATACTGGCGCCATCTACAAAACTCACTAAAACTCCTGGATTTTGAAGAAATCTGGAATTTGAACCCATCGCAGCATGCACTCAAAATCCACATCAAAAGGAATGTCCGCCTCTGGTCCTTTCATTCAGACAGAGCTCAACTGGCCGAACGTAAGCACGCTTGGACAATTGTATCATGGTTGAAGCCAGGGATTATGGCTCCATACCTGTCATGTACTTACTCTGCGCTGTGGAAAAAAAGATTCATGGCCCTCAGAATGGGCGAATGGCCATTCCTGTAACACCTGCCGAGCAGGCAACACGTAAATACCAATGTAATGTGCAGGGGGGTTGGGAGTAGCAAGGAATCAATCGAGCATGTGGCATGCCTTTGTCCTGCACTTCTCGACGACCGGAAGATCATGTTAAAGAGCGAATGGAATAAACTCTGCATTCGCACGTGCAGACAAGCTATACTTGCATCAATGAACCCAGACAACCCAATGCTCAATATTCGGTTTACCAAGTTCATGACAAGAGCAGTAAGAAGATTTACAACCGGAGAAGCCAGCAAGTAAACAATGGTCAACAATAAATGGGAGGACCAACTCCTCTGTTCCATCAAATAGCAGTTGACCATGGCCTCATTCTTTACACAGACTATTTCTGGGCCCCGTGTGTTCTAGGACCATTAAGCCATCATGTGTAGTGTCTTTACCATATTAGCAGATTCACGCCTCCAGTAGTACCTATTATGTATTCTCAATAACCATGGTTTTGCTCTGTGTTTTTAGCAGATGTTAAACCACAAGGGACAACAACGGCTCCCAAATATTTTTCTAATACTCACTATGAGGTTGTACAACTATGCGAAATAATTCTTTTTATTTTTAAACCATTTTTTAGATGAATGTTACCTTTTAACTCACTGTGATGAAACAAACGGACTAAAACGGACATTCACAGGAATATTCTTAAAGGAAAAAAATAATTTTTAGAGATTAGACAAGTGTTTTGTTTTTTTCTCGCTGATGTATGTTTCCTATTGTAATGATTTTAATTAATCAAACAATAAAGTTCTCACTCACTAGAGTGAAGTGATGCAAAGTAGAGTGGAGCAAAGTGTGGTGCCTTAGAGTACATTGGCATAGAATGCATAGGGTAGAGTGGTGCAGAGTAGATTGCAATTATTTAGAGATCACTGGCATAGAATGAATTGGCATAGAGTGGAGTGAAGTGAAGTGTAGTGGCTTAGAGTGCATTGGTGTAGAGTGGTGCAGAGTCGAGTGCAGTGATGCAGAGTAGAGTGACATAGAGTTCAGTGGTGGCGAGTGCAGTATTGCAGAGCGGAGTGCTTAGAGTGGTGAGAGTAGAGTGGCATGGAGTGCAGTGGTGCTGAGTTAGAGTGCCGTAGAGTGCAGCTGTGCAGAGTAGATTAGAGTAGCATAGAGTGGATTGGCATAGAGTGCAGTGGTGTAGAGTGGAGTGATACAGAGTAGAGGGCAGTGGCATAGAGTGCAATGTCATATAGTGCAACATGGTGTTAGCCGGTAGATTCTGTACAGAATCCATACCCCGCACCAGACTCCATGGGCCAAAGTAATGCGTTCTGTAGAACCTACAGTGTTGACCTTCGAGCAGTGGTGCCTCCCCAGGAGAAGGTGGTGGTACTCAAGGGCATGCCCATCAAACATGGTGTCAGCCGGTAGACTCTGTACTGAATCCATACCCCGCACGAGATTCCGTGGGGCAGAGGGATTCCTTCTTTACAGCCAGTGTGTGTCCGTTAGACATGGTGCCAACCTGTATACTGTGTACAGAATCCATACCCTGCACCAGAATCCGTGGAGCAGAGCGATACCCTCTATAGTGCCTGCATTGTTGACCTTCGAGAAATGGTGCTTCGCTGGGTGAAGGTGGCACGTCCATTAAACATGGCATCAGCCGATAGACTACAGAACCCATACCCTGCCCCATCCTCCATGGAGCAGACCAATGCCCTCAGTAGAATCTACAGTGTTGAGCTTCGAGCAGTTGTACCTCACCAGGTGAGGTGGTGGTAAACAAGGGCACGCCTGTTAAACATGGCATCAGCCGGCAGACTGTGTACAGAATCCATATATCGCACCATACGCTGTGGACTAGTGATGCCTTCTGTCGAACCTACAGTGTTGACCTTCCAGCAATGGTGCCTCATCAGGAGCAGGTGGTGGTACTCAAGGCACGTCCATCAAACATGGCGTCAGCCGGTAGACTACGAACAGAGTCCAAACCTCGCGCTAGCTTCTATGGAGCGGAGAGATGCCTTCTGTTGTACCTACAGTGTTGAGCTTCGAGCAGAGGTGCTGACCAGGTGAAGGTGGTGATGGTAAACAGTGGTCCATCCAGGAAACATGGCGTCAGCCGGCAGACTGTACAGAATCCATACCTCGCGCCAGCCTCCATGGAGAAGAGAGATGCCTTCTGTTGTACCTACAGTGTTGAGCTTCGAGCAGAGGTGCTGACCAGGTGAAGGTGGTGATGGTAAACAGTGGTCCATCCATCAAACATGGCGTCTGCCGGCAGACTGTACAGAATCCATACCTCGCGCCAGCCTCCATGGAGAAGAGAGATGCCTTCTGTAGAACCTAGTGTTGAGCTTCAAGCAGAGGTGCTCACCAGGTGAAGGTGGTGATGGTAAACCAGGGCACGTCCATCAAACATGGCGTCAGCCGGCAGACTGTACAGAATCCATACTTCGCGCCAGCTTCCATGGAGAAGAGAGATGCCTTCTGTAGTGCCTAGTGTTGGGACCTTCAAGCAGAGGTGCTGACCAGGTGAAGGTGGTGATGGTAAACAGTGGTCCATCCATCAAACATGGCGTCAGCCGGCAGACTGTACAGAATCCATACCTCGCGCCAGCCTCCGTGGAGCAGAGAGATGCCTTCTGTAGTGCCTAGTGACAGTGTTGACCTTCAAGCAGAGGTGCTCACCAGGTGAAGGTGGTGATGGTAAACAGTGGTCCATCCAGGAAACATGGCACCAGTCGGTAGACTGCGTACAGAATCCATACCTCGCTCCAGCCTCCGTGGAGCAGAGAGATGCCCTCCGTTGAGCCTGGATGTTGAGCCTCACGTAGCGCTAATTCACTGGGTAAAGACAATCGCAGACCGTGTTCCTGCGCCCCCTGGAGAGCCTGGGCACAGCTTGGGCACATTTGCCACTATTAATTATGTACAGTTTTCGAGAAGCTTTGGCCAGCAGGGACCTTTTTCGCTGTCTTCAGTGGCGCAGAGGCCGGAAGCGCTGCAGCTGGCAGCGGCCAGAGGAGGCTGGATGGATGGCGTCTCTGGCACGGGGCGCATGGCATGCTATTTTTGTCGCTGCCACCTGAACTGGAATGAGAAATCTGCGCATTTAACAGAGGATGAGAACTCCTGGGCCCCAAAGTGCCGATGCTTTCCAGAAGAGCCCCTCCCCCACCAGCTCTCCATGTGTGATGGTGCCAACCTGCGCCCGTCTGCACCTGGCAGGGGCTGGTGCCGCGTCCCAGGAGAGTCAGCAGTTACTTACGGAGGACATGCCGCCTCCTTTCTACCTGTCTCCCTCCCTTACGCCACCGCTCACCCTAAAGAAGCTGTGAATCTTGTTAGTTTAAACCAAGCCCAGCCGTAGGATACTTCCCCGGGCCTGGCTCGATTCTTGCACCGCAGTGAGCTCGTGTCTTCCCTCCGGGGTTCTTGCACCACAGTGAGCTCGTCTCTTCCCTCCAGGGTTCTTGCCCGCTCAGATATTTCTCTTCTGTGATGAGGCCTCCTCTGCCCCCCGCCCCGCCCCCAGGAATGGGCTTCAGTGGCCCCTCAGTGGCCCCCCGTGTCACCTACCCTCCCCAGCCCTACCTCCAGACCGTCTCGAGAGAAGCAACGAAGGGTCCTGTGTGTTTCCTGCAGTGTGGTCTGTGGTTTTGGTTCCTATTGTCCAGGTTGTACAGGGGGCTCGGCCGCTGTATGCTTATCTGCAGAGACGTTTTAAGCCATGGGCAAAGTGGGCTCTGGCCCAGGGCCTCAGCCTTTCAGGGGGCCACCTGATAGAGCTAGCTGGGTTCTGCAGAAAGTCTTGTCCTTGTCACCTTGAGTAATTTTTAAACAGATTGTTATAAATAATGTTTTCCTTAAATGTATTTTTAATGTGGTTGTTGTTTGTGTCTATTACAAACATTTTGCAGAGAAATCTTGTGTTTAGGTTTAATACAACGTCCATAAAAAAGTTTTTTAGATGAAAACAGGACCTCACATATGAGAAATAGGAGGCTGTCACAGAGATTATTTGCAGCAATATTACAATCACAATCCCTGAAAATTAGATGTAAACACATTTAAAGTTTGGACGAGTGCGGCCTGGCCAAAGAGTACATTAAAGAGCTGAAGTAGATCATAAATTCAAAGCTATTCCGAGCAGGGGCCCCCAAAATACGTGTGGCCCAGGGCCCACAAAATCCTTAAGATGTCCCTGCTTATCTGCTCTGAAAGTCGTGGCGTCCAGCTTGGAAGGACATGACATTAATAAAGCTCTGTTCCTCTTCCCGCAGGGTGTTTTTCCTCAATATTCCGGATGAAGTTGCCCTGGAGCGGCTGACCCAGAGGATGACGGATCCCGTGACGGGGGAGAGGTGAGTCGGGCTATCCGTCGCTCAAGAGGGGGGGGTTGGGGGGGGGGGGACTCAAACAGGACCCCCGACCCCAGCCCGCAGCGAGCCAGGCCTTGTGGGCCGCCGTAATTCTAAATCTCGGTGTGACCCCCACGGGGCCCGAGCTGCCTAAAAGTGAAACTACCAGGGTGTGTGCGCCCTCTGGGCCTCGGGGTGAGGGTGGGGGACGACTCACAGCAGGTGTGTGCACCCTAGACCTGGGGTGGACTCACAGCAGGTGTGTGCACTCTGGGGTGGACTCACAGCAGGTGTGTGTGCACTATGGGCCTGGGGTGGACTCACAGCAGGTGTGTGCACCCTAGACCTGGGGTGGACTCACAGCAGGTGTGTGTGCACTATGGGCCTGGGGTGGACTCACAGCAGGTGTGTGCACCCTAGACCTGGGGTGGACTCACAGCAGGTGTGTGCACTCTGGGGTGGACTCACAGCAGGTGTGTGCACTCTGGGGTGAGGGTGGACTCACAGCAGGTGTGTGCACCCTAGACCTGGGGTGGACTCACAGCAGGTGTGTGCACTCTGGGGTGGACTCACAGCAGGTGTGTGTGCACTATGGGCCTAGGGTGGACTCATAGCAGGTGTGTGCACTCTGGGGTGGACTCACAGCAGGTGTGTGTGAACTCTGGGCCTGGGGTGGACTCACAGCAGGTGTGTGTACTCTGGGCCTGGGGGTGGACTCACAGCAGGTGTGTGCCCTCTGGGCCTGGGGTGGACTCACAGCAGGTGTGCCCACTCTGGGGTGGGGGTGGACTCACAGCAGGTGTGTGCACCCTAGACCTGGGGCGGGCGGACTCACAGCAGGTGTGTACACCCTAGACCTGGGGTGGACTCACAGCAGGTGTGTGCCCTCTGGGCCCGGGGTGGACTCACAGCAGGTGTGTGCCCTCTGGGCCTGGGGTGGACTCGCAGCAGGTGTGTGCACTCTGGACCTAGGGTGGACTCACAGCAGGTGTGTGCCCTCTGGGCGTGGGGCGGACTCACAGCAGGTGTGTGCATTCTGGACCTGGGGTGGACGCACAGCAGGTGTGTGCCCTCTGGGCCTGGGGTGCACTCACAGCAGGTGTGTGCCCTCTGGGCCTGGGGTGGACTCACAGCAGGTGTGTGCACTCTGGGCCTTGGGTGGACTCACAGCAGGCGTGTGCACTCTGGGGTGGACTCACAGCAGGTGTGTGTGTGCACTCTGGGCCTGGGGTGGACTCGCAGCAGGTGTGCCCACTCTGGGGTGGGGGTGGACTCACAGCAGGTGTGTGCACCCTAGACCTGGGGGGCGGACTCGCAGCAGGTGTGTGCACCCTAGACCTGGGGTGGACTCACAGCAGGTGTGTGCCCTCTGGGCCTGGGGCGGACTCACAGCAGGTGTGTGCCCTCTGGGCCTGGGGTAGACTCACAGCAGGTGTGTGCCCTCTGGGCCTGAGATGGACTCACAGCAGGTGTGTGCACTCTGGACCTGGGGTGGACTCACAGCAGGTGTGTGCACTCTGTGGTGGACTCACAGCAGGTGTGTGTGCACTCTGGGCCTGGGGTGGACTCGCAGCAGGTGTGTGCACTCTGGGGTGGACGCTGGGCCTGGGGTGGACTCACAGCAGGTGTGTGCACTCTGGGGTGGACTCACAGCAGGTGTGTGCACTCTGGGGTTGACTCACAGCAGGTGTGTGTGCACACTGGCCCTGGGGTGGACTCGCAGCAGGTGTGTGCACTCTGGGGTGGACTCACAGCAGGTGTGTGCACTCTGGGGTGGGGGTGGACTCACAGCAGGTGTGTGCCCTCTGGGCCTGGAGTGGACTCATAGCAGGTGTGTGCTCTGTGGCCCTGGGGTGGACTCACAGCAGGTGTGTGCCCTCTGGGCCTGGGGGGGACTCATAGCAGGTGTGTGCACTCTGGGGTGGGGGTGGATTTACAGCAGATGTGTGCCCTCTGGGCCTGGGGTGGACTCGCAGCAGGTGTGCCCACTCTGGGCCTGGGGTGGACTCATAGCAGGTGTGTGCCCTCTGGGCCTGGGGTGGACTCACAGCAGTTGTGTGCCCTATGGGCCTGGGGTCGACTCACAGCAGGTGTGTGCACTCTGGGGTGGACTCACAGCAGGTGTGTGTGCACTCTGGGCCTGGGGTGGACTCGCAACAGGTGTGTGCTCTATGGGCCTGGGGCAGACTCACAGCAGGTGTGTGCCCTCTGGGCCTGAGGTGGACTCACAGCAGGTGTGTGCATTCTGGGTCTTGGGTGGGGATGGACTCACAGCAGGTGTGTGCATTCTGGGCCTTGGGTGGGGGTGGACTCACAGCAAGTGTGTGCATTCTGGGCCTTGGGTGGGGATGGACTCGCAGCAGGTGTGTACATTCTGGGTCTTGGGTGGGGATGGACTCAGCAGGCGGGTGCGTTCTGGGTCTTGGGTGGGGATGGACTCAGCAGGCGGGTGTGTGCATTCTGTGCCTTGGGTGGGGGTGGACTCACAGCAGGTGTGTGCATTCTGGGCCTGAGGTGGACTCACAGCAGGTGTGTGCATTCTGGGTCTTGGGTGGGGATGGACTCACAGCAGGTGTGTGCATTCTGGGCCTTGGGTGGGGGTGGACTCACAGCAAGTGTGTGCATTCTGGGTCTTGGGTGGGGATGGACTCACAGCAAGTGTGTGCATTCTGGGCCTGAGGTGGACTCACAGCAGGTGTGTGCCCTCTGGGCCTGGGGGGACTCATAGCAGGTGTGTGCACTCTGGGGTGGACGCACAGCAGGTGTGTGCCCTCTGGGCCTGAGGTGGACTCACAGCAGGTGTGTGCCCTCTGGGCCTGGGGGGACTCATAGCAGGTGTGTGCACTCTGGGGTGGACTCACAGCAGGTGTGTGTGCACTCTGGGCCTGGGGTGGGGGTGGACTCACAGCAAGTGTGTGCATTCTGTGCCTTGGGTGGGGAGGGACTCAGCAGGTGTGTGCATTCTGGGTCTTGGGTGGGGATGGACTCAGCAGGTGTGTGCATTCTGGATCTTGGGTGGGGGTGGACTCACAGCAAGTGTGTGCATTCTGTGCCTTGGGTGGGGATGGACTCAGCAGGTGTGTGCATTCTGGGTCTTGGGTGGGGATGGACTCACAGCAGGTGTGTGCGTTCTGGGTCTTGGGTGGGGATGGACGCAGCAGGTGTGTGCATTCTGGGTCTTGGGTGGGGGTGGACTCACAGCAGGTGTGTGCATTCTGGGTCTTGGGTGGGGATGGACTCAGCAGGCGGGTGCGTTCTGGGTCTTGGGTGGGGATGGATTCGCAGCAGGCGGGTGCATTCTGGGTCTTGGGTGGGGATGGACTCGCAGCAGGTGTGTGCATTCTGGGTCTTGGGTGGGGATGGACGCAGCAGGTGTGTGCGTTCTGGGTCTTGGGTGGGGATGGACGCAGCAGGTGTGTGCGTTCTGGGTCTTGGGTGGGGATGGACTCAGCAGGCGGGTGCATTCTGGGCCTTGGGTGGGGATGGACGCAGCAGGTGTGTGCGTTCTGGGTCTTGGGTGGGGATGGACTCAGCAGGCGGGTGCATTCTGGGTCTTGGGTGGGGATGGACGCAGCAGGTGTGTGCGTTCTGGGTCTTGGGTGGGGATGGACTCAGCAGGCGGGTGCATTCTGGGTCTTGGGTGGGGATGGACTCAGCAGGTGTGTGCATTTTGGGCCTTGGGTGGGGATGGACTCAGCAGGCGGGTGCATTCTGGGTCTTGGGTGGGGATGGACGCAGCAGGTGTGTGCGTTCTGGGTCTTGGGTGGGGATGGACACAGCAGGCGGGTGCATTCTGGGTCTTGGGTGGGGATGGACGCAGCAGGTGTGTGCGTTCTGGGTCTTGGGTGGGGATGGACTCAGCAGGCGGGTGCGTTCTGGGTCTTGGGTGGGGATGGACTCGCAGCAGGTGTGTGCATTCTGGGTCTTGGGTGGGGATGGACTCGCAGCAGGTGTGTGCATTCTGGGTCTTGGGTGGGGATGGACTCGCAGCAGGTGTGTGCATTCTGGGTCTTGGGTGGGGATGGACTCAGCAGGTGTGTGCATTCTGGATCTTGGGTGGGGATGGACTCAGCAGGTGTGTGCGTTCTGGGTCTTGGGTGGGGATGGACTCGCAGCAGGTGTGTGCGTTCTGGGTCTTGGGTGGGGATGGACTCAGCAGGTGTGTGCATTCTGGGTCTTGGGTGGGGATGGACGCAGCAGGTGTGTGCATTCTGGGTCTTGGGTGGGGATGGACGCAGCAGGTGTGTGCATTCTGGGCCTTGGGTGGGGATGGACTCAGCAGGCGGGTGCGTTCTGGGTCTTGGGTGGGGATGGATTCGCAGCAGGTGTGTGCATTCTGGGTCTTGGGTGGGGATGGACTCGCAGCAGGTGTGTGCATTCTGTGCCTTGGGTGGGGGTGGACTCACAGCAGGTGTGTGCATTCTGGGTCTTGGGTGGGGATGGACTCAGCAGGTGTGTGCATTCTGGGCCTTGGGTGGGGATGGACGCAGCAGGTGTGTGCATTCTGGATCTTGGGTGGGGATGGACTCGCAGCAGGTGTGTGCATTCTGGGTCTTGGGTGGGGATGGACTCGCAGCAGGTGTGTGCATTCTGGGTCTTGGGTGGGGATGGACTCAGCAGGCGGGTGCATTCTGGGTCTTGGGTGGGGATGGACGCAGCAGGTGTGTGCATTCTGGGTCTTGGGTGGGGATGGACTCGCAGCAGGTGTGTGCGTTCTGGGTCTTGGGTGGGGATGGACGCAGCAGGTGTGTGCGTTCTGGGTCTTGGGTGGGGATGGACTCAGCAGGTGTGTGCATTCTGGGCCTTGGGTGGGGATGGACGCAGCAGGTGTGTGCGTTCTGGGTCTTGGTTGGGGATGGACTCAGCAGGCGGGTGCATTCTGGGTCTTGGGTGGGGGTGGACTCACAGCAGGTGTGTGCATTCTGGATCTTGGGTGGGGATGGACGCAGCAGGTGTGTGCATTCTGGGCCTTGGGTGGGGATGGACTCAGCAGGCGGGTGCATTCTGGGTCTTGGGTGGGGATGGACTCGCAGCAGGTGTGTGCATTCTGGGTCTTGGGTGGGGATGGACGCAGCAGGTGTGTGCGTTCTGGGTCTTGGGTGGGGATGGACTCAGCAGGTGTGTGCATTCTGGGCCTTGGGTGGGGATGGACGCAGCAGGTGTGTGCGTTCTGGGTCTTGGGTGGGGATGGACTCAGCAGGCGGGTGCATTCTGGGTCTTGGGTGGGGATGGACGCAGCAGGTGTGTGCGTTCTGGGTCTTGGGTGGGGATGGACTCAGCAGGCGGGTGCATTCTGGGTCTTGGGTGGGGATGGACTCAGCAGGCGGGTGCATTCTGGGTCTTGGGTGGGGATGGACTCAGCAGGTGTGTGCATTCTGGGCCTTGGGTGGGGATGGACTCAGCAGGCGGGTGCATTCTGGGTCTTGGGTGGGGATGGACGCAGCAGGTGTGTGCGTTCTGGGTCTTGGGTGGGGATGGACACAGCAGGCGGGTGCATTCTGGGTCTTGGGTGGGGATGGACGCAGCAGGTGTGTGCGTTCTGGGTCTTGGGTGGGGATGGACTCAGCAGGCGGGTGCGTTCTGGGTCTTGGGTGGGGATGGACTCGCAGCAGGTGTGTGCATTCTGGGTCTTGGGTGGGGATGGACTCGCAGCAGGTGTGTGCATTCTGGGTCTTGGGTGGGGATGGACTCGCAGCAGGTGTGTGCATTCTGGGTCTTGGGTGGGGATGGACTCAGCAGGTGTGTGCATTCTGGATCTTGGGTGGGGATGGACTCAGCAGGTGTGTGCGTTCTGGGTCTTGGGTGGGGATGGACTCGCAGCAGGTGTGTGCGTTCTGGGTCTTGGGTGGGGATGGACTCAGCAGGTGTGTGCATTCTGGGTCTTGGGTGGGGATGGACGCAGCAGGTGTGTGCATTCTGGGTCTTGGGTGGGGATGGACGCAGCAGGTGTGTGCATTCTGGGCCTTGGGTGGGGATGGACTCAGCAGGCGGGTGCGTTCTGGGTCTTGGGTGGGGATGGATTCGCAGCAGGTGTGTGCATTCTGGGTCTTGGGTGGGGATGGACGCAGCAGGTGTGTGCATTCTGGGTCTTGGGTGGGGATGGACTCGCAGCAGGTGTGTGCATTCTGGGTCTTGGGTGGGGATGGACTCGCAGCAGGTGTGTGCATTCTGGGTCTTGGGTGGGGATGGACTCAGCAGGTGTGTGCATTCTGGATCTTGGGTGGGGATGGACTCAGCAGGTGTGTGCGTTCTGGGTCTTGGGTGGGGATGGACTCGCAGCAGGTGTGTGCGTTCTGGGTCTTGGGTGGGGATGGACTCAGCAGGTGTGTGCATTCTGGGTCTTGGGTGGGGATGGACGCAGCAGGTGTGTGCATTCTGGGTCTTGGGTGGGGATGGACGCAGCAGGTGTGTGCATTCTGGGCCTTGGGTGGGGATGGACTCAGCAGGCGGGTGCGTTCTGGGTCTTGGGTGGGGATGGATTCGCAGCAGGTGTGTGCATTCTGGGTCTTGGGTGGGGATGGACTCACAGCAGGCGGGTGCATTCTGGGCCTTGGGTGGGGGTGGACTCACAGCAAGTGTGTGCATTCTGTGCCTTGGGTGGGGGTGGACTCACAGCAGGTGTGTGCATTCTGGGTCTTGGGTGGGGATGGACGCAGCAGGTGTGTGCATTCTGGGCCTTGGGTGGGGATGGACGCAGCAGGTGTGTGCATTCTGGGTCTTGGGTGGGGATGGACTCGCAGCAGGTGTGTGCATTCTGTGCCTTGGGTGGGGATGGACGCAGCAGGTGTGTGCGTTCTGGGCCTTGGGTGGGGATGGACTCAGCAGGCGTGTGCGTTCTGGGCCTTGGGTGGGGATGGACTCAGCAGGTGTGTGCATTCTGGGCCTTGGGTGGGGATGGACGCAGCAGGTGTGTGCATTCTGGGCCTTGGGTGGGGATGGACTCGCAGCAGGTGTGTGCATTCTGGGTCTTGGGTGGGGATGGACTCAGCAGGTGTGTGCATTCTGTGCCTTGGGTGGGGATGGACGCAGCAGGTGTGTGCGTTCTGGGTCTTGGGTGGGGATGGACTCAGCAGGTGTGTGCATTCTGTGCCTTGGGTGGGGATGGACGCAGCAGGTGTGTGCGTTCTGGGTCTTGGGTGGGGATGGACTCAGCAGGTGTGTGCATTCTGGGCCTTGGGTGGGGATGGACTCAGCAGGTGTGTGCATTCTGGGTCTTGGGTGGGGATGGACGCAGCAGGTGTGTGCATTCTGGGTCTTGGGTGGGGATGGACTCGCAGCAGGTGTGTGCATTCTGTGCCTTGGGTGGGGATGGACGCAGCAGGTGTGTGCATTCTGGGTCTTGGGTGGGGATGGACTCAGCAGGTGTGTGCATTCTGGGCCTTGGGTGGGGATGGACTCAGCAGGCGGGTGCGTTCTGGGTCTTGGGTGGGGATGGACTCAGCAGGCGGGTGCGTTCTGGGCCTTGGGTGGGGATGGACTCGCAGCAGGTGTGTGCATTCTGGGTCTTGGGTGGGGATGGACTCAGCAGGTGTGTGCTGCGCGCTGGGCTCAGCGGGGGCGAGGGCTCCAAGCTCCAGCTGGGAGCTCACACAAAAAGGTACAAATATCTCATCCCTGAGTTTAATGTGGAAGGTTGGACTTGGCCTTCAGGAGTGTGATTAATGTTTCAACGCTTCAGTATTGAACTGTCACCGCCCACGTGTCCTGAATACCTTCTAAATCTGAAGAGACATTCTCCTCCACTACAGCGAGACCCCTAGCATAAACCGTGCTTAAGGGTGAAGCCTTTGTCAAGACTTAGACATAGCTCATCCCAAGTCTGCCAGAGCTCACCCCAAGTCTGCCAGAGCTCGCCCCATGTCTGCCTTAGCTCGCCCCATGTCTGCCATAGCTCGCCCCATGTCTGCCTTAGCTCGCCCCATGTCTGCCAGAGCTCGCCCCATGTCTGCCATAGCTCGCTCCATGCCTGCCTTAGCTCGCCCCATGTCTGCCATAGCTCGCCCCATGTCTGCCATAGCTCGCCCCATGTCTGCCTTAGCTCGCCCCATGTCTGCCATAGCTCATCCCAAGTCTGCCATAGCTCGCCCCATGTCTGCCATAGCTTGCCCCATATCTGCCAGAGCTCGCCCCATGTCTGCCTTAGCTCGCCCCATGTCTGCCTTAGCTCGCTCCGTGTCTGCCATAGCTCGCTCCATGTCTGCCAGAGTTCGCTCCATGTCTGCCATAGCTCGCCCCATGTCTGCCATAGCTCGCCCCATGCCTGCCATAGCTCGCCCCATGCCTGCCATAGCTCGCCCCATGTCTGCCATAGCTCGCCCCACGTCTGCCAGAGCTCGCCCTATGTCTGCCAGAGCTCGCCCTATGTCTGCCAGAGCTCGCCCCATGTCTGCCATAGCTCGCCCCACGTCTGCCATAGTTCGCCCCATGTCTCCCATAGCTCGCCCCACGTCTGCCAGAGCTCGCCCCACGTCTGCCAGAGCTCGCTCCACGTCTGCCATAGCTCGCCCCACGTCTGCCATAGCTCGCCTCATGTCTGCCATAGCTCGCTCCATGTCTGCCAGAGCTCGCTCCATGTCTGCCATAGCTCGCTCCATGTCTGCCATAGCTCGCCCCATGTCTGCCATAGCTCGCCCCATGTCTGCCATAGCTTGCCCCATGTCTGCCATAGCTCGCCCCATGCCTGCCATAGCTCCCCCCATGCCTGCCATTGCTCGTCCCATGTCTGCCATAGCTCGCCTCATGTCTGCCATAGCTCGTCCCATGCCTGCCATAGCTCGCTCCATGTTTGCCATAGCTCGTCCCATGTCTGCCATAGCTCGCCCCATGTCTGCCATAGCTCACCCCATGTCTGCCATAGCTCGCCCCATGACTGCCATTGCTCGTCCCATGTCTGCCATAGCTCGCCTCATGTCTGCCATAGCTCACTCCGTTTGCCATAGCTCACCCCATGTCTGCCATAGCTCCTCCCATTTCTGCCATAGCTCGCCTCATGTCTGCCATAGCTCGCTCCATGTCTGCCATAGCTCGCTCCATGTCTGCCATAGCTCGCCCCATGACTGCCATAGCTCGCCCCATGACCGCCATAGCTTGCCCTATGTCTATAGCTCGCCCCATGCCTGCCATAGCTCACACCATGTCTGCCATAGCTCGCCCCATGTCTGCCATAGCTCGCCCCAAGTCTGCCATAGCTCGCCCCAAGTCTGCCATAGCTCGCCCCAAGTCTGCCATAGCTCGTCCCATGTCTGCCATAGCTCGCCCCATGTCTGCCATGGCTCGCCCCAAGTCTGCCATAGCTCATCCCATGTCTGCTATAGCTCACCCTATGTCTGCCATGGCTCGTCCCTTGTCTGCCATAGCTCGTCCCATGTTTGCCATAGCTCGCTCCATCCATGTCTGCCATACCTCTCATCTGTCATAGCTCGCGCCATTTCTGCCATACCGCTCATGTCTGCCATAGCTCGCGCCATGTCTGCCATAGCTCGCCTCATGTTTGCCATAGATCGCCTCATGTGAGCCATAGCATGCCTCACGTGAGCCATAGTTTACCTTATGTCTGCCATAGTTCACCTTATGTCTGCCATAGCTCGCCCCATGTCTTCCATAGTTCACCTTATGTCTGCCATAGTTCACCTTATGTCTGCCATAGCTCGCCCCATGTCTTACATAGTTCACCTTATGTCTGCCATAGTTCACCTTAAGTCTGCCATAGGTTACCTTATGTCTGCCATAGCTCGCCCCATGCCTTCTATAGCTCGCCCCATGTCTGCCATAGCTGCCATAGCCCTCCCCATGTCTGCCATAGCTTGCTCCATGTCTATAGCTCGCCCCATGCCTGCCATAGCTCGCCCCATGCATGCCATAGCTCGCGCCATGTCTGCCATAGATCGCCTCATGTGAGCCATAGCTTGCCTCAGGTGAGCCATAGCTCGCCCCATGTCTGCCATAGCTCGCCCCATGTCTGCCATAGCTCGCCACATGTCTGCCATAGCTGCCATAGCCCTCCCCATGTCGGCCATAACTTGCCCCATATCTGCCATAGCTCGTCCCATGTCTGCCATAGCTCGTCCCATGTCTGCCATTGCTCGTCCCATGTCTGCCATAGCTCGTCCCATGTATGCCATAGCTCGTCCCATGTCTTCCATAGCTCGTCCCATGACTGCCATTGCTCGTCCCATGTCTGCCATAGCTCGCCCCATGTCTGCCATAGCTCGCCCCATGTCTGCCGTAGCTCGCCCCATGTCTGCCGTAGCTCGCCCCATGTCTGCCGTAGCTCGCCCCATGACTGCCGTAGCTCGCCCCATGACTGCCGTTACTCGCCTCATGTTTGCCATAGGTCGCCCCATGTTTGCCATAGCTCGTCCCATGTCTGCCGTAGTTCGCCCCATGATTGCCATTTCTCGCCTCATATCTGCCATAGCGCCTCATGTCTGTCATCGCAATCACCCGTCTGCCATCTCACCCCATGTCTGCCATCTTGCCTCATGTCTGCCATAGCTCATGCCTGCCATGCCCATGCCTGCCATAGCTTGCCCCATGCCTGCCATAGCTCTTCCCCTGTCTAGCCCGCCCCATGTCTGCCATATCGCCCCATGTCTGCCATCACGCCTCATGTGTGCCATAGCTCACCTCATGTCTAACATAGCTCGCCTCATGCCTGCCATAGTTCACTTCATGTCTGCCATAGCTCGCTCCTTGTCTCCTATAGCTCACCCAATGTCTGCTATAGCTCGCCCTTTCAGGTTTCTGCGTACCCTTTTAAACATCAAAGTCCCAGAATTATCCATCTACCCACTCTAACGAAGATTACAGAATTATCTTCCTTTCTAGTGATGATCCCAGAATGATCTACTGGTCTAGCAATGATGCCAAAATTATCCACCAGTTCTGGTGATAATCCCAGAATTATCCACCCGTTCTGTTGATGATCCTAGAATGACCTACCATTCTAAGGATGATCCCAGAATTATTCACCCTTTTCTGGTGATAGTCCCAGTATTTAGTACTGTTCTAAGAATGATCGCAGAATTACCCACCTGATCTGGTGATAATCCCAGAATTATCCACCTGTTCTGGTGATAATCCCCACCCTGGTGTTAATCCCAGATTTATCCACCCATTCTGTTGATAATCCCAGAATTATCCAAACATTCTGGTGATGATTCAGCATTTTCTAACAGTTCTAGCGATGATTGTAGAATTATCCACCTGTTCTGGCGATGATCCCAGAATTATCCACCTGTTCTGGTGATAATCCCAGAATTATCCACCTGTTCTGGTGATAATCCCAGAATCATCCACCCATTCTGTTGATAATCCCAGAATTATCCAAACGTTCTGGTGATGATTCAGCGTTTTCTAACCGTTCTAGCGATGATTGTAGAATGATCTACCCGTTCTTGTGATGATCGTTTAATCCTTGCACAGACTGTCAATACACATAGTACTGTTTCATCAACAAAGCAAAGAGTGCTTACACCTCTTCCTTGTTTAAATGCTTTATCTTTAAGCCGCTCGTACTGTGACCACTGATGAAAAGTCCTCTTGGGTGTAGGGCGGATTTGGCATTGGATTTTTGAAGCATGTGTTACTGAGCTGCGCTTGGACCTCAGATCTGGTCTTTGTCCCCTCTTTTGCAGGTACCACACCGTATACAAGCCAGCGCCCAGCTTGGAGGTGCAGGCCCGCCTCCAGCAGAACCCTCTGAACTCCTTGGACGCAATACAGGAGAAGCTTGACGTTTACCACGCCAACTTCCAACTGGTGGAGGAGTTCTATGATGGGGTTATCCACATCAACGCTGACCAAGACCCCAACACCATATTTGAGTACATCGAAAGCTGCATCATACACCCCCTACCAAAGGCGGGCCCCAAAGAAGCCTCCCCGCCCATCCCCCACACCACTGAAGGGGAACCAGAGGAATATTAGGGCTCTTGCGTCATTGTTGATGTCTTTGTATAGACATTTGTTTGGCATATTCACCCTGGTATGAGCGCAGTAGATAATAAAGATGTATTTTAAATAGTTTAAATGTATTTTAATCAGTAGCTTGCAAATCAAATCAAGATGCTCCTGAAAGCTTAATGAGATTTGGAGGGGATAGTAAGGGCTTTTCTTTCTCTGCCATTGGCATATCTGCACCACATACAACTGTGCCCTTCTCTCCCAGGGCACCTGACTCTACCCTAGTAAGAATCATGTGTCTATTCTCATCTTCCTCACTGTCCTTCAGTAAGACCCTCAGCTCCTTTAAAACACCTCCATCCTGTAAGATGTGGCTCTTGCGTAAAGCCACTTACACCTGTAAGACTTGTTTCCATTAGGACCTGTTAGAAATGGGATCCCTGGCTGGCCAGGGCTTGCGCCAAAGTCAGTCAGAGACCACCACTTCCACGTCAGGGCAAGGGAGTTACACGCCAAGATAACCCCTGCTCACCCCCTTGGTAACATAGCACGAGCAGTAAGGCTAAACTTGGAGGCGATGTGAGTTAAGTATTTGCGCACGCACCCCAGCAACAACACCCAAGGCCCACCACAAAAGAAACTCCACACAAGGTTATATATAAAAATAGCCTTTGTATTACACCAAAACACATTAGATAAAAACACACACTTTACAATGTGCCAACAGGCACGGGCAGAATTTACAGGGGATATGTACAAGACAGGGCCACATGGACCACTGTCAGGGATCAGCACTTTTAGAACTAGCACTTAGTATATAGAACATAGAATGTAAAATCACTTTAGCACACAACCAGTAACTACTGGTAACCAGGACCTCACTAGCACCACCTGTACTAGGAGAACAACCACCTAAGTATCACAATACCTGTAGGGGTATAAGCACATAACACATGATGCATAACATACATTCAGATGTGTAAGGAACAAGGCACATGATGCATAAACAACACATTCAGAGGTGCAGAGAAGGAAAACACATGATGCCTAAAAACATTCAGAGGTGTATCAAAGAACACAATTGCGCAAAAATCACATTAGTCACCACCTGTGACTGTCCCTAGGCCAACTGGCCTTGCAGGGGCTAGGACGCCCTGTGTCCCAAAGTCAGGGGCCTAAACGTGGCAGTTGCCCACAAAGTGCTGGGCAACTGGTGCAAACAATGATGGGGCCAACGTGGGAGCGTCGCAGGCTTTGTAGAAATAAAATGTCCCCCTGAGCCTCTCAGGGCTCAAATGAAACCAATCTGCCCCCACGAGCCTCTCTTAGGCTCGAAAACAACGTGATGCCGCTACGAACCTCTCTGGCTCCAATTAAGAATATGCCCCGCGTTGGAGTCCCCCTCTCTGGGGACTCGAAGTGAGCAAACTGCCCCCTGGGTCGTTGGAGTCCCGCTCGGGGACTCAAGAATAACTGGGGCATTGGGAGCCTCTCAGGCTCGTAACTCAGGTAGGCGGGTGGAGCCTCTCGTGGGCTCGGAAGCAATGCGGGCCAGACGTCGGAGTCCCGCTCGGGGGACTCTAAAATAACGATATGCCCCCAAGGGCCTCTTGTGGCCCTCAAACAACCCGAATGGCCCCCGGTGCCTCTTGGGCTCAAAATCACACTGCGCCCACACGGACAGAGCACTGGGGGGGGGGGGGGGGCACCGGCAATGTGCCCCGACGGCCCCCCTCTGTCACCCACACCGGGCCCCACTCACCAGTGGCTCGCGCAGGGACGTCTCCTCTCTCGGGCTGATTCTCCACGCTGGGGAGCTCCACTCTGCTCCCGGTCGTGCTGCGGTGGCTCTTGGGCTCCGGGGCTCTCCCTTGGTCCCGGGAGCCCTGAGAAGGCAGGCGCCGCTCTCCCTCTTCACTTACCGGATCCCGGGGCCGGCTCCCGGCAGCTTCCGGATTCCTCTTTCCTGTCCCGGGCCGGCAGCCAATCAGAGCGCTGCCCGGGGAATGATGTCACGGAGTGTCCCGCAGTCCCGCCCCCGGCCTGCCTGACTTCCTGGTCGCGGCCGGGCGGCAACGGGGACAATTTCGCCGGGCAATGCCGGGTGGGCACCGGTGGTAAAGATAAGTAAAGTGCTTCTCAGGCGCTAGCAGTAAAATACAGCGCTCTCCAGCGCTATGGCAGAAATGAAGCGCTCTCAAGCGCTAGAAGGAAATAACCAGCGCTGCCAAGCGCTAGGCAGGAGGAAAAGCGCTCTCAAGCGCTAGGGGCCAAAGGAAAGCGCTAGGGCAAGCAGAGAACAACCGAGTCCTTCAGTAAGCCAGGGGCTGGGCAGGGCCCAGGGAGGCAAGCCTTCCCCTGGGCCCCAGCAGCAGCACGCCCCTGGAAGATTCTAGTCTGCAAACAAGAACAAGAACATTTTCATGGGGTCACAGCCCCTCTTTTATACACCTTTTCCCTTTGTCTTCAGGTGCAGGGTGGGGGGAGAACCAGTCGCAGCTGGTTGTGGAGCACTGTGTTTACCTCAGCCACCCTTTCCATTCACCAGGCAGGCTATGGTCATCAGTCGCACCACAGGGGGCAGAGCCGGCATTGTGTGGGAAAAGCCCAGCCCTATTCAGGACCCAGGTGCAGCCCCTCCCTCACATCAGCATGCTAATCTCTCCATTCACCACCGGGGCAGACCCACACAGACTCTTGGAGCCAGGCTCCCCAGCCAGCTTCAGCCAATCACGCGCCAGCATACTTACTGCACACGCACACCATTGTCTAGAAGTAGCACTTCCACACTAGACACATACACGCCGCATACATCATCTCGCAGCATTCAATCACACGAGTCCGCACACACCAGACTCGAGCCTGCACACCCCACGCATCAGGAACTACCAGGGACACATACATTCCCCATGCATTCCTATGGGAGGGCAGGCCAATCTCACACACGCACTCAGGGAGCGCACGCACTTTACACTGCGCCACAGTGTCAAAGTGCGCAAAGACCAGCAATCACCATCACCAGGTCACCAATAACAGCAAAAAGTTCAGGGGTGAACCTGCCAGAAGGGCCGAGTCCAACAGGACCCTTCCTCCTGTAAGGGCCTTCTCACTCTTAGGATCCCTCCCTTCTGTAAAGTCCATCTCTCATGTATAGCTCCTCTCCTGTAAGGCATCTCTCCCTCTTATAACCCTTCGCTGCTGTAAACTACAGCTCCAGTGTACAGTTTTTCTCTCTGTAGAGCCCCTCTCACTCATAGGATCTGTTCCCTCTGTAAAGTTTGTCTCTCCTGTAGACCTTCTCTCTTTGTAAGGCTCCTCTCCCTCATAGGGTCCCTCCCTCCTGTAAAGTCATCTCTCATGTACTGCTTCTTTCTCTGTAAGACCCTTTTACCTCATAGGACCCCCCCCCCCCCCACTCCTGTACATTCTATCTCTCATATGTACGGCTTCTTGCGTCCGTAGGCCCCTCTTCCTCAAAGGATCCCTGGTAAACGGGAGATGTCGCCAAAAAGATATGCCTTCCCAGGAGAGGTGTAACAAGGAGAAATATCTATTTAGTAAGAGGAATATGCCTCTCAGGATTGTTTATGTGCAGTAAGGAGCCCCTTCCTGTACAAAACAATCTGCTGCAACACAGGCATCCTTGCACCATGGTGCCAGGGTGCCTGCGTTGGTGCTAGGCTGCCAAAAGGGTGCCAATGTAGCAGAAAAGACAGGAATGCACCAGATTGCCGTGATTACTGGGCATTCCTGCCCTTACCCTGTCATGTAGTGCAGACAAAGAAGGTGACTTGCTGCCCTGTGCTGCACTGCCTGACAAGTTCATAAATCTACCCCTACATCTCTCATGTACAGCATCTCACTTACTTAAGGCCCCTTTCCCTCATGGGATCCTTCCCTCCTGTAAAGTCCTTCTCTCACACACAGCTTCTCTCCTGTAACGCCGCTCTCCCTCACAGGATCCCTCCCTCTTATAAAGTCCTTCTCCCATGTACAGCTTCTCTCCTGTAAAGCTGCTCTCCCTCATAGGATCCATCTGTGAGAAGTTGGCCTAGTATATGATGTCCACTATTCTAGTGGGCACCTTGCACCAGTCCAAACGACCCTTATTGATGGAAAGTTGTAAAGTCAACCTTATAGAAAGCTATCCTAGTGGTAGCTGTGAAGAGCAGCCTTCAGGCTAAGACTTAGAGGCGAGTTAAGCAAGTTGTTTTACCAATTATAATCTCTTGAATGATCAAATGAAAGCACACCACACAAGGTATATATCAAATATATATGTATATATTCTAAACACGTAAAAGTACAATACAAGGAACTTAATTAGCATACGATAAGTTGCACAGTATACGTTATGCCCTAGGGGCCTCACAAACCATATACTATAATAGTGGCATAAGAACCACGTGAGCGTTAGAAAGCAGGCCTAGGGCCTGTAGAACCGCTGGCGCTACCTGGAACCACCAAAGGTTAGGATGCAGGGGGGGGCGCGCAGTGTCTAATTGACTTTCTATGGAGAACGAACAAGTTACAATTTTAAAGATTAAGGGCACTTCTAGGTGAACTACGATGGAACCCTTTTAGAGTTAGACACTTCGAGAGTCAAGACCCACGGGAGCACCGGAGTACTCGAGTTACCTCACCCACGGAAGCCGGGTGAGTAGGTGTCTTTTGATGTCTGGTTTCGTCGTCGATTCCAATGGAGAGCTGCTAAGAAATGCTGCAGGCCACCAGAGGAAAAGTGTCCGGGTGGATCCAGGGTGGATTGGAAATGTGAAGAACCTGAAAGCAGAAGGGAAAGAGTCTGGGTCACTTGCCAGTGACCAGGATGGCGATAGGAAGATGCCGGCCAATGTCGGGTGATTTCAGGTGAAAGAGGTGAAGCTTGACTTCTTCATCCACGGGGTCCAGGAGGCGTCGACGACGACCAGGATCTGGATTCGAGCTGTCCTACGAAGGATGTTGAGTGCTGCAGCGTCAGAATCCGGATTGGATCCAACAAGCCTTGGCAACAGCAACCCACGTAAGATGTTGAGATTGGCTTCGGTGCGAACCAGCAAGGTCTGAGGGACTTCTCCTTTGGAGAGGAGTGAGAGCACGTCTGGAGCAACCAGAAAAGCTCAAGAAATCAAAGATGGCCCTTCATGGGGGCTCGCTAGAATGGACTAGAAACCGCGAAGGGGGCTCGAGCGGAAATGCACAAAGCGGACCCACGGGACACTCGTGGAGTGTAGGCCTCTGAGCTTCAGTGCAAAAGGTGCTCGGGGCAGGGGCTTCAAAAACCCCAATGCACAACTTCGGAATACATCGGGAAGTAGGTGCAGTTGCAGAAATACAGGATGTCCAGGAGTTCCGGTCCCACGTCTCTCGTGTCCGCTACAGGTCTCAGCTTTGCTGGGAGCGCAGGTCAGCGTCAGAGATTTTGGGAGTCCGTGTCCTGTGTCGCAGATTCTTCGGGATCCGGCAAAGATGCAGTTGGTGCCTGTTTGAACAGGGTGGTCACTCCTTGACCACAAGGGAGATTCCTTCCGTCTTCCAGTCGATATGGAATGTCGAAGGTCCAACATATATGTTGCAGAGTTTCGTCCAGGGTAATCTAAAATCCTAGGGACTGGGATCCTATTCTTATAGTAAGTTTAGGGGTTGGACTAACTCTAGGGTCCCACCTATGGGAGGACCTGGGGAGGGGGTGGTTACACCCCTTCCCCTTTGTCCAGTTTCGCGCCAGAGCTGGGGCTGAGTGCCCCAGCAACCGGTTTGAACTGGGAAATGCATGGACCACCTAGTGTGCCCCAGGCAGTGTCTGAAAAGCATTTACTGAATGCAACCCACCCTGCCCCAATACACTAAAGCCTGTCTTGGGAGGTGCCGCACCTCCCTGAACAGGAAACCTATTGTCCAGGCCTCCCCTGCCAGAGTTTCGTCCAGCAGCAGGAGGGCAGACTCGTGTCTGTGGCAGCAGCATCCATTTTGTGATGCTGAGGCTCTATTTAACTTTAACCGGGTTTACCAGTAACTACATGTCTTCTCCCTCTAGAAGGGTGGAATGCTACCCCCGGTGCCAGAACTGGCGGGGGGGGGGGAGGGTAGTATTCCAAAGTGTTTGACACCTTACCTGACATGTTTTGATAAAGCCAAACCAAAGTTAGCATTAACCGCGAGGATTATAATGAATCACTGACAGAATATCGACCGACAGAATATCGACCTACAGAAACATCGACGCTGGAATATCGAAGGCAAGAATATCGACATCCTATCTACAACATTGTAAGTACAAAAATATCGAAACCAAAATATCGATGTTAAAAATATCGTAATTAAAAATATTGGGTTTTTTCTGTTAACAAAATTTGTAAAATAAAGTAAATAATACTTATAAATAAAATAAACATTGTTAAAAATATGTAATAATGTTTAAAATTAATAAATAATACATATATAATAATAAAACATTAATTAACCATATACATAAAATATATAATATATACCTATTTAATAATATGTTTTAATAATTATTTTAATTACTTATAAATTATTTAAAAATACTATAAATTACAAATACATTTACACACATAAAATAATAACATAAATAAAAAGTAAATAATTATGTTTAATAAATAAAAAAATGTAATATACTTTCAATATTTTTAAAATTAATTAAATACTACATTATCTAAAATAATACAAAAACTATTAAAAAGATAAAGAAATTAAACTACTATTTAAAGTCCCAAAAAAACTACAGTAATGAAAACATTGGATAGCGTAGGGGTAAAAATTACTATTCCCACTCCAAAGAGTGCAACAGTAGGGAAAGCGTTGGATAGCGGGTGGGTAAAAATGACTATTCACACTCCAGTGAGTGCAACAGTAGGGAAAACGGATAGCGTAGGGGTAAAAATTACTATTCCCACTCCAAAGAGTTCAACAGTAGGTAAAACATTGGATAGCGTAGGGGTAAAAATTACTATTCCCACTCCAGTGAGTGCAACAGTAGGGAAAACGGATAGCGTAGGGGTAAAAATTACTATTCCCACTCCAAAAGAGTGCAACAGTAGGGAAAACATTGGATAGCGTAGGGGTAAAAATTACTATTCCCACTCCAGTGAGTGCAACAGTAGGGAAAGCGTTGGATAGCGTAGGGGTAAAAATGACTATTCCCACTCCAAAGAGTGCAACAGTAGGGAAAACGTTGGATAGCATGGGGGTAAAAATTACTATTCACACTCCAATGAGTGCAACAGTAGAGAAAGCGTTGGATAGCGTAGGGGTAAAAATGACTATTCCCACTCCAAAGAGTGCAACAGTAGGGAAAACGTTGGATAGCATGGGGGTAAAAATTACTATTCACACTCCAATGAGTGCAACAGTAGAGAAAGCGTTGGATAGCGGGTGGGTAAAAATTACTATTCCCACTCCAGTGAGTGCAACAGTAGGGAAAGCGTTGGATAGCGTAGGGGTAAAAATGACTATTCCCACTCCAAAGAGTGCAACAGTAGGGAAAACGTTGGATAGCATGGGGGTAAAAATTACTATTCCCACTCCAGTGAGTGCAACAGTAGGGAAAGCGTTGGATAGCGTAGGGGTAAAAATGACTATTCCCACTCCAAAGAGTGCAACAGTAGGGAAAACGTTGGATAGCATGGGGGGTAAAAATTACTATTCACACTCCAATGAGTGCAACAGTAGAGAAAGCGTTGGATAGCGGGTGGGTAAAAATTACTATTCCCACTCCAGTGAGTGCAACAGTAGGGAAAACGTTGGATAGCGGGTGGGTAAAATTACTATTGCCACTCCAGTAAGTGCAACAGTAGGGAAAGCATTGGATAGCGTAGGGGTAAAAATTACTATTCCCACTCAAGAGAGTGAAACAGTAGGGAAAGCGTTGGATAGCATAGAATTTAAATCTAACATACTTATAAATAATTTTTGTATTTAAAATAATTAATAATTACAATTTTAAATAACTCTACATCATTCACAAATACCCATTAATAATTATTAAAAACATCATTACAATTGAATAATTAATTAACAATAAATTAACAATGAATACCAATAAATATTAATTAATAAATATTAGTCCCCAAATAATAAATATTGAACAATAAAATATTTTTCAAAACAAAAAACATATTATTAAAAATTGATTAGCAATTAAAAAACATTAAACAATAAAATTATTATTTATACCCAAAAATACTTTTTATAAAACATTACCAATTAAAAAAAATAATTACCAATTACAAACATTAATTACCAATTACAAACATTAATTACCAATTAAAAAAATTAATTATCTATACCAATAAATAAAAAAAATCATTACTTAATTACAATTAAAATACTTCCCACCCAATTCCCCTATAAACCCACAACCCGCTACAGAACTTAAACGCAAAAATGAATTTAAATTAATTTATAACTCCTAAAAATTAATAATTAATTTAGTATAATTAAATTACTTCCCACACTATTCCCCTATAAACCCACAACCCGCTCCGGTACTAAAATATAAAATTGACTTAAAAATAACATTATTAATATATAAAAATAGTACACATATAATTTAAAGCAAGTAAAATACTTAACAAAAAACATATAATAAAACATATTAAATACATACCAATAATACAAATATCAATATTAGTAACATCGAGATTAGTAACATCGATATTTTTGATATCGATATTACTGACTTCGATATTACTTACATCGATATAAAAAAAATCGATATTACTTACCATAGGGTCAATATTCTGTCCAACGATATTCTTGACCTCGATATTCTGTACCTCCGATATTTCCAAATCGATATTTCTGTAGTTCGATATTAAAAACTCGATATTTAGACTGTGTACCGATTATAATGCACTTAAGTGTATATGGTATGGCTATATCATAGAACAGCTATAAGAAGATCGTTCCGAAAGCTGCAGAGGGGCTTAGCTCATGCTAGGGCACCCTCTCACACAAAACCAAGCACTCTGCCTCCAGGATTGTCAAGGCCTGCCATAGGAGTGACTTATAGGTTAATATGTGTCTATATAGATATATAGACATAGGTATACTATATCTAAGTAAGGGATGATTACACCACCTTACCCAGGCTGTAATTGTTGACCTGTGGTGTCAGTTTGGAAGGCTAACCAGGGGTGGCACAATACATGCTGCAGCCCCTGGTAGGCCTAAGGTGCACCTATGCCCTGGGTACCTAAGGTACCATATACAGGGGCTCACAAGGGTGACCCAGTAACCAATCTGGTATGTACCTAAGGTACATAGAGTCCATTTTTATAGAGAAAGCAGATAGACTGGGGTCCTGAATAGCAGGGTCCCAGTCCAACTAAGTCAAAAACCAGCAAAACACCAAGCTAAAAGTGGGGGTAACCATATAGTCAGCCTCCACCTTCCTACACCATCCATCTTGTAAAGTCCTTCTCTCATGCACAGCTTCTCTCCTGTAAGGCCCCTCTCCCTCATAGGATCCTTCCCCCTTGTAAAGTCCTTCTCTCATGCACAGCGTCTCTCCTGTAAATCCGTTCTCCTTCACAGGATCCTTCCCTCTTGTAAAGTCCTTCTCTCATGCACAGTTTCTCTCCTGTAAGGCCCCTCTCCCTCATAGGATCCTTCCGCCCTGTAAAGTCCTTCTCTCATGCACAGCTTCTCTCCTGTAAGGCTGCTCTCCCTCATAGGATCCTTCCGCCCTGTAAAGTCCTTCTCTCCTGTAAGGCTGCTCTCTCTTGTGGGATCCTTCGGTCCTGTAAAGTCCTTCTCTCATGCACAGCTTCTCTCCTGTAAAGCTGCTCTCCCTCATAGGTTCCATCCCTCTTGTAAAGTCCTTCTCTCCTGTAAGGCCCCTCTCCCTCATAGGATCCTTCCCTCTTGTAAAGTCCTTCTCTCATGCACAGCTTCTCTCCTGTAAAGCTGCTCTCCCTCATAGGTTCCATCCCTCTTGTAAAGTCCTTCTCTCCTGTAAGGCCCCTCTCCCTCATAGGATCCTTCCGTCCTGTAAAATCCTTCTCTCATGTACTGCGTCTCTCCTGTAAGGCTGCTCTCCCTCATAGGATCCCTCCCTCTTGTAAAGTCCTTCTCTCCTGTAAGGCCGCTCTCCATCAAGGGATCCTTCCCTCTTGTAAAGTCCTTCTCTCCTGTAAGGCCCCTCTCCCTCATAGGATCCTTCCGCCCTGTAAAGTCCTTCTCTCATGCACAGTTTCTCTCCTGTAAGGCCCCTCTCCCTCATAGGATCCTTCCCTCTTGTAAAGTCCTTCTCTCATGCACAGTTTCTCTCCTGTAAGGCCCCTCTCCCTCATAGGATCCTTCCCTCTTGTAAAGTCCTTCACTCATGCACAGCTTCTCTTCTGTAAGGCCGCTCTCCCTCACAGGATCCCCCCCGCTTGTAAAGTCCTTCTCTCCTGTAAGGCCGCTCTCCCTCGTAGGATCCTTCCCTCTTGAAAAGTCCTTCTTTCATGCACAGCGTCTCTTCTGTAAGGCCCCTCTCCCTCACAGGACCCTTCCTCCTGGAAGGCCCCTCTCCCTCACAGGATCCTTCCCTCTTGTAAAGTCCTTCTCTCCTGTAAGGCCGCTCTCCCTCTTAGGATCCTTCCCTCTTGTAAAGTCCTTCTCTCCTGTAAGGCCGCTCTCCCTCTTAGGATCCTTCCCTCTTGTAAAGTCCTTCTCTCATGCACAGCTTCTCTCCTGTAAGGCCGCTCTCCCTCATAGGATCCTTCCCTCTTGAAAAGTCCTTCTTTCATGCACAGCGTCTCTTCTGTAAGGCCCCTCTCCCTCACAGGACCCTTCCTCCTGGAAGGCCCCTCTCCCTCACAGGATCCTTCCCTCTTGTAAAGTCCTTCTCTCCTGTAAGGCCGCTCTCCCTCTTAGGATCCTTCCCTCTTGTAAAGTCCTTCTCTCATGCACAGCTTCTCTCCTGTAAGGCCGCTCTCCCTCTTAGGATCCTTCCCTCTTGTAAAGTCCTTCTCTCATGCACAGCGTCTCTCCTGTAAGGCCCCTCTCCCTCATAGGACCCTTCCTCCTGGAAGGCCCCTCTCCCTCACAGGATCCTTCCCTCTTGTAAAGTCCTTCTCTCCTGTAAGGCCGCTCTCCCTCTTAGGATCCTTCCCTCTTGTAAAGTCCTTCTCTCCTGTAAGGCCGCTCTCCCTCATAGGATCCTTCCCTCTTGAACAGTCCTTCTTTCATGCACAGCGTCTCTTCTGTAAGGCCCCTCTCCCTCACAGGACCCTTCCTCCTGTAAGGCCCCTCTCCCTCATAGGATCCTTCCCTCTTGTAAAGTCCTTCTCTCCTGTAAGGCCGCTCTCCCTCATAGGATCCTTCCCTCCCTCTTGTAAAGTCCTTCTCTCATGCACTGCTTCTCTCCTGTAAGGCCGCTCCCCCTCTTAGGATCCTTCCCTCTTGTAAAGTCCTTCTCTCATGCACAGCTTCTCTCCTGTAAGGCCCCTCTCCCTCATAGGATCCTTCCCTCTTGTAAAGTCCTTCTCTCCTGTAAGGCCGCTCTCCCTCTTAGGATCCTTCCCTCTTGTAAAGTCCTTCACTCATGTACAGCTTCTCTCCTGTAAGGCCGCTCTCCCTCATAGGATCCCCCCCCCGCTTGTAAAGTCCTTCTCTCATGCACAGCTTCTCTCCTGTAAGGCCGCTCTCCATCAAGGGATCCCTCCCTCTTGTAAAGTCCTTCTCTCATGCACAGCTTCTCTCCTGTAAGGCCGCTCTCCCTCATAGGATCCTTCCCTCCCTCTTGTAAAGTCCTTCTCTCATGCACAGCTTCTCTCCTGTAAGGCCGCTCTCCATCAAGGGATCCCTCCCTCTTGTAAAGTCCTTCTCTCATGCACAGCGTCTCTCCTGTAAGGCCCCTCTCCCTCATAGGATCCTTCCCTCTTGTAAAGTCCTTCACTCATGCACAGCTTCTCTCCTGTAAGGCCCCTCTCCCTCACAGGACCCCCCCCCCCGCTTGTAAAGTCCTTCTCTCCTGTAAGGCCGCTCTCCCTCTTGTAAAGTCCTTCTTTCATGCACAGCGTCTCTCCTGTAAGGCCCCTCTCCCTCACAGGACCCTTCCTCCTGTAAGGCCCCTCTCCCTCACAGGATCCTTCCCTCTTGTAAAGTCCTTCTCTCATGCACTGCTTCTCTCCTGTAAGGCCGCTCTCCCTCATAGGATCCCCCCCCCGCTTGTAAAGTCCTTCTCTCCTGTAAGGCCGCTCTCCCTCTTAGGATCCTTCCCTCTTGTAAAGTCCTTCTTTCATGCACAGCGTCTCTCCTGTAAGGCCCCTCTCCCTCACAGGACCCTTCCTCCTGTAAGACCCCTCTCCCTCACAGGATCCTTCCCTCTTGTAAAGTCCTTCTCGCATGCACTGCTTCTCTCCTGTAAGGCCGCTCACCCTCATAGGATCCCTCCCTCTTGTAAAGTCCTTCTCTCCTGTAAGGCCGCTCTCCATCAAGGGATCCTTCCCTCTTGTAAAGTCCTTCTCCCCTGTAAGGCCCCTCTCTTCATAGTATCCTTCCCTCTTGTAAAGTCCTTCTCTCATGCACAGCTTCTCTCCTGTAAAGCTGCTCTCCCTCATAGGTTCCATCCCTCTTGTAAAGTCCTTCTCTCCTGTAAGGCCGCTCTCCATCAAGGGATCCTTCCCTCTTGTAAAGTCCTTCTCTCCTGTAAGGCCCCTCTCCCTCATAGGATCCTTCCCTCTTGTAAAGTCCTTCTCTCATGCACAGTTTCTCTCCTGTAAGGCCCCTCTCCCTCATAGGATCCTTCCCTCTTGTAAAGTCCTTCTCTCATGCACAGTTTCTCTCCTGTAAGGCCCCTCTCCCTCATAGGATCCTTCCCTCTTGTAAAGTCCTTCTCTCATGCACAGTTTCTCTCCTGTAAGGCCCCTCTCCCTCATAGGATCCTTCCCTCTTGTAAAGTCCTTCTCTCATGCACAGTTTCTCTCCTGTAAGGCCCCTCTCCCTCATAGGATCCTTCCCTCTTGTAAAGTCCTTCTCTCATGCACAGTTTCTCTCCTGTAAGGCCCCTCTCCCTCATAGGATCCTTCCCTCTTGTAAAGTCCTTCACTCATGCACAGCTTCTCTCCTGTAAGGCCCCTCTCCCTCACAGGATCCCCCCCGCTTGTAAAGTCCTTCTCTCCTGTAAGGCCGCTCTCCCTCATAGGATCCTTTCCTCTTGAAAAGTCCTTCTTTCATGCACAGCGTCTCTTCTGTAAGGCCCCTCTCCCTCACAGGACCCTTCCTCCTGTAAGGCCCCTCTCCCTCATAGGATCCTTCCCTCTTGTAAAGTCCTTCTCTCCTGTAAGGCGACTCTCCCTCTTAGGATCCTTCCCTCTTGTAAAGTCCTTCTCTCATGCACAGCTTCTCTCCTGTAAGGCCGCTCTCCCTCATAGGATCCTTCCCTCTTGAAAAGTCCTTCTTTCATGCACAGCGTCTCTTCTGTAAGGCCCCTCTCCCTCACAGGACCCTTCCTCCTGTAAGGCCCCTCTCCCTCATAGGATCCTTCCCTCTTGTAAAGTCCTTCTCTCCTGTAAGGCCGCTCTCCCTCTTAGGATCCTTCCCTCTTGTAAAGTCCTTCTCTCATGCACGGCTTCTCTCCTGTAAAGCTGCTCTCCCTCATAGGATCCTTCCCTCCCTCTTGTAAAGTCCTTCTCTCATGCACTGCTTCTCTCCTGTAAGGCCGCTCCCCCTCTTAGGATCCTTCCCTCTTGTAAAGTCCTTCTCTCATGCACAGCTTCTCTCCTGTAAGGCCCCTCTCCCTCATAGGATCCTTCCCTCTTGTAAAGTCCTTCTCTCCTGTAAGGCCGCTCTCCCTCTTAGGATCCTTCCCTCTTGTAAAGTCCTTCTCTCATGCACAGCTTCTCTCCTGTAAGGCCCCTCTCCCTCATAGGATCCTTCCCTCTTGTAAAGTCCTTCTCTCCTGTAAGGCCCCTCTCCCTCATAGGATCCTTCCCTCTTGTAAAGTCCTTCTCTCCTGTAAGGCCCCTCTCCCTCACAGGACCCTTCCTCCTGTAAGGCCCCTCTCCCTCATAGGATCCTTCCCTCTTGTAAAGTCCTTCTCTCCTGTAAGGCCGCTCTCCCTCTTAGGATCCTTCCCTCTTGTAAAGTCCTTCTCTCATGCACAGCTTCTCTCCTGTAAGGCCCCTCTCCCTCATAGGATCCTTCCCTCTTGTAAAGTCCTTCTCTCCTGTAAGGCCGCTCTCCCTCATAGGATCCTTCCCTCCCTCTTGTAAAGTCCTTCTCTCATGCACTGCTTCTCTCCTGTAAGGCCGCTCCCCCTCTTAGGATCCTTCCCTCTTGTAAAGTCCTTCTCTCATGCACAGCTTCTCTCCTGTAAGGCCCCTCTCCCTCATAGGATCCTTCCCTCTTGTAAAGTCCTTCTCTCCTGTAAGGCCGCTCTCCCTCTTAGGATCCTTCCCTCTTGTAAAGTCCTTCACTCATGCACAGCTTCTCTCCTGTAAGGCCGCTCTCCATCAAGGGATCCCTCCCTCTTGTAAAGTCCTTCTCTCATGCACAGCTTCTCTCCTGTAAGGCCGCTCTCCATCAAGGGATCCCTCCCTCTTGTAAAGTCCTTCTCTCATGCACAGCTTCTCTCCTGTAAGGCCGCTCTCCCTCATAGGATCCTTCCCTCTTGTAAAGTCCTTCTCTCATGCACTGCTTCTCTCCTGTAAGGCCGCTCCCCCTCTTAGGATCCTTCCCTCTTGTAAAGTCCTTCTCTCATGCACAGCTTCTCTCCTGTAAGGCCCCTCTCCCTCACAGGATCCTTCCCTCTTGTAAAGTCCTTCTCTCCTGTAAGGCCGCTCTCCCTCTTAGGATCCTTCCCTCTTGTAAAGTCCTTCACTCATGCACAGCTTCTCTCCTGTAAGGCCGCTCTCCATCAAGGGATCCCTCCCTCTTGTAAAGTCCTTCTCTCATGCACAGCTTCTCTCCTGTAAGGCCGCTCTCCATCAAGGGATCCCTCCCTCTTGTAAAGTCCTTCTCTCATGCACAGCTTCTCTCCTGTAAGGCCCCTCTCCCTCATAGGATCCTTCCCTCTTGTAAAGTCCTTCTTTCATGCACAGCGTCTCTCCTGTAAGGCCCCTCTCCCTCACAGGACCCTTCCTCCTGTAAGGCCCCTCTCCCTCACAGGATCCTTCCCTCTTGTAAAGTCCTTCTCTCATGCACTGCTTCTCTCCTGTGAGGCCGCTCTCCCTCATAGGATCCCCCCCGCTTGTAAAGTCCTTCTCTCCTGTAAGGCCGCTCTCCCTCTTAGGATCCTTCCCTCTTGTAAAGTCCTTCTTTCATGCACAGCGTCTCTCCTGTAAGGCCCCTCTCCCTCATAGGACCCTTCCTCCTGTAAGGCCCCTCTCCCTCACAGGATCCTTCCCTCTTGTAAAGTCCTTCTCTCATGCACTGCTTCTCTCCTGTAAGGCCGCTCTCCCTCATAGGATCCCCCCCGCTTGTAAAGTCCTTCTCTCCTGTAAGGCCCCTCTCTTCATAGGATCCTTCCCTCTTGTAAAGTCCTTCTCTCATGCACAGCGTCTCTCTAGTAAGGCCCCCTCCCTCATGTAAGGGCCCCTCTCTCTAGTAAGGCTCTCTCTCTCTCTCTGGTAAGGCTCTCTCTCTGATAAGGCCCCCTCTCTCTGGTAAGGGCCCCTCTCTCTAGTAAGGCTCCCTCTCTCTAGTAAGGGCCCCACCTTCATGTAAGGCCCCCTCTCTCTGGTAAGGCCCCCTCTCTCTCTGGTAAGGCCCCCTCTCTCTCTGGTAGGCCCCCTCTCTCTCTGGTAAGGCCCCCTCGCTCTCTGGTAAGGGCCCCCTCGCTCTCTGGTGAGGCTCTCTCTCTCTGGTAAGGCCCCCTCGCTCTCTGGTAAGGCCCCCTCTCTCTCTGGTAAGGCCCCCTCGCTCTCTGGTAAGGCCCCCTCTCTCTAGTAAGGCCCCCTCCCTCATGTAAGGGCCCCTCTCTCTAGTAAGGCTCCCTCTCCATGGAAGGACCCCTCCCTCGTGTAAGGGCCCCTCTCTCTAGTAAGGCCCCCTCCCTCTTGCAGTAAGGCCCCCTCCCTCATGTAAGGGCCCCTCTCTCTGGTAAGGCCTCCTCTCTCTAGTAAGGCCCCTCTCTCTGGTAAGGCCTCCTCTCTCTGGTAAGGGCCCCTCTCTCTGGTAAGGGCCCCTCTCTCTGGTAAGGGCCCCTCTCTCTGGTAAGGCCTCCTCTCTCTGGTAAGGCTCCCTCTCTTTAGTAAGGGCCCCTCTCTCTCTGGTAAGGCCCCCTCTCTCTAGTAAGGCCCCTCTCTCTGGTAAGGCCCCTCTCTCTGGTAAGGCCCCCTCTCTCTGGTAAGGCCTCCTCTCTCTAGTAAGGCCCCTCTCTCTGGTAAGGCCCCTCTCTCTGGTAAGGCCCCCTCTCTTTAGTAAGGGCCCCTCCCTCATGTAAGGTCCCCTCTGTCTGGTAAGGCCCCCTCTCTAGTAAGGGCCCCTCCCTCTGGTAAGGAACCCCCTCTCTCTAGTAAGGCCCCTCTCTCTAGTAAGGGCCCCTCCCTCATGTAAGGGCCCCTCTCTCTAGTAAGGCTCCCTCTCTCTAGTAAGGGCCCCTCCCTCATGTAAGGGCCCCTCTCTCTATTAAGGCTCCCTCTCCATGGAAGGACCCCTCCCTCGTGTAAGGGCCCCTCTCTCTAGTAAGGGCCCTCTCTCTCTAGTAAGGGCCCCTCCCTCTTGTAAGGGCCCCTCCATCATGTAAGGGCCCCTCTCTCTGGTAAGGCCCCCTCTCTCTGGTAAGGCCTCCTCTCTCTAGTAAGGCCCCCTCTCTTTAGTAAGGGCCCCTCCCTCATGTAAGGGCCCCTCTCTCTAGTAAGGCTCCCTCTCTCTAGTAAGGGCCCCTCCCTCATGTAAGGGCCCCTCTCTCTAGTAAGGCTCCCTCTCCATGGAAGGACCCCTCCCTCGTGTAAGGGCCCCTCTCTCTAGTAAGGGCCCTCTCTCTCTAGTAAGGGCCCCTCCCTCTTGTAAGGGCCCCTCCATCATGTAAGGGCCCCTCTCTCTGGTAAGGCCCCTCTCTCTAGTAAGGCCCCTCTCTCTGGTAAGGCCCCCTCTCTCTGGTAAGGCATCCTCTCTCTAGTAAGGCCCCCTCTCTTTAGTAAGGGCCCCACCCTCATG
This sequence comes from Lissotriton helveticus, assembly GCF_964261635.1. Taxonomy (NCBI): domain Eukaryota; kingdom Metazoa; phylum Chordata; class Amphibia; order Caudata; family Salamandridae; genus Lissotriton; species Lissotriton helveticus. Next base: position 2,112,718,144 of record NC_136065.1, read on the forward strand.
TAAGGTCCCCTCTGTCTGGTAAGGAACCCCCTCCCTCTAGTAAGGCTCCCTCTCCATGGAAGGACCCCTCCCTTGTGTAAGGGCCCCTCTCTCTAGTAAGGGCCCTCTCTCTCTAATAAGGGCCCCTCCCTCTTGTAAGGGCCCCTCCCTCATGTAAGGGCCCCTCTGTCTGGTAAGGCTCTCTCTCCTTGCAGCCAGGACCCCCTCTCTGGTAAGGACCCCTCTCCTTGCCAGAAGGCCCCCTCCCACTTCTAAGGACCCCTCTGTCTAGTAAGGCCCCCTCTGTCTAGTAAGGCCCCTCTGTTTAGTAAGGGCCCCTCTCTCTAGTAGGGCCCCCTCTGTCTTATAAGGCCCCCTCTGTCTAGTAAGGCCCCCCTCTCTAGTAAGGCCCCCCCTCTCTAGTAAGGCCCCCTCTCTCTAGTAAGGGCCCCTCTCTCTAGTAGGGCCCCTCCTCTGTCTGGTAAGGTCCTCTCTCCTTGCCAGAAGGCCCCCTCCCACTTGTAAGGGCCCCTCTCTCTAGTGAGGCCCCCTCTGTCTGGTAAGGCCCTCTCTCCTTGTAGTCAGGAACCCCCTCTCTGGTAAGGACCCCTCTCCTTGCCAGAAGGCCCCCTCCCTCTAGTAAGGGCCCCTCCCTCTAGTAAGGCCCCCTCCCACTTCTAAGGACCCCTCTCTCTAGTAAGGCCCTGTGGACTGGGGGTTGCGGCGGTCCGGAATAACAGGCGTGGAGGCCGTATGTATTGGGCTATGGTAGATGTTTTTATTATTCGGTGTAACAAGGAAAACCGGAGTCAGTACAGAGGGTTGGGGTGAAGCCGTAGTCGCCTTTCTGGTATGCACCGGCTGATGGATCGTCCGGAGGTCTTCACGTCTTCCGGGCGTTGGGATAACCTCGGAGGGAGATAGAGAAGCAGGGGTTAGTCCTTTCAGTATGGACTACACATGTACCGTTACCAACACCAGGGTCGTGTGGGACTAAAGAGGACCGTGAGGATGGGAACGGGAAGGGGGTAGACGGGAGGGGATCAAGTAGGAGGGGAAAGGGTATAGACGAGGTGCTCCGGTGATGGGTCGGGGTGTATGGACTATGATACAAGGTCTAAGTGCAGTGTCTCTACGTTCTAATATATACAGTGCGTAAGGGTGCTCTCTCAGTGCATGCAATATCTATACAATTTACAAGTAGATACAGCTATATACAAAGGGGACACGGAGACGGTAACAAGGTACTCACGTGCCCCGCCGTAACTCTCCCGAGAGTTACGGCCGCTCTCCAGCCACCTCCAGAGGACTCCACCACTCCTCGGTCCAGACGTCCTCCAACTCTCCGTCTTCGATCCTCTCACTCCTTCCACTCTCCGCCAAGGGTTCGCTGCGCGCTGTCTCCTGCCACGAGTCGGCTATCTGGAACGCTCTCCTCTCTTCGTCGTCGGCTTTTGTACGTCCAGGTCCTGGGCAGGGGGAGGGACTTCCGGTTTCCCGGTGGACTGCTTCCGGTTCAGGACTTCCGGTTCCCCTGTAGGCTGTTTCCGGTTCGGGTTTTCCGGGTTCCGGGTGTTCGGGGTTCTCCGTTTCTGGGACGGGCCGGTGTCTGTTCCTCTGGTCTCGTACCTGCACAGGACACAAAGAAGAAGGACTCCCGGTCGTCAGAGACACGGGAGGGTTAGAGGTCGTGGTACCCCCACACGGGCGTCGCCCGGTTGAGGTAGGTGGTATCCCCCTTCCACATCCCCTTTCCCTAGCTGTCTTTCTTGTGGGGGAGGATGGCGGGGGATATCTGGACAGGTAATCCGCATTGCCCTGCTCGGCCCCCTTCCTATGCAAAGTCTGGAATCTGTAGGGCTGTAGGGACAAAAACCAACGGAGCACTCTGGCGTTATGTCCCCTGTTACGTGCCATCCATTCTAGAGGTGCGTGATCAGTGTATAGGACGAATTCCCGCCCCTCCAAATAGTACCGCAGGCTCTCTATGGCCCATTTAATGGCCAGGGCTTCCTTTTCGACTACCGCGTAGTTCATTTCACGAGGGAAGAGTTTCCTGCTAAGGTAGAGGATGGGCCTCTCTATGCCTGCTTGGTCTTTTTGGGAAAGGACTGCTCCCAGTCCCTGTTCTGAGGCGTCGGTTTGGAGAATAAAGGGACGCGTGTAATCAGGACTGATGAGAACCGGCTCAGACAGTAGTGCTTGTTTAAGGGACCGGAAAGCTGTCAGCATCTGAAGGGAGGGATGGCGTAACAAGGATTCTGTTCCTATGTTCTTCTTTAGGAGGTCTGTTAGGGGCACGGCTAACTGAGAAAAATTAGGGATGAACCTCCGATAATAACCTAAAAGCCCAAGGAAAGCCCGGAGATCCTTTTTGGTTTGGGGGAAGGGTATTGACTGGATAGCCTTTATTTTATTATCTTGGGGTCGTATGACCCCCTTCCCAAGGAGGTAACCCAGGTATTTGACTGTTTGTGCAGCAAGAGTGGTTTTAGCGGGGTTAATAGTGAACCCGTGTTCCCCCAGAGAGGTGATCACCCGTGTCAGGTGGGACAGATGCTCCGGCCAGTCATCACTGTATATGACAATATCGTCAAGGTATGCTCCTGCGTATCGGGCATGGGGCTGCAGGACAATATTCATAGCCCGTTGAAAAGTTGCGGGGGCCCCATGAAGCCCGAAAGGCATGACTCTGAATTGGAATAGTCCATCAGGCGTAGAAAACGCCGTTTTCTTTTTGTCCTCACTTTTCAGGGGGATTTGCCAGTATCCCTTGCAGAGATCCAGCGTGCTGATGTAGCGAGCCCGACCAATGCGTTCTATCATCTCGTCTACTCTGGGTAGCGGATACGTATCAAAACTCGACACTTTATTGACTTCCCTAAAGTCAATGCAAAACCTTGTGGAGCCATCGGGTTTGGGAACAAGCACGATGGGTGAGTTCCAGCAACTGATAGATGGCTCTATAATTCCCATGTTCATCATTTCTTTGGTTTCTTCCTGGATTATTTTCCGGCGGGCTTCTGGGACGCGATAGGGGCGCTGTCTCACGACCTTTCCTGGTTCTGTATGAATTGCATGTTCTATGACCGCGGTGTGTCCCGGAGAAGTGGAAAACACTTTTTGTATGGGGGACAAGACATTCCTGAGGTCATCTCGTTGTGTCGGGGATAGGTCTGGGTCTACACAACTCTCGAAGAGTGGGCTTCCAGGAACAACCGCGTTGGACAGTACAGGTTGGGGACCCTCCCATTTCTTAAGCAGATTGATGTGATAGATCTGTCTCTGGTTACGGGTATGGTCTAAATCTATCTCGTACGTAACAGGGGTTACCTGTCTCGTCACCGGATACGGTCCCTGCCATTGTCCCAGTAGTTTATGATCGGAGGAGGGAAGGAGGAGTAGTACAAGGTCTCCGGGGGCAAAGGTTCTGGCTTTGGATCCTCTGTCATATTGGCGCTTTTGTGTAGCCTGAGCGGCTGATAGGTTCTGCCTCACTATTTCCCTGATCTGGCCCAAGTGCGTCTTAAGGTTGGCCACGTATTCGGGCAGGGGACGGGTACGGTCGGGCTCGGCTTCCCATGCCTCCCGTGCCATATCCAGGAGGGTTCTAGGGGGTCTTCCGTAGAGTAGTTCATATGGCGAATACCCTGTGCTGCTCTGTACTTTGCAACGGATAGCAAAGAGGGCCAACGGAAGCATTTCCTCCCAGCGACGGCTTTCTAGACCCATCAATTTCTTGAGTGTGGTTTTCAGGGTCGCGTTGTACCGTTCCACGAGTCCGTCGGTCTGGGGGTGGTAGGCCGAGGTCCTGATTTGTTTAATGCCCAGTTGCGAACATACCTGACGCATGAGAGAAGAGACAAACGGGGTTCCCTGGTCCGTCAAGATCTCTCGGGGAAAACCCACTCGGGTGAAGATGGTTACAAGGGCTCTTGCTATGTTTTGTGTGGTGGGATGTTTCAGTGGAACGGCCTCCGGAAACCGAGTGGCGTAGTCTACGAGAACGAGAGCATACCGGCATCCACTTTTTGAGGGTAACATGGGGCCTATCAGGTCCATCCCAACCCTGGTGAACGGGACATCTATGAGGGGGAGCGGCTGAAGGGGAACTCTTGGGGGCCTGTATCGGCTGTTCTTTTGACACACCGGACATTCTTTGCAGTATTGGCTCACTTGTTTGTGTATGCCAGGCCAATAGAATTTTTCCAGTATCGTTTGTCCGGTTTTTTCGTCCCCGAAATGCCCTCCCAACAAATGACTATGGGCCAAAAATAGTACTTTGTCGCGAAAGGGACCGGGAACGAGTAGCTGTGGTTCTTGTTGGGGTCCGCCCTTCCTGTACAAGAGACCATTTCGTTTAAAGAAATAGGGACATACGTGCAAGGGATCCTCGTTTTCCAGGGCACGTCCCCAGGCGTCTTGTAACACTGGGTCCTCTTGTTGGGCTGCATGAAATTCCCGGTCGGTTTCCCATGGATGCGGGTCCACCTGAACAGGATAGGCAGGGGCGTATGACCTTTTTTCTTTCTTCTTTTGCCGTCTGGTCTTTGGGATTTTGGTTGTTGGCTCTACGGGAGGCTGGTTTCTGAAAAAGGGGGCCTCAGACCACCATTTCTCCAAGGAATTCGTGGCATCATGCAACAGACGGGGTAGTCCTTGGTAATCGCTACCCAGGATAACCTGTTCCGGCAGGTTGGGTACTAGGCCGACGTTCAGAGGGCTTCTTTCTCCGGAGGGTTGTTGTACCTGCACCTGGGTGGTGGGATATCTTCTGGTGTCACCGTGTACACATTGGATGTCAACGGTGCCAGTCACAGGCCCCATTGGCCTGGCCATTTCTTGAGGCCTTAGCACGCTTTGCCGACAACCGGAGTCGGCTAACGCCATCATGGGGTAGCCATCGATTTTCACCGGACACCGGAAGGGAGGAGGACTGGCATCCGTGGTGAGACACACATAGTTCCGAGCCAGTCCAACCTCCATTGGTTCCTCCTTCTGTGGACAGAACCGTGCAATGTGGCCATATCCCCCACAGTGGTAGCATTGAGGGCCGGGATGACTTGGTCTTGGAATCACCGGAAAGGGAACAAAAGGGATAGGTTCTGGTTTTCGAGGTACCAATGGCCTCAGTGTTCTGGGATGATTTCCATGGATCGTTCGTGCTGGAGGTTCGTCCTTCTTCTGGGAGTCTTGTGCACGGCTGAAGGCGCTTGCGATCTCGACCGCTGTGTCCAGGGTGAGTCTTGAGTGCTGGCGGACCCACTTCTGTGTTGCTGGGTGAAGGGAGGACAGGAATTGCTCCAGGTATATTTTAGCCATTATGTCCTCCTTGGTAGACGTGGCAGGCTTCAGCCAGCGATTGGTTAGGTCTTGGATGCGAAACGACAGGGCTCGGGGTGTTTCCTGTGGTCCCTCCCGCACCTGTCGCAGTCGTGCCCTGTAGGTCTCGTCATCGATCCCAAGCCGTTCAAGGATGCAAGTCTTTATATCCTGGTATGGTGTCAGCCCTTGGATGTTGGCCTGTTGGAACGCCGCCTGGAGTTCCCCCGTTAGCAGTGGCCCAAGATAGTGGCTCCAGCGATCAACTGGCCAAGCAGCCGCCTGAGCCAAACGCTCAAAGTTTGTAAAAAAGAAGTCCGGGTCCTCTCCTGCGACGTATTTCTGTAATACCACCGAGGGTAAGGCAGTCGCGGGTCTAGCTTGCCCCATGACTTCGACTAGTTTCCCAAGGGCTCGGTCTTGAGCGGTGCCCTGATCCTTCAGAACGTCGTGCAGCTGGCCACGGTCGTCTTCGGCCGTCTTGAGAAACCGCTCCATCATCTTCCCAAGAAGATCCTGGCTTTCTGCGAGTTGCTTCACGGCGGCCTCCATGCTTCCGGTTCCCACTTCTGACACCAGGTGTGGACTGGGGGTTGCGGCGGTCCGGAATAACAGGCGTGGAGGCCGTATGTATTGGGCTATGGTAGATGTTTTTATTATTCGGTGTAACAAGGAAAACCGGAGTCAGTACAGAGGGTTGGGGTGAAGCCGTAGTCGCCTTTCTGGTATGCACCGGCTGATGGATCGTCCGGAGGTCTTCACGTCTTCCGGGCGTTGGGATAACCTCGGAGGGAGATAGAGAAGCAGGGGTTAGTCCTTTCAGTATGGACTACACATGTACCGTTACCAACACCAGGGTCGTGTGGGACTAAAGAGGACCGTGAGGATGGGAACGGGAAGGGGGTAGACGGGAGGGGATCAAGTAGGAGGGGAAAGGGTATAGACGAGGTGCTCCGGTGATGGGTCGGGGTGTATGGACTATGATACAAGGTCTAAGTGCAGTGTCTCTACGTTCTAATATATACAGTGCGTAAGGGTGCTCTCTCAGTGCATGCAATATCTATACAATTTACAAGTAGATACAGCTATATACAAAGGGGACACGGAGACGGTAACAAGGTACTCACGTGCCCCGCCGTAACTCTCCCGAGAGTTACGGCCGCTCTCCAGCCACCTCCAGAGGACTCCACCACTCCTCGGTCCAGACGTCCTCCAACTCTCCGTCTTCGATCCTCTCACTCCTTCCACTCTCCGCCAAGGGTTCGCTGCGCGCTGTCTCCTGCCACGAGTCGGCTATCTGGAACGCTCTCCTCTCTTCGTCGTCGGCTTTTGTACGTCCAGGTCCTGGGCAGGGGGAGGGACTTCCGGTTTCCCAGTGGACTGCTTCCGGTTCAGGACTTCCGGTTCCCCTGTAGGCTGTTTCCGGTTCGGGTTTTCCGGGTTCCGGGTGTTCGGGGTTCTCCGTTTCTGGGACGGGCCGGTGTCTGTTCCTCTGGTCTCGTACCTGCACAGGACACAAAGAAGAAGGACTCCCGGTCGTCAGAGACACGGGAGGGTTAGAGGTCGTGGTACCCCCACACGGGCGTCGCCCGGTTGAGGTAGGTGGTATCCCCCTTCCACAGGCCCCCTCTGTCTAGTAAGGGCCCCTCTCTCTAGTAGGGCCCCCTCTGTCTAGTAAGGGCCCCTCTCTCTAGTAGGGCCCCCTCTGTCTTGTAAGGCCCCCTCTCTCTAGTAAGGCCCCCTCTCTCTATTAAGGGCCCCTCTCTCTAGTGAGGCCCCCTCTGTCTGGTAAGGCCCTCTCTCCTTGTAGTCAGGAACCCCCTCTCTGGTAAGGACCCCTCTCCTTGCTAGAAGGCCCCCTCCCTCTTGTAAAGACCCCTCCCTCTTGTAAGGACCCCCTCTCTGGTAAGAGCCATGGGCGTAGGAAGCGTGGGGGACGCGGGGGATATATCCCCCCCAGATTTTAAAGTGTGGGGGGGGGGGGCACGGGGGGGGGGGACAAAAGAATTTCCCCTCACCCGTCTGTTATTCACTGGGCCATTAGCGCGTGAAAGCGCTACCTAATGGCCCTGCACTTACCTGCCAGGAGTCAAAGAGGCCACCCGCCCTCTGCCCTTTGTTATGCTGCAGGAAGGTTCAGTGTCCTGGGAAGGGCAGAGAAGGAAAAAAACTCTGTCTCTTTTCATTCATCCCAGAGAAGGCAAGCAGAGTGTCAACTTCTCCTGATCTGCCTCTGGCAGCGGCCCTCCTCCCCCTCTCTTTCTTTTTCCTGTATCTCGTCTGTCTCTGTCTCTCTCCTAGTTAAGTTCTGATTTCAAGAGACAGCTCTTACGTTCTCTCTCTTGCCTCTCCTAGTCTTTATTTGTTCCCTTGTGAAATGGATCCAAAATAGGAAGAACACTGGCTGGAAATGTCCTCATTTGCTGATCGTTTTATAATTCCAAAGAAAAACCTCGGGACGGAGAGAAAACATTATTGAATACCTAAATAAAGCGATAGAGAGTGGTCAGCAGACAGGCCAGATTGTTATTTACACCCACACACATTAGCACAACTTTACAGAGTTTGCCAGTGAAAGCGCTACTTTCTTCTTTCTTTGAACAACATTGTTTTTCCAGGGTGGGGAAGTGCTACATTCCTAAAGGGTCTGCAATACCTGGTTGAGTGGAGTAGAAACATTTAATATGATCGTTTTCAACTGTTTTTATTATTTTAGCTTATAAAATGTGTACTGCGGCTCTTTGTTCGTGGATGTGGTGTTTTTAAACCAAACTGCTTACATTTTGAAAGGATGTAAGCAATGGACATTGAAACAGGTCCCTTCCTGCCTGGTCCTGTAGCCATGTCCTGAATTTTACAGGAAAAATCACTTACTGATTTCTGAATACTGAGTTTAAACTGCTAAGGGAACCATGTTGTTCCTGTATACATTTCACATGCTTTGCTTACTCTTGCATTCCTTATGAGTGTCTGCTTTTTCCAGGGTGTTATTCGTTTTTTTCAGGCAGCATTTTACTGTTGTTTAGAGCATAATTTGAATTTAGTCGCAGCCCAATTGATATGTAGCTGAAGGCAGTGCAAGTTTCTCTCAGTGGGACAGTATGGTGTTCAGTGTGGGAGAGGATGTGGCACGCTGGCCAGAGCTGTTGAATTTGGAACTTTAGCACCATTTTCAGCCTTCATGACCAGTCCACCAGACTACACACTCCTGACAGAGCTCATTCTGATGCTACACCTTAGAAGGCCCGATAGACCTTAGAAGCCCTGGTGTCTTAGCACCCGTAGGTGGACCCTAATGGCGGACCCTAATGGCGGCAAGTGTGAGTTAACCTTGAAGGCCTGTCCACCACAGTCCACCACAGTTCACCTCCAGTCTTGCGAGCAGGCATACAAGCACATCCTAGACACACCATCGACAGTGACTGTCACTGAGGTCACAAGATCCTTGAGGCCAGTCCACCACACCCATTGGTACCTCCATTGGCCTTTTTCATCAGTAGTGGTGCAACTCACCAGGGATCAGCAATGAAGGTTTTGCATGCACACCAAACTTAGGGATCAGCAATGAAGGATTTGCATGCACACCAAACTTAGGGGGTGATTATAATGGGGGGTGTGCAATAGATACTTTAATTACGCTAACAAAATAGTCATCTGAAAGCCTTCTTTGCGAAGCGCAGCGCTCTTCATGCCTTTTCTAAACAGTCGATAACTTATGGGAGCCATCTCTCCACTGGGATTGGCTTGTCTCCAGAATGTGTGCGGCCCAGTGCTGTGCGTCGTGGTGGACATTTCTCTGAGTCAGACAGAGGCTTAATGTTAAACTGTGCTTATCTTAAGCCACGCCTCCCCCACCCAAAGTACGCATATCAACAAAAGATGGAGGAGTCAATACCCACTACCACGTACACTCTACCCCCAGTGGATTGATGTGTGAGTGTGATAACCCGACAGATGGGTTGGGTGAAAGGCCCATCCTTACACAATCCGAGCTCATTCCCTTCACTAGCATCACCGTTTTATAGTTCATCGACAGCTGTGCCTGTACATACCGAGGAATGTGCAGGAGGGAAGTTTGAAATGTGTGCACGCTGAGGGAATACTGTCCCCCCCCCCCTTTGAAAAGCTGGTATGTGGGATGGAGTAGCCTAAATACTTATTCAACACAATTCAACAAAATTCAGAAACTTCAGTGCACCTATAACTAATTTGTCCTTATTATTTTTGACATGACATTAAAAAATATTTCACACAATAGGTTCACACAGATGCACAAAAAGTCCAAGATACTGCTTTGTGTGATTTTTCTTGTGATTTGTAGAGCCACGGTTTTATTCTTCAGATTTAAAAAGTTTGCATGTCATAATGTGTGGTGACAGCCAACACAGATGCCATTGAACACTCCACTTTCTCAAGGCTACAGAATATGACAATTGTTTTCTCAATTGGAGATCGATTCCTGGATTGACATGGCTTGCCATTTATTACAAGGCACCCTTTATGTTTCAAACTTTGATAAGTACTGCGCTGTCAAAAGGCTTGTGATGGTGGGCGATTAACATGGTTGATTGTTCAGGCATATGGCTGTAATGTTCATCGGATTTTAAAGTAATCCCTAAGGACAAGGCTTGTAAAAGGCAGTGTGACCACTGATTAGGTGTCGTGCGCCAACATTTTCAATGAATGAATCAGTGTCCAATAGGAAGACCATTAGAATTTTCTGTAGCCTTGGTAAAGTGGAATATTCGGCGAAACACGGGTTGGCAGTTACCAAACAATGTGACACAGGAATTGTTTTCATCTGAAGCTAAACGCTGGAATACTGCAAATCATGAGAAAAGCATGCAAGACAACCTATTGTACTTTTTGTGTATCTGTTTGTAATTCTTGCTTTTCATATTTATTGATGTCATACCAAATGTAATAAGGGCACATTTGGTATAGATACACATAACGTTGCTGAATTTTGTCAAAAAAGTGTGTCAGGAAGATACTTGACATTTGGTGTGTAGGAGCAGAACAGGGCCATCAAACTCAAACAAACCCACTAGCCCCATGAGCTAGCCAGGTTCTGAAAGGTTGCAAGTGATGGAGCAGCGTCATCCAAGCCCAAGCATTGCTCTGAGAGGCTGGTAGGACATTGTCAAAGTCAGTGCAACACCTGAAAGACGCTTATGAAATGAAGGCTAGTCAGTCACAAGCAACATGTGCCTCTGAAAGGCCTGTAACAGCCCAGTCTTTTGCTTGGATGACAGTAGAGATGGGGCACAGTTTTTTTTCTGGAAGGCTTGAAATCCCTCAAAAGTTTCAGTCATATATCAAGTTAAAGTAGGAGGACCTTTTCTACGGTTTGGTGGAACTGTAGTTATTTGCAATCTTGGACTCAATTAATCGCATAGATCAGAGAAGGAGAGGAGAGAAGAGGACCTGAGAACTTAATCACACTTTCCTGGGTCAATTTAAAATTGCTTGCAAGAAAAACGTGAGGCATAGACTATGGAAGGAAAGCAATGAAAGCGAAGCAGAGAATAGTATTAAGATGCAATGCTATCGACTCTTTCAATGTCTTGGCAACATCACATTGAGAGCCGCCATCAACCAGATTTTTTAACACAGAAGTTCACTTTAGTCATGTGTATTAATTCATTGCTGTTTTGAGCACATGCATGTTGGTAGCAGCGGAGTGCCTGTTGGCAGCCGCACAACGTACATGAAGATGCAGAGTCTTCAAGAGTGATCAAGAACCTGAACATCTACTTCAGCATGTGTGGGGCGGGATTACTACTATATTGTGCACCCTGCGACACCAGGAAAGGACCCATTGGAGTGACTCACTGAAGTGCCGTCACTGGACCTGGACACGGCGCTATCCATCAATCTGTTGACTCAATAACTTCCAGCGGCCTTTAAGAGCTGCTCATCAGTTCTAAGCAGTTACTTAGGCCTTTGCACAGAATCAAGGTGTTTGCAAGGCGCCATCTTTTCGAGCAGGTCCTTGTAGCATTGAGCCTCCATTCTGAACAATGAGCCCAGCAGCTGGGGGTCCTCGTAGTCATAGGTCTAATCTTTGTTTTCTGGGTCGTAGCAAAGCAGGAAACTTCCGATTTTTCCCATTTTCTCAATGCAAGTTTAAAGAGCTTCTTCAGCATGGGCGAAGCGGGTATAGAACTAGTGCCCAATCACAAGGAAATCCACCCTGGAAATTCACCCTGGAAATTCAGATGGATGTCTGGTCACTTCAAAAGACAACTTCCTAGGCTTCTCCCACAGGACTTAGGAATGGAGAAGCTCGGCTCACATCAACAGGCGAGTGGAAGCGCATGCGTCATTACCATTTGCTCCATCTGTCTGGACTACGACACAGACCCGGTGACCACGCAGTGCGGGCACAACTTCTACCTGCCCTTCCTCGCCCGATGCTGGACAGGAGTGGCCTCAAACTTCCCCTGCCCCGAGTGCCGGAAGGCGTCACCCAAGGATGCCCTGAGCTCCAACCAGCAGCTGGCCAACATTGTGCAGATCGCCAAGGACTTGTGCTAGCAGGTGGCACAGCTGAGGGTGGAGGGGGAGTGTACCCGGCACTGCGAGAAGCTGCAGCTCTTCTGTAGGAAGGAGGAGACGACCATCTGTGGGGTGTGCAGATAGGCCAAGGAGCACCGCTCCCACGAGGCGGCACCCCTGGAAGAGGCGGCCCTGAAATGCAAGGTAAGAGAATATGCACCCAGCTCACGGTGTGCGACAGACACTTGCTCCATTCATCCATCTATATATCCACCTATCCATCGTCCATCCGCCCACCTATCCACCCATCCATCTATCCACCCACCCAACTATCCGCCCACCTGTCCATCCATCCACACACCATCCATTCATCCAACCATCCATTCATACACCCATCTGTCCATCCTCCCATCCATTCACCCATCCATACACCCATCCATACACTCAACCACGCACCCACCCACCTGTCCATCCATCCACCCACCCACCATTCAATCATTCATCCACCCACCCTTCCACGCATCCTCCCATCCATCCACCCACCCATCCATCCATCCACCCACCCACCATCCATCCATCCACCTGTCCACCCATCCATCCACCCTTCCTTCCTCCAACCCAAACACCCACCTACACATCCATCTTATTCCATTCGTCCACACATCATCACATTTCATCTATCCATCAGACACCCATTTATTCATAGCCAGCACCATTCACCTATCCATCACCATATTGTATCAATTCATATATCACTTTATTCCATCCATCCATCCCCACTCATCCACCCATCCATCCATCTTATTCCATTCGTCCACTTGTTTCATCTATCCGCCAGGCACCCATTCATCCATCGCCTTCTTACATTCATCCACCCATCACCCTACTGCTTCCATTCTTATATCACTTTATTCCGTCCATCCATCTCTCGGCCATTCATTCATCACCTTGTTTATCTTTGTATCTAGTTGATATTATGTTCGCTGCCATTGTCCGATGATTCATGCTTGCATGGTTCTTTAAATATTAGTTGCTGCAACTATCCCATTAACTAGTACATCATTTATAGATCCTGGGAGGATGAAAAATGAAGTCAGTCTCTGGGTAACTGGCCAGTGACCTGCAGGTAGGACATAGATTTCTGTAGCTGCCACGTTACCCAATGGTACCTTATTTATGTCTTCATGCTGCAAAGATTTCGCAGCTGATACTTCTATCTCTGTTTTTAGGCCTCACATACAGCAATTTGCTGTCTGAAGGCCAAAGCCTCTTGTGGACCATACCAACAAGCATTTGCAATGCAATAGGTCTTGCATAATTAAAGTTTGAGCTATTGGTGTTGCATTATTATTAGCAATGCCAATAGCTCAAACTTTAATAATGCGAGACCTATTGCATTGCAAATGCTTGTTTATATTGCGGCAGATGATGCAGCCAGCAGTACCTGCTGCAATGTAAAAGATAGGCACTTGCGAATGCCATAGTGGCGGTCGCATTGTAATGCCTATCGTGAGGCCGCCACCTTGAAGGCCAGCTGTCCCATTCCCCGATTCGATGGCGGATGGACTGAAGTCCGCCTGCCATCGTAGTCAGCCCCTAAGTTTGCAAACTTCATGGTCTCTGCTTCATGCACAAACACTTTTAACATGTGCAGCCTGCTTTCGGGCAACTGGGGTTATGCAGCAATGGAGGCCAAAAAGATGTTGCAGTGTTGACTAAATTATGCAACAATAAAAAGGCTGCAGCGTAATGCAGGGCATTTATGATACTTTATTATTTTTGCATATTTATGCATACTAACACCCTCCACAAAGCTTTTGCCTCATTACTACCTGTGTAACATACAAATGCAGCAGTGGGAAAGGTGACTCGTCAACCTTTGCAAAGGGCCCTACACTTCACAGCAACATAAGTCACATTTCTCTTAGTAATTTTTGATCCGTTTGAGCAACAAAATTGTTTTGGGTCAAATCGTTAGATTATGCAGCTGATGATGTATTATGTGGCAAATATGACACAGCCATAGTTAAGTGGAATTTTTTTTTCCACTTAACTTAATTTTGCCCCAGCATTGTAGTTGATCAATCTGCAAGTTCCCCAAACCCAAAAGTCGAGTTTGGGCACAACATTTGCATTTTAAAAGCAGTCCTACAACACAGGGCTATTTTTAAACTGACTGCAGGCTTCAGCAGAGCACACATGCAAACGCAGAAAGGGCTGCTGGCCTCAAAACTGCCATGCCCTATTATATTCTAGGGACTAAAAGGTAGTTCTAATCCCCCTGCCCTATTATGTAATAGGGCCTTATAGGAGAGGTCATGCTAATCATAGGGGTACCCTAGCCCATAGTGCACCCTAGTGTATGTAGGTGTTTTCACAGTATCTTTAGGTGTCTCTTTCAGAATAGCACTGGCCCTGTGCCTGTTCAGGCAGAGGCCAGGGTCAGGTACCACCAGTACCAGTCAGCAAAACGTTGGAGAGGGCCCAGGGCAGAGGATGGCTTTGCAACACTAAAGAAGCACCAAATCAGAATTTAAAACATAACAGCGTGGTTGTGGGGTTCTCTTTAATAATCAGAATTGATTTCTATCCTAATGAACCCATTTCCCAACATTAGGATAAGGAAAGACTGGGGAAAAATCATAACATTCTAATCTATACCTTGAAGTTTTCATGCAGTTCTTTGATGATGGTTAATAGCTCACTCTTCTATGTTAGGATTTTAACTTCTAAACTGCAAATACCAAAATAATCTCTCAGACAAAAGTAGTAACTCACTGACCTATTTACATGATATGCATTTTGTGATCTGTGTGGTGCACGTTCTTTGCTGCAGGCACATTACCCCACTGTGGCTACCTTACCAATAGTCAAAACTTCCACTAGACAAACCTCCAATCTCTCTCAATAAAGGTTATTAATCACCAAAGTTATCTTCACATTTTTATTGTTGCCTGAAAATTGCTGGAGACCAGGAATGCAGCAGCAGGTATTTTTCAAACCATAATGCACTTGCAAACACGACGTCCCCACCCTAAGTCCGCGACCTTTGTTTGCTTGGTGCATGAAGATGCAAAATTCATGTACATGTTTTTTTAACATTTAGTCTGATTACTATATGAAATAACAAACAAGCATACATGCAAACTGTGACAACATGCCTGCTTTTCTCACAATTTTACTTCGAAAGTATGCGATTGTATTTGTTTAACGGGAGGTGATTTGTATAGGGTCACTGGGAAGTCCACAAGGTTGTCCCTGTCCCCCCCAGAATTTTAGTGTCTCCTACGCCCCTGGTAAGACCCCCTCTCTGGTAAAGCCACCTCTCTGGTAAGGCCCCCTCTCTCCCTCTTGTAAGGGCCCCTCTGTCTGGTAAGGGCCCCTCTCTCCGGCCTGTCCCCCTGATTCCGGTCTCATCTGTACCCTCAGCTCTGTTAGCTCCCCTCCGCCGCCTCCACATGCTGGGGGGTCGCAGGGCCGCTCCTATAAGGCACCGCACGCGCTCCCCCAGCCCCGGGTCAGTGCCAGGCCCCCCATGGGCCTGTCTCAGGGCCGCAGTACTGAGCGGAGGGGAGCGGAGGGGAGCGGGTCACGCTGACACCATGTCCGAGCCTCCCCCGGACACCCCCGAGGCTCATTAATGCCTGCAGGGAGGGGCTGCAGAGCGTTAATGCCCCCACTGACGCTGATAATGCGCGCACTCCGCCGGTGCAGGGACAGCGCGATGTCTTCATCTTCAAACCTCGTTTTACAAGAAGCGGCGACGCATTTGCATTTTATTCCCGGAAACAAACATCAAGTGGCGGCTGGTGATCTGAGCGGGGCAGGATGAAAGCCGCCCTGGGGGGCTGGGGGGTGAGCCGGTGCTTCTTGCGCAGCGCTGCGGGGGGCACAGGTCTTCTATCGCAGAGTCTGTTCAGGCGGCTTTCAAGTGCAAATGGGGCTTCTTTCCTGAAGTTCGGGCATGAAGTGCGCGCTTTGAAAAGTGGAAGCTTCTTTCGAAGTCTGAGGGGGCGAGCGGGGCGCACAGACGATAGGGGGGCAGTGGGGGGGGCGCGCCTCGAGCCCCCAGGCCTGGCAAGGAGGACCCCCACCCTCTGCTTAGAGTACACTTCATGGAGAGGGTGGTGGGTGCTGGTCTGGCACCTGCGGACCACCACCCTCTGGTTACAGAGGAAGCCTCATGTACAGGGGGGTGAATGCAGGTCAGACACCCGCAGACCACCCCCCTCTGCGGGGAGAACACTTCATGGAGAGGGTGGTGGATGCAGGTCAGGCACCCGCAGACCACCCCCCTCTGCGGGGAGAACACTTCATGGAGAGGGTGGTGGATGCAGGTCAGACACCCGCAGACCACCACCCTCTGCGTGGAGAACACTTCATGGAGAGGGTGGTGGATGCAGGTCAGGCACCTGCGGACCACCACCCTCTGCGTGGAGAAAACTTCAAGGAGAGGGTGGTGGGTGCTGGTCAGACACCCGCAGACCACCACCCTCTGCGTGGAGAACACTTCATGGAGAGGGTAGTGGGTGCAGGTCTGGCACCAGAGGACCACCACCCTCTGGTTACAGAGGACGCCTCATGGACAGGGGGGAGAATGCAGCTCTGGCACCCGCAGACCACCACCCTCTGCGTGGAGAACACTTCATGGAGAGGGTGGTGGATGCAGGTCAGACACCCGCAGACCACCACCCTCTGCGTGGAGAACACTTCATGGAGAGGGTGGTGGATGCAGGTCAGGCACCTGCGGACCACCACCCTCTGCGTGGAGAACACTTCATGGAGAGGGTGCTGGATGCAGGTCAGGCACCCGCAGACCACCACCATCTGCGTGGAGAACACTTCATGGACAGGGTGGTGAATAAAGGTCAGACACCCGCAGACCACCACCCTCTGCGTGGAGAACACTTCATGGAGAGGGTGGTGAATAAAGGTCTGGCACCTGCAGACCACCACCCTCTGGTTAGAAAACACTACACCCGCAGACCACCACCCTCTGCGTGGAGAACACTTCATGGAGAGGGTGGTGGATGCAGGTCAGACACCCGCAGACCACCACCCTCTGGTTAGAAAACACTTCATGGAGAGGGTGGTGGATGCAGGTCAGGCACCTGCGGACCACCACCCTCTGGTTAGAAAACACTTCATGGAGAGGGTGGTGGGTGCTGGTCTGGCACCTGCGGACCACCACCCTCTGGTTAGAAAACACTTCATGGAGAGGGTGGTGGGTGCTGGCACCTGCGGACCACCACCCTCTGGTTAGAAAACACTTCATGGAAAGGGTGGTGGGTGCTGGTCTGGCACCTGCGGACCACCACCCTCTGGTTAGAAAACACTTCATGGAGAGGGTGGTGGGTGCTGGTCTGGCACCTGCGGACCACCACCCTCTGGTTAGAAAACACTTCAAGGAGAGGGTGGTGGATGCAGGTCTGGCACCTGCGGACCACCACCCTCTGGTTAGAAAACACTTCATGGAGAGGGTGGTGGGTGCTGGTCTGGCACCTGCGGACCACCACCCCCTGGTTAGAAAACACTTCAAGGAGAGGGTGGTGGATGCTGGTCTGGCACCTGCGGACCACCACCCTCCTGTTAGAAAACACTGCACGGAGAGGGTGGTGGATGCAGGTCTGGCACCTGCGGACCACCACCCTCTGGTTAGAAAACACTTCATGGAGAGGGTGGTGGGTGCTGGTCTGGCACCTGCGGACCACCACTCTCTGGTTAGAAAACACTTCATGGAGAGGGTGGTGGGTGCTGGTCTGGCACCTGCGGACCACCACCCTCTGGTTAGAAAACACTTCATGGAGAGGGTGGTGGATGCAGGTCTGGCACCTGCGGACCACCACCCTCTGGTTAGAAAACACTTCATGGAGAGGGTGGTGGGTGCTGGTCTGGCACCTGCGGACCACCACCCTCTGGTTAGAAAACACTTCATGGAGAGGGTGGTGGGTGCTGGTCTGGCACCTGCGGACCACCACCCTCTGGTTAGAAAACACTTCATGGAGAGGGTGGTGGGTGCTTGTCTGGCACCTGCGGACCACCACCCTCTGGTTAGAAATCACTTCATGGAGAGGGGGGTGGGTGCTGGTCTGGCACCTGCGGACCACCACCCTCTGGTTAGAAAACACTTCATGGAGAGGGTGGTGGGTGCTGGTCTGGCACCAGAGGACCACCACCCTCTGGTTACAGAGGAAGCCTCATGGACAGGGTGGTGAATGCAGGTCTGGCACCCGCAGACCACCACCCTCTGCGTGGAGAACACTTCATGGAGAGGGTGGTGAATAAAGGTCTGGCACCTGCAGACCACCACCCTCTGGTTAGAAAACACTTCATGGAGAGGGTGGTGGATGCTGGTCTGGCACCCGCCGACTACCACTCCCTGGTTAGAAAACACTTCATGGAGAGGGTGGTGGATAAAGGTCTGGTACCCGCCGACTACCACTACCTGGTTAGAAAACACTTCATGGAGCGGGTGGTGGAAGCTGGTCTGGCATCTGCGGACCACCACCTGCTGGTTACAGAGAACACTTCATGAAAAGGGTGGTGGATGCAGCTCTGGCACCCGTTGACCTCCACTCTGAGGTTACAGAGAATACTTCATGGACAGGGTGGTGGATGCTGGTCTGGCACCAGCAGACCACCACCGTCTGGGTAGAGAACACTTGATGGATGGGGGATGAATGCAGATTGGACACCCACGGACCACCATCCTCTGGATACAGAACACTTGTTGGACAGGGTGGTGGATGCTGGTCTGGCACCCGCGTTCCACCTCTGGTTAGAGAACACTTCATGGAGGGAGTGTTGAATGCAGGTCAGACATCAGCGGACCACCACCCTCTGATTAGGGAACACTTCATGGAGAGGGTGGTGGGTGGTGGATGCTGGTCTGGCACACGCAGACCTCCACCATCCGGTTAGAAAACACTTCATGAAGAGGGTGGGGATGCTGATCTGGCACCCGTGGACGACCTCCACTCTCTGGCTAGAGTACAGTTCATGGACAGGGTGGTGGATGCTGGTCTGGCACTCGTGGACCATCACACTCTGGTTACAGAGAACACCTCATGTACAGGGGGGGTGAATGTTTGTCGGACACCCACGGATCAACACCCTCTGGTTGCAGAAAACGTCATGAGACCACCACCCTCTGGTTAGCGAACATTTCATGGGACCACTACCCTCTGGTTACAGAACACTTCATGGACAGGATGGTGGATGCTGGTCTGGCACCCACCCAACGACCACCACCCGCTGGTTAGGGAACACTGCATTGGACTGGGTGGAGGATGCAGCTCTGGCACCCACTGACCACCACCGTCTGGATAGAAAACACTTCATGGAGAGGGTGGTAGATGCTGGTCTGACACCCACGGACCACCACCCCCTGGTTAGAAAACACTTCATGGCCATTTTCCCTGTCTAAGCACAGGTTCTCCAC
Source organism: Lissotriton helveticus (assembly GCF_964261635.1). Lineage (NCBI taxonomy): Eukaryota > Metazoa > Chordata > Amphibia > Caudata > Salamandridae > Lissotriton > Lissotriton helveticus. The sequence continues at coordinate 2,112,737,387 of NC_136065.1, forward strand.
ATCATTCACCCCTTTCTCAGTCACTTTCTCACTGCCCTTAATTTCGTCCAAGATTACTGTCTGTGCAAATATTTTTGTCTCAATGCACTGGGAATCATGCTGTAAATCACAAAGCAACATAATCATAGCCTCACTTGGGGAAAACCCACTGTAAAGAAATGCCTCTTTTTGGAGCCTTTATGCACGGTTAGCCTGACTTTACCATTAAAATCAATGGCAAAGCCTCCTCTACCTGTGGACAAGTGTGGCAGTCATGCCTCTGTCCGGCCTACCAGGCCCTAAAGACAGGGTGCAACACAGGCAGGACATGTACTTTGCATGTCTTGGCAGTAAAACACACAAAACTACCAATGCTACTGTGTAAAGACTTGGTTGTCCGATTGGTGAGTACTGGATTACACACTGACTGAATGGTGCGACCAAAAGTGAGTACTCCAAGGTATCAAACAACTTGTTATATTAAACCCGACTTGTATCCCAAGTCAAAATCAATGTAACTTGTTGCAGCGTGCAGCTTTAGCAAAGCTCCCACCTTGTTTGTACCTCCAGCCTTTGATACAACTAATAAAGTCTTTCGGCATACAAGTCATCAATTATGCCGATGATACTCAATTGATTTTTTCTTTTGAGGGTTCAGAGGCAGTATCGAGGGACACTTTCCATCAGTGTATGTCGGCCACAGCAGAGTGGTTGCAAGCCAATTCACTCCAGTTCAATGGGGCAAAAACGGAGATATTGCACTGCTCCTTAGACCGACTCCCCCGCCCACTGCCGGAAGACTTTTGGCCTACTTCCATACCAGGCTCGGTGGAGGTGACAGAATCGGCCCGCAACTTGGGAGTTATATTTGAATCCAATTTACAATTGGATGTCTCTGTGAACAGGACTGTAGGGACGTGTATGGGTCTGCTCCGCGTTCTTCGGAAGATACTGCCGCTCCTCCCTCGGGAAGCTAGAACAGAAGTAGTGCGTAGTACCATCCTCAGTAGGTTAGACTACTGCAACGCACTACTTCTGGGAGCCCCAAAGACCCTGATCCTTAAACTACAAAGGATCCAAAATATGGCGGCTAAATTGGCTCTTTCCCTTCCTCGATCGGCTTCTTCCTTCGGCGCCCTGGCAGTCCTACACTGGCTGCCAGTCCAGCAGAGGATCTCCTATAAGGCCTTATGCCTGACCTTTGGAGCGTTGCATGGTCAAGGACCAATACCTTTGCAAAATCTTTTTTCATGGTACCAGGCTGCCAGACCTTTGAGATCCGCCTCGGCGTTTCTAGTAAGAATCCCGAGGATAAATAGAGTGAGAATGGGCGGCCGTGCTTTTAGTTTCACTGCCGCCACAATGTGGAACACTCTTCCTTTGACACTTAGGAGCAGACAAGATCTGACTTCGTTTAAAAGGGACCTTAAAACTTACCTTTTCCCAAGAGCAGAATAAGTTTACACCAGATGGCTGAACTGATCTTAGCGCCAGGATACCCTCGGGGTGACAGTTTGCGCTTAACAAGCATTAAAATACATACATACATACATTGTTGCCTTTAAAACTCCTGTGCCTCCTGTTCCACGAGAGAGCTTTCTGCCCTCCTGGCGAGACGTGCCAATGACTCTCATGAAGGAGAACAATGGGGGATTGCAGGTAAGGGAGGTGGCATTTCCCTCCTACAAGAAGCCACTTGGGTGTTAGCCTCAAAAGGCAGGCTTCAAAGGTGAAGCCGCCATTCAAGCGCATATGTGTAACACCAGGAGGGAAGGCTGTCCCAGTGTTGAGGTAGACAGGCTGGCACGAGAAGCAGAGAGGAAGCAAGCTGCCAAATCAGTTTCCCCAAGGGGATTTAACCCTGAGGTAGCCACAGCACTGGGGTGGGCTAGCGAGGTATGAACACCTAGAAGGGGTCTCGCCATCTTAGGAATGGGCAGAATGGTGCACCTTGCGGTAGCCAGATGCCACACTATACAGGAAGTGGTTGTCAGGTGGGAGGGAACCTGGTAGCCCTTTGGCTGCCAACCCCATCCTGCCCCGAGCACCCTTTCCAAGTATAATGGGGGCAGCACTGGCACCCAAACTTAAGAACGACTTGGAAAAATGACCAAATGGGAACTGCCCTGCTGCACCGAGGGACCAGCAAAAAGAGGCTGCACGGATGAGAACTGCACCTGGTGGCTAGCTAAGTAAGAGAGGGAGTGTGCCTGCCCTGTCCTGGTCGAGAAGGAGTCGCCTCCAAGAGCCCAGTCAAGCCAAGAGAACTCCAAGGGCCAACTGACTGGCCTCCTGTTCGCAGCACAGGGACACAACAGCTGAAGAAGCCTGATGGGGCAAGTTGGCAGCCCAAAGTCTTCAAGTCACTACCACCGATGCCATGCAGGACCGAGGACCAAGACCCAACACACAGAGTTGCACCCGAGTTCGCTGAGCCCTGGAGTGCTGTGGGAGAGTTACTGGGACCCTCATAAGGCGAGTCCCCAAACCAGGAAGGATTGGCATGTGACCACAACAATGGGCAACTGGTAGTCCAGTGGCGACTGGACTTTGGCTAGACCAGAGAGGACTCCGTGGGACGTTGACCCTGCAACCAGCACCTCCTCACCATCTTCGTGGATTGAGGACTCCCTGAAGGAAGACCCCCGTTGACAGTGTCGTATTCACAGCATCCTTAGAGCATCTTCACTATCCTTCATCTCTTGCATCAGGTCCTATGGAGTGGTCCTGATGTAAGAGCGGATTGCAATGCGGATAAAGTGCCTGGAACTGCTGAAGGGCTGCTTCTTCTGTGAAGGTAACTGCTCTTGAGCACCTTGATTGTCCCCCTGACTAGGTCCTTGCCGGAGTTGGTCACCTCAACCAACCGCATTGACACTTACCTAAGCTTTCCTTGAGAACGTTTCTAATTCTTTAATTCATTGACTTAGCCAAGGCTTGTTTGTGGTTGAGTAAAATTGCTTTGATTTATTATTGCTTGTAAAATCTATATCTCTGGAACCTCTTGTGGATCTTTTTCATTCTAGTGTCTAAATTCTTATAAAATAACAGTTTATGTTTATAAATTGGTGTGCGATTTCTTGAGTGTCATGTCGATTTAGTCTTCAATAGTTTTGGTGCGGTTTAAATGCTTAACACTTGTTCCTCTGTGTATGCCTTGCTGCTCAGTGCCACATTTACCCAGGGTTGAACTGAGGGTTTTACAGACAAAACCTACTGGACCTAAAGGGGTTGGTAAGTTTATTACACGGTGAGGTCGCACAAACACACCATATAATACACCCTTTTTTGGCATAGGATCAAGAGGGTCCTTTCTGTGGCACCCTTTTGGGAAGAAACCCACCTCTTCTTTAGAAACCTTTTTTGTTTGTTTTTTGCTCCAAGTTTCAAGTTTATTTTTTTTACATAGTTAATTAAAAAATTGCATACCAATAAAACCATTTCAAGTACATTAAAAGAGTAAAATCATTCCTAACATCTCTAAAATCCATTAAAATGTTTCAAAGGTGCATTCTAAAATTGTGTAGAATATCCTGCAATAAAAAAACTGTTGTAAGTAAAATGCAACTAAGCAAAAGTGCAGATAATTTGTTAAGCCAAGAATGTCACTACTGCTTACTCCTTGTATGGGAAAAGTGCAAGTGCCTTTAGACAGCTTAACTTCATCCATGCTGGTGACGAGCTCAGCTCCAAAACAATAGAGGAAGTGAAGAGGTTTTGACAGAATCACCCTCCAATTCGATATGCATAAACAAAGAGATTCTATCAATGTGTGGTGAATTAAATTTTTATATTTGTTTTTGTGGGTGGTGAAAAATTAATTAACTCTCTCTTTGGGTGGTAAAGATGAGAGCACAATGTGCTTGTTAAAATACCCCTCACACACTAGAAAAATCCTTTAGTGTCATGCTTCATCATTGGGGTCTTCCCGTCCCTCTACGGGGCGGGGCGTGCTACGACCTGACGAACTACGCGGGAGCACTAGTATGGTGACAAAGGCTATGTGACAGTGCAAGGTGGGTGGTGTCAGTGAAGTGTAGGGACCTAGTAATGTGTGGGAATTAAGAAAAAGCTAAAAATCCTCTGGCTAGTGGAAAAAAACAATTTATTCACTTCCCTAGCTGGGGACGTTAAGAAGGGGGTTTTGAGGTAGAGCAATTAGCTACTACCTGGTCATCATGGAGTACAGTTGAGCACCACTCATGACGAGCTGAGCTCGTCACGGCCGTTGGAACGTTCGCACGCGGGGCTAATTTCCCCGCTGTGCTGAACGTTCTAAAAACGGGTGCGGCCGTGACGAGCTCAGCTCGTCATGAGGGCAGCTCCGCTTTGCCTCATGACGAGCTCAGCTCGTCTCCAGCATGGGGGCGCTGCGCGCCCCCACATCCCGCACAGCCGGGGGAAAACACCCCGCAGCGAAGGGGTTATACACTAGCCATCGTCAAGCCTTATTAATTCATTTTTACCCTGCTTGCGGATCGGTAAAACAGGCTGTTAGTCAATTCGCCAGTTAAAGAGCAATGCTTTGTGCAACAAAAAACTTGCGGAGGCCTTGTGCAACCTTTAAACTTGGATCCTCTGGGGAGCTTACGCTTTGCAAGACTTCGCTGGGAACAGGGGAGGCAATTCAAGGCCACAGAAAATCTAGCCTCTCGCATTGTTGATGGATCCATGTTTCAAGAATCATACTCCCCCGCTGCGAGTCTGCAACCTGCTCCATCATAAAGAGTATTGGATCTCAACCACCCTCAGTGGGGGTCCGGCGGCATCTCCTGGTAGAGGCCGCTAAGAAACACAGAAGAGTTCAGAAGAATGTTTAAGACTTGAATATTGCCAATGTGATACAACAGCAAATTTACATCACCTCAATTTCTGGCCTCGGAACCTATGGATAGATGCCACTCGAGGACCTTCTAAGATTAAATAAGAACCACATCAGGAGGACACCTTGACAAACAGTCCCATCCTTATTCAGGGAGAAGCACGTGTCTCTGGAACCATGCCATCCACACGCCCGGCTCAAACTCATTCATAATGGAATTATTAACTGCAAATCCTGGAGATCCCCTAATCCTCCGGATCATACCAGAATAATTGTAAAGGACCAGCTATACGGACATACCACGTACCTCATATTCCAAAAAGCCATGTATGAAGTCAGAAAAATCTAAATACTCATATATTTATGTAACAAAAATGGGCAGACTATATCAACCGCATCAATCACCCTCAAGCTTTCTTTCTACCTCCTCAGACCTCATCCTATCTCAAACACCTGCTCCCATTACTTCCGAAATCCCTACATGAAAATGGACCTGGTCTTATAGCTTGAGAATACTCTCTCTACTTCCTCTCTGTTGAATGCTCCTAATGCCTACACGTCCTACTCTGCTGCATGCTTGTCCACTTTACTCTCTACTACATTTCAGCAAACTATCCATAACTCTCCTCAGAATCACTATCTTGGCTTCTGGGTAACCAATCCTATCAGACCTGTCTACGCTTACCAGTGTGATCCGCCGCTCTTCACACATCACAAACTCTGCTGCCGTGTAACCTCTCCTTGCTAACTAACATGATGCAACCTCCTCTAGCCCATCTCCATATTCAACTTGCATGAACCTTCACTAATAATATCACCCAACTCCTACAAGCTTAGTACACCACAAGAAATAGGAGGAAATGCCTCCAACAATTTAATAAGATTACAAGTCTGATTCAATAGCCAACATTATACAACAATAACTAGTACCCACTGGATAAACTACTAACTGTGGTTTAAGGTGAAGTGTGCTACCCACAATAAAGTGCTTCAACGCTTCATTGGGGATAGTAAGCGCTATATAAATCCAATTACAATACGACACAAACATCTTCTGGCCACCATTTTGAGATAACACTTGGGCTAAAGTTTCCAGGCCCTCTGGGGTCCTTTGATCAAAGGGCTTTGACCATCAGCTACGCTCCTATTCCTATCACCTCAGACACTGCAGCTTGGGACTCCCACAGACCCTCAGACAGGGCTTTAAGTGGGCCGGGTCTCACCGGTGCAGAGCACCGGCAGTTTTTTAAAGGGGGCCTTGAAACGGGTCTCTATCGGGCTCTGTTTTGTGCCCTGGCACCGGTTCTCCGTTTTTTCCAGACTGCAGTGACGGCAGGCACATTGATGGGCGCTGCTCACACTGCCTCACTTCTCACTAGTGGAGAAGTAATGGCATGACCTAATGCCAAGTGAGCGTTGTAGGGGAAGGGAAATCCTTGCTTCTACATTTCCCATGTGCCTACTTTTTAAAACTCAAGACTCCGAGCGCTGTTGCGAGGGAGGGGGCCGTATTGAATAGCGCACACGGCAAATTGCCACTTCTCTTTTTGAAACTCAAAAGCACCAACATTGTTTTGGTGTCAGCAGGGCTTTAAGTGGAAGCTTTTTCAATATTATATACAAGCCATAGTTGCTGCTTATTTATCTAATACAACTAACAACCATTGACAAAGCCAATAGTCCTGACTTGTTGTAGGTATGATGTTACCTGTGTATCATATATCTGGATGCAATGACAGAAACAGCAAAATACAATTCAGACGGCACACTATGCTAAACACAGATTTTTAGCTTATGTGTTTTAAGCCACGCCCTTAATTACATTGGCCACGTCCCTTTGAGACCCTCCCCCCCACAGTTTTTTCATACCATTTAAAGCCCTGCCCTCAGATACCTCCGAATGGTCACAGAAACGACATTAAATACTTGAAAGGCAAAATCACATTCAAATTAAAGTTAAATATTTAATAAAAATTACCTGCATGACAATCAAACTGCATCCTTGAATCAAGAGTTTATTAATCATCAAAATATGTTCCCAAGAGAATAAAGGCTCTAGCTATCGAAGCGTTCTTAAAACAGTGGCAGCCCATCTGGATGCGAAACAACAGTGTTTACTAGAACTGCTGTCAAACCAGAGCTGGAATCGGTAGTTGTGCCTGGCAAATTGTGCTACAGCCAGGCAAAGCTTCCTTGGTGGATAAGCATTGGCAAAACCAATAGGTCTCCCTAAGAGCTATTGGATTTAGTAATGTTATGTAGCCATGCTAGACAGCAACTCAGATGCATTGCATTGCGGCTAAAGCTAACTTTAAAAGGGTTATACACAGCCAGTGCTGATGTGTTTTTTTTAAAGTACATTAGCGCTGGATGTATCCTAGTCCTTTTTTAGGTCTCGCCTGTCGATGCGCATGCGCATCGAGCTTGCGAGACTATTGGGGCTTAACCACTCTTTAACTAACTTGCAAGGAATCGTGGCGATTCCTTGCAGTGCCCGTGACTTTTAAGCTCAATGCGCATGCTCATTGAGCTTAAAAGCGCGTGCACATCAGTTCCCTCAGCCGCACTCCAGTCCCCTGCTGCTTTCACACCCTCTCCCCGCTCCGCCCCCTCCCCTGCCCGCCGTGTCGCATTTCTCCTCCCCCCTCCCCTTATCTGCCTTTCCCTCCGTCTTGTTTTTTTTTTTACCCGCTCCGCCCCCTCCCCTGCCCGCCGTGTCGCATTTCTTTTCTCCTCTTTGCTCCTCCAGCAGTTCTCTGTCACCTTTCCTTCTCTCCTCCCTTGTCCACCTTTTCATTGTTTTTGCCCACCTCTCCTCCAGTTGAACTCTGTCACTAGCTCCTTTCAGCCCCTTCTCATTCCAGTGTTTTCGGGTCCCATCTCATGCTTGGGGTTAAGCTCCCTTTGCCTGCAAATGCACGGGAAAACGGACAGACACGCACCAGGAAACACCACACAGACGCAGTACAAGCATTGATTAATCACTCGCACACATCACGTTTTACTCCTTTGCTAGTGTTCTCGTTGTTTACATCAGAAAGAAACAGACCTTAAAACGATTGAATAATTGACAGAATCCTCAAATATTGTTAATTCCATTGAAGTCTAGTGAAAACGCTGCTCGAAGATGATATGTTGCTAAAATTACCGTAACAAAATCAATCCACTCACTGTAATATTCTTAATGTAATTGTATGTGCTAGCACCAGAAGGTATGGAGTGAAATTACTTAACTTGTGAGTAAACATATTTGTTCACACCCTCTCCCCGCTCCGCCCCCTCCCCTGCCCGCCGTGTCGCATTTCTCCTCCCCCTCCCCTTATCTGCCTTTCCCTCCGTCTTGTTTTTTTTTTTACCCGCTCCGCCCCCTCCCCTGCCCGCCGTGTCGCATTTCTTTTCTCCTCTTTGCTCCTCCAGCAGTTCTCTGTCACCTTTCCTTCTCTCCTCCCTTGTCCACCTTTTCATTGTTTTTGCCCACCTCTCCTCCAGTTGAACTCTGTCACTAGCTCCTTTCAGCCCCTTCTCATTCCAGTGTTTTCGGGTCCCATCTCATGCTTGTTATAAAGGGGCTGCCAAAATGCGGACACTACTCAACCCTCTGCTTCACATGAGACTCTGCGGCTCTCCTGGGACAATAAACCACTCCAGAACAAACATGGAGTTGTCATACGCGGCCATCTATCTCAATTAAAGGCCACATAGCTTCTCTAACCTCTAGGAAAATCTAGCCCTGCTATTTAATTTTGGTGCGGGATTACTGTGTAAAGAAGGTTTGCATAACGTCTCATCTGACTAACTAGTGCTTTAGTTTAGCATTGTATGTGTTTTCATAGGCTTGTGTGTATGTCCTTTAATGCATGTGCATGCTTGTCTTTTTCTGTTCAGTTCCCGTGTCAGTGTGTGCTTACCTGGATTTCCGTTTGTCTAATTCATGTGGCCTTTGTCAACGAGGCAATCCGCTACTCTGTCCAACGTTTATGAAGACGAGACACTCAACCACGCAATGCCACTCACACACACAACGCCACTCACACACACAACGCCACTCACACACGCAACGCCACTCACCCACGCAACGCCACTCACCCACGCAACGCCACTCACCCACGCAACGCCACTCACCCACGCAACACCACTCAGCCACGCAATGCCACTCAGCCACGCAACGCCACTCACACACGCAACGCTACTCACACACGCAACGCCACTCACACACGCAACGCCACTCAACAACGCAACGCCACTCAACCACGCAACGCCACTCAACCACGCAACGCCACTCAACCACGCAACGCCACTCAACCACGCAACGCCACTCAACCACGCAACGCCACTCACACACGCAACGCCACTCACACACACAACGCCACTCACCCACGCAACGCCACTCAACCACGCAACGCCACTCACCCACGCAATGCCACTCACCCACGCAATGCCACTCACCCACGCAACACCACTCAGCCACGCAACGCCACTCAGCCACGCAACGCCACTCACACACGCAACGCCACTCACACACGCAACGCCACTCACACACGCAACGCCACTCACACAGGCAACGCCACTCATCCACGCAACACCACTCACACATGCAACGCCACTCAACCACGCAACGCCACTCACACATGCAACGCCACTCACACACGCAACGCCACTGAAACAACAGCGCCACTCAAACAACAGCGCCACTCACACACGCAACGCCACTCACACACGCAACGCCACTCACACACGCAACGCCACTCACACACGCAACGCCACTCACACAAACAACGCCACTCACACAAACAACGCCACTCATCCACGCAACGCCACTCATCCACGCAACGCCACTCATCCACGCAACGCCACTCATCCACGCAACGCCACTCATCTATTTGCAAAACGAAAAATGTTAAACTCTTCTATTGCGAGACCTATTGCATTTTCAATGCTTGTATATTATTATTTTTGGTCATGAGGCTACACAACATTGCCAAAGTGGGCAATGCTCATACTGTACAGCAGGACCAAAAGGCTATGGCAGTGCCAATAGTCTCAAAGGCGGAACCTATTTTCATTGCCAATGCTTTTTAGGTCTCGACACAAAACAACCCTGTGATTCTAATCAAATCAGTTAATATCCCCATGTATGAAAAAGAAAGAAATAGGTCATTTGGCAAACGATCCTATCACATAAAGAAAGCAATTGCACCAATGTTCATGTTTAAGTGAAAAAGCATTTGGAAGCAAATAACATCTGTTGTCACAATAAAAATAGATAACATCTGTCGTCACAATAAACATCTATTTCAAAGGAGAAAAGGGCTTCTTTGAAGTGTGCATAGCTACAAATGGCAAGAGGTTCAACAAGGACAGGAAAAAGAAAAGTAGGACCCGTATCATAGCGGGATCCCGGGAAGGACAGACATCAAGCTGAAGCAATCAGTACTTGGTCCATGCTCTAGCCGGAAGAAGAGGAAGTAAAGCCAGTACACACTGGCCAATTAGAAGTCAGCAAATATGAGTGACAATAAAGCCAACGAATGGTAAGCAATGAGAGGGCTGCACACCCCTTTTTGTATCAAATATGTCTCGCAAGCAAGAACTCATGCACTGTCACAGGCAAGACCTAAAAATGAGGAACTTGATGTAAGGCATTGGGTTGAATCAGTAGTGGAAAACATCGAGCTGTCACTCTAGTGTAGCCATGCCCGTGAAGACGAACAGTGGCAGACGAGTCAAACTCAAGCCTACAGCCAACAAACAGCCTTTGTGTGTTCCAGAAAGCGGTGTCGATAGATGAACAAGTCCAAACACAGTTTGGACATCAAGTCAGGCTGATGGATCGAGCATGAAGCTGTCGAGGTGCACGGAGTCAGTTTCTAGAATCTTAATAAGCAGGTCCATGACGAGGCGGCATTAACCCCCAATGCACTGATTTAACTTATAGAAAAGTCTTTGCAGTTCTTATGTGACCCCCAAGCACTGACTGGCCCATAAGTAAACAGCAGCAGGGACGACCAGAAAAAAACGTATGTCTGTAAGTCTCTTTAAAGCACCCGTAGGTCCTCAGGGAAGAAGCCCCATAGGGCAGACAGAGCTTCATAACAGGCCACTCTAAAATTACCACAGGCCGAACAGCCCTACACCAGCCCGCATCACTTCCTTTGTCCCGGGGAGTAACGCAGGAGATCACCTGGTACAATCCTGAGACCCAGTGGTTGGCAGATAGTTTCATCCATCCTCTTTCAGGCTCCGGTGTATTTGTCTGGGTCACTGGCACAGCCAGAGGTATTTAAAGGATGCAAATCTAAATCAGTATTTAAAAAGCTATTTTCTATTGCCCCAAAATTCCCATCCCAAACTACGCATTTTATGATTATGATGACACCATTACTTTCAAGTGAATGGCAAACTCCCAGAGATGTGTATCAAAGAAAATGCAACACAGCTAGGGAAAGGCTCCCTGGGTCAGAGTTCCTTCTAGGCCTTAAACTCCACGGCCTGGTCACCCCCACGCTCCTGTGCCTGCTGCCGCAGCCCCCCGAGGGCCGCCGAGCCCACACCAGCTTTTCCCGCCGCCCCAGCCTCCCGAGGGCCGCCGAGCCCACACCAGCTTTTCCCGCCGCCCCAGCCCGTGGCCCCGCCCCCCCGACAGCCGATTGGCTCGCGCTCCCGCCTCCCCGCAGACCCTCCCGACCGGCTCCCTTCTTAAGGGGAGCCAGAGCAAGATCCAGGGAGTGACCACTGCGCCTACGGCCTGGTCACCCCCACGCTCCTGTGCCTGCTGCCGCAGCCCCAGCCTCCCGAGGGCCGCCGAGCCCACACCAGCTTTTCCCGCCGCCCCAGCCTCCCGAGGGCCGCCGAGCCCACACCAGCTTTTCCCGCCGCCCCAGCCCGTGGCCCCGCCCCCCCGACAGCCGATTGGCTCGCGCTCCCGCCTCCCCGCAGACCCTCCCGACCGGCTCCCTTCTTAAGGGGAGCCAGAGCAAGATCCAGGGAGTGACCACTGCGCCTACGGCCTGGTCACCTCCACGCTCCTGTGCCTGCTGCCGCTGCCGCAGCCCCAGCCTCCCGAGGGCCGCCGAGCCCACACCAGCTTTTCCCGCCGCCCCAGCCTCCCGAGGGCCGCCGAGCCCACACCAGCTTTTCCCGCCGCCCCAGCCCGTGGCCCCGCCCCCCCGACAGCCGATTGGCTCGCGCTCCCGCCTCCCCGCAGACCCTCCTGACCGGCTCCCTTCTTAAGGGGAGCCAGAGCAAGATCCAGGGAGTGACCACTGCGCCTACGGCCTGGTCACCCCCACGCTCCTGTGCCTGCTGCCGCTGCCGCAGCCCCAGCCTCCCGAGGGCCGCCGAGCCCACACCAGCTTTTCCCGCCGCCCCAGCCTCCCGAGGGCCGCCGAGCCCACACCAGCTTTTCCCGCCGCCCCAGCCCGTGGCCCCGCCCCCCCGACAGCCGATTGGCTCGCGCTCCCGCCTCCCCGCAGACCCTCCCGACCGGCTCCCTTCTTATGACGTCCCCAGAGCGACCGCGCAGCGGACGCGCGCAGCGGGAGCACCGATTGAGCGCCGAAGGTGCGCCAAAGGTAAGCCCGTCTGCGCCCGTCCGCGCCTGGACCGCGCCACGACCCCTGGCCCTCGCAGACCCCAGCCCACCCGCCGGACGTACGACGCCGCCACCCTCAACACACTCAACGCCGGCCGAACCCCTGGATGCTACCGAGCCACCCCGAGACGCACCCACGGACCCTTCATCTGCCAGTCCTGCAAGTTCTCCTGCACCCGGACCTGCACTGCACCAGCACCCACCAAGCCGAACTCCAGCAGCACCCACCTGAAGTGCATCCTGCTCAACACCCGCTCCGTCCACAGACACGCCGTCGAGCTCTGGAACCTGCTTGACACCACAGCCCCAGACGTCGCCTTCCTCACGGAAACCTGGATGAACGCCTCCTCAGCGCCCGACACCGCCATCGCCATCCCGGACGGCTACAAGATCATCCGGAGAGACCGCGTCAACCAGACAGGAGGAGGCATCGCCATCATTCACAGGAACACCATCCGCATCACGACCAACACCGACGACACCATCGCACCCGCCGAACACCTGCACTTCCAGATCCACGTCAACCCCAAGACCACCCTCAGAGGCACCCTCATCTACAGACCCCCGGGACCACGCACACAATTCAGCGAGGACATCGCCGACTTCATCAGCCCGCTCGCCTTCCCCTCAGCCGACTACATCCTCCTCGGGGACCTCAACTTCCACCTGGAGAACAACGACGACCGCAACACCACCACCCTGCTGGAAAACCTCGCAAACCTGGGACTCAAGCAGCTGGTGACCACCCCCACCCACCTCGCCGGACACACTCTCGACGCCGTCTTCTCATCCAGCAAAGACATCGCCTTCAGCCACGCCACAGGACTCCACTGGACGGACCACAGCTGCGTCCACTTCACCTTCAGAAGAACGACGACCCACCACCACCAGCAACAGGTTGCCCGAAGAAGCTGGAACAAGATCACAGCCGACCAGCTTGCCGCTTCCCTGAGTCAGCACCCTCCCGCCAGCTCAGCGAACCCCAGCCAGGCCGCCGACAACCTAACGAAGTGGATCAGCAACTGCGCGGACGAACTCGCCCCTCTGAGGACCCCGCCCAGCAGACCCGGCAGCAAGAAAGCCCCATGGTTCACCGACGAACTCAAGAGCTCCAAGAAGAACTGCCAAGCCCTCGAGAAAGTCTGGAGAAGGGAACCAACACCGGACAACATGACCACCCTCAAGCTTGCCACCCGGAAGCACCACCAACTGATCCGCGCCACCAAGAAAACTGCATTCAAGGACCGACTGGACAACAACGCACACAACTGCAAGGAACTCTTCAACATCGTGAAAGAGCTCTCCAACCCCAACGCCGGGAACAACAACATCACCCCATCGCAAGACCTCTGCAACTCCCTCGCCTCCTACTTCCACAACAAGATCGCGGACATACACAACAGCTTCAGCATTCAACCATCGCACACAACGACCGCAGCAACGCCGCCCACCACCACCCTCCGCGCCTGGACTCCGATCAGCACCGATGACACCGTCCGCATAATGAACTCCATCCACTCCGGATCTCCGACCGACCCCTGCCCTCACCACGTCCTACAACAAGGCCGACGCTGTCATCGCACCCCACCTGCGGGACATCGTCAACACCTCCTTCGACACCGCCACCTTCCCGGAGAGCTGGAAGCACGCCGAACTCAGCGCTCTACTAAAGAAACCAACAGCGGACCCCACCGAACTCAAGAACTACCGCCCCATCTCGCTCCTCCCGTTTCCAGCCAAAGTCATCGAGAAGACCGTCAACAAACAGCTGGCCGCCTTCCTCGAGACGAATGGATCCCTCGACCCCTCACAGTCTGGCTTCCGAGCCAACCACAGCACCGAGACCGCCCTCATCGCTGCCACCGATGACATCCGAGCCCTGATGGACAACGGAGAAACAGCGGCCCTCATCCTCCTAGACCTCTCCGCGGCATTCGACACTGTCTGCCACCGCACCCTAGTGCAGCGCCTCAGCAACGTCGGAATTCAGGAGAAGGCACTGGAATGGATCGTCTCCTTCCTCGACGGAAGAACACAGAGAGTCCGTCTACCACCGTACAAGTCAGAGGCCACCGAAGTCATCTGCGGCGTCCCTCAAGGATCCTCGCTGAGCCCCACCCTCTTCAACGTCTACATGAGCCCCCTCGCGCCCATCGCACGCCAACACAACCTGAACATCATCTCCTACGCCGATGACACCCATCTGATCCTCTCACTGACCAACGACCCCGCCGCTTCCAGAGCCAACCTTCACGAAGGGATGAAAGATGTAGCCGAGTGGATGACGACCAGCCGCCTGAAACTGAACTCAGACAAGACGGAAGTCCTCATCCTGGGCTCCTCGCCCTCCGCCTGGGACAACTCCTGGTGGCCCCCCGCCCTGGGCACCGCACCCACACCGACAGATCACGCACGCAACCTGGGCTTCATCCTGGACTCCTCCCTCTCCATGACCAGACAAGTCAACGCCGTCTCCTCGTCATGCTTCAACATCCTGCGCATGCTACGGAAGATCTTCCGGTGGATCCCCACCGAGACCAGGAAGACGGTCACCCAGGCCCTCGTCACCAGCCGACTGGACTACGGCAACGCCCTCTATGCCGGAACCACCGCCAAGCTCCAGAAGAGACTCCAGCGGATCCAGAACGCCTCAGCCAGACTCATCCTCGACATCCCCCGACGCAGCCACATCTCCGGACATCTGAGAGACCTGCACTGGCTCCCCGTCAACAAGAGAATCACCTTCCGTCTCCTCACCCACGCACACAAAGCCCTGCACGATCAAGGCCCGAGCTACCTCAACAACCGCATCAACTTCTACGCTCCCAAACGCCACCTCCGATCAGCCAGTCACGCCCTCGCCGCCGTTCCCCGCATCCGAAGAACGACAACAGGAGGAAGGTCCTTCTCCCACCTGGCCGCCAAGACCTGGAACTCCCTCCCGACCGACCTGCGCCTGACCCAAGACCACCTCTCCTTCAGGAAGAAGCTCAAGACCTGGCTGTTCGAGCAGTAGCAGCACCCCCCCCAAGGGCCTTGAGACCCTCCGGGTAAGTAGTGCGCTCTATAAATGTCCTTGATTGATTGATTGATTGATTGAATCATTTGCTCTTATCAGCCCCTGATCAATACAAAAACTGGCAGTACCATTTTCTGGGGAGAATCCAAAAACTGGCACAGCAATGTGTGTTTACAGGGGGCACAGTGACATTAGCTTAACAATGTAAACACAGATTACTGGGGCACATGGAGGAGAACATAAGACATATGTATGCAGCACCCCTGGCACAGACTGCAGGAAATCTCAATGCATTAGAAATCCTGTCCAATTAACTGGCACAGTAGCAAAGATGCACATTGACTATTCTGGGGGGGGCATGTGTGAAGCTGGTATTATTTGACTGGCATACAATCCGCTTATTGTATTGTGCGTTTCTACTGCAGATGCAGTCACCTGAGAGACACACTTTACTTTGCTGCTGCAGAGAAGCACTGCACCAGGGCACTGCAGCAGAAACAGAAGCACTAGAATATTTCAGGGCCTTCCCCCAGCTTTCATGTAGAACCCATTTTTGCCAAAATACCTGGCAAATGTTGCTATTACCTACTTTTTTTAGGAGAACTCCCCCCTAAAAAAAGACTTTCTGAAGAGGATCCATGTATTTACACCCCAATATGTGAAAATGTACCAGCTGCCACATTTCAGTGTTCAACGTTAGCTGTTCAGGGTCTCTCTCTGGGGTCCTGAGGACATTATGCTCCGAAGGCAGCACTCAATGCCCTTACAGCTCATCGTTTGGTGCTATACATCTTTTTCAGACCGATGCAGATTACAAGACACTTATCCTACAAGGTGCCCTGCGCGGCAGCCATACGGTCATGACATCACTTCGATCTGTTCGCAAGAGTACATATCATGGACCTCTTACACTTCAAAGAAACTTTCATTAAACTGCCTTAAAACAGTTCTTGACTCAGTGAGCGGATAAAAAGAAATGACACAACTATTTTAAGGGTACCTGGAGTGCAGGACATTGCTGCAGAGTGGTGCCTTGTTTTGAGTGACTTTGTGATCACGTCCCTGCCAATGTATGCTGGGAGAAAGACTTGATTATATTTTAACCCCATTTAAAAACTGCTAAAATACACAATTGGAAAACAAGCTTGATAGATAGGCTTTAGGTCAGCCCTCTTCATCCATTGGTATGTTCGACTGTCATTCACATGTTGCTTCTGCCCACAACAGAACGGGCAGTGAGTCAACCCATGCCAGCCACGGTCTCTTGCACAGCATTTTGTCTGATTGCCTCTGCCTAAAAAGAAGCAAACTGCAATGCCAGGGCTGACGGGCAATGTTTTTTTCCTCCGTTTTTCCTCCATTCTCGCGTTTTTAGTAACCTTGGTGCAATTAAACTATGTCTTCGGGTTACAATACATAAAAGCTAATAGTGCCTTTCCTTTGTGCAATAAGAATTATATTTTCCTGTGATGTGTTTTAAAAAGGAAAAGGGTTTATAATGTCCCATACACCTGCCCCGGCTGCACTCGTACTGTTAAAGCAAAATCACACAGTGGCTAATTCATTTTTAATTTAACATCTTTATTGCAAGCATCTGCAACCAGGTTTAGGAGGCTCCAATTTTTTTTCTTCTCATTTTTGTAGCATGTTTGGACTTACCATAAAGAAACATTGAGCATCACACCAACTTGCCAAGACCTACTTATCGGCTTTGCTTGGGCTTGTTTTATCACCAGATGGCCAAATATCAGATTTGCAGAATAACTGCCTCCAACCACCACTCCCTGCCGGCCATTTTGAATCAAGTGCATTAAAGCGCGTGGGTCCCCATGGTGGCCTTGTACTCCATGGTCTTCACACAGGCACCTCCAGCCATTTTGGGACGGCGACGAGGCAGCTGATGCCGCTTAGGCGAGGTGGCCCTTGTTCAACGAAGGTTTAGCGTAGATCTATCGGCCGACTGCTCGCGTTTAGGAGAACCAGCCTTGTCGGCTGCAGTCATTGGCGTACCCTTCAGAGTCTCTGGTCGACCCTGGAGCCTGCTGACACCGCTTCAGCTCTCGCTGGGCGAGTGATCTACGCCAAGATTACACCTCATCTGAGGTGGCAGGCCCCTAGGAGGTGAGAAATAATCAACACAATGTCACATGCAATTTGCTTCACTTCCACAAAATCGTCCGCGCTCGCTCCATGCCCAGACCTGGCCAATTCTGTGGGAGACGGTGCCCAGGATGCCAGTTTTGCTGCTGGCGCACCTTGACGTAGCGAGCAGAAAGTCATAGCTCAACGACAGCCTCACATCACCCAGATCTCCATCAAATCAACCTTCATTGAAAGTTGTTCCTCAGCTCTTTGTGGTTATAGGGTCCTGGAGACCTGCTCAGACATGTTCACTTCATGACCTCTCTGCAGGAACAGCCATGTCACCTTCAGAGCAGAGGAACTAATGTAAGTGACAAGAACCAAAGGCCAAGTGTTGGGGAGGGATGGAAATAAAGAATGAGAGAATGCACCTGACCAGAAACAAGGTAGAGGGCGGAGGGTGCTCTGAGGGCAACTGTGAAGGCAGGAAGTAAACATGAGTTTATTCCTGTTATTTTAATTTTTACTTGATGTCGTTATTGCATTTATGTCCTTCCTTCCATCCTTTTTTAAAGCACTCTGATATCCTTCGGAAGCTTGTTCGCACTATATGAAACTTTATAAAATTAAAAAATAAAAATGCAACTGTTGCAGTTTGCATAAACATGTCACCTTCCGCCGCTAAAGGAGACTTTTTGACACTATTTAATGTGGAAGCTGCAAGTCTTAAAGTCTTACTTGTCCATCCTAGGTCTGACTTTGTTAGATCCTCACAACTTGTGCATTGCGATGCACCACAACACAGATATCACAAGCTGGAGCAAGGTCACATTGCAGTGGTCTGAGACATCATAAAAGGTGGCCCACTTCACTGATGATCATGTGCTCACATCAGAAGTAGGGAAATGTGCCTGAAGCACACTCGGCAGGTCTTCAAGACACCGGTCTTGCGATAACCTGGGTTTCAGAGCTAAATCGAGACATTATTTGAACCAACTTCTAAGAACCGCGTTGTTGTGATCAGTAGTAGCAAATTCTGGTTCCACTGTGCAATGGTAAAAATAGCTTTTTTTGAGTGAGTATGAGAAACACTTTTGTCCTCAAATTGCAAACTGTAATTACACAACTGTTTTAAAGAGGTGCATGTTATGTTATGCTATTTTAGATTTATACGGCGCAACAGCTACCCAATAAGGGTTTCCCGGCACCAGCCTGAGAGGAACAAAGCAGTTAAAGATTATTGATCAAAACAACCAAGTTTTTTCAGATTTACGAAAATTCCCATACGCAGTTTCGTTGCGGAGTGGCATGGGAAGAGAATTCCACAAAGAAGGGCCTAATGTGAGTTAGTGGATTGGAGAGTGCGTGATGGCCGGTAGGGATGTACTAAGGCTTGCAGATGCTATGGGGCCATTCCGGATTTGATCTTAAACCTATAAATCAAAGCTTTGAATTTGATCTGGTTTTCAGCCCTAAGCCAATGAAGGTCCCTCAGGGAGCCTGAAATGGAGACCGCTCCGGGAATCTGACAGAGCAGTCTAGCAGCAGAGTTTTGCACCACCTGTAGCTTGCATATCACATCCTTATTAGCCCCAAGGTAAAGAATGTTGCCGTAGTCCAGTCTAGAGATGACAAGAGCCTGGACTACGATGCTTTGGGTAGAACCAGGCAGCATCCAGACAATTTTCCTAAGCCATTTCAAGATGGTAAAACAGGTTGCGGCCACCTTCACGGCGTGTTGACGCATTGATAATTGGTCATCAATAATAAAGCCAAGATTGCGGACTTGGTGAGAGGGCTGAGGCAGAGCACCCATTTCTGCAGGCTAATGATGGGGGGCCCCAGAGATCTTTGTTTTTCCCCAAAATCAAAACCTCCGTTTTTTCACCTTTAAGTTTGAGAAAATTGGTTTGCATCCATGATGCGATTTTACCCAACCCCAGCCGGAGAACAGATGACTCAAACTCCCTTTCAGCGGAGAGAGAGAAAATAATCTGGGTGTCGTCTGCAAAGGAAAACAGGGACAACCCAGCCTCTTCCGCAATCTTTGCAAGAGGTCTAACGTAAATATTAAACAACAGAGGACTAAGGATCGAGCCCTGAAGTACCCCATAAGGAGAGGACTGAGTAGGGGAGAAAACCTGGAACGTACAGTCAGCGAGAAAAGAAGTAAGCCAGTTGAGTGCAGAGCAAACTACACCCAAAGAATGTAGGGCCATATTATCAAGCAAGGACGATACATTATCGCCGCTTTGATCGGCAGGAAACTGCAGATAAAGTGGCGATAATGGGCTTGATAATATGCCCTTGTGAATTCCCATAGAAGCCCAGGTTAACACCAGAACCTGGGCTTCTATGGGAATTCACAAGGGCATATTATCAAGCCCATTATCGCCGCTTTATCGGCAGTTTCCTGCCGATAAAAGCGGCACTAATGTATCGCCCTTTCTTGATAATATGGCCCCTAGAGCCTTCAGTAACACGGTGTGAGACACCGTGTCGAAAGCTGCACTCAAGTCCAGTGATATAAGAGCAACTGTATCTCGTCCAGTGGTGTCGTAACATTTCCGTGACTCCCAGAAGGGTGGTTTCAGTCGAGAAACCGGCTCTAAAGCCTGATTGAGAAGAGTGTAGGAAAATTTGTGTTTCAACAAAACGGGATAGCTGCCCATTGATGTGTTTTTTTTAGAATTTTGGAAAAAGCTGGGAGTAGTGAAATTGGCCGGTGATTAGAGGGCTGGGCAGGGTCAGCATTGGCAAGGGAAGGACCATTGCATGTCTCCATTCTGGGGGGACAAATGCCTCCTGTAAAGAGGCATTAAGGAGCTCCATGATTATCGTAAATAAAGGCAGCTCAAGCTGCTGCAGCACTGAGATAGGAAGGGGATCGCAGGGGGGAGTCTGATTTAATGCTTCCTAGGTGCTGCTTGAAGGAGTTCATATCTAATGGCGACCAGGATTCCAGTTTATTAGCGGATACTGAGGCCTTACTATCTCTGTCATCATAAGTTCTGACTTCTTGTGGTAATGTAGATGCTTGTTGGATGGTGTCAACCAGTTGATCATCATTCAAAACAGAGTATATTTTTTCTACTTTATTAAGAAAAAATTTACCCAGATCATCACATTGCAATGCATTCAGGCTAGGGGGAATGGGTGAGTTTCTGAGCCAGACTATTCCTTAACCATCTTAAACAAAATCTTGGAGCGGTTCTGTGCTCCGGCAATCATAGAGGAAACATATTCAGCACAGGCCGACCTGCAGAGCGAATGATAATCTCTTTTGGCTCTTTTATAGGCAAGTTTGGTGTCAGACGCATAGTCCCTCTTCCAGCCTCCCTCCAAAATCTTGCATTTAGTTTTCTCAATTTTTAACCTCTCGGTAAACCAAGGGGCAATGTTAGTTCACCCTCTTGATTGAGGCTGGAAGATAAGCATCAATGGCTTTCAGAATCCAGTTCTGGATGGCGACCAGGGCAATGACAGACATTTGTTTAAAGGTGGGAACATTGGCAGATTAGAGCTTATTAAAAGCTTCAATGTCCAATTTTCCCCAGTTTCTAATTCGCTTTTTTGTGCCAGATACAGCTATAGACGGGCTCATCAATGTCTCGAACCAGAAAACGACCGCAAAATGGTCTGACCAGTACAGTGGCAAGGCTGAGGAGCATATGATGTTTGGTAAGCTGGAGAAAATGGGGTCCAATAAGTGGCCAGCCACATGGGTCGGACCGGAGTTGCAGAGTAGAATATTCATTGCTGCCAAGTCAGAAATGAAAGTGGTGCGAATAGCACACTCGGGGTCCTCCAAGTGAAGGCTGAGGTCACCCAATATGGAGAAATTGGCAGCATTGAGGAGAAAGGTGCATGGTTTCATAAAAAAAAAGACAAAAACATGGCAGGGGCTTAGAAATCACTTTGTGTCAAAACAGCCAACCCCAAGCAGCGCTTGTGTCATTGCTCTCCCAGAGACCAAGCGCGGAGCGATGTTCTGGCTGGAGATACAAGCAACTCTCATACTGCCCGTGTGCAGTGACTGTGGCGCTCTAGATCCCAGAGAGCGTTCAGAACAAGGCAGACCTTGAATTTTAAGGAGCTGGAAGGCACATACAAGAGTAAAAACTGGGAAGGAAAAAGCATCCCCTATATGAGGTGCTTAGACCGAAGAAGGCTTTTCTTACACACAGATGTATTGTCACTGCCCTTCCGCTGAGGGATAGAAATAACACCTGATCTCCAATTTTATCCAATCACAGCCACCAAGGTGGCTCTAACCTGTTTCTGAAAGAAAGAAGCGTAGCCCATACTCCAGTGTTGGAAGTCAAGAATAAGAACATCACTTCTGTGGTTGCAACTTGGTGTCAAATATCAGAAAACTAAATCCATGGGCACTAACATATTTAAAAAAGAAACAATCTAGTGTTAAAACTCATTCCAGTGGCACCATTTGAATTGCTTCCGCCATGCTTTTTCAATCTATACTTTTTCTATGGGAACTGACAGCATGCTGGGAATTTTTTTTTCAAATGTGTTTTGTTTGGGGATGATGTAATCACCAGCCATGTTTTCAGTCCTGCACAATATGTTGCTGTTAGACCCGACATCTTTGGCGTGTTTATTCCCCTGTCAATTTTGCTTCTGACCTCCTGTTTTTGACTGTGTGCTGCATTCAGCGCTGGGATACCTTAGGGTGACTACGCGCTCTATAAATTTTTTTAATAATAATAATAATAATTTAGTTTTCGGTGGCTTTAGAACTCGGGTACTTTACCACTGCTGATCAATGCTAAAGTGTAAGTACTTCCTGTTTACATTGTGATTATGATTGGTGATCCGTGATTGGCATATTTGATTTACTGGTAAGTCCCTAGTATAGTGACTGTGTGTGCCTACTGCCTGTAATTCAAATGCTACTAGTGGGTCTGCAGCACTGATTGTGCCACCCCCATGAGAAGCCCTGCAAACCTGTCTCAGTCCTGCCACTGCTGTGTATGCAGTTTTAAACTGCCATGCCGACCTGGCAAGTGCACCCACTTGCCAGGCCCAAAACATCCCTTTTTCGGCATGGAAGGTACTCCTAAGGAAGGCCCAAGGTAGCCCCCTGGGCAGGGAGCATTGTATTTGAAAGGTAGGACATGAACTGGTGTGTTTTACATGTCCTGATAGTGAAATACTGCTAATTTTGTTTTTCACTATTGCAAGGACTAACTCTCCCATGGGTTATCATTGGAGCTGCCTTGTAACCTCTTACAATTGAAACTTCCAATAGGGAAGAAATACAGATTTAGAGTTTGGGGTCCCTGAGCTCGCAATTTAAAAAAACATCTTTTAGTGAAGTTGGTTTTTATATTGCATGTCTGAAAATGTCACTTTTAGAAAATGAAAATGTTCTTGCTTTAGATTTCTGTGCCTCTGCCAGCCTGTGGAATCCAGATCTGGTTTAGACTGACAGTTGGGCTGTTTATGCATTCACTCTAGACAGTCACACAAGGGAGCCGAGGTGTGCCCTCATATTCTGATGGCTGATGGGTCTTCCTGAGCTAGAGTGGTGGGAGGAGTTGTCACTGACACCCGAACAGGGCTGTGCCTGTCTTCACACAAAGCTGTTTCCACCCGCCTGTAGTGTGTCTGGAGCCAGGTCAGGGAAAGGCAGGGTCTTGTGCACTACAAAGACTTTCCTTTGAAGTTTGTCAACTTCAATGGCAGAAGCTGGTGTAAGTACTGGAGCTGTGACACCATAACCTCAAAACACTTCTGGACTAAGAGGAGATTCTACCAAGAAGAAGAGCTGGAGAAGCTGTAGGAGGGGAACTGCCACTCTTCTTCTTGCTGGGTTGTGTTGACCTGCTGCTTGCAGCTTCTGTCTTGGAGAGTGAAATTACTGGACTTTGTTTTTATCATCCTGCTTGTCAAGTCTATACAATGACTTGTGTGTACTTGCTTCCTGCTAAGAAGTCTCAGGGCCATCACATACTTCACCTGTAGCCTGGAACTCCTCTGATGAGAGTGCTGAACTGCCAATTGGTTCTAATTCCAATTCTGGGCCCTTGGACTTGGCTTCTGCTGCAAGAAGAGAAGAAAATTCATGCACCGACCTTCAGTGCCTGTTTTTCCTGCTGCAGTCTTGCCGGGCGGTTGAAAAAACAATGCGTCGCCGTGGTGCAGCAGAAGAATCGATGCAGCACCGGCTGTACGGCCCAAAGATAACCTGAGTACCGAGGTACCCGTTCCGACTCTGGCGCCGGCTCTGTTGTGCGGCTGCAGTTTCAACGCATCACCTGCATCGCGGATGGGAAATCGATGCAGCGCGACTGGATTTTTCACACATCGCCCCTGTGCACCAAATCTTCATCACCATTGCCCAGCAGTAAGGAACCGATGTCGTGAGACTGAAACTCGACGCATCACCTCTCCTCGCAGAAGGGAATCGACGCATCACCTCCCCTGACAGCACGGAATTGATACATCCCGTCCTCTACACCGCAGCAAGGCATCGTGGCATCACCTCCTCTGGCAGTAAGGAATCAACCATCACCTCCCCTGAGAGTAAGGATTCGATGCATCGCTTTGTTTTCGGTGCCTCACCTCCCATGCGCCTGTTTTCGTCTTCTGATTCTGACGCATACCAGGTACTTTGCACTCAAAAGTGACGCATCCATACTTTTCTTTGAACTGAACTATTTTGAACCTTTTAACAGTGATAACTTTGCTTGTGTATGTTGGATTTAGGTCGTTTTGGTCTTGTTTTATTTAGATAAAGAATGGTTATTTTTCTAAACTGGTATGGTGTCCATTTATAGTGTTTTCACTACGTTACTGTACGTTTATGTGCAAATACTTTACAGATTGCCACTGAGATAAGCCGGACTGCTTGTGCCAAGCTGCCAAGGTCTTGTTATCTTGGGTGTGTAATCCCCTTACCCTGACTAGGATAAGGGTCCCTACATGGACAGGGTGCAAGCCACTGCCAACTAGAAACCAACAATAGCCTTGCCTCCCTGTGACCAGATGCTCCTGCGGTGGTGGTGCCGGTAAGGGCACACCAATACTTGTAGCAACCTAGTGTTTGCTTTAAGAGTTTCCTCAAATAAAATCTAGCCTTTCCCCGAGATCTAGCTCACTTTAGACAAGGAGACTTCAAGTTTTACAAACATATTTATTTACAAACTCACAGTAGAGGTACAACTATAAAAATAAACTCCGTAAGTAACGCTCAATTCTGAACCCAATCGCTGCCCGTAGCGGTCTCCGCTGGCATCTGTAGTTTCACCAAGCAATAAAAGTGGCATGAAGAGAGCACATCATAAAGAATTGTATTGCTGGCTCCCTTGACCCAAGGATGTCCAGCTGCTGTAAGGAGGCCGTGGCGGTGCTCAGCCGTTTCTAAGTCAAGAACCCAAAGCCGCTCCCTGGGAGTTAGGCGTGTGAGACCTGAAAGACGTGGTGGATATTTCCCAACTTCCTCCTGAGCCAGAAGTAGGTTCTGCTGCCGCCATGTTCCTGTGCTTCTAAGGACAATGATGCAGCCAGGGGTGTGGGTGGGTAAAGTTCTTCTTTAGAGTCCTATGGTCCTCTTGGCCACCTGGGCTGAAAGTTGTTTGCCCAACTGAGAGAAGAAAGCGGGGCTCGTCTTCAGAAGATGGGGGAATCACAGAAGGTGCAGGGGTCCTGGAGCAGTCTCTGCAACCACTCTGGATCTGGAAAGAGGGCAGGATAAAGAAGTTAGAAACATGAGCCTTCCAAGTGATACTGTCGGGCTGAAAAGCATGAGCAGAGTAGTTACATAGTGTGTGTTTCACAACTTTTAAATAAGTGATATCTACACACATATGGTGATGCCTTAAATTCTGTCAACTGTTCATATTAAGAAACAATAAAAAGTCACATCTGACAAGGAGTGATTTACAAAAGAGAAAAAACAAATATTTGAAAGACATACTTTGCTACATGCTTTCTATTCCCTGCAGTTACCCATCCATTTCACAGCTTGGCGTTTGTCCAGTGGTTTATTACGTCTACATGCACCTGCGTTTACTGACACACAGTGAGATTTGAGGGGGTAGACTGCATAACTTTAATTGTGGTGGGTTGCTCGGTGGAACAATCAATATTTATGTTTTTTGCATATTGGAATTTCAGCAGTGCATTACAGTGGGTTATGTCTTTGTATAAAATGTTTAATATTAGTTGCTCTTGGGACAGATAAGGAGAATATTGCGTACAGATGCACTATATCAGGAGCAGTGCAATCGTCCCGCAGCAGTGCTGATGTATATTCTGATTTTGTTTTGCATGAACCTGAGCAGGTGTGGTGCACAGAAAGTGAACCTGTGCACTGCTTAGGAGGGGGTGAGGCTTGCATTGGTAGCTAAAAAGAGAAGAGAAGAGAATCTGCCACCGTGAGCAGCAACAGAAGTCTGAAATATTAGGCACTGTTGGAAGTTGTGAAGGACAGGACTCCACAAAGATGGACTACCCTTTAAAAACAACAAGCTGAATTAACAATCTCTTATTCAGTGGCACAAAATGTTAAAGCATCAAAGAAAAGCAACTTACACAAACTGAATCAAGGGTACAAGTTAAAACTGAATCATGCTCAGGAACTGAATGCGCTTCGTGGCTCACCTTCAGGGACGGAACACCTTGCAATGCTATCGTGGAGCAAACACTTTCTGAACATCTCGCCTTCGAAGGTCTGATAGGTCAAAGAGCACCTGAAAAAAAGAATAACTCCATAAAAAGGAAAACTACAGAGAGTCTAAACCAAAGAAATGCTGTGATGATTCATGGGAGTGGTTTGAGGTCGCACTACCACGCATCGTTAAGGATGCTTCACACAGCTTTAGGACAAAGGGACACAGTGAAAGGTGACAAGTGGGAAGCCCGTGAACACCACACCGTGGCATTCTGCAAGCGTGTCCTAAAGGAGCCGCATGACTTTGAGGATTATAGGTTTTTTGTGTGTCTGCTATCATAACAAAAATTGCATTTTATACCCAACCTCTGGATTATCCTAGCTACCCCATCTCAGGTAATCAGTCTGGGCAGGAGATGATATATATATATATATATAGATATATATATATATATATATATATATATATATATATATATCTATATATATATATATATATTTGTTTGGCATCAGATTGGGTTTCAGCTCATCGTCATTTCAACCAGCAGCAAGTTGGTAGCGCTTGTGGCGTGTGGCGAGGATTTGTTCATATATATATATAAATATATATATATATATACATACACATGTTTTGTTTCACATGTGGAATTTAGTGCATATGTCCAATGGGACTACATTGCAGTCTTAAATATTAAGATTTCATCTAATAGAACATGTTCAAAGATGGCCACCGAAAATAAAAATGGCATGTATTTTCCTTCTATAGTTCTGACACATGACGATATAATCTGAATTCTTACTGCACGCAGGCATCGTGAGAAAGGTAAAGTTTGCCTGGCGCTTTTAGAGTATGTCCGTCAAGTAAATAAACTAAACATTTTAAGCTACGAGGAAGCCATTTCATTCGGTATCTAAGGAGGAGGGAACTTATTTGAACTCGCCCAGGCATTTTGCAAGCACCCCTGGCGTTTGGGCTGCACGCAGCCATCACGCAGCTCTGAATGAGGAGATATGTGTGTGTGTGTGTATATATATATATATATATATATATATATATATATATCCTCTCTCTCTCGCCCTGGTACGCCCTCCGTTTGGTAGCCTACCCTGGACCTCAACGAGTGTCTGGCCATCATTGTTCCCATTACATTTCTACGTCCTGCAGTCCAATCACTTCTCAATCCAGGAAATCCTCAACCACGTATTGGGGCAATGAGGCCGCTGCCCGGCCATGCTTTCTTTCTTCACAGTGCTCCACTTTGGGCTGTAACAGGTATGTCAGACAAGAGAACGCAGTGTATCCATAGAAAACAACGGAATGAAGCACATTGTGTCCTGTTTCTGTAGATCTAGAAAGCGCCATCAGAGCCTGGCTTCACACAAGACCACCGACAGGGCGCCCAGGGTCTGCCTGTAGCTTGACTTTCTTCTGAATCTCATGTGCTTGCCCCTTCTTGTGTTTGTTCCTCCACTGGAGCAGAGCCTTGTTACCATCATTTTGGCTAGATAATGCATTCACTTCTCAGGGGAACAAGTGGTTTTGGATTGTTCCGACGCTCCATGGGAGTATATGTATTTTCCTACTCATCATCATGTGCTGCTTCCCTCCTCAAACCCTGCCCCTCCCTCAGTACACCTGTTGCTTCTCAGCGCTCATCCTCTGACGTTAATTTTATTTTACAACCCCTTGTCCAGATTGTCTATGCTGTCAGTTGCAATTTGTTGTGGAGCTGCTCCTTTCTGATGCCCTTTTGCAAATTTATTTTTTTATTACCACTCCAAAGTTGGTGCCTGCCATCTTGGAATGGTAAACTTTGTGTAAAAGAAAATGTCTGCCATGTTATGATGAACCGGTGCACATGCGTGTGATTAAGTGTGAGTCAAAGTCATCTTGCTGCAGGGTTTTTGTTTTACATTTTTTGCGGACATGTGATGCAACCGCAAACACAACATGATGATGGGCAGAGTGCTGAAACATCTCAACAACTCACCCCACTCCAATCACCTCCAGGCAGGACCTGGCCTGGCAGTTTGGTCTGGATTGCTCCCATGGGGCACAGGGTCAAGACTGATTTACATATGGCTGGGTCTAAACTGGGGAAACTTAGTGAGCAGAACAACGATGGATTAAAGCCAGACCTCATTGACTGCCGGTGTGTGGTTGAAAGGTGTCAGCACTCCGTCCATCATCTCAATGTGTGGACGTGTGATGCAAAGGCTTTTTATGATGTTTGGCAATTTGTTCCACATTTGCAAAAGGCGCTGACAGAGGAGACCTACTGCTCCAGCCTCCTTTTCCAAGAGGACACCTGTAGTTTTGGGAACTGTGGAATAATAATAATAATAATAAATGAGTTTCTAAAGCGCGTGGATATACTACCAAGTATGTCCCCAGCAAGTAACCCATCACTGGTCAGATATCCAAGATGAACCAAACAGCCCCAAGACGCTATATGTGGAAGAGCCATGTTTTTACATTTTCGGAAGATCCTCTCCGATGGTTCGGACCTAAGTGACTGCGGAAAGTCGTTCCAATGTTTGGCAGTCATCCATCTGAAAGATCCCCCCCCCCCCCAATGTCGCTCTTTTGATTACTGGTAGTGTTACCCTTCCTGTCCCTACAGATCTCAAAGCTCTAGTAAGCATATAAGGGGTCAGTAGATTGTGCAGGTAGCTAGGGCCCTTTCCCTGCAGGATGGGGTGACTAATGCATAGTGTTTTGAACACAATTCTTTCCCTAACCGGGAGCCAGTGTACCGTTGCGCGAGCGTTCTTGGATGGAGCTCTTCTGGGTAGCCTCAGAACAAGGCAGGCTGCTGCATTTTGAATGCATTGCAGTCTTTGGACACACCTCTTATTTGCCCCAAGGTGTAGCGCATTCCCATAGTCCAGGCGCGATGTCACTAGTGCATGGACCAGCGTCTTCTGGCGGCTGCAGGGAGCCCATCCAGCGTCTTCCGGAGGACCTTCATTATTCCAAAACATTTCCCAGCAACCACCCTGGTGTGGTGGTCAAAGGAAAGTTTTGGGTCCAGCCATTTCCCCAGGTTCTTAACCTGCTCCTTGGGTGCGGGGGTGGAGCCCAGGGACTGAGGCCACCACCTCGAGGACCATATAGACGGAGTTCTATCCACTATTAGAACCTCCGTCTTGTTTCCATTCAATTTAAGGTAATTGCTAGCCATCCAGACCTCAAGCTCCTGTAAACAAGTGGATAAATCGATGGCTGCTTTGTCATGGAATTGCGATAGAGATACCACTAATTAGTGTCATGTCATATGTGGAAGACACAATGTCGTATTTTGCAATTAGGTCTGCGGGGGGGGGGGGGCATATATAAATTAAAAAGGGTGGGACTAAGGATAGACCCCTGGGGCACTCCTTGAGTCAGCCTGATGCTTTTCGAGTAGAACGGACTCTGAGACACTTGAAAGCTCCGTTCTTGTAAGAAGGATCTCATCCATTCCAAGGCCCATTCGTCCAGCCCTCCCTTTTTAAGGCAGCGTAGGAGCAGAGAGTCGTTGACGGTGTCGAAAGCGGCGCTGAGGTCAAGCAGCATCAGCGCCACCGTCTTGCCGTCGTCTGCATGCCTACGTATTGTTTCAGTAGATACAAGAAGAGCTGACTCCGTCGAATAAGAGGCCCAGAAACCCGACTGAGTGGGATGTAATAGGTTGTGCTCATTCATATACGAGGTTAGTTGCATGTTAACCACCTTCTCTGCAATTTTAGAAAAGTATGGAAGTAGCGAGACTGGCCGGTAGTTATCCAGCTGGCTAGCATTCACCCACCATACTAGTCCGGGAACCCTTTTAGCACTGATCCAAAGGCTGCATACCTTCGTGATATGTGTCCATTTGAACAGACGGCCTGTTTGCGATCAGCGAAAGGCAGGACCTCTTTGCACAAGCTGCAGCGCTCGTGGAAGAACTTCTTGTTCATTAACACATATCCGATCAGAACCTGCAAAACAAGAAACACATTAAGAAAACTCCTTGCAAAGGCCCCTGAAAGCAAAGGCAGGGCACAGATCTCTTCATATGCTTCTAGGTTGTGATGAAAAGACAAGCTGGGCCTCAAGCCAGGATGAGGGAGGTTGCCAATCATCACACGGGCTAAACTTAACTTTACCCAATATTATCTCACTTGTGTAGGACTAAGAGACACTACTAAATGGAATATGGGTTAGTTCTGTAGGGCTCACAGTTAACATTTCCCCCATGCTCTGGTTTGTTGCCATAAATTTAACAATATTCGGAAGCTGGATTTGTAAAACCAAAAATAAATTTTAATTGTTTTTGTTAAAGAACAAAAACCTGTTGCACATTTTAGAGACTAGTGTACTAACTATGCAGGCCCACTCATGATAATCAACCGCAAAGGAACTTATCAAGAGTGCGGCAGAGCGTGGCATCTGCCAACATCCGCCATATTTGGAGTACCACTGACATCAATGCCCTCAATACAGATGGACATCCCTGCTTTTTTGGCCCATGTCCTGCATCCATCTAACTGTAAACAAGGCCCTAAAACAGTGCTCTCTAAAAGTCTTGGACTCACTTTTTAGAATGACAAACTTTCAAGACCCACCTAGCGTTAATGAATATGAGGCGGGTGATTTGTAATGTAACTAAAGCATTGAATGGCAGGGCACTGTCAATTACAGACAGCACATTTCCATTGAAATGACTGCTAAATGTGCACAGACACACAGTTTTACTGATAAAATGTTATTGCACACAAATGAGAATGTGAGGAAATCGGGTTTCAGTGAATATTTACCATTTGTGCACCACCAAGGAAAGTGTCTTGATTTGTTTTGGTCCTGTTAACATCTTTCCTTCCAAAAATTTACTTCATTTGTGCTTTCCTAACTGCTGAATGTGCACAATTCATTTACAGGTATTTACATTGACAAAAATGACATCCTACAGCCATTCCTTGTAACCCAGAAATATGTCTCAGAATTCCCTTTACTTTCGTTTCTCTGACTGAAGTGAGAGAAGTTTGTAAAAATCAAGCCAAGTGCTAAAAAAACATAAGCAGCAGGTTGTCAGAAGAATTTGGCCTCTGCCTTTGGAGCACAGCAGTACTGACAAGATAAATACAGGTTTTTAGAAGCTTCTTTTATTTATTGCTTGGACTTTCATGACCCACCAAAAACTGGTTGCTGACCACTAGACGGTCACGACCCACAGTAGGGAAACACTGCCCTACAACACTCCTACAGTTCACAATGCGACAATCGAAACATGCCTGGCACCTTGACGCCACCCCTTGCACGTAAAGTCATTCTGAAATCCAGTACTACACATATTTTGCTTCTTTGACATTTTTCGCCTTCTGTGTGCTTCAAATCATACTTATTTTTGAATGAACAAGGGCCCCTTTTACTGATCAGGCCAATGTGGGTTTTAAGCAGCAGCTTCCCTTTGTTTCAAAAGTGTCTCCGACAGATCAGGGGATACTCCAGCAACATCACCAGCAACATCACCTCGCTTTGGGACTGAGCTTTGTCCTAAGGATCTGTCGCGTATGGGCAAGAAGACACTCAGGTACAACCCCCTGATTGTCGCTTACACTGAAGATGGACAGGTTCATCCCACTGCCTCCATTAACCCTTTTCCAAGTGAAGCAAACAAAGTTGAACAGGAAACTGCTTACATTACTTGGAAATGGCTGTCACAACTCGACAAAACAAAGCATGCCCAATGCTTCATGCAGCTTCGCCAAGATCATATCTACCAGTGACTTCCTGTCGCTGACCTTTGCTGACCTGGAAACACAACTTGCCTTGGAACCCCTAATGTAGGGCTTCCACTGGAACCCAGCCTTCTTGAACCCACGAAAGCCCTATGGACTAGGGTGCTTGTCTGGGTATTTACCCAGCCTGCCCCTTTCACCAACACAATCAATTGACGTGTTTTTGTATTATGCTCACAGGATCTATTCCAGTCCCAGGTGCAGTGTTACAAAGCATTGGGAACCTGCATCAAGGTTCAGTGAGAATCACAGGTTAATGTTGTGACCTGGTATGCAAGCAGGGCACACCATCTGCAAGATCCATCAGTGATGGCCTGGAATGTCGAAAAGATAGCACAGAGCCAGGAATATTCAAGAAGTTCAAGGCGGCTACACTAACAACTGGTAAGAAAAGGGTGTGCTGGGTGGGAGGTTAGTATCCTTTAGAGAAAAGAGCTCAACTTTAACAGCTAGTTGGGTACTGTGGAAGAAGGGTACATTGCATGAAAACGACAAAGTTGTTCCATGCTAAACCCATATGGTGGCGTCTTGGTATCCGGAGGCAGAATTGGGACGGAGCGCAAGAAAGTCAGAAGTCTCAGTTGGACCAAACGATGCAACGTTACACCAGTGAGCTGGTGGCAACCACTCATGTGCATGCAGAATCCTGAGCTAAATGTGCCGCTATCACTAAAGATGATTGGAGAGACAAATAACCAGAAAATGATCAGTTTATGTTTGCCAAGACTTACCCGCGCGGCATGGTCGTCGTACTTCTCGTCAGACGTTATGAAGTCGCAGATGCCGCTCACCGGAATGCTCGTGTCGTCGGCGCACTGTGTGTGCAGGTAAACCTCTCCCAGGACTCGTTTCATGTGCTCCTGGACGACTCGCATTTCTACTGCTTCGATCTTCCCTTGCAGCTCTAGGACCTTCTCCTCCATCAATGCTTGTCCTTCAGCCACGCCTAATGACGCAAGATCCGTTTCTCCCACTGGTCCCTTTTTGCTGTCCTCCTCCTCAGAGTCTTTCCTCTGCAACACACAGGCATCAGTCACCCGGATCTTTGTTTCATTGTGCGAGGGCCTCCAAAGAACCTCTGAGGAGGATTTCTTTAGCGCCTGGCAATATATCCTCAGTAGAAACAATCTCAAGCGCCAGAAGTATGTGCTCCCCTCCTTAATCTTTTTGTCCAAAGCTTCTTGTAAAAACGGAGGGATTTGTTCGTCTTTTAAAATTTTGCAGCGTACGACGTCTGTCAAGTCCACCTGTTTGAAAAGGTTCTGTACAGGTGACTCCAGAAGTTGCTCAGCGGCTTCCTCAAAAGTCTTTAGAGTGACAAACTGAACTTGGAATGTTCTGTTCACCAGAGGCAGTGCGCGGTCCAAGCCCTCGGTGGTCACGCAGGCCATGTAGGCGCCGCACGGGCTGAGCCCCATGCCGTGGGTGGTCACAGGGCCAAGAATGTCTTTCAAATTGATCAACTGGTGTTCGAATTTCAGCGCCGTGTCGGTGAAAATAGGATTGAGCCGCAGCACGGCCCCGTCTCCCATACAGGTGTAAATGACGCCGTTCTGCTTGTCCACCGTCATGAAGACTATGGGTGAGGAGTGGAGTCCGGTGACGTGGGAGTTATGGATATTTAGATTACCTTTACTGTATTGGAGCAGACACCAGAAGACAGATGTCCCTCGTGCGGCCACCACCAGGCTGCAGTTGGATTCCAGGTGTGGGTGGTACAAGGAAAGGCACTGAATGCTGTGCACTGGCATCTGGTCGCCATCTTGCCAGAGGACCAAGGGAAGCCTCACCGTGAAGTAGCCCTTGACTGGCGCCAGGTTGACGGGAAGGATCTTAATTGGTCCATTGTTACTACCCACTATGAGCCCGCGCATTTTACGGTTTGAATGCTCGTACTCCCACCAGGATAGGATGCTAGGGGCAGCTACACCCGAATCAATGGTGTCGCAGGAAACGATGGACTCTTTCCCCCTGAATGGACGCTGAAATTCCCAGACGGCAATGTTTCCATATTCAAAGAGGACGGCTAGGAGAATCGAGCCTACGTTGAGAATCTGGTTGTTGTGCGTTTTCTTGGTGGTAGTGCAGAGTCCCGACCACTCCATATACTTTGGCGTCTGCATGCTTTGCCGCCGCTGGGTCTCCGCTTCGGAGAGGCGACACTTGCACTGCTTGAAGTTGGCTTCGTGCAGCTCTTGTGCATAGAGCTCGGTCAGGTCCACCAGCGGCACCCACTGCAGCCGGTCCAGGCTGGAATAAACACTCAGCCTGTTGTCCATCGTCAATGTGGCCAAGAGGCATCGCCCATTGGCATCGCAGCCCATCGGGGACCAGCTGGCGTACTTGAACCCTTGCATGGATGGTAACGGGGTCTTTTCTGGGTTGAAACTTTGTTCCGATATAATGTCTTGGCTGACTGTTGGATCGCTGGAGCTGGCAAACACTGGTTTTCGTTCTTCTGCTTCATCTTTTATGGCAACCTGAAATAAAACAACTATTCAGTGAAAGGTCCCAAAGAATGAATGTTGGTGCATAGGACAGCATTTCAGGTCATGCAGGTACAGGTGAAGCACAGTGTGTGAGTACCATCACGGACGGACAAGATTGGGCTGATCCCTATGGATAACCTTTTGACTCCCATGTTTGGAACGAAGCAAACTTGACTTTTACGGAACCCTCAAGGAGTTTCAGAAGCGCATGCAGAGTTCCACCAGGTGAGAAGCCATGTACAAAGAAATGTGACAATGTGTATTCGCATATTTAACTTTTGTTTCTCCAGAGGACAACTATTTCCCTCCCTTGTGCTGTGACCTGCTCCTCTCCGCCACTTCAAATGGGCTGTTTTCGTCCCTGTTCCCACCGCGTACCCACTATTGCAGGCGAGGTCTGTCTGGAATGTCCCCTAACCAGTGCCCAGCCCTATAAGGGTGAAGGCAACAATCCCCCCGTACTGGTCGAGTTTCCAGGTGGGCACGTGCCATACAAGAGGGTACAGTGCCACCCGCCCAGACTATCAATCAGGGCTGGTGTCTTGCCCTTGTACGTGCACACCCGAGTCAACACTGGCTCTCAAATAAATGTATGCCCAAGGATCAAACCATCTGCCCTGAGGGGCAGAGGTGGGGGTATGGTACCCCGGAAAATGGCATCAGCAAACCCAGAAACTCGTCCATTGGGTGGAATTACTGCTTTTGCAACCACAGGCCTGCTTCACACAGATGCAAGAGGTGTGTGAAGCAGTCACAACACAGCTCGTGTGGTTACAAGCACCAAGGCCTGGCTCTGGGCTCATTCAAAGAGCATCCCAGAGAAACCAGTGAAATGTTAACATGTGCTCGCATCCTCTCTCGGCTTTAAGGATTCTATGATCAGCCAGGTCAGGGTTTCCCAAACTGCCCACACCCCCAGGAAATGTTTGATTAATATTCGCACCGCCTACAAAAGTAATATCACATTTGAAGATGAAAAGTTTACGTTTTATTTTGGAACCAGGGATTGAACCACATACTGGACTGCGGGTGAACAAAATTAACTAAAACAAATCCGCTTTTACTGCATGCAGAACACACCTTCCCCGCTTTGTGGAACCCCCTGAAATGCCATCTCGCGCCCCCTGGGTGGGAACCCCTGATCCAGGTGGCCATCTGTCAATTTTATTTATTTATTTTTATTTTTAAAGTTTTATATAGCGCTAGCTTGACCCGAAGGTATCAGAGCGCTTTACATACACACTGTGAAAAACAGAAGGACATTACATTACATAGTAGGCCGGCAGTAAGGAAGCAAACCAAAGATAAAAAATACAGCATGGGAAATAAATATACAGTGCAGCGGAGGGGGCGAGAACAATACAAAGGAAAAGGTGATTAACATAGTCCGGTCACCAACTATCCTTGAATGTCAAGAGAGAGAGGAGTCAACTCGGATATTGAAGTCTAGGTTGGTTGACATTGGTCAGGAAAGTATTTGTTAAGGAGATGGAGTTTCAGGTCCCTTTTGAAACAGGAGAAGGGGGGGTTGCATCTGAGGACTCCCGGGAGAGCGTTCCATATCCTGGGAGTGTTGCCAGAAAACGATCGGTATTGGGTGGTTTTCTTTTTCAGTTTCGGAGGAATAAGAAGGAGTGAGTTGGAGCTTCTCAGTGTTCTGGATTGGCCTGCTCTTAACAGTTTGTTGTTCAGGTAGTTGGGGGCAGGAGAGTGAAGGGATTTGTGTGTGATGCAGGCCAGCTTGTAGATACACCTCCCTTCCATGGGAAGCCAATTGAGGGAGTTGAGAGCTGGAGTGATGTGTTCAAATATTTTTACTCCAGATACGAGTCGAGTGGACATGTTCAGCACTGCCCTTAGAGGGGCTAGGTGAGCTTTTGGAGACACTGTAAGGATGGCGTTCCCGTAGTCGATTTTAGAGAGAACTAGGGATTGGACTACTGTCTTGAGGTCATCATGGGGAAGAAAAGGTTTCAATTTCTTGAGGTGTTTTAGAGAGAAAAGAGCACTTTTTGCAGAGTTTTTGATGTGGGCCTCCATTGATAAGTTCTTGTCAAGGGTGATGCCTAGAGACTTAACTGAGTTGGATAGGGTGAGGGGGCAGTTTAGGGCAACCAGATTCTTGAGCCACTCTTGGATTGGACGATGGTTGCTTTTTGGAGAGACTAGGATTAGTTCTGTTTTATCTGGGTTGAGCTTTAAGTGGTTAACGTTGAACCAAGTTTGGATCTCGGTTAGAGTGGTATTGAGGAGTTGGATGTCGCTGGGAGACTTGATTTTGAAATAGATTTGGGTGTCATTCGCGTAAAGGTGGTAATTCACTCCAGCTTTTTTCAAGATGGTTGTGTGGGGCTCCATGAAGAGATTGAAGAGGGACGGGAGAGGATCGAGCCTTGTGGGACCCCAAGTGTGACTTTTGTTGGCTTTGAGAGACAGGAGTTGATTTTAATTTGTTGCGAGCGGTGTAGAAGGAAGGAGGTAAACCATTTTAGTACTGTGCCATTAATGCCGGAGCGCTTCGACAGGGTCTCCAGAAGAGCTGGATGGTTTACTGTGTCGAATGCCGCAGATAGGTCAATAGGGATGAGTAGAGAGGCATCGCCTTTATCTAAGGCCTTGTGAATGTCGTCGGAGACGTTGAGTATAGCTGTTTCCGTGCTACAGCCTTTTCTGAATCCAGATTGAAAGGCGTTGAGGAGGTTGAACTCATCAATGTGTATTGAGATGGTGGAGACTACATTTCTCCAATGTTTTTGCAAGGAATGGGAGGTTAGAGATAGGTCTGAGGTTGTTAAGATCAATAGGATCAGCCCCAGGTTTCTTGAGAATGGGTGTGATTTGTCCTAGTTGAAAGGATTCTGGGACACTACCTGAGGTGAGTGAGGCGTTGATGATTTTTGTCCAGAAAGGGGAAATGGTGTGATTGAGGTCTTTTATAATTGTGTATGGGAGGGGGTCCATAGTGTGGGAGGAAGGTTTTAATTAGACCTTATATCGTAGACCTCGTTTACCGACATTAGCTCAAAGTCGGACCAATGCGCATTGTTTTTTAGCTGGAGGCAGGTCTGATTGTCCTTGTTAAGAACTCTTTCTGAGTGGTCAAGGGTGGTTGAAGGGGGGCAGGTTAATAGGGAAGGAGGGTTAGCGTTTGTATTAAGGATTGATCAATTTTAGAGACTTTATTAGTGAAGAAGGTGGCAATTTCTTCACATCGCTCATGGGTGGCTTCGATTTCTTGACAGGGAGTGCAGTTAGTTTGGCTTTTAACAATGTTGAGTTCTCTTGGTCTGTTTTTCGCCAGATCTAGTTGGCTGCAGAAAAAAAACGCCTTTTCACTGAAAATGTGTTTTTTGTATGACCGCCGAGCAGATCTAAGTTGTGTTAGGTGTAAGGTCGAGGGGTTCTGTCTCCAAGACCTTTCCGTTTGTCTGAGTTGACGCCGTTCATCATCAGACAGAAGTAAACCGACACCCCGCGCCATGTGTTTTGGGCTCCCCTGGGAGTAGGGATGTGGCCAGGGCTGTCCTGTGCACCCAAGCTCTTCCTCTAAGTCTATGCCAACAAGTCTTCATTCAAAGACCCACATTTATTACATGCATGTGTTCACATTTTTACTCATTTTATTAAAATGAATTCAGCCAAATGTCGACAGGCAGTGAATCTTATTTCTTGAGACGGGGCTTCCATGTTAAAATACCAGCAAGTCTAAAATTGCGTCATCTGATTCTCATTTGACAAATGATGGTTATTTTATCATGTCCAAACCTGCTTATTTTGTCGTCCAGAGGAGAGTGAAGCGCGGAGCTGGCCCTGAAGGATTCCATCCTCCGGCCTGCCGAGCACACACAGAACGCTAGGTCACTGAAAAGTGTCTTTGGGACTGTGCTTGTGGGCTGCAGATCACAAGTAGATGTATACAGCAGGCACATAACCACCCCCTCGCCCCTTGAGGCAGTCTCCAACAGGAAGTCCAGTTCGAAGCCTCAAGATCTGGCGTGGCAGTGGCTGTGTCCAGGTAGGAGGGGTGATGAGTCGCCCAGGAAGGCTGCCTCAGCAGATGCATCCCACAGGGACGGACATTAGTGAACTGTAGAGTAAAGTAGGTCTAATGAATGAAATGAATAAAAACTTATATCGCGCAACTTTGCCCGACGGCATCAAGGCGCCTATCAAAAGAATCATAAAAGGCAGATCCCAAAAACTAGGGGTAAGCTTTGGCAAAAAGCCATGTCTTCAGGGCCTTTCTAAAAGCTTGCATCGATGGCAGGGACCTAATTTCACAGGGTAAAATATTCCACCAGCTAGGAGCAAGGCTGGAGAAAGCCCTGCCGCCCCACTTAGCTCTACGGACTCGGGGGACTGATAGAAGAAGCTTCTGAGAAGAAAGGAGGTTTCTAGAAGGAACATTTGGAACCAACAGATCTTTTATTCCTCCCGTCTCTTTTCTGGTCAAGGCACCATAGACCAGACAAAGAACCTTAAAGGAGATCCTGGCTTCAATCGGAAGCCAGTGCAAAGATTTCCTAGCGGCAGTGGCTGATGACCTCTTAGGCATGTCCAGGACAAACTTTGCCGCGGCATTCTGCACAGTTTGTAATCGCTGTAATAAGCACTTATTTATTCCTGCATATAAAGCATTACAATAATCCAGCCGAGAGGCTACTAGTGCAACTACAACTTGCTTCCGAGCTTGCAGGGGCAGATAGTGCTTGATCTTCCGCAGGATCTTGATAATGCCCCAACAAGTGGAAATAGTCCTATTCACTTGTTGACCCATCGCAAGGGCCGGGTCAATCATGACCCCCAGATTTCGGGCCAAGAGGGTAGGAACAGGGCAAGTCCCCAGAGATGCGGGCCACCATTCCGCAGACCAGATGTCATCCTTCCCGCCGAACACTAAGATCTCCGTCTTCTCGCCATTCAGCCTCAATCAGTTGTCAATCATCCATTGAGCAACTGCCTCCATACAGTGTCTAAAATTGGAGGCAGAAGAGCTGACAGACTGGGCGAGAGACAACAGTATCTGAGTGTCATCGGCGTAGGAAACTACCTCCATCCCAAACGATCTAATAAGCCTGGCAAGTGGGGGTCACATAGATGTTAAACAGGGTCGGACTTAATGCCGACCCCTGTGGGACCCCACACTGCACAGGCTTGGATGGAGATAGGAACTCCCCCAGCTTGACTCTCTGTTCCCTCTGGTCAAGGAAGGAGGCCAACAAACTAAGAGCTGGCCCCTCCACCCCTGTCTCCCTCAGCCGAGATATTAACACCAAGGGAGACAGGGTATCGAACGCAGCCGTAAGATCTAACAGGATAAGGAGGGTACCCATGCCCTTATCTACTGTAGTGCGGATGTTGTCAAGCACTATGGTAAGGGCCGATTCCGTACTATGGCCCCTCCGAAATCCGTGCTGCGAGTGGTCCAAAAGACCAGAGGTTTCCAGAAAAGATGCAAGATGCTGGTTAAGGTGTGTTTCCAGCATCTTTGCAGGAGCTGGGAGCAACGAAATGGGGCGAAAGTTTTTGAGAACCTTCGGGTCTAGGGTAGGCTTTTTTAAAAGGGGTTTGACCACCGCCCTCTTCCACTGAGAGGGAAAAATGCCATCCCGCATCGCCCTGTTCATAATCTCCAGTAAAGGGGGCAGGAGGGTTTCCTTACACTGTTTAAGGATTATAAGAGGGCAAGGGTCAAGGGGAGACCCCGATCTAGTCTTAGTGAGAAGGACATCCAGTTCCTGTAGGGAAAGGGGAGGAAAACTAAACAGACATCCCCGAGTAGAAGGCCCAGTAGATACTAAGGAGGGAATGGATTGAGAGGGGGAGAGAGGTGTTAAAGCCCTTTGTACCTCTAAAGCCGAGACAATCTCGACAATCTTTGTATAGAAGTAAAGGGCAATATCGTCACAGAGCTGCTGAGTGCAGATGACGGGGTCCGGGGTCTGCAGAGTAGTCAAAGAGTCCACGATCTTAAACAACTCTTTCGGTGAGGAAAGGGCGGTAGTAAGATTCGAAAAATACTCCTGTTTTACTCTCATAACCTCAGCCTTATAACCCCTCAGAAGAGTTTTATGAGTTTCCCTCTCCTGTGTATCCCAAGTGGCCCTCCAAAGTCGTTCCTGCCTCCTACAACCCTGTCTTAGGCGTCTTAGTGACTCAGAGAACCAAGGGGCCGACGGCCTTTTTCTGACAGAATAGCGTAGGGAGGGAGGTGCCAGTTCGTCCATCGCTACTGTGATGGAACTTTCTACACTAGTAATATTCACAACTTGAACTATTTCACAGCGACAGGGACACGTGACCCTTAGATAAACACAGAGAAACTGTTTCCCTGCTGCAGAAACTTCACTACAGACGAACTCCCACCTCCTCTGTATCACACACACTTCCGCAGCAGGAGCACTAACAGACCAAGCTACCTTCCTGCCACCCGAGCCTCTAACCGGTAAGTAAAACACAGACCACAGCAGCAGACACTAAACCTCACGAGCGACCGTGCCGGTGTTAGAACCTACAGAACACAGCCTTCTGCGGCTCAATCAGCTTTTAATGTCTCCTCGCAGGATCTATTAATACACCGCAGATATCCGAAAGGTGAGATGGATTTAAATGGCTTAATTTTATTACCTTACACATTTAAGTTTCTACAAGCACTTGCGATTTGAAGATGAAAAGGGCAGCATTTGAATAGAACATTTAAAGTGAACTACATTGAGGCAGTTAATTAAAAATCCTATCACTAAACTCAAGGTTTTTTTTTTTAATCTTCCATTGAAGGATTAAACGCAGAACAGCCCCCCCCCCACCCCCTCCGCCAGGGATTTGAAACTGTGAACCTGCAAGTCAAGCACATATCAGAAGATATGTTAACCACTGAACTTTATTACCTAAAAAAAGATTTAAAGGAAATTTCTACTCAAATATGTTGCATCAATTAAGAGTGCTCACAGTACCTCAGCCCAGAGATTCCAGCTCCCACAGAGGTGCTTTGGGAGAGAGCTCGGCTGATGTCCTATTACTTACCGGTAATCTTCATTACTCCTGGTCCCGTTGTCCGCGTCCCATTCCTAAACATACCTAACCCACTCCCTC
Source organism: Lissotriton helveticus (assembly GCF_964261635.1). Classification (NCBI taxonomy): domain Eukaryota; kingdom Metazoa; phylum Chordata; class Amphibia; order Caudata; family Salamandridae; genus Lissotriton; species Lissotriton helveticus. The sequence goes on from NC_136065.1 coordinate 2,112,778,859, forward strand.
CCGCTGGGAGTACATAAGCGGTACCAGCCCAGCATGAAAACACCGAGCCAACAACCGGAAGGCCGACCACCCAGGAGGGAGGGAGAGGCGCAAGGAATATAATAATATAATAATAAATCCACATTTGTAAAGCGCACAATCACCCGCAAGGGTCTCTAGGCGCTGGGGGCCGTTGGGAAGATTAAGCAAGCTATTGCCCAGAGTCACATGGTGCTGGGCTAATCTGCCGCCGGTGCCGGGGATTAAACCATGATCCCCAGATTCCTGAGTCAGTCGCCCTAGCCGTGACGCCACACCTCTTCGCCAAATGGAATGAGGACAACGGGACCAGCAGTAATGAAGATTACCAGTAAGTAATAGGAAGGACATTACCCCCAGGTCCCTCTGGTCCCTCCTCTCCTCGTCCCATTCCTAAACATAGTGGAGAATACCAAAGCAAACAACCCGGCATTCTGGAAACCCACCAACGCCAGGGGCACCAGACCGAAAAGCAAAACGGCACTCAACCGAAGCAGAAGGGAGCCCACAAGAAAACACAGGCAGGAGCACACAACCAGCCACGCCCCCAACCAGGCCGGCAGAGCCGAGACCCCAAAACAAGCAGGGGACGACCAAGAAAGGACCGCCAACAAGCACAAAACCCCCCAGGCAAGCCCGAAGGAAGCCCCGCACCCAGAGCCAAGCCCCAAGGGACACCCGGAGGGGCAGAAATAAAGACCCACCCCGAATCTCCAGGGGAAAGGGAGCCCCGGAGAAGCAGAAGCGCCCCAACGGAGCAACCCAGCCAGGAAGGGCAAACGACCAGGGAGAAAAACCACCAAGGAAGAAGTCCACAGCCCCAGAAACTACCAAGCAGCGCCCCACAGGGACAAAACAGGCAAACCCGGCCCACTGCCCGAGAGCATACGAGAGCAGGCCGCACATGGCGACACGGCCGAAGGCCCTGGAAGGAACACAGCAGTGGTAAGACAGAGAGCGAATCCCCCAGAGCAGGGAAGAAGGCAACCCACAGCCGGACCAACCCACAAACGACCACACCAAAAGGCAAGGGGAAAGAAGATGAGACCGAAGAGGCCAGACAAAGCAAGAGAACAATAAACGACATGACCAACCACAGGACCAACCCCAACACACCAGGGGAAGCCACCAGCAGAGCCGTAAAGACCAAAGAGGGAGGAACCAGGTAAGAAATCAGGCACCTACCCAGAGCAACAACCAGGAAGAAAGGGGCCAAGGAACCAAAACAACCCCCCCGACCAACAGCAGACAACAGCGGCAACAGGGAACCAGAGGCACAGAAACCCCACAGAAGGCCCAGGACAAAAGGCAGGAAAGACAAGCCGCCAATTCCAGCAGAGACACTGAACGGCCGCAGCTAAGGCTGCCACACCGGGAGAAGAAACCCAAGGCACCTGAACCCCCCAGCGGCCAGGCGAGAGGCAAACCCCCAAAAACAGGAGACACAGGGACATGAACTCAGGAACCCGCCCAATCAAGGCCAGAGAGAGCAACAAGCGCCACCCGAAGCAGACTCCACACACGACCAGGGCACAGCCAAGTGAGAACAACCATGGGCCAACACGGAACCAGGGAAACAAACCGCAGAACCGGGAAGGAGGAACCGCTACCAACCAAGAGCCGACCCACAGGTCAGGAGGACACCAAGAAACCACCCAAGGCAAACCCAAAGAAGGGCAAAACAGGAAGGACCAACAAGAAGGCCAACAGCCCAACAATGCAGGAGGCCCAGAAAGACCCACGAAGCCATCCAGACAACCGACAGGCCAGCCAGCCAGGAGGCCCCCAACTCGGCAGCCCGCAGAACCCGGAAGGAGAGGCAAAGGGCCAACCGACCCAAACCCAAAAACCCCCAACCTAGAAGGGACCCATGGAACGGCACCAAAGCCAGCCACGCCATGCCACCAAGAGAGGAGAAGCAGCAGGAAGACAGAGAGGGAGACGGGCAAGCCACAACCGTCAACCAACACAAAGGCTCCGGCGCACCAGCCAGGCACATAGGAGTGGCACAGGAAAGAACACAGGACGAACCCAGTACCCAGACCACCAGGGCCAGAACCAACGGCCACCAAGAGGCCCAAAAAGAGGCCCAAAAGCACCAGAGAACGAGCGGCCAGGGAAGGACCCAGGCAGCGACCCCGCGAAGGGAGGCAAAATACAGGGACCGCAAGGGTTTCAACCCAACAGAGGCAGAGCTGAGGCCCCAACAGCACCCCGGAACGCCCCAGGCACCACCAAACCAAAGGAGAGGAGCCCAGAGAAACCAGAGGCGCACAACCCACCGGGGGGCGCGGAAACAGACCCAAAAAGGGAAGAACGAACCCCATAGAGCCAGCAAGAGCAACGGCCAGAAACACCACAGGCCGAAAGCATTCCGCACAGAAGCTGGAAACGCACAAGCCCAAGGACAGGCCCACAAGGGGAAAGCCACAGCACCAGGGCCCAGGCAAAGCCAACCGCCAGCACAAAGTCGACAAGAGGGGAGCGGGGAAGCATCAACGCGACCCACACACCAGGGAAGGCCGACACCAGACCACAACTAGCAGCCCCACCAACAAACCCACCGGCCAAGACCAAGAGAACACACAGCGTGGAGGACACCGGGAACGGCACCCACGAAGCAGGAAAAAGGGCACAGGGCAGCCCGAACCCACAGACAGGGAGGGGCACAGAAGCACTGCACCCAAGAAACCAAGGAGCCACCCAGGTAGAAGCCAAGGAAGACCCACAACACCCAGCCACCACAGGCGGCAAAGGGAGTGGCAGCGAGACAAAGCGCACCAAGCCACAAAAAGAAACACCAGAGGGGAGAAGGAAACCACAACAGGAAACCAAACCCCACCAGCCAACCAAGTGCAACACAACACAGCACCAGGTAAGAGGCAAGCAGCAACCCCAGCCAGAAAGACCCACCAGGGGACCCTCCAGCACAGCCCTGGAGCCAACAGCCAACCAAGGCTAGCCAGGATAGAGGGAGGGCAGAACAGCCCCCCTCCCCCAGAAAAACCAATCCCCAAGGACCCTGACGCAGGACGCAAGAAGCGACCCAGCCACACCCAAGCAGGGGCCAAGCTTGAGAGCCGCACCTGGAGATGGGGCGGGATCGGGGACCGCATGTCCATCTCCCCCTCAAGCAACCCTCACGTACCCCACCCACAGGGAACCTGCTGGGCTGTGGGAAGGAGCCCACCAACCTGGGCAGGAACGCTCGTTGGAAGGGAGGAGAGGCGGGGTCGCATGGGCACCGGCGGGCCTAGCTGACACCCCCGGGCACGACCAGGCGCCAGCAGGGAGGAAAGGCAACAGGCCAGGAAAACCCACACAGCGAAGCCCAGAGCACCGGTCAAGCAGAGGGAGGCAGGAAGAAACAAGGCACCCTGAGCACAGGCCAAGCCAGCACACCCGGAAGGACGCAAGGAGCACCCAGCACCAGGAGCCGCAGGCAGCCACCCAGACAGGCACACACCAGGCCCAAACCCACAAGAAAGGGCAGGAACCAACAGGGCGGACAGGCAGTAGGCAAAAGAAGCCGGGCAACAGGCAAACCAAGGCGGACACCCAACCAGACAGCAACCAGGCCCGACCAGGGAGAACAGAAGCAAGCAGGGCAGGAAGGCTGGATGCCCAGAGGCCAGAGGAACGAACCAGGCCGAATCTCGCCCAAAAACGAAAAGCCCACGAGAGCAGACGCGTGCACAGGGGTACGGGTAGAAGCCCACAGCACCCGCCAGCCCCGGCACACCCCCAGCAGTGGAAAACAGGGAGCCAAGGTTACAGGCCAGCACAGCAGTAGAGCACAGCACAGGGAAGAAAGAAATCTGCAATGCAGTACTTACCAGGGGGACAGGCCAACGCCACCACACAGAGACCATCCCCTCAACCCCCTGCCCAGACACCTCCAAATAGCCAAGCAGGGAGACCAGAAGCACCGCCCAGCGCAGCCCCTGGACCCCCAAAACAGCCTCACCTGCGCGTCTTCCAGTCCGGCCATACCGTAGGAAGTAACCCAGAAAAAACCCTGAGGAACGGCGCCCCAGCCGCAAAGGGCCGGGAGCCCATCAACACGACTCCCAGCAAGCCCGGCAGGCCAGGAGACGCGGAACAGGACGTCGAGGACAGATCAGCAGCCTGACGAGACATCCATGGAAGACATTTCACAGATAAGTCAGCAAACACGTCCCATTCTGTCGGAAGACAGAAAAAAAAAAAGAACAGGCTGCATTCTGGGCTGCTACCACTTATGTACTCCCAGCAGGAGGGAGTGTGTTCGGTATCCCAGCATGCTCCTGTTCTTTTTTTCTGTCGCGGAGATAGTGATCTCCACTATGTTGAGGAATGGGACGAGGACAGGAGGGACCTGGGGGTAATGAGCCAGTTCTGGGATACCAGACCACTGTGCACGCAAGGGCAGAGAAGCACCCCCTGCGGCTGCCTCAGTATTCACACACTGGTGCAAGACAGAGGTGTGTAGTGGGAGCTTCCACGTTTGTGCTGGGATGGCAAAGTGCATTGCACACCAGCCAACAACAGAGCTACTTTGTAACACGGGGAGGTGCTGATGCTGAGGTGGTCAGTGGCGGCTCCTTGGTTAAGGCGGAGGAGCGTCACCCCACTGCATTGATGCAGGGAAAGAAAGGAAAAAATTAAATGATAATAACTAATGCTAGGGGGCAGAGCTGAAGAGCATGGGAGGAGGGTACAACCCTCCTAAGTGCACAGTGCCTCTTCGGTCCGCCGTCTGGGGCCGCACAAAACAGTCCTGCACACTTTCAGTGTTCTCCATTCAAGCGGCATTACAGCCTGCGTGGAGAAAATGCCCACCCCTCAAGTCCCTGGCTGAGCGCCGTGTCACGGTGCTCAGACCAATCACAACACTGCATTGCAGCGTCGTGATTGGTTGCAGGGAGCGTGGGAGCCCTGGATCTTCCTGTTTCTCCCAAGAAGGAAGAGGACACAGGAGAGGCAGCAGCGGCCGGCCAGACGGCCAGCCTAGTGATTTTTTTTTATCCGATCCCTGCCCCTTACACCCCCCCCCCCCCCCCCACTGCGGCTGGAAGGTAGCAGCCGCGACCGCAGGTGGTGCTGCTCTGATTCTACGGTGGTGCTGCACTGATGCGGAAGTTGAGCTGCACTGATGCGGAGGTGGTGCTCAGATCATGCTGTGCTGGTACTGAGTGATGCTAAGTTGGCGCTTCGCTGGCGTGGAGGTGATGCTGCACTGGTGCTGAGGTGGTGCTGTGCTAATTCTGAAGTGGTGCTGAGTTGCTGCTTACGTGGTGCTGCACTGGTGCTGAGGTGGTGCTGCACTGGTGCACTGATGTGGAGTTGGTGCTGTGGTAATGGTGAGGTGGCGCTGTGTTGGTGTTGAGTGATGCTGAGGAGATGCTGCTCAGGTGGTGCTCAGTTATCCTGTGGTGGCGCTTAATGACACTATTTGCACCCAATGTGACATTCAAAGTTCAGTACAAAATTACTTATCTAACCATGTAAATGTCTTATGGTATAACCTGAAACTATTTGTATGTGAAAAGCATGTTGGGTGGGAGGGATTAGGACTATTACCAGTTAAGACCGAAACTACGTTACCCTCCTATTCTATTTTAAGTGTTGTGTGTACAAATGCTTTTACATTCTAGTTACCTATAAACATTTTATACTGGGTCAGAGATGCACTTTTGCCTTTTCATGGGCTGTAAATTCAGAAATTAATAAATAACTAAAATAACTGTAGTCATTTACTCAGGCTCGGTATATTAAAGGGCTTAACAGATCCTGTCTGGTTCGACTTGCTGGTTACAAATATACCTGACAGAAAGCAATTGGGGAGCAACCTTACCAGCGGAGCTCAGCCCGTGTGAGCATTGTCCAGTTTTTCACAGTGACACACCTGAGTTACAGGTAGTACCTTGTTTCCCAAGGAGTTGTGAAGTCTTGGTTCGTGTGCCTGTTTAAGTGACGAAGAATGGTGCTTACGTACATAATAATAGTGGGGTACAGGCACTGGACCCCTTTCATTGTGGAAGGTGTTCTAAAGGGAGAGTTGTGAGCTACAACCATCGACACAGAATATAACCTGGTCAGAAGTGTTCTAGAAACAAAACATAGATACTCAGCAGAAAGAGAATAGGCAGGAAGGGTGCTGGCTGAACCCATGCAACACCTGGCCAGAGCCTTCCATGATCGGAGCAGCGGTGATCAATAGTCCTTTGGAGAAAAGTTAACCCAGGATCTTACTAAAGACCCCAAAATGCTTGTACATGTGTTGGAAAGCTGCGACCCCCTGAAATGGAATCACTAGTGGCAGCTTGTGTTGTCACACTCTGGTGACCTCTAGGAATTCAATGCAGACTTTAATTAGGTTAGTAAGGCCTCCTGCACATAGTAATCTGAGCTGGCAAGAGCACAAAGTGGGTAAAGTTCTAATTGTTGGCATCTTGTATCTCCTATAGGTCACAATATCAATTCACAGCAGAGATGAGTCAGTCTTTCATTCTTCTGAGGCTGATAGATTGAGAACCACAAAAACAGAGGTATTAGGTGCTACATAAAAACAATGTAGTAGTAGTATAGGCAAAAGATGTGGGATAGAAGATTGTAACACATAGGATCAAAAATAGGAACATCTATGGAGGACAGTAAATGAAGAGCGCTACTGATGTGCTAGATAAAAAGATGGCGAACAGTCGCTGCGTTTATCACCATGCATGTAGCATGGGTAGTTTGCCACATAATATTTTTAAAAAAACAGTGTTATGAGAGACGGTGGGATTGATTGGCAGTGACGTCAGAAGGTAAAATATTATGTTCTTTCATGACAAGAGAGAGCAGAGAGGCCAGCGCGTTAAAATAAATAAGGAGGAGCGCGGCATTACTAAAAAAGTTTCAGATGGTGTGCCTGCGATTGTAGAGGGTTAACTTAAGGCAGTGAAACCGTCATATTACTTTTACATGTATGAAAAATAGCTGGCGACTAAAAGGATTGTTTTAACCACAGGGCTGGTTTTCTTGTATAATACGTGCATGAAATGTGACTGAACTACAGGTAACTGTCTCGTACAAAGACGTAAATAGGTGTGCATAATAAAATTACCAACATCTGGAACTCGAGCACTCCTCCTACAGCCAAATCTTCATTACGATTCAGTCTACTAGTCGTAGCAGGGCTAAAATTAGTAGGAGTGCACACACCCATGGGCTCTGCCTGAGGAAAGAACGGGCAGGAGCTCTCCTCAGATAGTTATTCTGTCTCAGGCGGCAGGCACAAGCACTATATCACACAGGCTGTCACCATCTTCGAACCAGTCACAAAGACACATAGCCACTTTAGAAACATTAATATAGATTGTGCGGGGCTTGCCTGGACCAAAGATGGCCGCCTGCTAAGCGAGCTCCTTCGATGTTTCTCATGAATTATCCTGCCTCATCGGGCTGCAGAGCGCTTCCTAAAACGTTGCCCTGTGCTGCCTGTGCACCGCTTCATTTATTGTGCAGAGGAGAGGCTCCTGGAGGTCTGTGGCAGCCTGTACGCCCTACCCCTTGACTGGGACGTGACGCACACTAGGCCTGGCCCTGGCAGCTACCTACCTGTAGCAGACAAGGCCCAGCAGTGAAGGCCTGCACTACGCAGCACAAAAGAAGCTCACGCAAGACACTTTGGTCTCTCTTCAGCCAGTGGTTGCATGCAATCCTGGCTCCTTTATTTACACCCTCGGACCGAGCCCAGTCGAGGGGTGTCTGGGGTGAAACCAAGTACGGAAGATGCCAGGTGGCTCTCTACACTACCTTGTGTGAACCACCACTGGCGTTTGGCGGAGACCCTGTTGTCTTGGGGGGCGGGGGGACGGATGGTGGCGGCAGCTCCGAACCGTTGACGATGCCACGGGGGCCCGAGACCTCTGGTCTGATGTCTTTGCCCTGCTGAGGACCTGGCCGCAAGGGTCGGACGACTTGCATCGGCCTGCGACCTCCCGGTGCTAGGTGGTGTGTCTAAGGTGACCAGGCGCCGGCAGCCTGGGAGGTTGACTGAGCTTTCAGTATATTGCGGCGGGTCCCCTGAGCCATTCACCAGGGGCGGCTATAGGCTCATGGTGGCCCTGGGCAAGGAGTGTAGGTAGTGGGCCCCGGAAGAGGGGGTCTGGGTGGGGCAGAGCTCATGAAGGGGGTCATGGTGTTTGGAAGTGGAGCAGAGCCGGAGGCTGCCAAATCCCTGCCACTGGGGCCGCCACGCAAATATGTATCCATCCTCAGAGGATTATTATATTAAGGATATATATTGGCGTGGCGGCCCCTGGCGTTTGGCGGCCATGTGCAGGTGCACAGCTTCCACATGCCTAAGGCCGTCCCTGCCTACACTGCAGGAGGTGTGATCCTTGGACTATGCCTGACCTGCTCCCTGACGTCCTGGGCTGCATTGGGCCTGTCCTGCAGTGACTGCGGGGACTGTGTTCATCTCAGGTGGTGCTGAAGGCGCCAGTAACTACAAGAGCTTCTGTACGAGACTACTAATTGCCAGTGTTAGTTGGTGTCATTTGACTTTGCAATGCATATTAATGTAACACCAGAACGGTTGATGTGTCAGTGCTTGGTGTGACTGTGTACTACTTGGGGGTTACTGAGTCATCAGCTGCTTGAGACACAAGAGTGGGGCCCAGGACTGGATTGCCCCTTGCCCTGCACGCATTGCTGCCTGAGATAACAAAGTTGCGGGATGTACCCGATTCGAGGTGTCTGCTGCCGTTTTCTCCTGGAAGGAGTCTGCGCTGGATGTGACTCACAGAGTCTTTGGCCGTCTGATCTTTTGACCTGGTACCCAGTGGCACACATATCCTGGCCATTACTGTTACTACAATCTCTGCAACACTGTTCAGTTTGGAGAAAACAGACAAAAAACAACCTAAAATGCAATTGGAGCACCACAAAACGCACAGGACCTGCCAAAGGGAGGCGGTGGCGCCTGAGCCTACCGCGGATGCTTCTGGACAAGGGATGGGGAGCGAGTTGAGGCAAATCCTAACATCTAAGCAACTTAGCCTAACCAAAATCAACAGGAAGATGGATGCCTTCTCCTACAGAATAATAATAATAATAACCTTGAATTTGCAAAGCGCACAGCTATCTCCGAAGTGGTTTCCCGGCGCTGAGGGCCCTCAGGAAGATTAAGCAAGCTATTGCCCAGTCACATGGTGCGGGGCTCACGTGCCGCCGGTGATCAAACCGTGAACCCTGTGGTCCGGAGTCAGGCACCCTGGCCACTACGCCACACCTCTTCCAGAATGGATAGGATGTCGGAACACATCAATTAACAAGCAGAGCGCATTAATAACTTCTTCACTTTTATTTGCACCAAGACTGCCTCGACAAATGATTGGACAGCTGGAGCCTGCACATGTAGTAACTAGGATAGGTAGGCCTCCTGCTATATATATGTATAGACCACTCTGAGACCCTCACGGGCGATTAGCACGCTATAAGAACACCAATACCATAACATAGCAGTGAATAATGGTAAGGCAGACATAACAATGGGTGTGAGAGCACCAACAGTGACCTCTGGGAGGGCAGCCATGGCACTGTGTGATGACATCACTAGTAGGCGACAAATGGAAAAGCTGTCAGAACAATCAGTGATGAAGTCAAAGCAACAGATTGTGATCACATCACCTGTAGCAACAAATAGGATTGCATCAGGCACATTAAAATTATTCCTGTCACTAACCCTGACAGAAATGCCTAATAGCAAGGAGATCATACCAATCGGTGATGTCAGTAGTAGGGCCCTATTGGACTCGTGGGTTATGCCCACACATAATGATCAGTTGTAATAACAGGTGATGACATCATAAGTGGCTACAAATGAAAATGCAGTCATCGCAGGTAATTATGTCAGCGGACCAATGAGAAAGGAGCCTTATTCATGTGAGATTACGTCATCGGCTGAGTCCTGAATTCAACCAGTTCTACAAAGCAGACGTCACGGGGACCAATAGAAAACAGGCATTTGCAGAGACTGGTGACGTCTTCGGCGCAGCCCAATGAGCGTCCGGCTTTGTGGCACGTGGTGGGCTCACCTTGGGCGCGCGAGGCGGCTCCGGTAGGACCGTGCGGTGCAGGACCAGCTCAGGGGCGCTGCTGTGGATGTTGGAGATCTGCTCGAGCACGGACACGTCTCGGCTCGTGCACACCGACACGCAGTTGTCCTCGGACCAGCGCAGGGGCTGTGGGCCGCAGACGGGGTAGTGCAGCCGCACTGCCGGCTCCCGGCGCGTGGGGGTGGCTCGGGGGCTCGAGGCCGGCATCCCCTGCTCGGCAGACATCCGGCTTCTCACTAGGCCGCGCGCGGAGGCGCTGTGACGTGACTGACGTTTGAAATACACCCGAGCGGCAGTGTTTATCCTCACCCAACATGGCCGCTGACAGCAACTTCGCACCGAGACCAGCTCGACGAATGATTGGCTCACGACAGACAGTGTCGATTCCTTTCGCAAAATTATGTCCTAATGTGTTTTCAATTTTACCAACCAACAATTTTAATAAACCAATTTTTTTTACTCACAACTAAACAATTATTGTTATTAACGTTTTTTTTTTACATTTTAATAAACCAACAAAACTTTCAATGTTTACTTTCCTCAATTTGTTTGTGGTGAATCTTTCAGGATATCTTGGAAGTCTAACTTTTTCAAGACTTCGTATTCAGTGGCCATAATCGCCAGTGAGTTCAGTCGCTCTTGTGTCATGTAAGAGCAAAGACAATTTTTCAGTAGTTTTAACTTCGAAAAGGTTGCCAGAAGATGAGCTTTTAAGAGACAAACTCTTATGTGAATCTAATGTCTCTGATTTAGGTACATTACACAATACAGTAGTTTCTCTATAGTCTTTAATGGAAAGTTTTCATTTCTTTGAGTTGATTCATTTTTTCTTTCTTTTGGAAACACTTTAAGAAAGCTTGATTGTAATTTTTTTCAAGATCAAATTAACTATTATTTTGATCTATTGTTGCAGGCCCCTAAAAGTAGCGGGGCCCATAGGCCGGTGCCTATTTAGTAATCCAGAACTGACGAGACATAATAAACACACTAACAGGCAGCACCGATGTATACCAGCAGAATTGTAATGAATCTTTATTGCGTTTTACATTACAAGTGAAAAACAGCATAGAAAAGATAAATCAGTAATGAGAATAAGAGTGCCAATAACTGGAAATGGATTAAGTGAGTGCGGAAGCAAGCTGCTTCTGTCAATAACAGTCTGTTTCAAAATACCTATAATTCAGGTTGCGGTGGAGGAAATAAGGAAGCATAACTTCTTTTTCTGGAACATATATGTCAACACTGCTGCTTTAGAAGCTAGCAGGGCCAGCTTTCTACATGGGCGAGCTTGGGCCAGTGTTTAGAAAGGCGCACAGACCTGTTCGCATTAAGGTCATGCAGAAGACAGTGATTCAGTTTTAAGGGCTTTTCACTTGTTAGCGTGCCGCAGGTGCTTATTTAGGTCTCGCATGAGCCAGCGCATGCGCTGCCATACATTTAGTATTGGGGTTTTCAAAGTGCTACCAGACCTCGCTGGCCTCAAGCTTGCGGTTACGCGCGCAGCCGCCATCTGCCTCCCTTCCAGCGCGATCACAGCTGCGCACACACCACTCGCGTGCTTACCACAGTACGCGTCCTCGCGATCGCTTTCATCGCGATCACTTTCACTTTTACGGCCGCGCAGCCAATGCTTGTTTATATATTAGTTGTTACCAGCCACCCTAGGCTCATTTTCCTGAAGGGCGGCAGTAGTCCGCGGAAGTGCTTCATCTCTCCCTTTCCTGCCTTCACTTGTGCAGTCTGCACACCCTGCACAAACCAGGCTGCTCCTGCTCATGGCGGCAGGCCAGGGAAGACATACTGCTGGATATCCTTGGCTTGTGATTCCCCCTGTTGTCAGTGTGTGGGAGTGGACATGCTGCCCTGTTGCCCCATGCACTTATTTCCATCCTGCTGATGGCCAGGGAATTTTCATCATGCTGACGGCGGTGGGGGTAGACGCACTGCTGGAAGCCATAACGCCTGTGGCTTTGAATGTGTGTGAAAGAACACGCTGCTGCACTGCCACATACACTTATGTTAATCCTGCTGAGGATGATGGCAGGTAAAGCAAGGAGCTGGAAGCCATACCGCTCATTGTTTGTCATTCCCCCTGTTGTCGGTGTGCGGGAGAGAAATCGCTGCTTGTTTGCCACATGCACTTATTTTCATCCTGCTGATGGCCAGAGAAGACGCATTGCTGGAAGCCATACCACCCGTGGCTTTTGGCGTGCAGGAGAGAATTCGTTGCTGCATTGCCACATACACTTATTTTGATGCTGCAGATAACCAGGGAAGAAGTGCTGCCGGAAGGCATACCGCTCCCGGCTTTAACCCGTTTACTGCGGCCGTTATTTCGGCGCAGTGCGGGCGTTCTGAAGGGTGGGCGGGGCTGCGACGGCCAACGGTTGTACACTGCACTGGGGAGGGCGTGCTCCCGTTGGCCGACGGAAGCACGGAACGGGTTAAGCATGCCGGAGAGAATGCGCTGATGTGTTCACACATGCACTTATTCTCATCGTGCTGACAGCGGCAGGGGTAGATGCACTGCTGGAAGCCATGCCGCCCGCGCCTTTTGGTGTATGTGAGAGAACTCACTGCTGCATTGCCACATATACTTATTTTTAGCCTGCTGATGACGGTGGGAGGGGAAGGTGAGGAGCTGGAAGCCATACCGCCCACGGCTTGTTTTAATTTGTAGTATTCTAGCTTCGTGCTGCCTCGGATTCGATATGTTTCATACTATCAGTTCATCTGTGAAGTTCAAGTGTTAAACAGTTTGTGTTGCAACTGCTGTGGAACGCTGTATAATTGCAGTATATTGTCTCTGATGACGTGTTGATGTGTCTTATTATAGGGTGCGCCTCAGCAAGAGCAGAATACGTGCGTATGCTCATGATATAAGACTTCTATTTAGCTCCAGAGTAAAAGGGAGATTCAATGTGAAAATAATACGTTAGCGTCTAGTGTGGTTACCCTAGCAGGCTCCCCTTAGCTGCTTCGATTTCTGTGACCTGCGCTGCTATAACCCAGTTTTATCACTGAGTCAGGGGAAAGCTGTAAACTAACTTGATCCAAGGGTGTTGAAGCAGGCTGGACCTCTGCTTGGCACCATGTCGTCAGCAAATCTTAGACTTGGCATGCATATGGGCAAATTACATAGGGCTGAGGTCGATGAACTGTGTACCATTGAGTTGGGTAACAATAAGCATCTGTTATTCAGCTGCAAGACGCCCTTGGGTGAACGTGCGCTTTACAAATGCACGATATGTTATGTGTGCGCGCACACACCACACAGTTGTGTAGAATGGATGAAGCTATTTATTGCTCAGTGTGGTAATAGCCAAAACTGGTGAGATACGAAGGATCGAGTGGCCCACGAAGTCCCTCGGCTCTAAACACTGCTGATCAATAGAGAGTCACTCCATACGCATGTGAAGATTCTGTCATAATGTTTGTTCAAATGTAGCAGTTCCAAACTAAGGAGCCAGGACGCAAGGAGTTAAACCCGTCAAGTTATAATCACATCAAAGCTGCCTTATGAAAATGTGCCCAGTTGGTTAGGTCTGCAGTCATTGTAACATACAGTTTATGAACGAGGAAGCAATGTTTCCTTACGTTAATGTAGCTGCCCTATGGCAATGACATCGGATTTGACTTTTTCCTTGCAGTAATAGGAGAATGCATGTGTGTTTGTTTGTATGCTTCTTCCAAATAAGATGTTTTTATTGGCCGTCATGTATTCTCTCTATGGTGATATAAAGAAATGTCTGTATTTTGTAGCTGCAGTCAGTACGGTACGCTGACATCTGTAAATGTCGCCTCATCAAAGCTCACATCACTAGTACTGAGGATTAGGACACCGCTTCCGAGGCAAACGATCGCAAGATATTGGTCCTATGCGATCTATTCTATATTGTTTAGTCTGGAGGTGTGATCTTTCATTTCCTAATAAATCAGTCAGCGTCGTGACACTTGATATGACCATATTTTACGGGTGCTTGCTATATTTCTCATATTTCCTTTTGTGCGCTCTTGACCTTTTTAATAACTTCGTTTTTTTACATTTTCTTATCCATAGATTTGTATTTCAATACATTACTCTGTGAATTCAACTTAAGGTAAAGGAAATAAGTAGACATGAAATTAATCTACTTTACCCTCCTAGTGGTTGTTTTTACAATTCGATTTGTAGAAATTTCCAGACTCCTTAGAATATTTTGTACATTAAATCCCAAGTGCTTTTTAGGTCTCGCCTACAGGTACCTTATGCGGGATGTTGTTGTAGACCTGTTGTCTCTCATATATTAGGGCTTTAGGTCTGCCCTTGCCTTCGATGGCTCTCTTGTGTATCTCATTTCCTTGTTCTTATGCAATGGATTGCCTCCCTATTTTGTGTTTGTCCTACCTCTGGCGCATTTCTGGTTTCCTGTGTGCTTATTGAATGATCTGTGTCCTTACATAGCTTGCATAGAGGGAACTACTGTTTTCATGTGTTTTCTTGTTCACTCCCTTGTGTGCTGCCTCCCTCCTCACCTATGAATTCTAAACCATATATATTTCAGTAGCTACTGAAATATATATGGTTTAGAATTCATAGGTTTAGGACCATTGTTTTTTGATAACATTGTATACCCAGGTCCATGCCTTAGGATTACCCCATTTTTTCTTAATGCCTCCCTCCTCACAGCCCTCAATCTACGTGTCTCCCCCCTCAACAGCCATTCCATTACTTAAAAAATGCGCCCGCTTTTCCATTGCTCCTTGCCCCATCCATCGGCGCTCTCGCCAATGGCAGCATTGACTTCCTCCCCTCCATCTCGATACTTTGTTGTTCCTCTGTATTTCCAAGTTGCATTCTTTTTTACGTTATTTTGGGCGAGCCTGGACGTTGCAGATTGCTTCTGGGCCTCTTTTCGCAATAGGTGCTTTTCTGCACATTTTGCTAATTTTTTTCTCTCAACAGCCCCTTTTGTGCATATTTTTCCATCAACTTTTAATGATTAAAAAAAAAACAAGTAGTCGCTAGATCATCACAAAATGTAGCTATTATAACGCCCAAGTCTAAAGCAAGTGGGAGACTGTTACCTCTAAAGCAAGCAGACACCGCAGTGGGACAACGTTTCATCTAAGCAACTTAATATCTTGTACCGTTGACATGACTCATTCAATGACATAACTGGTGGGGAGGGGGGTAGTATTTCAGAGTGTTTGACACCTCACACAACATGTTTTGATAAAGCCAAACCAAAGTTAGCATTAACCGCGAGGATTATAATGCACTTAAGAGTATATGGTATGGCTATATCATAGAACAGCTATAAGGAGATGGTTCCGAAAGCTGCAGAGGGGCTCAGCTCAGTCTAGGGCACCCTCTCACACAAAACCAAGCTCTCTGCCTTCTGGATTGTCAAGGCCTGCCATAGGAGTGACTTATAGGTTACTATGTGTCTATATGTAAAGGTAGGTATACTATATCTAAGTAAGGGGTGCTTACACCACTTCCCCAGGCTGCAAGTGCAGACCTGTGGTGCCATTTTGGAAGGCTTCCCAGGGGTGGCATAATACATGCTTCAGTCCCTGGTAGGCCTCTGGGGTACCTAAGGTACTATATATATATATATATATATATATATATATATATATATATATATATATATATATATATATATATAGGGACTCACAAGGGTAACCCAGTAACCAATCTGGTATGTACCTAAAGCACATGGTATCAATTTAGAGAGAGAACAGCTAGGCTGTGGTCCTGATTAGCATGGCCACAGCCAGACTAAAGTCGAAAAACCAGTGACGCACAGCAAAAAGTGGGGGTAACCATAGGATGCAGATCCTACTCTCCTACATCCCACCCACCCCCAACGCAGGGACATTAAACTAACCTTGACCAGTTGAGTCTTCATGTTCTAAGTGGAAATATCTGTAGGGTCCATCTGCATTGGCATGGTTACTCCCAGGTCTATGTTACACTGTATAGTCCATCCCCTGTAGGGAAATGGACCACCTGAGTAGTTTGGGATTTTCACCCTTCATCTGTTTAAGCCATTAGAGGGGCTTATGGTCTGTCTGAACTGTGAAGTGAGTGCCAAACAAGTATGGCCTCAGCTTCTTCAGAGCCCAAACCACAGCAAAGGTCTCCCTCTCAATAGCTGACCAACGTTTCTCGCTAGGGGTCAGCCTTCTGCTAATAAAGCTACTGGCTGGTCCTGACCTTCATCATTCAAATGTGATAGCACAGCCCCTGTCCCCAACTCAGATGCATTTGTTTGGACAATGAATTCTTTGGAGTAGTTAGGACTTTGCAGAATTAGTGCAGTGCACATGACCTGTTTCAGGTCATCAAATGCCTTTTGACAGCCGACTGAACTTTCTTAGGCATTCTTTTAGAAGTTGTCATTCAGGGGTGTCACAATGGAACCATACCCCTTGACAAATCTCCTATAGTACCCAATCAGGCCCAAGAAAGCTCTGACCTGAGTCTGGATGGTTGAAACAACCCAGTCCATTATGGTCTGGATTTTGCTCTGTAATGGTTGAACCTGGCCTCCACCTACAAGGTGGCCCAGGTACACAACCTGACTCTGCCTTATCTATCACTTTTAGCCTTGATAGTTAGGCCTGCTTTTTGCAGGGCCTCCAAAACATTTTTCAGGTGGATCAGGTGATCCTCCCAGGTGGAGCTAAAGACAGCAATATCATCAAGATAAGCTGCACGGTAGCCTTCCAGGCCTGTTAGGACTTTATTCACCAACCTTTGAAATGTGGCAGGTGCATTTTTCAGACCACAGGGCATCACCACAAACTGATAATGCCCACTATGGGCTGTTGAAAATGCTGTCTTTGGCTTGGCATCCTCAGCTAGCCTGATTTGCCAGCTGTCAGTTCAAATGTACTCAGAAACTTGGCTGAGGCCAAAGTGTCTAGGAGTTCATTTGCTCTGGGTATTGGATGGGCATCTGTCTTAGTGACAGCATTGAGATCTCTGTAGTCTACACAAAACCCCATCTCTCCTTACCACCATGGGTGTGAGGGTTGGGCACTAGGACTACTGGACTATCTGAAGGTTCAATCACCCCCAATTCTAACATTTTCTGGACTTCAGTCCTAAAAAAAAGTCCCTGACATGATCAGGTTGCCTGTAAATCTTATTTTTACCAGGTAGTCTGTCCCCAGTGTCCACTTCATAAGTGCACCAGGTAGTATGACTTGGAGTCAGGGAAAACATATGTCTGTGCTGCTGCAGAACTTGTCTGCAATCAGTTTGCTGCTGATCAGTGAGGCTGCCTGCCAAGGCTACACCATCTACTGATCCATCATCAGGGTTCTGAGAGAGCAGGTCTGGGAGAGGGTCCCTCTCTTCCTCCTGTCTTTCATCAGTAGCCATGAGCAAGCCCATGTCTGCCCTGTCAACATATGGTTTCAGTCTGATGACATGAAGCACCCAATGGGGGCTCATGGGAGTTCCTAGGTCTACCAAATAGGTAACCTCTCCCTTCTGCTCAACAATAGTATGGGGTCCACTCCACTTGTCTCGGAGTGCTGCCGGGGCCACAGGCTCCAACACCCACACTTTCTGTCCTGGCTGGTAAACAGCCAATGCAGCCTTTTGGTCATGCCAGGCTTTTGATAATTCCTGGCTAGCCTCAAGGTTTTTGGATGCCGTTTCATGTACTCAACCATCCTGGAGCGGAGACCAAGTACATAGTCCATAATATCCTGTTTAGGGGGTTTGAGAGGTAACTCCCATCCCTCCTTCACTAGACAAAGTGGGCCTCTGACAGTGTGTCCAAACAGAAGTTCAAATGGGCTGTAGCCAACCCCCTTCTGAGGAACCTCCCTGTATGCAAACAAAAGGCAGGGCAGTAGGATATCCCATATCCGCCTGAGCTTTTCTGGGAGACCCTTAATCATACCCTTTCAACTAGACCATTGTATTGTGGGTGATAGGGTGTGGTGAACTTGTAGTTCACTCCACACTCCTTCCACATTGCAGTCAGATAGCTAGACAAAGTTTGCACCTCTGTCTGAAACTACCTCCTTAGGAAAACCCACTCTTGAGAAAACTCCCAGGAGGGCTCCTTCCACAACAGGTGCTGTAGTGGTTCTAAGGGGAATTGCCTCTGGGTACCTAGTGGCATGATCCACTACCACCAGGATAAACCTGTGCCCAGATGCTGTTTGGGGATCCATTGGTCCAACAATGTCAATCCCTACATGTTCAAAGGGAAACCCCACCACAGGTAGTGGTATCAGGGGTCCTTTGTAGTGCCACCTGCCTTGCCACTGGCTTGGCAGGTCACACAGGAGCGACAAATCTCCTTGCCTTCTTCTGACATGTGAGGCCAGTGAAAGTGAGGGACAATTCTGTCCCAAGTCTGGTTCTGGCCAAGATGTCCTGCAAGGGGAATATCATGGGCTAGTGTAAAAAGGAAGCCCTTGAATGCCAAAGGAATGACCAACCTCCTGGAAGCACCAGGCTTGAGGTCTCTACTCTCTGAATACAGGAGCCCTTCATCCCAATAGATTCTATGGGTACCACTAGCATTCCTTGCAGCCTCAGCAGCAGCTTGCTGTCTGAGGGATTCAAGAGAAGGACAGTCCAACTGCGCCTGATTCAGATCTGCCCTGGAAGGGCCCCCTGTCCCAAGAAACATAACCTGATCAGGCTCAAGCTCATCTAGGACAGTTCCTTCTTCAGGCTCGCAATCAGCTTCCTCAGAAGGCTGATCCTCACTCTGAGTCAAGGGGGAAGGCACTGCCTTAACCCTACTGCTCCTTTTCCTGGTAGGCAACTGGTCCATTATTCCAGAATCCAGTGCCTGTTCAGTATTAGTCTTTTTGACCTGTGACCTAGTCACTGCAAGGACATGTGCTGAGATTCCTAACATTTCTGCATGAGTCCTAAACTCCACTTCAGACCAGGCTGAAGTTTCTAGGTCATTGCTAAGCAAGCATTCAACAGGGAGGTCTGAACTAACCACAACCTTCTTAAGGCCAGTTACCTCTCCACAGGAGAAATTATCAACTGCCATACGATGGGTGGTACTGACGTTGCTAGCATTGATCACTTGGTAAGTCTCTCCAAGTATGACTTGTCCAGGGTCCACAAAGTCAGGTATCACCATGGTGACACTAGCCCGTGTCCCTATAGGTCTTTTTCTCATTGATTAAAGGAGTTTTACTGTACTTGCCTAGGTTACTGGGACTCAAAGAGGAGGACATATTCACGCCTCCATCACAGATCAAAACAGCTTGAGTTGGTACTCTGACTAGGCCAGAGTCCATCTCAGTTCCCAGGAGTAACCCTACTACACACTTCTGTTGAGAACCACCACCTGTAGCTGAACTAGGGGGAACAGTTGCCTTAGGGGCAATGGTGGCTGGAGCCGTCTCCTTTTTGGCGCACTCACTAGTCCAGTGAGTATTAACCTTACAAATCTTGCACCATGGTTTCTCTGGACCTTCTTTCTTTTTAGCTTGGGGACCCCCACCAGTAGAATATTTTTGGGGACCTTGTGCAGACTTCTGGTGTTTTGCTTTCTCCCCACCCTTTTGATCTTGCTTCTTCTGGTCACCACCTTGGTTCTGTACCTTCTGCTTCTGACCCATTTGTCTGCCTTCTTTCCCAATTCTTGGGGAGAGGTCAGATGAGAGTCAATCCGGTGCTCATGCAACACCTGGTTCTGACAGTTATTAAGAATCTGTTTTCTCACGATTAGATTATACAATCCTGTGTAGTCACACACTTTACTGCCCAGTAACCAGCCCTCCAGAGCCTTAGTAGCACAATCTACAAAGTTAGTCCAGTCCGGAGTCTGTGTCTTCTGGGTATCTCTGAACTGCAACCTATACTGTTCAGTGGTTAGGCCAAACCCATCTATTAGAGCACTCTTCAGGACTTTGTAATTGTCAACATCCTCTTCTCTGACAGTGAGGAGCTTGTCTCTACCTTTGTCTGCAAAGGAGAGCCACAAGATTGCTGCCCACTGCTTTGGGGGTACCTACTGCACTTTGCAGGCCCTTTCCAGAGCAGTGATTCATTTGTGGATGTCATCCCCAGTCTGATAGAAAGGGACAATCTTGCTTAGGTTTTTATGGTCATAAGACCTATCCCTGCCACTAGGGATATTGCTGCCACCAGGGGACTCTAGTCCCATCTTTTTCCTCTCCCTTTCAAGAGCCAGTCTCTCCTTTTCTAAGGCTACTTTTTGTCTCCTTATCCTAAGCTGGGCTTCTTCCATCCTAGCTTCATACTCCCTCTTCTCAGGGGAGGTTCTCCTCCTATGAGCAGAGGCAGACGACCCTAGTGATCCTGCAGAATGATTAGACTCCCTGGAAGGAGACCTATTCCTTCCTGGTACCACACTATTTCTACCTGGTAGAAGAAAGAGACACACACCTTGGCCTTCCTCATCCCCAGGGAAATCTGTATTCCCCAGGTTGCGATCTTCCTCCTCATCCTGGTGTTCATCATCTTCAGAGTCCTGGTGGGTCACCCCACTAGGATCCTCTTCTTCTGATGTGTTAACCCCATTACCATTATCTGTCCCCAAAGGATTGGATGCTTTTAGGAAGTCATCCAGCAATAACACCTCTATAAGGCGGTTGGTATTGGGATTCTGACCGGTCTTTAATTTCCTGAATGAACACAGAGCCCTTAACTCCTGAAAAGGGAATGTGTCATACTTAGATGGCTGTATCTGACTGCCATCTGGCATAGACCCACTAGGTCCAGCCCTTAAGGACATGGCTAGTGAGGGGTGGTCTATGCACCTACCTACACTATTTGGTTTCCTACTAAACCTCCCTAGTAGTTGTAGTCAGGGTGTGCTAAGCCCTTACCACCTACAACTTCTATGTTCAGTAGACCGTATGTATTATAAGCTTTGATTTATATGTACCTACTGATACCTTAAGTGATTTTTCAAATGATATTCTCAAGATTATCTTGTAAAACAATGCAAGCTGTAATCCCACATGCTGCACACCAATGTGAGAAGTTGGCCTGTTAAATGATGTCCACTATACTAGTGGGCACCTTGCACCAGTCCAAACGACCCTTATTGATGGTAGGTTGTAAAGTCATTCACATAAGATGGGTTGCACTCCTTACTTCAAACAGCTTAGTCAATGTCTTTTATGAACCTATATTTTATTCAAGCGGCGTGCACACTGTTTCATGCCAAGCCCACACGGCATGTGTAAACGAAACACCAAAACGGTGGGGCTGCCTTCTAGCCCCACTCCAGTTGCAACAGCCTTATTTTTAACAACGCATTTGCATCCATTTTCTTCATTTAAACAATGTGTCATTTCTTATTCGCAATCTTTTCCTGTTGTTCTTTCTGATTAATGTTACATTTAGTCATCCATTTTCTCTATACCCTCATGCAAGGGAGTGCTAATTTTCAAAGTTTCTCATGATCTGGCGGGCCATCCGAACCTCATTTCCAAAATCACGAACAAAAAGCGTGGTTCTTAGCAAGCAGTATATTTTATTTTCCAATGCATTTCGGACCCACCAGGTCCTTCGTCAGGGAAATACTGTAAATAATAATTGGACATACTTTAGCACATCTCATTTATAAAATTGAAAAATTTCAAATACATACAGTGTCACATTTCATCCTTCCCAACTGTATTGTATTTATAAACGCTACCACAGCATGCAGAACATTTCATGAACGATCTATGACAGCTGCCCATTCCCCTGCTATAAACATCCTTTCACTCTGTTTATTCTCCCTCCAAGTCAACACGCCTACTACCTATTGCGCTGTCGTCTTCCTGTCCCTTATTTTCCATCACTATGTGTGAAACACATTACGTTCCTGCAAACTACCGACTGAACTTCCCCACGTTTCTCCCCTTCCTGCCTTACCCTCGTCTTTTACTCTCTTTGCCTTTTGAAAACCCGCAGTGAACTCACTTGTCTAAACATACCTTCCCCCTTCACCCCTTCACAATCCGTAATTCACAACCCTCCACATTTCTCTCAGGACATACCTGCTTAATTTCAAAAATTAAGCAGGTATGTCCTGAGAGAAATGTGGAGGGTTGTGAATTACGGATTGTGAAGGGGTGAAGGGGGAAGGTATGTTTAGACAAGTGAGTTCACTGCGGGTTTTCAAAAGGCAAAGAGAGTAAAAGACGAGGGTAAGGCAGGAAGGGGAGAAACGTGGGGAAGTTCAGTCGGTAGTTTGCAGGAACGTAATGTGTTTCACACATAGTGATGGAAAATAAGGGACAGGAAGACGACAGCGCAATAGGTAGTAGGCGTGTTGACTTGGAGGGAGAATAAACAGAGTGAAAGGATGTTTATAGCAGGGGAATGGGCAGCTGTCATAGATCGTTCATGAAATGTTCTGCATGCTGTGGTAGCGTTTATAAATACAATACAGTTGGGAAGGATGAAATGTGACACTGTATGTATTTGAAATTTTTCAATTTTATAAATGAGATGTGCTAAAGTATGTCCAATTATTATTTACAGTATTTCCCTGACGAAGGACCTGGTGGGTCCGAAATGCATTGGAAAATAAAATATACTGCTTGCTAAGAACCACGCTTTTTGTTCGTGATTTTGGAAATGAGGTTCGGATGGCCCGCCAGATCATGAGAAACTTTGAAAATTAGCACTCCCTTGCATGAGGGTATAGAGAAAATGGATGACTAAATGTAACATTAATCAGAAAGAACAACAGGAAAAGATTGCGAATAAGAAATGACACATTGTTTAAATGAAGAAAATGGATGCAAATGCGTTGTTAAAAATAAGGCTGTTGCAACTGGAGTGGGGCTAGAAGGCAGCCCCACCGTTTTGGTGTTTCGTTTACACATGCCGTGTGGGCTTGGCATGAAACAGTGTGCACGCCGCTTGAATAAAATATAGGTTCATAAAAGACATTGACTAAGCTGTTTGAAGTAAGGAGTGCAACCCATCTTATGTGAATGTTTCATTGGTTAGCCCCTTCGGGTTTGCACCCAGTGATAAATCAACACGTGAACAGAAGGAAACGAGAGGAATGAGAACGCACTTCATGCAAGGAGGAAGATATGGGTTCATTAAGCCAATATTTTATTTTTGGAAGATGAGTCAGATAACGAACGAATAATATTGTGAAAATTTTTATGGACCGTGTAATATGGAAGCAAACACATGAATCCGTTTTAATGATACAAAGTTAATGTGACTGTTTCAGTAACGCAGAGTTTGGGGAGACAGAAACCACGTTAGCATGGGCAAGGGAGTTAGTAGGAGGATTATGGGAGTTGTAGGCATTCTGGAAAAATGTCCGGTCACCCAGGTGCGAGTGATTATTTGGGCGTGTCAAGAGGGAGCGCACTGCTTAAAAGGCGGGGAGGCATAAAATCGTTTTTCGATATGGAGGAGGATGTTTGAAAATTAAGCAGGTATGTCCTGAGAGAAATGTGGAGGGTTGTGAATTACGGATTGTGAAGGGGTGAAGGGGGAAGGTATGTTTAGACAAGTGAGTTCACTGCGGGTTTTCAAAAGGCAAAGAGAGTAAAAGACGAGGGTAAGGCAGGAAGGGGAGAAACGTGGGGAAGTTCAGTCGGTAGTTTGCAGGAACGTAATGTGTTTCACACATAGTGATGGAAAATAAGGGACAGGAAGACAACAGCGCAATAGGTAGTAGGCGTGTTGACTTGGAGGGAGAATAAACAGAGTGAAAGGATGTTTATAGCAGGGGAATGGGCAGCTGTCATAGATCGTTCATGAAATGTTCTGCATGCTGTGGTAGCGTTTATAAATACAATACAGTTGGGAAGGATGAAATGTGACACTGTATGTATTTGAAATTTTTCAATTTTATAAATGAGATGTGCTAAAGTATGTCCAATTATTATTTACAGTATTTCCCTGACGAAGGACCTGGTGGGTCCGAAATGCATTGGAAAATAAAATATACTGCTTGCTAAGAACCACGCTTTTTGTTCGTGATTTTGGAAATGAGGTTCGGATGGCCCGCCAGATCATGAGAAACTTTGAAAATTAGCACTCCCTTGCATGAGGGTATAGAGAAAATGGATGACTAAATGTAACATTAATCAGAAAGAACAACAGGAAAAGATTGCGAATAAGAAATGACACATTGTTTAAATGAAGAAAATGGATGCAAATGCGTTGTTAAAAATAAGGCTGTTGCAACTGGAGTGGGGCTAGAAGGCAGCCCCACCGTTTTGGTGTTTCGTTTACACATGCCGTGTGGGCTTGGCATGAAACAGTGTGCACGCCGCTTGAATAAAATATAGGTTCATAAAAGACATTGACTAAGCTGTTTGAAGTAAGGAGTGCAACCCATCTTATGTGAATGTTTCATTGGTTAGCCCCTTCGGGTTTGCACCCAGTGATAAATCAACACGTGAACAGAAGGAAACGAGAGGAATGAGAACGCACTTCATGCAAGGAGGAAGATATGGGTTCATTAAGCCAATATTTTATTTTTGGAAGATGAGTCAGATAACGAACGAATAATATTGTGAACATTTTTATGGACCGTGTAATATGGAAGCAAACACATGAATCCGTTTTAATGATACAAAGTTAATGTGACTGTTTCAGTAACGCAGAGTTTGGGGAGACAGAAACCACGTTAGCATGGGCAAGGGAGTTAGTAGGAGGATTATGGGAGTTGTAGGCATTCTGGAAAAATGTCCGGTCACCCAGGTGCGAGTGATTATTTGGGCGTGTCAAGAGGGAGCGCACTGCTTAAAAGGCGGGGAGGCATAAAATCGTTTTTCGATATGGAGGAGGATGTTTGAAAATTAAGCAGGTATGTCCTGAGAGAAATGTGGAGGGTTGTGAATTACGGATTGTGAAGGGGTGAAGGGGGAAGGTATGTTTAGACAAGTGAGTTCACTGCGGGTTTTCAAAAGGCAAAGAGAGTAAAAGACGAGGGTAAGGCAGGAAGGGGAGAAACGTGGGGAAGTTCAGTCGGTAGTTTGCAGGAACGTAATGTGTTTCACACATAGTGATGGAAAATAAGGGACAGGAAGACGACAGCGCAATAGGTAGTAGGCGTGTTGACTTGGAGGGAGAATAAACAGAGTGAAAGGATGTTTATAGCAGGGGAATGGGCAGCTGTCATAGATCGTTCATGAAATGTTCTGCATGCTGTGGTAGCGTTTATAAATACAATACAGTTGGGAAGGATGAAATGTGACACTGTATGTATTTGAAATTTTTCAATTTTATAAATGAGATGTGCTAAAGTATGTCCAATTATTATTTACAGTATTTCCCTGACGAAGGACCTGGTGGGTCCGAAATGCATTGGAAAATAAAATATACTGCTTGCTAAGAACCACGCTTTTTGTTCGTGATTTTGGAAATGAGGTTCGGATGGCCCGCCAGATCATGAGAAACTTTGAAAATTAGCACTCCCTTGCATGAGGGTATAGAGAAAATGGATGACTAAATGTAACATTAATCAGAAAGAACAACAGGAAAAGATTGCGAATAAGAAATGACACATTGTTTAAATGAAGAAAATGGATGCAAATGCGTTGTTAAAAATAAGGCTGTTGCAACTGGAGTGGGGCTAGAAGGCAGCCCCACCGTTTTGAGGTTGTAAAGTCAACCTTATAGAAAGCTATCTTAGTGGTAGCTGTGGAGAGCAGCCTTCAGGCTAAGACTTATAGGCGAGTTAAGCAAGTTGTTTTACCAATTATAATCTCTTGAATGGTTAAATGAAAGCACACCACACAAGGTATATATCAAATATATATGTATTTAATCTAAACACAACCCCTCTGGTCTCTTTATGAGGTCAGAGGTAAAAGTACAATACCAGGAACTTAATTAGCATACGATAAGTTGCACAGTATACGTTATGCCCTAGGGGCCTCACAAACCATATACTAAAATAGTGGTATAAGAACCACGTGAGAGAGAGAGCAGGCCTAGGGCCTGTAGAACCGCTGGGGCAACCAGGAACAACCCAAGGTTAGGACGTAGGAGGCCCACGGGGGACACGTGCAGTGTCTAAACACAGCTGCGGATCACCATTGACTTTCTATGGAAAACAAACTAGTTACAATTTTAAAGATTACGGACACTTCTAGGTTAACTACGATGGAACCCTTTTAGACTTAGTCACTTAGAGAGTCAAGACCCACGGGAGCACCGGAGTACTCGTGTTACCTCACCCAGGGAAGTCGGGTGCGTAGGTGTCTTTTGGTGTCGGGTTTCGTCATCGATTCCTATGGAGAGCTGCGAAGAAATGCTGCAGGCGACCAGAGGAAAAGTGTCCGGGTGGATCGGAGATCTGAAGAACCTGAGAGCAGAGGGGACAGAGTCTGGGTCACTTGCCAGTGACGAGGATGGCACTGGGAAGATGCCAACCAATGTCAGGTGTTTTCAGGTAAAAGAGGTGAAGCTTGATTCTTCAGCCACTAGGACCAGGAGGGGTCGACGACGACCAGGAGCTGGATTCGAGCTGTCCCACGGAGGATGTAGAGTGCTGCAGCGAAAGAATCCGGATTGGATCCAACAAGCCTTGGCAACAGCAACCCACGCAAGATGTCGAGATTGGCTTCGGTTCAGACCAGCAAGGCCTGGGGACACCTCATTTGGAGAGGAGTGAGAGCACATCTGGAGCAACCAGGAAAGCTCAAGAAATAAAGGATTGTCCTTTGTGGGGGCTCACTAGCTAATGGACTAGGAACCGCGAAAGAGCCTGGAGCTGAAATGCACAAAGAGGGCCCACGGGACACTCGTGGAGTGTAGGCCTCTGAGCTTCGGTTCAAAAGGTGCTCGGGGCAGGGGCTTCAAATACCCCAATGCACAACTTCGGGAAGTAGGTGCAGTTGCAAAAATGCAGGATGTCCAGGAGTTCTGCTCCCATGTCTCTCGTGTCCGCTACGGGTCTCAGCTTTGCTGGGAGCTCGGGTCAACGTCAGAGCTGTCTGGAAGTCGGTGTCCTGTGTCGCAGATTCTTCAGGATCCGGTGGGAGCCTCGAAAATGCAGACCGGCAAAGATGCTTCTTGTTGCCTGTTTGAACAGGGTGGTCACCCCTTGACCACAAAGGAGATTATTCAGTCTTCCAGTCGATATGGAATGTCGAAGGTCCAAGATTTATGTTTCAGAGTTTCGCCCAGGGTAATCTAAAGTCCTACGGACTGGGATTCTATACTTATACCAAGTTTAGGGGATGGACTAGCTCTATGGCCTCTCCTATGGGAGGGCCAGGGTTGGGGGTGGTTTCACCCTTTCCCTTTGTCCAGTTTCGTGCCACAAAAAAAGGGGGGGGGATGGACGGAGCTTCTGAACCAATCAAACACTCACACCCAGTCAAAAGATCTGGGTTTGATCCATCACCGTTCTTTAGCCCACTCTGCCACCCCAGTTCAGACATGGCTATATGCAAATCAGTCTGACCCAGTGCCTCATGGGAACAGTCCAGCATGCTTGTTTCTGGTCCATGGAAGACATGGCTTGGCAGTTCGGGCTGGACTGTTCCCATGAGGCACAGGGTCAGACTGATTTGCATATAGCCATGTCTGAAATGGGGTGGCTGAGTGGGCTAAAGAATGGTGATGGATTAAACCCAGATCAGTTGACTGGGGGTGAGTGTTTGATTTGCTCAAACGCTCCGTCCATCATACCCTTTTGTATCGCTTTGTTCGCCCTAAGTGTGGCAGGGTATGCTCAGACGTGAGTCCCTTGCTCACTTGGCCACTGGATTCAAGATAGCCTGGCTGATGAGGATTATGAATCCGAAACCGGTCCCAGGATGATTGTTTCCGGTCCATGGAAGACATGGCATGGCAGTTCGGGCGGGACTGTTCCCATGAGGCACAGGGTCAGACTGATTTGCATATAGCCATGTCTGAAATGGGGCGGCTGAGTGGGCTAAAGAATGGTGATGGATTAAACCCAGATCAGTTGACTGGGGGCGAGTGTTTGATTTGCTCAAACGCTCCGTCTAAGCATGGGCGGATTTTGCGAATTGGCAATCCGCGAAATTGCGTATTTACGGATTCGCAATCCGCAAAATCCGCGAACTCTCGCGAATTTTTTATTTTTTTTGTGTTCGCAAGGATTTCTGCCAGTTCGCGAGGATTTTGTACCAGTTTGCAAACGCGAACTTACTTTTCGGGTAGCAACGGTCGCGAACATGTTGTTTCTACATCTGGTTCATCACAGCACCCTCTGTTTCACCACTGCCACCCTCTGTTTCACCACTGCCACCCTCTGGCTCACCCATGCCACCCTCTGGCTCTCCCATGCCACCCTCTAGTTCATCACTGTAGATTATGGGTGGAAAAGCACACCTGCCCTGCCTCAACTGACATAAATGAATTAGGGGCTGATTAATGTGTTTCTGAATTTGAACTTCCTGGCTGGAACCTGCTTCCTTATCTGTAATTGCTTTTTCTGAGCCTGCTGTGAGGGTCAGAGCAGGGTCATAGAATAGTTGCAAGTAGGCAACTGAACTCTGAAGGGGCCCCTCAGGAAGCACTACAGGGAATGATTACTAATGATAAGATTGAACTTTTGCACCTGCTGAGTGCTTTCAGTTTTGCAAAAATCCAAATATCCAGCAGCATCCACAAAAAGTAATCCTTCCAGGCACTACAGGGAATGGTTACTAATGATAAGATTGAACTTTTGCACCTGCTGAGTGCTTCCAGGTCAAGATCCAAATCAAAGTGACCAGCACATGAAGAAAGCACTGAGAGGAGGCTGCTGGACAGGAACAGGAAGTTGGAGACTGTGGGGCACTTCCTTCCTCCCACCCCCCCCCCCCCCAAAATGGACTCCTTGCAAAAAATAAGTGCAGGCAAATGTCAACCTGAGGAGTTATTCTGATAAAAATCATAATTTAAGGTTTATGCTCCCTGCTGGTGGATTTCTTGTGCGAAATTGCAAATTTTGCAATCTCGCAATTGCGAGATTGTCGCTGCCCGCCGCATCTACGTTTTCGCAAGTGTTTACTCCCGCGAAATTGTATAGTATGCTAGTTGGCAAGTGCGACCAAGCAAAAAAATCCGCTTTGCACGGATTTACGAATTTTCGGTAAGTTCGCGAGAGTTCGCGGATTGCGAATTTACCGAAAATCCGCAAAATCCGCGAGCGGAACGGATTTTACGCCCATGCTTAGCTCCGTCCATCATCCACTTTTGTATCGCTTTGTTCGCCCTAAGTGTGGCAGGGTATGCTCAGACGTGAGTCCCTTGCTCACTTGGCCACTGGATTCAAGATAGCCTGGCTGATGAGGATTATGAATCCGAAACCGGTCCCAGGATGCTTGTTTCCGGTCCATGGAAGACATGGCTTGGCAGTTCGGGCTGGACTGTTCCCATGAGGCACAGGGTCAGACTGATTTGCATATAGCCATGTCTGAAATGGGGTTGCTGAGTGGGCTAAAGAATGGTGATGGATTAAACCCAGATCAGTTGACTGGGGGTGAGTGTTTGATTTGCTCAAACGCTCCGTCCATCATCCCCTTTTGTATCGCTTTGTTCGCCCTAAGTGTGGCAGGGTATGCTCAGACGTGAGTCCCTTGCTCACTTGGCCACTGGATTCAAGATAGCCTGGCTGATGAGGATTATGAATCCGAAACCAGTCCCAGGATGCTTGTTTCCGGTCCATGGAAGATATGGCTTGGCAGTTCGGGCTGGACTGTTCCCATGAGGCACAGGGTCAGACTGATTTGCATATAGCCATGTCTGAAATGGGGTGGCTGAGTGGGCTAAAGAATGGTGATGGATTAAACCCAGATCAGTTGACTGGTGGTGAGTGTTTGATTTGTTCAAACGCTCCGTCCATCATCCCCTTTTGTATCGCTTTGTTCGCCCTAAGTGTGGCAGGATATGCTCAGACGTGAGTCCCTTGCTCACTTGGCCACTGGATTCAAGATAGCCTGGCTGATGAGGATTATGAATCCGAAACCGGTCCCAGGATGCTTGTTTCCGGTCCATGGAAGACATGTCTTGGCAGTTCGGGCTGGACTGTTCCCATGAGCCACAGGGTCAGACTGATTTGCATATAGCCATGTCTGAAATGGGGTGGCTGAGTGGGCTAAAGAATGGTGATGGATTAAACCCAGATCAGTTGACTGGGGGTGAGTGTTTGATTTGCTCAAACGCTCCATCCATCATCCCCTTTTGTATTGCTCAGTTTCGTGCCAGAGCTGGTGCAGAGTGCGCCAGCAACCGGTTTGAACTGGGAAATACATGGAGCACCTGGTGTGCCCCAGACAGGGTCTCAAAAGCATTCACTGAATGCAACCAACCATGCCCCAATACACTAAAGTCTGTCTGGGGAGGTGCTGGCACCTCCCTGGACAGGAAACCTATTGTCCAAGCCTCCCCTGCCGGAGTTTCGTCCAGCAGCAGGTCAGACTTGTGTCTGTGGCAGCAGCATCCATTTTGTGATGCTGAGGCTCTTTTAAACTTTACCCGGGTATACCAGTGTGTACAGGTCTTCTCCCTCTAGAAGGGTGGAATGCTACCCCCGCCGCCAGAACTGGCGGGGGGGTAGTATTCCAAAGTATTTGACACCTTACACAACATGTTTTGACAAAGCCAAACCAAAGTTAGCATTAACCGCGAGGATTTTAATGCACTTAAGAGTATATGGTATGGCTATATCATAGAACAGCTATAAGGAGATGGTTCCGAAAGCTGCTGAGGGGCTCAGCTCATGCTAGGGCACCCTCTAAATCAAAACCAAGCACTCTGCCTTCAGGTTTGGCAAGGCCTGCCATAGGAGTGACTTATAGGTTACTATGTGTCTATATGTAAAGGTAGATATAGGTATACTATATCTAAGTAAGGGGTGCTTACACCACCTTACCCATGCTGGAAGTGCAGACCTGTGGTGCCATTTTGGAAGGCTTCCTAGGGGTGGCATAATACATGCTTCAGCCCATGGTAGGCCTCCGGGGTACCTATGCACTTAGTACCTAAGGTACAATATATAGGGACTCGCAAGGGTAACCCAGTAACCAAGCTGGTATGTACGTAAAGTACATGGTATCAATTTAGAGAGAGAACAGCTAGGCTGTGGTCCTGATTAGCAGGGCCACAGCCAGACTAAAGTCGAAACACCAGTGAGGCACAGCAAAAAAGTGGGGGTGATCATCGGATGCAGATCCTACTCTCCTACAGTTATATTTGGGTATCTTACCAACCGAGTATTTGGAGACGTTCCACAAGCCCCAGGTATGCACTTTCCTATCAAAAACAACTAGGTTTGTTTTATTGAAATTCACCAACATGCAATTCATTTGGCAGAAAGAATTCAGCAAAGTTAAGTTTTGGAGACTCACCCCTGTAGGACTTAATAAAACTATGCTATCCTAATATTGAAGGGAAGTTGTATGGCAAGAACGGATTTTTGGTGGATGAGAGTTTGCAGCACCAAGTTGCCTGGTTAAGTCCAATATATACTAGTTAAAAAGCAGCGGGGCTAGCACACACCCTTGTTTAAGAACTCTATATGCATAAACCTTAGCCAAGACTGACCAGTTATAACTGAGTTTTACCCTGACCCAGGTGTCTGAATAGAGCAACGAAATGGCTCGTAATAGGCGTTGAGAAATGGACCTGCTATCTATTTTTTGCCATCCGTGTTTTCTAGTGACTATTACATGTTGCACTTAAAGCACAACATAATAAATCTCTTTATGTACATGTGTTGCTGACTTGTCAGTCGGAAGAGCCACAAGCTTGTTGGAGGTACCCACAGCAGACTTAATTCCAATCTAATACTGTTTAATCAAACTAGATTTAAAAGCCCAAATATTTTTGCAACAAATTTTATATTGACTTCGAACATAACAATTCATCTGTAAGTGACCACATTCTAAGTTAAACCTTGTTAGGTCAATCGTACTAGACTGTGTATGTGTGGTCTGTTGCGAGGCAAATTGTGACTTACCAAAAATAGAGGGGCTTGAAGCCTGCCTACTGTTTACCATTGTTTGGCTTTCCTTATCTATGTCATTTGTCAACTTATTTGTATCCCAGCATGTCAATCTTGTGGTTTTCCTTCCCATGGAGTATTGCCTCTTTACCATCACTTATTTTATTCACTAAGAGAGTGCATGTGTTTGAGCAGTTTTCCTCTTTCACTTCTTTCCCGACGGTGCTCAGTCACCCATCCCCTTGCTGTTGCTCACGCGTGTGCCTCTCCCCATCACTCGCACGCTCCATGTTCCCTCCCCAAGCTGCTTTCCAGTCCACCCCAGCTCCCCTTCCAATGTTGCTTCTGTATCTTTCCTCCGAACCATTCTCTGTGTTGTTTCCACATTCGCTACTTCTCTCTCATCCCATGTATTCCTTTGGCTCCCCGAAGCTTCCATTCAGCATCAATGGCTCACTTTATATTAAAAAAGAAATCCTTTCACAGGTAGCATTTTCTTTTTGGTTACCGATCCAACTGATATAACTAAACAAGCATTGGCAAGCCAATAGGCTTCGCCTTTGGGACCTTATAAGTATTTAGTTATGCAGCACAATATCCTTACTGCAACATTAACTGTTGCATGGCTAAAAACTTATAAGGTCCCAAAGGCGAGACCTATTGGCTATGCCAATGCTTGTTGTAATTGTGACTTGCTCAGTTAAGCACTGTTGTGGTAGTCTTCCTTGCCCTACGCCTCTGTTCTGTAGTATCCCAGAACCTTTGGTTTCTCTCTTGTTAATCAGGGTGCCTATTGTGGAGCATGTGGTTTTCCTAAGCTTCTCAACTGAAAACAGTTTTGTTGGATCCACTGCCATTGGGTGGTTGTGGGTGTTCCAGTTTACAGCTGGCTTGGGAGTTTTCAAATGCTGTCCTAGTGGCTGCAGTTATTTCCTCCCAAGTGAGGGCTGAGTTGTAGGTTTTCAGATAATTGGTAGGGAACTGAATAAATATGTCAACGATTACTGTGGAGGTTGTGTGTTCATTGGTTTGAAGGGGTGTAGGTAATTAGGTGGTGATCTGGGGCAACAATTTGTACGTTTGAATCTGTAGAGAAGGTGCTGGAGTGACCAGGATGCTGAGGGCATTAGAGGAATAGATGGTAGGAGTTGATGTGCGAAGGTGGAGTTAGAGTGTAGAGTAGGGAACAGATGGTGGCGAGTGACGTGGTGGCTGAGCTGGAGCAGTGTGTGTTGTGAGAAATTGAGAAGTGGTGCGGGAAGTGAAGGGAGTTTTAGGGAGTGAGCAAATAGGAAAGACTTCGATAAGAATGCAAAGGCAATTGAAGGATTTAGACAGAGAGAAAGCGAGTGGAGAGCGCGCCCGGGAGTGCTGCGTGCGGTCTGCTCACTTTCAAGCACTGCACTGGTGCTTGTGGCGCGCCCCTGCGCACTCCCGCAAGGTGATGCCGCTACAAGCAAGAGTGTGTGCTTGAAAATGACCAGAGCGACAGCTAAAGGTCCTCCTATGCAACACGTGCGCTGCATAGGCGAGACCTAAAAAGGAGAGAAAGAAACGAAAAAGAAAAAAAAAGCACCAGAGTCATTTTGTAGGCACACACATGGGTCTACAAAATGACTCGAGCAGCCACGTCAAAGGCTTTTTAGGGCGAGGCCTCCGCCCACGTAAGTGGGAGGAGTTTCGAGATCCTAATGTTAAAGAAGAGAAAAAAAAAGTATCTCCTAGGGCTTTGGCGAGACAAATTCCACACATTCCTTAGTGTGTTCTGTCATCTGGCCAGTGATTCGTCTTCGTTGTGGTGTCGTTTTAATAGGCTTGAAGTGATAGGGTAAATGTAGTTTCCGTCCGCCATGTTGGGCATTTTTCGTTCGTGTGCGCGCAAAGAAGTACATTAATTATAATTAGGAGCTGTCAGGGTGCCTCCGTAAGTGAATCCAGATGGCCGGGCGCGTTCACCATTCAGCAGCGCTCAGCGCGCAGCTGCTGCATGCCAGGCCGGGAAAGGGCTTCATTAGCCTCACTCATCCGGCGCTGAGACAGGCCCCCTCCCTCATCTGTATCGGCGAAACAGGACAGATGCAATAAAGAGTGCCTAGGAGCTGGCTAGATGCACCATGGAGCGCTTCGAATTGGGTAAAAGATGCCCGTTTCAAAGCAGCCACATGCAACTTAACATACTTACAAGCGGGCGTGTGTGTGTTAGAAACCAACTAATGTTAAACCATGTGTCCGCTATCACTCACTCTCTTCTCTCCACTACTGAACAGACAGAATAAGAGGGCCACTCTGGTCAGTCACTCATGAGTGACACTAAACTCTTCCCACAAGACCTCTGCAAATTATTGCGATCAAGCACTTCCTCACAGATGGTACCCGTTCGGTAAAGCGCTTTGGCGACTCGTCAGATGCATGAAGCTCTATATAAGCACAATTAACATTACAGTTGCAGAGATATAAAATCGTCAGGTTTCACCCAATAGTTGAGAAAACTACACCATAAATAACAAATTACATGATGTTTGTTATATGTTTTACATAGCAAACATTTTCAGGGCTCGGATTGTGCATGGCTCTAAGAGCCAAGCCAGAGCCTGAGCTTGGCTGTCCCTGTTAACTTGTTTCCTCTCTCACCTCTAACCCCAAAACCCATTTTCAATTTTAAAGACGGTGAAAACAACATTTCGACATGCTGACGTTGAGATTGATGGAGCACTTAACAGGTGCCTTCTCCGTGGCCTCTTCTGCCGTGATTGGGTGGGCCAAAGTTCACATTTGGGTGGGCCTGGCCCCTGCTTTGGCTCCTCGTAACCATGGGCAGAAGGAGACACTGGCTGAAGAACCATTAACTCACTGATGTACTCGACCAGCGTTCAACCCTGTTGCCTCGTGAATATACAAAGATTGCAGCAACATTAACCAACTGAGCTATCTTACCCGGATACGAGGGTGTGATCTGCAAATTAAACACGGAGCTTAGAGAATGTACAGTCGCTCACCTAGGTTTGTCCATTGGATTCTTCCCTGAGACCTGCAGGCTACACCCATACCTCAGCAGCAGGAGCAGGAGCATTAACCCTCAGGACTGTTTTACCAGCTAGTGCGCTTCCATTTGTTTTCGGACATAGCCGCCTGCGTGTGATGGGACTACGGGCAGTGCAGAGTGCAGTTTGAGAGTGCAGTTTGAGAGTGCAGTTTGAGAGTGCAGTTTGAGAGTGCAGTGTGAGAGTGCAGTGTGAGAGTGCAGTGTGAGAGTGCAGTGTGAGAGTGCAGTGTGAGAGTGCAGTGTGAGAGTGCAGTGTGAGAGTGCAGTGTGAGAGTGCAGTGTGAGAGTTGAGAGTGCAGTATGAGAGTTGAGAGTGCAGTTTGAGAGTGCAGTTTGAGAGTGCAGTTTGAGAGTGCAGTTTGAGAGTGCAGTTTGAGAGTGCAGTTTGAGAGTGCAGATTGAGAGTGCAGATTGAGAGTGCAGTTTGAGAGTGCAGTATAAGACTTGAGAGTGCAGATTGAGAGTGCAGATTGAGAGTGCAGAATCAGAGTGCAGATTGAGAGTGCAGAATCAGAGTGCAGATTGAGAGTGCAGAATCAGAGTGCAGATTGAGAGTGCAGAATCAGAGTGCAGATTGAGAGTGCAGAATCAGAGTGCAGATTGAGAGTGCAGAATCAGAGTGCAGATTGAGAGTGCAGAATCAGAGTGCAGATTGAGAGTGCAGTGTGCAGATTGAGAGTGCAGATTGAGAGTGCAGTGTGCAGATTGAGAGTGCAGTGTGCAGATTGAGAGTGCAGTGTGCAGATTGAGAGTGCAGTGTGCAGATTGAGAGTGCAGTGTGCAGATTGAGAGTGCAGTGTGCAGATTGAGAGTGCAGTGTGCAGATTGAGAGTGCAGTGTGCAGATTGAGAGTGCAGTTTGAGAGTGCAGAGTGCAGAGTGCAGTTTGAGAGTGCAGAGTGCAGTTTGAGAGTGCAGTGTGCAGATTGAGAGTGCAGTGTGCAGATTGAGAGTGGAGAGTGCAGATTGAGAGTGCAGTGTGCAGATTGAGAGTGCAGTGTGCAGATTGAGAGTGGAGAGTGCAGTTTGAGAGTGGAGAGTGCAGATTGAGAGTGGAGAGTGCAGTTTGAGAGTGGAGAGTGCAGTTTGAGAGTGGAGAGTGCAGTTTGAGAGTGGAGAGTGCAGATTGAGAGTGCAGTGTGCAGATTGAGAGTGCAGTGTGCAGATTGAGAGTGCAGTGTGCAGTTTGAGAGTGGAGAGTGCAGTTTGAGAGTGGAGAGTGCAGTTTGAGAGTGGAGAGTGCAGATTGAGAGTGGAGAGTGCAGATTGAGAGTGGAGAGTGCAGTTTGAGAGTGGAGAGTGCAGATTGAGAGTGGAGAGTGCAGTTTGAGAGTGGAGAGTGCAGTTTGAGAGTGGAGAGTGCAGATTGAGAGTGCAGTGTGCAGATTGAGAGTGGAGAGTGCAGATTGAGAGTGCAGTGTGCAGGTGGAGAGTGCAGTTTGAGAGTGGAGAGTGCAGTTTGAGAGTGGAGAGTGCAGATTGAGAGTGGAGAGTGCAGATTGAGAGTGGAGAGTGCAGTTTGAGAGTGCGTGCAGAGTGAGTGACAGCGAGTGCAGAGTGAGTGACAGCGAGTGCAGAGTGAGTGCAGAGTGAGTGACAGCGAGTGACAGCGAGTGACAGCGAGTGCAGAGAGTGACAGCGAGTGACAGCGAGTGCAGAGCGAGTGCAGAGCGAGTGCAGAGCGAGTGCAGAGCGAGTGCAGAGCGAGTGCAGAGCGAGTGCAGAGCGAGTGCCAGCGAGTGACAGCGAGTGCCAGCGAGTGCCAGCGAGTGCCAGCGAGTGCCAGCGAGTGACAGCGAGCGACAGCGAGCGACAGCGAGCGACAGCGAGCGACAGCGAGCGCAGAGTGAGTGACAGCGAGTGCCAGCGAGTGACAGCGAGTGCCAGCGAGTGCCAGCGAGTGACAGCGAGTGACGAGCGAGTGACGAGCGAGTGACGAGCGAGTGACGAGCGAGTGACGAGCGAGTGCAGAGCGAGTGCAGAGCGAGTGCAGAGCGAGTGCAGAGCGAGTGCAGAGCGAGTGACAGCGAGTGACAGCGAGTGACAGCGAGTGACAGCGAGTGACAGCGAGTGACAGCGAGTGACAGCGAGTGACAGCGAGTGACGAGCGAGTGACAGCGAGTGACAGCGAGTGACAGCGAGCGACAGCGAGCGACAGCGAGCGACAGCGAGTGACAGCGAGTGACAGCGAGTGCCAGCGAGTGCCAGCGAGTGACAGCGAGTGACAGCGAGTGACAGCGAGTGACAGCGAGTGACAGCGAGTGACGAGCGAGTGACGAGCGAGTGACAGCGAGTGACAGCGAGTGACAGCGAGTGACAGCGAGCGACAGCGAGCGACAGCGAGTGACAGCGAGTGCAGAGTGAGTGACAGCGAGTGACAGCGAGTGCAGAGCGAGTGCCAGCGAGTGCCAGCGAGTGCCAGCGAGTGACAGCGAGTGACAGCGAGTGCCGAGCGAGTGCCGAGCGATTGCAGAGCGAGTGACAGCGAGTGACAGCGAGTGCAGAGCGAGTGCAGAGCGAGTGCAGAGCGAGTGCAGAGCGAGTGCCAGCGAGTGACAGCGAGTGCCAGCGAGTGACAGCGAGTGACAGCGAGTGACAGCGAGTGACAGCGAGTGACGAGCGAGTGACAGCGAGTGCAGAGCGAGTGACAGCGAGTGACAGCGAGCGACAG
The DNA here is from genome assembly GCF_964261635.1 of Lissotriton helveticus. NCBI lineage: Eukaryota > Metazoa > Chordata > Amphibia > Caudata > Salamandridae > Lissotriton > Lissotriton helveticus. The sequence goes on from NC_136065.1 coordinate 2,112,816,568, forward strand.
CGAGTGACAGCGAGTGACAGCGAGTGCAGAGTGAGTGACAGCGAGTGACAGCGAGTGCCAGCGAGTGCCAGCGAGTGACGAGCGAGTGACGAGCGAGTGCCGAGCGAGTGCCGAGCGAGTGCAGAGCGAGTGACAGCGAGTGACAGCGAGTGACAGCGAGTGACAGCGAGTGACAGCGAGTGACAGCGAGTGCCGAGCGAGTGCCGAGCGAGTGACAGCGAGTGCAGAGCGAGTGACAGCGAGTGACAGCGAGTGACAGCGAGTGCCAGCGAGTGCAGAGCGAGTGCCAGCGAGTGCAGAGCGAGTGACAGCGAGTGCAGAGCGAGTGACAGCGAGTGCCGAGCGACAGCGAGTGCCGAGCGACAGCGAGTGCAGAGAGACAGCGAGTGCAGAGCGACAGCGAGGGCAGAGCGACAGCGAGGGCAGAGCGAGTGCAGAGCGAGTGCAGAGCGAGTGCAGAGCGAGTGCAGAGCGAGTGACAGCGAGTGACAGCGAGTGACAGCGAGTGACGAGCGAGTGACGAGCGAGTGACGAGCGAGTGCAGAGCGAGTGACAGCGAGTGACAGCGAGCGACAGCGAGTGACAGCGAGTGACAGCGAGTGCAGAGTGAGTGACAGCGAGTGCCAGCGAGTGCCAGCGAGTGACAGCGAGTGACGAGCGAGTGCCGAGCGAGTGCCGAGCGAGTGCCGAGCGAGTGCAGAGCGAGTGACAGCGAGTGACAGCGAGTGACAGCGAGTGACAGCGAGTGACAGCGAGTGCCGAGCGAGTGCCGAGCGAGTGCAGAGCGAGTGACAGCGAGTGCCAGCGAGTGACAGCGAGTGACAGCGAGTGACAGCGAGTGACAGCGAGTGCCAGCGAGTGCAGAGCGAGTGACAGCGAGTGCAGAGCGAGTGACAGCGAGTGCCGAGCGACAGCGAGTGCCGAGCGACAGCGAGTGCCGAGCGACAGCGAGTGCCGAGCGACAGCGAGTGCAGAGAGACAGCGAGTGCAGAGAGACAGCGAGTGCAGAGCGACAGCGAGGGCAGAGCGACAGCGAGGGCAGAGCGACAGCGAGTGCAGAGCGACAGCGAGGGCAGAGCGACAGCGAGGGCAGAGCGACAGTGAGGGCAGAGTGACAGTGAGGGCAGAGTGACAGTGAGGGCAGAGTGACAGTGAGGGCAGAGTGACAGTGAGGGCAGAGTGACAGCGAGGGCAGAGTGACAGTGAGGGCAGAGTGACAGCGAGTGCAGAGAGACAGCGAGTGCAGAGCGACAGCGAGGGCAGAGCGACAGCGAGGGCAGAGCGACAGCGAGGGCAGAGCGACAGTGAGGGCAGAGCGACAGTGAGGGCAGAGCGACAGTGAGGGCAGAGTGACAGTGAGGGCAGAGTGACTGTAAGGGCAGAGTGACTGCAGAGTGACAGTGAGTGCAGAGTGACAGTGAGTGCAGAGTGACAGTGAGTGCAGAGTGACAGTGAGTGCAGAGTGACAGCAGAGTGACAGTGAGTGCAGAGTGACAGTGAGTGCAGAGTGACAGTGAGTGCAGAGTGACAGCAGTGTGACAGTGAGTGCAGAGTGACAGTGAGTGCAGAGTGACAGTGAGTGCAGAGTGACAGCAGAGTGACAGCAGAGTGACAGTGAGGGCAGAGTGACAGTGAGGGCAGAGTGACAGTGAGGGCAGAGTGACAGTGAGGGCAGAGTGACAGTGAGGGCAGAGTGACAGTGAGGGCAGAGTGACAGTGAGGGCAGAGTGACAGTGAGGGCAGAGTGACAGTGAGGGCAGAGTGACAGTGAGGGCAGAGTGACAGTGAGGGCAGAGTGACAGTGAGGGCAGAGTGACAGTGAGGGCAGAGTGACAGTGAGGGCAGAGTGACAGTGAGGGCAGAGTGACAGTAGAGTGAGTGCAGAGTGACAGTGAGTGCAGAGTGACAGTGAGTGCAGAGTGACAGTGAGTGCAGAGTGACTGTAGAGTGACTGTAGAGTGAGTGCAGAGTGAGTGCAGAGTGACAGTGAGTGCAGAGTGACAGTGAGTGCAGAGTGACAGTGAGTGCAGAGTGACAGTGAGTGCAGAGTGACTGTAGAGTGAGTGCAGAGTGAGTGCAGAGTGACAGTGATTGCAGAGTGACAGCAGAGTGACAGTGAGTGCAGAGTGACAGTGAGTGCAGAGTGACAGTGAGTGCAGAGTGACTGTAGAGTGAGTGCAGAGTGAGTGCAGAGTGACAGTGAGTGCAGAGTGAGTGCAGAGTGACAGTGAGTGCAGAGTGACAGTGAGTGCAGAGTGACAGTGAGTGCAGAGTGACAGTGAGTGCAGAGTGACAGTGAGTGCAGAGTGACAGTGAGTGCAGAGTGACAGTGAGTGCAGAGTGACAGTGAGTGCAGAGTGACAGTGAGTGCAGAGTGACAGTGAGTGCAGAGTGACAGTGAGTGCAGAGTGACAGTGAGTGCAGAGTGACAGTGAGTGCAGAGTGACAGTGAGTGCAGAGTGACAGTGAGTGCAGAGTGACAATGAGTGCAGAGTGACAATGAGTGCAGAGTGACAATGAGTGCAGAGTGACAGCAGAGTGACAGTGAGTGCAGAGTGACAGTGAGGGCAGAGTGACTGTAGAGTGAGTGCAGAGTGAGTGCAGAGTGACAGTGAGTGCAGAGTGACAGTGAGTGCAGAGTGACAGTGAGTGCAGAGTGACAGTGAGTGCAGAGTGACAGTGAGTGCAGAGTGACAGTGAGTGCAGAGTGACAGTGAGTGCAGAGTGACAGTGAGTGCAGAGTGACAATGAGTGCAGAGTGACAGTGATTGCAGAGTGACAGCAGAGTGACAGTGAGTGCAGAGTGACAGTGAGGGCAGAGTGACTGTAGAGTGAGTGCAGAGTGAGTGCAGAGTGACAGTGAGTGCAGAGTGAGTGCAGAGTGACAGTGAGTGCAGAGTGACAGTGAGTGCAGAGTGACAGTGAGTGCAGAGTGACAGTGAGTGCAGAGTGACAGTGAGTGCAGAGTGACAGTGAGTGCAGAGTGACAATGAGTGCAGAGTGACAGTGATTGCAGAGTGACAGCAGAGTGACAGTGAGTGCAGAGTGACAGTGAGTGCAGTGACAGTGAGTGCAGAGTGACAATGAGTGACAGTGAGTGCAGAGTGACAGTGAGTGCAGAGTGACAGTGAGTGCAGAGGGACAGTGATTGCAGAGTGACAGCAGAGTGACAGTGAGTGCAGAGTGACAGTGAGTGCAGAGTGACAGTGAGTGCAGAGTGACTGCAGAGACAGTGTGTCAGGGTGCACATTGTGTGAGTGTGCAGAATGAGTGTGCAGGGTAAACAGTGTGTGACTATGCAGGGTGACATTGGGAGTGTGCGGGTGAGCAGTGTGTGAATGTGTAGGGGCAGTGTGTGAGTGTGCAGAAAACACCACACACACATACACCACACACACATAACGCACACACAAACCACACACCTCAGTCTCTCAACACCACACACTTGTCACCACTCAACACAACACACTCACCACCACACTCACTCCCCAGGCTCACCCCCACAGACTCACCACCACACACTCACCAGCACACAGAAAACAACACACACAACAACACACCCCCAGCCGTCAATGAATACTTTCACCATGCACAAACACCAACAACCATCATCCATCTGTGCACGCTTTTACCAAGCACACACCCACCAGCCGTCAGTGCACCCTTCCACCAGGCACACACACCTCCAGCCGGCAGTGCACTTTTCCACCAAGCAATCGCAGTATGGTACACTTTACTTTTAAACATATTCATATAAAGCACAGCATGCCACCATTGGTAACATTACAATTCAACCAAGATACTTCCACTACACACCACATGCACACACTCCATAACACATGGCAAAAAGACATTGGCATTTACAATGCCATTAGCTCAAACTCAAATAAATCCGAGTCCGATTGCATTTCTAATGCTTGTTTCATACTTCCAAGGGTTACTGCTTACCACCGCTCATGTTTAGTTTCACCTGACCATGCATTTGTTCAATGTACATGCACTGGGAAATCTTGACTCAGTTTGTTAAATGTTCCCCGCCATACTGTTCATGTGTGTTACCTTATACCGACGCTAATTTTCTTCCTTTCTGAATGTTTTCGGACTTAGGCATGCATTTTGTTTTCGGCGTGATCTCGCTTTTATTAGTTCTCAAGATTTTTCCATTTAATAAATTATATGCATCCAGTTAATTTACATACAAACACCTTCAGCCTTTTATGGAGGAATTCCACCTCATGCAGGAGGAATGAATGCCTAATTAAACTGTAGTTAGAAAGTGGTGAAAGAAGTCCATTCTGCCCCATGGAGAAAAAAAAACTGAACACATCTGAAAATTCCTTTTTCTTTCCAGCTCTTCCAGTATTTAATTCCCATGCTAATCTTGATTTCTTTGTTAAACTACATTGGTGTGTCAACAATTGTTCTCTTGGTAATGTATTCCCTCTCCAGAAGGATTGCACCTTTTGTGGGTGCCTACAAGAATTTTCAAAGTGATGCTTTGAAATTCATTTTTACTACTGCAAGCCTAGATAATAGGTTTTTGTAATTGCTTATTCGAATTTCACCTATGTCCGGAGTAGATATCTATTTTCATGGGGTGTTTGCCAGAAAGACTATTGTAGTTTGAATGCATGACAAGATATTAGTGAGAAGGGGGATATCCCAGAGAGGTGCACCTGGCTGGAGCGGTTTAGTAGAGTGTAGTGTTTAAAGCGTAGTGGCCTCATGCAAGATGTCCCCCGCCCCCAACAGAATGGGATGAAGGGGCCAGGGTCTCATATCTTGCATATTCTGTTGAATTATGGGGGTCCCCTGGAAGGTCCCCCTGAACCTCAGGGGCAGTAGCAGTCAGGGCCGGACTGGGAACCAAAACCGGCCCTGGCAAAGTGCTCGGCCGCTTTGCCAGGGCCGCTTTTCGGCCGATTTTGTTACAGGGCCGATTTTGCAGCTGTGCTGCAAAAACGGCTCTGTAACAAAAACGGCCCCCAGGGCCCAAAACCGGCCCCCACCCTTGCGGCCGACCGGGGGATTGCCCGGTGCACACAACGGCCAGTCCGGGCCTGGTAGCAGTATGTTTTACACCCCTGTTTAGTTAGTGGTGAACTTGAATGAGTCGGAAGGAGGTCATGCAAGGACAGTCTGAAATAAAAAGGCAACATTACCCTATGGAAAGCTTTTTCTGCATCCTAGAGCGTACACACCGAGCTTTATTTGATTTCTTTGGCGAGGGTGATATTTATTAAATCCACCATGCTGGAAGATTTCGACGTCTGAAGAAAGGAGCGGAGTGGAATGCCAAGTGGGGATGGGAGAAATCAGTGGAACAAGTTTGAAGCAGTGGAGAAGTGTGGCTCAATGGTTAGAGCGGCAGACCCTGATGTAGAGGTCTAGCCCGGGACCAGGGTTCAATTCCCGCCTCGGCGGGTCTTGAGCTCAATTTCCTCGGACCTGATAATTCCCGCCTCGGTGCCTACTCTAATCATGGGTCCCACTCTGTGACTCTCATGGGTCCCACTCTGTGACTCTGGGCAATAGCTTGCTTAATCTCCACAACGGCCCCAACAGCGCTGGGATGCCTGGCTTCACCTTGGGGGTGCCCAGGAGTGGACACTTTACAGGGAACAGCCAGGAAGGGTTCCACAGCAGTATGCATACAAGCGCCGAGATACCCTCATGGGTCGATTCGTGCGCTATACAAGTACTACTACTACATTTACAAGCATTTACATCATCTCTGGCCTGGCGAACTCAATGCTTGCTCAGAGATCGTGTGGACACATCGGGATATATAAATATATCCTTCCTTTAGGCTGCGATGGTATAAATACAGTAGCTCTACAAGAGCAAGCAATCGGAACATTCAGAAGATGAGGAAAAAGGTTTTTTTTGCTGATTTGCACTAAACGTGTGACTAACATGGGCACAAGATCTTTTTTCTATGGTGATGAATAATTTGAGACTGTGGCTGCACACAGACGTGAGGGGGAGGGGAAATCTGATGTGTGGCTTGCTATCCCGAATAATACTGCTGACTGGTAGCACATACACTATTGTGCATGTGGGACACATTTCCTATGGTGTGGTAGGTCCATTCCATAGGACAGTGCTGGACATGTGCTTAGTGAGTGATGAAGCACCAGGACTTCCACTCTTCACTCGATCCTGATCAGATGTCAGTCACTCAGGACCAACCGGTGGTCTTCTCCTCCCATTAACAGGCATGAAACTTGCAATGCTGCACAGTGGCTTCGTATTACGAGCCAGTAATTTGCAAAAAGAGCATCCATCCTGAAGACGTGGTTGTTTCCTTAGAACCGATTCCTACTCAAACCCGACTTCCGCCTGTATGTTGTTTGGTGCTAGCGCCTTGATGCCCTTGGGCTAAGTCCGCGCTCTAAAAGTCTTACATTCATTCATTCATAGTGGCAATCGTATTGACAAATGTCTGGTTGATAAACAGCCTGAGTGTAGGAAGTGTGAGTGCAGTTCATACACCAGGGACATATGACAAATCCATCAGATTAAGTATAAATTTGGCTTACATGGCAGCGGTGACCCATGGACAGATTAATGGTCACAGACCTGTGCGTACCTGGACTATTCAAAGGCGGAGTCTACACACACCATGGAGTGTGGCTGAGATAGATTGCGCGGATCCTCCTGAAGGCTGTGTAGCTCTGATGGGGTCATTTTTGGTTTCCTACCTGCATGATGTAAGGAGGAGGAGAGACATGCAGTTTGTTGGTGACCGGTTGCAGTTACTTGGGTACTGAGGAAGCAGTTAGCCTAGGGTGAAGCAGGAGGTCATACAATTCACCCGCTGGATAGGAAGCGCCTGCGCTGCTCCGCCAGGGTACATCTAATAAGAGCAAGGAGCAGAAAACTGCCCAAAAGAAATTTAGACAGACTGAAGTTCATAATTGGATTCACCATTTTCGAAGCTGCCATCTAGATACTATTTTCATCTAAATAACATGGTTTTTCAGCCCTACTCGGGTACTGCTGACCCACTTGCATTTGGGTGCCGTACCCCAACACCCAGCTTGCCATCCCTGCTCCCCCTACCCTTCTTTCCCCAATCAGGAAGGGGTTCCAGGCCCTGTGCAGTGCTGCCCCAGGCTCCCACGGTGGTTATGGTATCGCTTTCTACTCATCTGGATTTTGCTTCTTTTCTCTTGCTTATCCGGATCCTCATTCTTATTACTAAGCCTAAGAATCTTGTGTCCGCGTCCTTTGCTGCCTCAGACCCAGGTTGCTCATATACACGTCCCTGGGGCTTGTTATCAGGACACAAACATTACACCTCCTGCATGGACTTCCTTCGCATGGACTTTCAGCTTGCATTCTCTTCTTAAATTTAGTGCTTTATTACTCTCAGTGGATGATGAATGCTGTTGATACAGTCAGCCTGATAACAGAATTAACTGCCTTCTGAATGACCCTTATAGTATTTGAGAGAAATAAAAAAAATATTGATCACCCTTTGAAGTTTCTCACCTCCAATGGAATATTTATTAAATCAAACCAGATCGTGACTTTGTCACTCCTATAGCCCTGCGTGGAAACCTTTGTTGTAGGGGCTCTGCAGAGCTGATTTACGGAAGAGTTGACACCAAAGTCAAGTAGATCACATAAGTTGTGTACCCACAGTAGCATTATCACACTTTTGGATGCACGTTACATAGCAAAGGTCTGCTCGTTAACATGGCCACTCCAACCAGAGTCAGTCAGAACGCAGGTTTACACGCTGGTCGTGGGTAAACTGGGATTCTTCCAACTGCTGTTTACACTCTTTTTCTTAGTAGAGTTTTATATAGCGCGAACTAGACCCGAATCAGGTATCAGAGCGCTTTACATAGCACAAGTTACGTTTTACATGAGGACACACACTTTCATTTTTAGGCACGGGGAGATTAAGTGATTTGCCCAGAATCACAGGTTTTTGGCATCGTTACCGAGACTCGAACCCAGATCCCCAGGTCCGAGGTCGAGCGCCTTAGCCGTTAGGCTAACTCCTCTCCCAATTTCACTTCACAATGGTCTCTGAAAGTAATGTTTACTTCTGTGAGCACAGAAGGAATATGCTACTTCCCAGTATGCATCTGTTCTCGTCATAGAGGGCTGCAGAGTGGTACATTTATGAATAGATCGCCATCTGGTGTTGGGCTCGGATGATTGCACTTGTTTTTCTCTTGGAGAAGTCTTTTGTAGCCACGAGACTGGTGACTCCTCCCTTGGGTGATAGTGCACATGGGCATCGGCTCCATCCTTAGATTGTTTTGCCATAGTAGGGTTAGATGGAGTAATATCATAGAATACAGAAAGAGATGCCCATGTAAGTGTATCTAAATAAGATAATGTTGGAACAGACACAGGTTTCCTGGGAGGCAGGGAAGGCATGTACCATTCTGCAGCCCTCTATGCCAAGAACAGATGCATACTGGTAAGTAGCATATTCCATTCGAGGCATATGGGCTGCAGATGGTACATTTATGAATAGATTACACAGCAGTTACCTCCCTAGCGGTGGTCACCAGTGTCTGTTGCAACAGTTTGAAATAAAGCTTTTAATACAGCCTGGCCCACTCTTGCTTGTTGTGTTGCCTGCACGTCAACACAGTAGTGTTTTGTGAAGGTGTGCGGTGTAGACCAAGTTGCTGAATTGCATATGTCATCTAGGGGAATGTTCCCCAAGAATGCCATAGATGCCCCTAGTTTGCATGTAGAATGAGCTCTAGGGGGAACAGTTAATGTTCTCTTTGCTTTTATGTAACATATTTGTATACATTTTTCGATCCATCTGGCAATGCCTGCTTTAGAGATAGGATTGCCTTTATGTGTTGGGGAAAACGCTACAAATAGTTGTTTAGTTTTTCTGAAAGTTTGAGTTCTTTCTATGTAATATAATATTGCCCTTTTGACATCTAGTGTATGTAGGGCCCTCTCTGCTACCATCTGTGGCTTTGGAAAGAAGACTGGTAGTTCCACTGGTTGATTGATGTGAAATGCCGAAATTACTTTAGGTAAGAACTTTGGGTTTGTTCTAAGAACCACTTTATTCTGGTCTAGTTGTAGAAATGGTTCTTGTATTGTTAATGCCTGTAACTCACTCACTCACTCTCCTGAGGGAGGTAATGGCTATAAGGAAGGCCACGTTCCATATAAGAAATTGTATTTCACACCTATGCATAGGTTCAAAAGGTGGTCACATTAGTCTGGTGAGTACTATGTTAAGTTCCAGACTGGGGAAGGTGGTAGTCTTGGTGGAATAACTCTTTTGAGGCCTTCCATGAAAGCATTAATTGCGGGTACCCTAAACAGGGATAGATGTTGCCTGTTTTGCAGGTATGCTGCTATAGCTGCAAGATGTACTCTAATGGAAGTTTAAGCAAGGTTACATTGCTGTAAGTGCAGTAAGTAGCAAATAATATTTTGTGTAGATGCGTCCAGAGGGTTGATGTTGTTACTGTTACAGTATACAGCAAACCTTTTCCACTTTTCTGCATAGCAGGCTCTGATGGTGGGACGTCTTGCTTGCTTAATAATTTCCATACAGTTTGGAGGTAAATTTAAGTATCCAAATTCTAAGACCTCAGGAGCCAGATCGCTAGGTTCAGTTGTTTGGGATCTGGGTGCATTATTTCTCCATGGTTCTGTGCAAGGTGCATGGGTGAGATTCTTAATTTTTGGTGTGGCACCTGTGAGAGTTGTAGGAGCGTGGTGAACCACGGCTGCCGTGCCCACGTTGGTGCTACTAGTATCATGGTCATTGAATGCTGTTGCAGTTTTCGAACCACTAATGGAATTAGTGGGAGAGGGGGAAAAGCATATGCAAATTTGTTGGACCAATTTAACCATAATGCATTGCCCTGCGACAGGTGGTGTGGGTACCTGGATGCGAAGCTTTGGCATTTTGCGTTCTGATGAGTGGCAAAGAGATCTATCTCCGGTTGTCCCCATCTTTGGAAGAATGGCTGCAGTATTTGGTTGTGCAGTTCCCATTCGTGTATTTGTTCCGACTCTCTGCTTAAGATGTCTGCTATCTGATTTTGAACTCCTGGTAGGTGTTCTACAAACAGATAGATGGCTTGAGGAATGGCCCATCTCAAAATTTCCTGCGCTAGTCTGGATAGTTGGAGAGAGTGTGTCCCCCCTGTTTTTGAATATAATACATTGCTGTCATGTTGTCTGTTCTGATCAGGACTGCCTTGTTGAGAACATGCATTTGGAAAGCTTTTAATGCTAGGAACACCGCTAGTAGTGCTAGATGATTTATGTGCAGTTGTTTTTGTTGCACACTCATCTTCCTTGTACTGTGTATCTGTCCATATGAGCTACCCATCCGGTGAGCGATGCATCTACTGTTAGCACCACTTGTGCAATTGGTTCTAGGAACGACCGCCCTTTGGAAATGTTTGTTGTATTCCACCACTTCAGAGAGCGATGCGTGCGGTCGTCTACCAACACCAGATCTGTAATCTGACCTTGAGCCTGATTCCACTGTGTTGCTAGACATTCTTGAAGCGGACGCATTTGTAGTCTGGCATATGGGATCAGCAGTATGCAAGAGAACATCATCCCCAATACCCGCATGAACACTCGAGCTGTTAATGAGTGTTGCGATTGAAATCTTTGAATCAATGTGAGCATTGTCTGAATCCTGACTGGATTGGGGTATACTCTGGCTTTTTCTGTATTTATAGTAGCCCCTAGATATTGTTGAACCTTGTTTGGTTGCAGGTGGGATTTTGTGTAGTTCACCGTAAACCCTAGCTGGTGCAGCAGTTGAATTGTCTTTTGTGTGTTTTGAAGACATTCCTTTTGTGACGTGGCCTTTATTAGCCAGTCGTCCAAGTAAGGGAAGACATGTATTTGCTGTCTTCTTAGGTGTGCAGCAACCACTGCTAGGCATTTTGTGAACACCCTTGGTGCTGTTGTGACTCCGAACGGAAGGACTTTGAACTGATAATGCTGTCCTTCTACTACAAACCTGAGGTATTTTCTGTGGGCTTTGTGAATTGGGATATGAAAGTAAGCGTCTTTTAGATCCAGTGTAGAAAGAAAGTCCTCTTCCTTCAGTAAAGGAAGTACCTGTTGGAGCGTGACCATGTGGAAATGTTCCGAATTTATGTATGCATTGAGAGGTCTGAGGTCTAGTATTGGCCTTAGAGATCCGTCTTTTTTGGGAATTAGGAAGTATAGAGAGTATACTCCTGTTCCCTGTTGATGTTGTGGAAACTTCTCTATGGCATGCTTTTGTAGCAGTGATAGTACTTCCTGTTTTAATAATGCCAGATGATCTTGACTCATTGGACGCTGTCTGGGGGGGGAGGGGGTGTTTGGTGGGGTAGACGTGAGTTCTAGGCAATAACCATGTTGGATAATTTGTCTCACCCACCTGTCTGATGTGATGTTTTCCCAGACAGGTAGGAACTGTGATAGGCGTCCCCCGACCGGTGTTGCATGGTCTGGGGGGGGAGCTGTATGAAGTCACTGTTATAGGGTAGGAGAGTTGCGGTCGTTGTGGTTTCCGCGACCTCTACCCTTGTTGTTGTTACCTCTGTAACTGCCTCTAGAATTCCCTCTGGGTGATGTTGGTGTAAAAGAGGTTGATTGCTGGCTTGTGCCTGTATTCTTTGATCCGCCTCTATAGGTGGACCTACGAAAGGAACCCCTCTGAGCTGGCTGTTGCAATGCTCCCATTGACTTAGCCGTGTCTGTGTCCTTTTTCATTTTTTCCAATGCCTTATCTGTACCTGAGCCGAAGAGTGTTTCCCTTCAAAAGGCTGGTTCAATAAAGAAGTTTGTACCTCCTGTTTGAACCCTGAGCCATGCATGTCTTCTTAACAGGATACTGGTGTTTATGGATCTTGCCGCAGTGTCTGCTGCATCTAAGGCGCACTTAATGGAAGTGTTAGTTATTATCTTCCCTTCTTGTATCAGCTGATCTGCCCTTTTTTGATGTTCCTTAGGGAGATGTGTAATGAGTTTTTCTAACTCATCATAATGAGCTCTATCATAACGTGCAAGTAGCGCTTGAGTATTTGCTATGCGCCAGCTGTTTGCTGCTTGGGATGCTACTCTTTTGCCAGAGGCATCTATTAACTTGGACTCCTGCTGTTAGTGAGTTTGCCCTCTTACGAGCGTTTGAGACTACTAACGAGTCCAGAGGTATTTGCCCCTTAATAAATACTGGGTCTTTTGGGGCTGTCTTATACTTTTTGTCAATTCTTGGGTTTAACACCCTAGCCCTCACCAGGTCTCTGAATATGTATGATGTGTGAGTGAGGAGACCCTTAAGCATTGGTAGGGTCCCTGAAGATTTTTGTGCAGCAGGTAGTGTTTCTAAAAGGAAATCTTCTATCTGAGGTTCGGTATGTAAATCTACCTTGTGGTATTTTGCTGCCCTATTAATTAATTGTGCAAAACCCGAATTATCATCAGGGGGAGAGGGTTTTGAGGGATACAGGTCAGGGTCATTATCATTATCTGACACTGCGTCATAATCCTCCCATGGGTCTGTGTCTTCTGGGATAGTATTGTTATCATCCCTAGGAAGGTCCCTATCCCCTGTGTCACTTTCTACATCTGTTTGAGGTGTAGATGGGCGTGGTGTAGAGGGTGGAGGAGTAGCTGGCAGAGTATGAGGAAGAGGAGAAGAGGGTGTGCCCATAGGCTGTGGAGAAAGGGGAGGAGTTGTATTTGTCCCATTGTTCTCTTCTTATGAGGAGGAGCTTTGTTTTCCAACTGTTGAGTCTTCCTCTTTTTAGGTAGTTTTGTCACCACCATGCCAGTTTGTGGATCAATGAACAAAGTCTTTTGTTTTGGATCGGTGTGTTGCTCCTGTGTCGGTACCGAAGTCTTTGGGTCCGAAAGGTGCTTTTGCTTCTGTGTCTCGGTGTTATGTATTTTCGGCACCGAGAGTTTGCTCGAGTCCGATTTTTCCGGTGTCGAGGGAATCGACGTCGAAGCATGTTTCGGTTTCGACAGGGAATGTTTCGACTGCAAGCTCTCTTTGGTATGGAGCTTCAGTGTCGATGTCGACCGTTTCTCGGGTCCGACATAGTGGGAGGCAGAGTGTTTCGGTTTCGTGCCGAGCCAGAAGGCGGGGCGTCGGAAACTTTTTTCGGTTGTCAGACCGGGCTCGAAGGCGGGGTCGACACCAATCGGGGGTCGTTTTTTTGGCAAAGGGACGTCGTACTCACGGTTTGATGAACGTCGACTTCTTCGACTTCAGACTTGTCCGCTTCCGACCCCGACCCGTTCTCATCTTCTTCCTCCTCAGGGTGTTGGACCTCGAACAGTTCTGGGATTGCATCCGACTCCATCCTCGACATCTCGTGTCTACGGGCTCGACGGTTTCTAATCGTCGAGTTGGAGGAGAAAGCCGCGCAGGCTTCACAGTCCCCGGATTCGTGGTCAGGTGATAAACAGAGGTTGCACACCTCGTGTAGGTCCTTGTGTGGGAATTTAGCTCCACACGTTGGACATTTTTTGAATGGAGTCCTTTCCATGGACTCCGGGCTGGACTACGTCGAGATATGCCTCCCGGTCTCGTCGACGTAGAGTTGGAAATTTTTGTTGTTGACGTCGAAGCGCGTCGAAATGCGAATGAACTCACGTTCGATAAACAATACCGTCGAATTGGAAAGGGAATACGCGCCGAAATATAGCTTCTTTCTCGAAGTCGATCCGGAGCGCTTCGATCCTCATCCGAACCCGATGGCGGAAAAAAACAATCTAAGGATGGAGCCGATGCCCATGCGCACTATCACCCAAGGGAGGAGTCACCAGTCTCGTGACTACAAAAGACTTCTCCAAGAGAAAAACAAGTGCAATCATCCGAGCCCAACAACAGATGGCGATCTATTCATAAATGTACCATCTGCAGCCCATATGCCTCGAACATAAGAGATTCTCTATTTATAGAGAGCAGTGGGAACTGGATCTGTCCCCATCATGTTTCCTGCATTGTGCAATGTTCTTAGTGTCTTTTTTTAGGTGCCTTATATCCCTGGCAAATATTGCAATTTAATCACATCAACCAATTTTCTTACTGAAAACAGAACATAATCAAAGTTAAACAAGAGGAGTTATTTATTTACAAACTCATGGCAGTAGTACATTAATAAAAAAATGAAGACATCTCGATGTTCGTATGGTGGGCACTAGAGGTCACCTCCTCTCGAGCTCCATCCCAACCTCGGTGCTATCATTCCTGCTGTAACGAGACCATGTACTGCAGGGAGCAGCCTCCGACGACGTCTGCTCTTTAATCGTCCTACAAACCAGGACGCACTCATGACGTGAAGATGACCTGGAGTTTTAGCGACTGGACCCCAACGAACCAAGCTGATGATGAAAGACAAACCAGTTGAGCGGAGGTGGGCATTAATTGCTGATCCCTTGATCGATGCAGGGTGATGTGTGTAACTAAGCCGCTGCCTCTCTGGGATTCCCACAGACCTGGGGCGGGGGGGTTTAATCTCCCTTTGCCACTAGATTCCTGCTCTGAAACACAAAAGGCTATACACGTGCACACGGTGCACATGCATTTCATGTACCTTAGGATGTAAGGGAACAAAAACAGTTTCCCTAATCATCTCATTGGGTACCCTATATGAAACGGGCACAATCTGTGCCCCATAAAGACCTTCATTTGTTAAGTGTCTCGAACAGTTTGTGGCAGCTGCAAGTCACATGACCATGAGTGAGCAGAGCAGACACTGTACAGGGAGAGAAGTTCCTACAACAATCCACACTGCAGGATACATGCCCGCAGCACTGCCTGGAGAATGTTGGTGGCCACCGTACAATGCGCAAAGGCAGCTGGCTTCATTGTGCACTCTGACTGCAGGTGAAGGGGGGTGTCCACTCATCAGCTCCCACGTGTTTGTGGCGCGAGCGCTCCGCCGTACTACTCTTCAGAAGACGGGGGAATCACAGAAGTTGCAGGGATCCTGCAGCAGCCTCTGCAGCCACTCGGGATCTAGAAGGAAAAAACAAGTTAGAATTAGCACCACCCAAGAGAAACCATGCTGCAACACAATATAATGTCAAGAAACACTGACAAGACAGCACTGCTCTAGAGATAATGGGCAGTGTCTCTTTTTGGTAATTTACTGGCCAATATTTACTCGAGAAGCAGTGCTCACCCCGACCGTCCCCCCTTCCCTCCCACTCATTGTTATATGGATGGGGACATTTAGATTATTTCCCATTTCTTGCACTTAGGCCTTTACATATTAGACACGTAGCATTGCTTAAGTACTTTTATCTGTGTTAATTTGACTAAACACCATTCCAGCTGTGGTTCCCGGAACATAAAGACGATATTTGCTTGGTAGAGTTGGTGGACTAGAGCCATTCCGAGGGCATTCCTGGGGCCTTTCTGCAGATGTGGAAAGGGAAGCATCAGAAGCTCGGGTGGGCCTGTCGGGCACTTTTCCATATGGGTGGACTTGTGTACTGTGGGAAGGCAGCATAGGCCGATAACTCAAATCTGCATGCTGCTGTGTATGGGCGCTTGGGGGGTTGTGAAGGGCAAAGTGGGTAACAGGCGGCGGCAGCTGCTGCACTGCAGGCTCAGATCATCACCGGCTCGTATTAGGAGGCCAGTAATGGAGAAAACCAATAGAAAAACTGCACCGGACCGCAACAGAGGTGTAACTCATTTGCCCTTTCCCACACGAAAGGGCCAATAAGGCACATAGTTATTTATTGTATATTTTAGCTTAATTAAGTGACTGCTATAAGCAGTTTGCTTTGAAATTAGCTATAGCATTTGAGCTCAAATATATCACACCGCACAGGATATAATGTGCAATCGCTATCATGCAGATTAACCCCTTGCATGCTGATGACGTCCCCGGCCGTCATGCATCACGGTGGGCGTGTGCTGATCACGGCTGGGGGCCGTCATGATCCCGCCCACTCTTCAAAACGGCCGCACAGCGCGAAAATTCGCACTGCATGCAACGGGTTAAACGCTTGCACAGGAATGCATGTGCTCTACTTCTTGGCTGGAGATTATTAACAGGAGAGTAGGCGGTCACATCAACCCACATTCATGTCATGAGAGCGCAATCTGCATAGCTTTTCAGCAGAACCAGCCGAAAAATGCCATTCAGACCAAGTTAGAGCTTCAATGATGTGGTTACTACACAGACACAAATTGATTACTTGAAGGAGTCATTGGATATACATTGATATGGGGGAACTCACCCGCACAACTGCTACACAAAGAATATTTCAACACGCACTGGCTTGCGAAAAAGCACGATAAACATTTCTAAAGACACTGCAGAACGCAGGCCGTAATACCGGCAACAAAGCCATGCCAAGTAATCGCAGGACAATATAATGCAATGCTCAGCGAGCTGAACGAGTCATGGGATCAATTACCAAGGTGTAAACACTCCTAGGTTTAATTTACTAGTTCAACATATTGCCTTCATTAAAATCTATGAAAGAGGCCGGTAGTGCCAACTGCAGGGGTGAGAACACAAACAAAGAGAGAGACAGGGCAACGAATCACTCTTCAGCCCCTGACAAATACAATTAAACGACAAAAGAGTGACCACGGATGTGGACCAAGATGAGATTAGTGGTTACACCCGCAAAGGAAAAACTGGGGTAAGAAAAGGGTTAGTGAGGAAAAATTATTGTTTAGTATAAAGAACCCTCACCGGTCGGTGACATGCTTCATCATGGGGTTCACACCGGGAAGACCGAATGTCTACCCGGTGTGCTACAATGCCTGTTACAGCGGAGCTGGTTTTTGTGTTTGGGGTGGTGATAAGTGAGGATTTAAAAGAAAGCAGCCTGTATCCCAATTTTTTTTAAATTAAAGGACCAGAATGCGTTCGTTAATAACAAGTGGGGCGGACACGGAAAGGTCATAAAATTGAACAAATAGTGTCCTTAGTGTAAAAAATAGGTCGACATGTTTCTGCTCATAGTGGCTTGTTCAGCAGAGCTTTCATCAGGACCAATGGAAAGAAAGTGGCCCCGGGCGGTATACACACGCTGAGGCGTATCCTGACCTCGGGGTGTGTGTTTTACTGGAACTAACTCGCGGTTTGAGTGGACAATCCTGGAATTTCCAAGCGTCCAATACCTTCTTTGGGCTCACGGCGGGGGTAACCTTCACGCCAAATCTAATTTGGAAATTGGCGACAGCCCTCACGCAACACATCCGCGGCCATGTTGGCATGGCTCATCATGCCAACATGGGTAGAATAGATACTGTGCAAGTATTTATAATGATTAAGTCTATATTTCCCATTCTGGGAGATTTCTTTGGTTTGTGCACAACAAAAGGACTATTGTTTGTCAGGGGCCGCAAACCAAAGACGGTCTCCACTGAGCTCCGCCAGCCGAGTCAGCGCCAAGGCTGAGCACACCACTATATATATATGAACAAGGCTCGTGGAGCCGAAACGTCTTTGACATGCCCGCACTGAAAATAAACTGAAGAAAAGATTTCTGTGGTCCGTGTCCGTGAGTTTTTTGGTGTGCCCTGGCTGGTCATCCCGGAGCGGGGCAAAACTGCGGAGTACTGAATATATATATATATATATCTCCTTGTCTGGGTAAGGTGATCCGCAGTAAAGTTTAGACTGAACGGGGGCTAGTTCAATCAAATCACATTCCAAGTCCACGTGCAGTGCCCATCGGACATTATAGACCCAATGATGAGCAAACTGTGCCTGAGTCACTAAGTAGTAAAGCTCAAAATGCATTGCCCCAAACCGCCCCTTCCCAAATGATAGGACTTCTTTAACTTAGACCAGCTTATCCTCAGGTGTTTCCCAGGCCATGCCAGAGTGATCATGAGGGAGCACAGGTGTGAAGAAACACTCTGCAGAGGGGAATAATAATAATCCACATTTGCGCGAACAATCACCCGTGAGGGTCTCCAGGGGCTGGGGGCCGTCGGGAAGATTAAGCAAGCTATTGCCCAGAGTCACATGGTGCTGAGCTAATCTGCCGCCGGCCCTGGGGATCGAACCGTGATCCCCAGATTCCAGCGTCAGTCGCCCTGGCCGCGGCGCCACACCTCTCCCATGGGAATGTTCTGAAACAGATACAGTAGTTTTGGAAGCACTAACATTTTCATTAGGGCGATCTGGTCAGTGACCGATGAAGACAATTTAATCAGTTTCTTGATCGAGTAAGTAAGCCCGGCAATACAGGTCCCATAGTTTGCCCGCACAACAGTGTCCATATCCCTATGGTTCATTACACTCAAGTATCGGACAGGCTCGGTTGTCCAGCACAACGGGAATTCGAGCGCCGTTCGTTAAATGGTATCAACGAAGGTGACTAATAATGATGTGCTCAATTTATTTGGAGCCCGACCACCATTCATATGCAATTCTATCTCACATGATTGGGTTCAAATTACAGGCAGGGTTTAGACAAAAAAAACTATTAGTAGGAGATCATCCGCATATATGAACAATAGAGCATGCAGTTATCTGAAGCGGATACCTCTATGGTGGTGACGGTCTTATAGGGAGGCAGGTCATCGACTATGACAATAGCAAAGAGAAGCTGGGACTCGTCCCTCTGCCAATATTAAATGGCTCAGCCAGTAAGTCATTCACCCATATCCATGCCTTTGGAGAATCCTATAGGAATTTAATTCATTGTAAAAATGCCCTTCCCACACACATTCTCTCCAGGACCATAAACAAGAACCGCATTCAACTGAATCGAATGCCTTTTCAGCATCTAAAAAAGTAGCCACCAGTTCAAGCTTGGAGTCTATTTGATGTGTAACTATAAATATTGAATGCAAATCGTCAGCTGTTCAACGGCCAGGTATAAACCCAGACTAGTCCAGCCGGACCAGGGCAGGCATTAGTAGCAAAAGTCTATTGGCCATAAGTTTGACAAGTATTTTACCGTTTAAATTAATTAAGGATATGGAGTGGTAAAAGCTACATTTATCTGGGGCTTTGTCCAACTTTAAAGAGCGTGATAACGATTTGCCTCAGCCATCGAGTTAGGGAGATGACCCGTCCGGAATGCCTCCTCTTAGACCAAGAGTAGGATTGGGGTCAGGGCATTGGCATAAGCTTTGTAGAATCCAGCTGGGAGCCAGTTACTCCCAGGAGCGCTACCATTCTTCAATTGGGCAACAACTCCCTTAAGTTCTTCCCCCGTAATCTGCTGGCATAACTTCTCCCAGTGGTTAGGGGTCAATGATGCCTGGCGAGCATCATCTAGATAACTATGCATGTTGTGGATGGAATCTGCTGTTCTGGAGATATGCAAGTGTTTATAGAAGGCGGTGAAACAATCCAGTATATCTCGTGATCCATGACATACCCACCAATCTTCATTTGTGATCCCACCAATCTTCATATGTGATCCCTGTAACATGGCTCGCCGCCCAATTAACCTGGAGCAGCGGTGAAAGGGTATATACCCCGGGCGTTCTCCCTCACCATAGATACAAACTGATTTGTATTTGCTACAAAAATTGATTTCTCTTTCAGCCACTTCTTTATGATCCACTCCCTCACCGGTCATACTTCTCTAGTGATTGTATTTCTCCCTCCAGCTTCATTCATTTGTGATTTTAGAATACCCTGGTTTTTGGCAATTCACCCCCCCCTCCCTAATTACCACCTTACATGCCTCCAATAAGGTAAAAGCAGAATCCACAGAGCTCATATTTTAGGTAAAGTAATTCCTAGTGGCTTGGCGTATATCGTTGCAATAAGCCACATCTAGCAAATTCTCGGGGCAAATGCGCCTTAATCAAGTAGTATGGGGGCGCAAGGGGAAGACAGACTACAGGGCATGAGCGTACTGGAATGTGTCCACCCCAGAATATCTTTCATATCAAACCAAGGATCCAACCTGGAGGAGGAATCTTGTACCGATGAATGGAATGTGTGGCCCAGTCGTGGGGGTGCAGCGCCCTCCAAATGTCTAGCATGTCGTTATCTCGTAGGATGTTGCCCATCATCATCACTGCCTGGATATGTGTGCGGGTGGAACCCATGGTGCGATCAAGTGTCGGGTCTAGGACTGGACTCAATCAATCAATCAATTTCTAGAGCGCACTACTCACCCAGAGGGTCTCAAGGCGCTTGGGGGGGGGGGGGGCGCTACTGCTCGAACAGCCAGGTCTTGAGCTTCTTCCTGAAGGAGAGGTGATCTTGGGTCAGGCGGAGGGCGGTAGGGAGGGTGTTCCAGGTCTTGGCAGCCAGGTAGGAGAAGGACCTTCCTCCTGTTGTCGCTCTTCGGATGCGGGGGACGGCGGCGAGGGCGTGGTTGGTCGATCGGAGGTGGCGTTTGGGAGCGTAGAAGTTGAGGCGGTTGTTGAGGTAGCTCGGGCCTTGGTCGTGTAGGGCTTTGTGTGCGTGGGTGAGGAGACAGAAGGTGATTCTTTTGTTGACGGGAAGCCAGTGCAGGTCTCAGGTGTCCGGAGATGTGGCTGCGTCGGGGGATGTCGAGGATGAGTCTGGCTGAGGCGTTCTGGATCCGCTGGAGTCTTTTCTGGAGCTTGGCGGTGGTTCCGGCGTAGAGGGCGTTGCCGTAGTCCAGTCGGCTGGTGACGAGGGCCTGGGTGACCGTCTTCCTGGTCTCGGTGGGGATCCACCGGAAAATCTTTCGTAGCATGAGCAGGATGTTGAAACACGACGCGGAGACGGCGTTGACTTGTCTGGTCATGGAGAGGGAGGAGTCCAGGATGAAGCCCAGGTTGCGTGCGTGGTCTGTCGGTTTGGGTGCGGTGCCCAGGGCGAGGGGCCACCAGGAGTCGTCCCAGGCGGAGGGCGAGGAGCCCAGGATGAGGACTTCCGTCTTGTCTGAGTTCAGTTTCAGGCGGCTGGTCGTCATCCACTCGGCTACATCTTTCATCCCTTCGTGGAGGTTGGTTCTGGCGTCGGCGGGGTCGTTGGTCAGGGAGAGGATCAGCTGGGTGTCGTCGGCGTAGGAGATGATGTTGAGGTTGTGCTGGCGTGCGATGGCCGCCAGGGGGCTCATGTAGACGTTGAAGAGGGTGGGGCTGAGCGAGGAGCCCTGAGGAACGCCGCAGATGACTTCCGTGGCTGCCGATCTGAACGGTGGTAGGCGGACTCTGTGTCCTTCCAGCGAGGAAGGAGATGATCCACTCCAGTGCCTTCTCCTGGATTCCGATGTCGCTGAGGCGCTGCACTAGGGTGCGGTGGCAAACGGTGTCGAACGCCGCGGAGAGGTCTAGGAGAATGAGGGCCGCTGTTTCACCGTTGTCCAGCAGGGCTCGGATGTCATCGGTGGCAGCGATGAGGGCGGTCTCGGTGCTGTGGTTGGCTCGGAAGCCTGACTGTGAGGGGTCGAGGGATCCATTCGTCTCGAGGAAGGCGGCCAGCTGCTTGTTGACGGTCTTCTCGATGACTTTGGCTGGGAACGGGAGGAGCGAGATGGGGCGGTAATTCTTGAGTTCGGTGGGGTCCGCTGTTGGTTTCTTTAGTAGGGCGCTGAGTTCGGCGTGCTTCCAGCTCTCAGGGAAGGTGGCTGTGTCGAAGGAGGTGTTGATGTCCCGCAGGTGGGGTGCGATGATGGCGTCGGCCTTGTTGAAGACGTGGTGGGGGCAGGGGTCGGTCGGAGATCCGGAGTGGATAGAGTTCATCGTGCCGATGGTGTCTTCTGTGTTGATCTGGGTCCAGGCGCTGAGGGTGGTGGTGGGGGGCGTTGGTGCGGTCGTGGGGAGAGTTGTTCGTGGGCTGAAGCTGTTGTGTATGTCAGCGATCTTGTTGTGGAAGTAGGAGGCGAGGGAGTTGCAGAGGTCTTGCGAAGGGGTGATGTCGTTGTTTCCGGCGTTGGGGTTGGAGAGCTCTTTCACGATGTTGAAGAGTTCCTTGCAGTTGTGTGCGTTGTTGTCTAGTCGGTCCTTGAATGCTGTTTTCTTGGTGGCGTGGATCAGTTGATGGTGCTTCCGGGTAGCGAGCTTGAGGGTGGTCATGTTGTCCGGTGTTGGCTCCCTTCTCCAGGCTTTCTCGAGGGCTCGGCAGTTCTTTTTGGAGCTCTTGAGTTCGTCAGTGAACCATGGGGCCTTCTTGCTGCCGGGTCTGCTAGGTGGGGTCCTCAGTGGGGCGAGGTCGTCTGCGCAGTTGCTGATCCACTTCGTGAGGTTATCGGCGGCCTGGCTGGGGTTCGCTGAGCTGGCGGGAGGGTGCTGGGTCAGGGAAGCGGCGAGCTGGTCTGCCGTGATCTTGTTCCAGTTTCTTCGAGCGACCTGTTGCTGGTGGTGGTGGGTTGTGGTCCTTCTGAAGCTGAAGTGGACGCAGCTGTGGTCCGTCCAGTGGAGTCCGGTGGCGTGGCTGAAGACGATGTCCTTGCTGGATGAGAAGACGGCGTCGAGTGTGTGTCCGGCGAGGTGGGTGGGGGTGGTCACCAGCTGCTTAAGTCCGAGGTTGGCGAGGTTGTCAAGCAGGGCGGTGGTGTTGCGGTCGTTGTTGTTCTCCAGGTGGAAGTTGATGTCCCCCAGGAGGATGTAGTCAGCGGAGGGGAGGGCATGCGGGCAGATGAAGTCGGCGATGTCTTCGCTGAATTGTGTGCGTGGTCCCGGGGGTCGGTAGATGAGGGTGGGACTATGGTTCCCTCCCCAGAGCACAGTGTGTGCATATCCAACATATGGCTGTTGGAGATTAATATTGTAAAAAATTCCAGCAGCGTTTGGGTCAAATGAATTCAGCAGGGTAATATGGACAGAGCCAAACAACCCCAGTGCCAAAATATATCTCCCCCTTAGGGTCTGGGAGTGTGCATAAGTGATGCAAATTAGTTGATCTGTGAATTAGTATGGCCACCCCTCGAGTAGGTCTAATAAAGTACTGATGACCTCCAAGCCTTGGCAAAGAGCAAGGGATATTAAAGGAATGCACCTGAAGGATCAAACTGTGCACACCGTTTGCATTGGTAGTGCATAAACTCAAACACTTTATCAGCAAGCTTGGGGGAAACCTATCCATACAGAGAAGACTACATTGAAAATGCTGAAGTGGTGTTTACTTGCTCTCAACTAACCTTGCCAAGTGTTAACACAGTATGCGGTGGCTTGCACAAGAGGAGCAACCTACTACAAGCAGCAAAGCTTACGCACAATATAAACTGGAATCTTTGCACACATTTCTGGTTCTTCCTGGCTTACCTTCTGGAACGGAATACCTTGCGATGCAGTCCTGGATCAAACACTTTCTGTAGATCAAGCTCTGGCAGGCCTGGTAGGTTAAGGAACATCTGAAAGAAGAAATCAGTAAACAAATGATGCTATGGGAGTTTGATTCAAACGCTGAAAGATATTATTGCCTATGGGGAGGGTTATTTTCAATCATGACATGTAAGATTTTCGTAAAGCATCAATTCAACCATGCAGCTAATCCGGAGATGTATACAGTGACTAAATAAAACAACTGCGAGACCATTGAAGAGCACACCAAAGTGGTGGGTAAAGTGACCAGCACTTTAATGAAGCCTCTTTCTACTAACAGAGAAGCAAGGACATCAAAAAATCTGTGTCACCACAACTGTTTTTCCTACCAATGAATAAGGATTCACCTCTTCTCCCACACTATTACTGGCCTTGTGGTTAGCACTCCCAAGCACACCACTGGAGATCACCAACCTTTAGCCCTCTTGTTCCACAACATGCATACAGTCTTGGAGGGAAAATCCTTCCATGAAGATGCCTACCTTCGCCAGATATGTCCATTTGAACAGACGGCCTGCTTGCGATCAGTGAAAGGCAGGATCTCTTTGCACAGGCTGCAGTGCTCTGGGAACGTTTGCTTGTTCATCTTCTTGAGTACGTGTCCAATCAGTACCTAAGAGTATAGCACAAAGTAAACAAAATTTACAGACTGGCCACTTGGCAAGGACTAATTGTACATGTCAAAAAACAGGTTTGTTTATTCATGCACTTTGAGGTGTCTCCGGGCTTCCAAGACTATCATCATTAAGCAGTTAGACTATCAAACATCACAAGAACTGGGGGTGCAGGCATGGAGGAAATCAATCAAACACTGGCAGCCAAGGAGCGGTGTCTTTCCACACAGGATTATCTGAGAATACAAAACATTAACACTACCAAAGCACCCCCACTCACAATATATATATTAAATATACTATTTTCAAGCTACCTGAAATCCTGCATAATTTACAGATTGAGGGACTATAGATCGAAACCTCCTCCAACTGCACGAGGCTCCAAGTTACTTTATAAAGAAGAGGGTGCTACAGACTAGAACAGTCTAAAACCTTGGTTACAATCCCATCTGATCTTATGGTTAAACCAACATTTGTACAGAGAAATCTGTGGGATTCCTTAATTATATGCCTATGTTTGAAAGTCCCCAAATGACATACAATTGTCTTATATAAAAATAAACATTATCAAAGCCAATAGGTCTCGTTTTTGGGGCCTACTAGTTTTGCCAATGATTTTTGGTGACCATGAACAGCATCAGTTAAAAGCAATGCTTTTTGCGGATACCATTAAGTATCAGCATAAAAAGTGCAATGATGCGCCCACTATAGATGGTTGCATCATTCTGTAGCACACACATCAATTACTGTTTGTGTGCGTCTATAGAGTGATGCAGGTGCAGTTTTCATTCTTTATTGACCAGTGTAAACCGCCATTGACATTGGTCATAAAATAAATAAGTGCGTTGAAGTGCTTTTGTGGCCGGCCGGCATCAATTTGTTGTCTGTCTATATATATATATATATAATACAGATATATATATATACACATATATATATATATATATATATATATATATATATATATATATATATATATATATATATATACACATACATATACACACACACACACACACACACACACACACACACACACACACACTGCAAGGCTCGCCTTCAACAAGACGAAAAGACGAGGAAGACCCAAATTTAGTGCAAGTTTTTCAAATATTTATTCCTGTGCTTGCCATATCGTCACGACGCGTTTCGGCAGATCCCTGCCTTGATCACATGACAACAGTGTCGTGAGATACACCTCCATTTAAAGTGACAGTGCAACAATAGGCATAGAAGAAATACTGTCATTATTTTCTCATTTTACATTTTTGTATAATACATGTACCACACTGACAGCGTTTCTAAATTAGATAGCAAGTGTAAAATACATAATACAAAATTTGTTATATTTTTAAAATGGTTTAAAGTGACATCCATGCTTAAATGCAGTAACTTTTAGCTTCTGTATATCGAATGGCCAAACTCCTAATAGTATACAGTTAATTTGGCAAAATTACTTACAACTTTTTGACACTTCACCTCTGTCAATATCAAATTATGAATCTAGTACCACATTTGATATCTAAACCATCATTGTATGCGTTTGATCTAAATGCCTATAAAATATACACAGTGCATCCCCAGAACCTAACCCTTAAACGAATTATTTCTCATGTTATTATTTTGTGCATATTTTTTATTTTTTGTTCTTTTTAAAATTAAAACCAACGAACAGAAAAGTGCTCTCTAAACAAGTGAATAAGACAAAAAAGTCATTAAGGAACTTACGTGCAGCCAAAGATTATTGATAAAAGAATTATATATACATGTAATTCACTGCATAGACCACTATAGCTTGAATTAAATTTGTCAACTATGAAAACAGGATTTCCTTAATTTGAACGACAAATTTTCATATTCATAATCATGAAAGATTCCCACAGTTAATCAATGTTGCCAATCAGTACTCCATCAATTAATTCATCCATAAATATAATACAAATCTTTGTTAAAAAATCTCAATATAATATTAAGCTATAGTATCAAAAATATATATATCTCTTTCTATGTACAATGTAAAAAATGTTAACCATAGTTGCCTATTTCATTTCTTATATACAAAGTTTGATGATGTTATGGTCCTGAAGGCATATTTTTCTATGTGATGGAAGTGGAACGCCTTGGTACCCAAATCATTTGTGTCAGTATATGTTTGATCTATTAATCCAGATAGGTGTACAGGTCCTCACTCATATTTAGACCATTTGGTTGTTTTGTGTCTAATAGGAGAATATAGTGAGTCTCCAATCTGCGTAACATCCCCTCTCTGTCCCCTCCTCTTCTTTGCATCGGTACCGTATCTATCAGGAAATATCTTAGATCTTTAGGTTTTCCCCCATGCACATCGTGAAAGTGACGGGCCACCGGATAGCTCTGATCGTTATTATTGATTGCCATTATGTGCTGTAATATACGTCTATGGCCCGGTAACTTAGAACTTCCGACGTATTTCAAATTACAGCTATATTCTAACACGTATACCACATACTCACTTTTGCAAGTAAGGTGATGTTTAATACTTTGTGGTATCGTGTTAAAGGCAGTGAGATAAGAGGTCCTATTTACTCCATATGTGCAGGCTTTGCACTGAGGGCATTTATAAAATCCCTTTCGTGCCAAAGATAGACCTGTGGAATCCTTATACTCAGGACTGCTTTTTACCAGTACGTCAGCCATGGAGGTGGCCTTACGATATGTAATTGCCGGGAACTCTGGAAGATAACCACCTATCACAGGGTCATCCCTCACCACATGCCAATTACGCTGAATGATTTTACGTAAATCCTTATGCTGTCTGTTGTAAGTTAGAATCAGCCTGGGGGGTGTTTGAATTGTTTGGGCATCAGCAATGGCTGACTGCCTAAGATTGACCGTATTTTCAATCAGTTCCTCCCTTGGCCTTACAATGGATTTGGCAATTGCGGCATCAATCACTTTTGCACCATAGCCCCGTTCTAAAAACCTGGCCTTGCTATCCTGCTGATGCTTTTTGAGTTCCTCCTCCTTGCTGCATATCCTGCGTAGCCTAAGCATTTCCCCGTACATGATGCTGTGTATGAGGTGTCTGGGGTGTGCGCTAGTTGCGTGTAGCAACGTGTTCCCTGCTGTCTCCTTTCTAAACAGGGTTGTACATATCTTGTTGTCAACTATATTTACTGACACATCCAAAAAGGATACCTGACAGTTGCTTATGTTGTGCGTCAATTGTAAATTGATGTCATTGATGTTAATCTCTCTAATGAAATCCATGGCTTCTTCTCTTGTACCTTTCCACACAATTATCAGATCTATGTATCTTAGCCAAGATACAACTTTTTCTGTATATATATCGGAGTATTGCCTTTTGAGGACCAGTTCTTCCCACCAGCCCATAAATAGGCAAGCGTAGCTGGGGGAAAAACTGGCCCCCATAGCTACCCCTTGGACTTGGCGATACATTTGCTTGTTAAACAAAAAGTAATTATGTTCCAAACAGAAAGTCAATAGGTCTATAAGCATCCTGTTATGTTCTGCAAACTCCATATTTCTTTTATTTAGAAAGTGTTTCACTGCCCTTAGCCCGTCTTGATTTCTAATACAGGTATATAGTGATGACACATCTAAGGTAATGATATAGTATCCATCTTGCCAATCGATTTTGTTAATCTTGAATAAAAAATCTCCTGTGTCTTTTATAAAAGATTCCAAGTTCACCACATGCTCCTGTAAAAAATAGTCGATGTACCTGGATAGATTTTCAAGTGGGCCATCACAGGCTGCAATTATTGGACGACCAGGAGGCTTTGCACGGTCCTTATGTATCTTTGGTATAAAGTAAATTACAGGTGTCTTGGGGAATTCTTTTTCAAGTACTTAAACTCGTCATTGTTTAACAACCCCAAACTTTTCCAAGCCAGTAATTAAGTACATAGGTCATCTTGCATACGTTTGTAATTCAGTGGTGTACTGGTGACATAGCATTGGTTATCTCCTAGGTGTTTGTTTGCTTCGATAAGGTATTCAGAAAGGGGTCACAACACAATATTCCCTCCTTTGTCCGAATTTCTTATTACTACCTTATCTTCTTTTTTCAGTTTGTCGACTAATCGACCATATTTAATTTCTTCATTTGAACGTTGTCTTTTTGTGGATTGGATTCTCCTATTTAATTTTTTCACTTGTGCCACTACAATTTCATTGAAGACATCTATCGAATCTTTAATCATGACTGGCACAAATTTAGACTTGATTTTGAACGGTGTTTCCGGTTTGGTGTTACCAAGGCTGCGTACTTTTTTGCAAAATTGGGAAAGGTTCTCCAAAGATCTCTCTTTCCTGTGACATTTCACCTTGCAGCGCCGAATCTGGTAAGTTGATG
The DNA here is from genome assembly GCF_964261635.1 of Lissotriton helveticus. Lineage (NCBI taxonomy): Eukaryota > Metazoa > Chordata > Amphibia > Caudata > Salamandridae > Lissotriton > Lissotriton helveticus. The sequence goes on from NC_136065.1 coordinate 2,112,844,751, forward strand.
ATACTTTGGGCCGCAGCCAAAGTCTCAAAATCACTGGACGACAAATTAGAATTCTTGTTTCCTGTCTCAACCATGGCTGTATTTTTTGATTTGCCCCTCGTTTGCAGCTTATGGAATTTCTGGAGCTTTAGTTTGCGAATAAACTAGTAAATGTCAGCTCTGGTCCGTGTATATTGGAAGTTGGATTCTGGGCAATATGATAGACCTAGTGACAGCAATTGCTTCTGTTATCTACCGTATTGCCTTCAACTCAATTGCTGAGTTTTTTTAGTTTTTTGATTATGTCTTCTATCTTCTGTGTTCATGTTTTTTAAACCTTTTCTGAATTTAGATAAATATGTAAATACACGAATCCTATGTATAATATCAGTCACTTCATACACTGTATTGTTCTTCATAATGAATATGCTACTTACCAGTATGCATCTGTTCTTGGCATGTAGGGCTGCTAACATTCATATCTTAGCATTAGATCGCCGCCTAGTGTTGGGCTCGGATGATTGCACATTGCACGACAGCTCAACCTGGCGATCTGGCTCCTGAAGTCCTAGAGTTTGGATACCTTAACCTACCTCCAGAATGCATGAGTATCATCAAGGAGGCGAGGAAACCAACTACTAGAGCATGCTATGCTGCTAAGTGGAAGCGTTTTGTCATCTACTGTACGTCCAATGACATCAACCCACTAGATGCATCTATTCCCAACATCATCTGCTATCTGTTACATCTCTACAAGTGCAATCTGGCGTACACTTCCATTAGGATACATCTCTCAGCCATAGCGGCTTATCTTCAGAACAGGCAGCACCTCTCTGTCTTCAGAGTGCCCGCCATTAAAGCCTTCCTTGAAGGTCTGAAGAGAGTCATTCCCCCAAGAACACCACCAGCTCCGGTGTGGAACCTCAACGTCGTTCTCACCAGACTGATGGGGCCACCATTTGAGCCACTGCACTCGTGTGAGCTCCAATTCCTTACGTGGAAAGTGGCCTTTCTGATAGCTATTACGTCTCTGAGGCGTGTCAGTGAGCTGCAAGCGCTCACCATACAAGAGCCGTTCATTCAAATTCACCCAAATAGGGTAGTGCTACGCACTAACCCTAAATTCCTTCCTAAGGTGGTGTCACAGTTTCATCTTAACCAAACTATTGACTTACCAGCATTCTTTCAAAACCCGCAAACGGTGGCGGAAAGAATGCTCCATACCTTAGATGTACGGAGGGCGTTGATGTACTACATAGACAGAACACAACCCTTTAGAAAGACAAAACAACTCTTTGTTGCCTTCGCACCACAACACAAAGGCAACCCAATTTCCAAAGCAGGGATAGCCAGGTGGATTGTTAAGTGCATCCAGATATGTTATCAGAAAGCCAAGCGCACTTTAACAATACCCCCCAGAGCGCACTCCACACGCAAACTGGGGGCATCCATGGCTTTCCTAGGGAACATTCCTTTAGAGGATATTTGCAGAGCAGCCACGTGGGTCACACCACATACCTTCACAAAACACTACTGTGTTGATGTGCATTCCAAGCAGCAAGCAGCTGTAGGACAGGCTGTTCTCAAGACACTTTTTCAGGTTTCTGCAGCTGGCACGGGCAACCGCCGCTGATGGAGGGACTGCTATGTATTCTATGCTAAGATATGAATTTAGCAGCCCACATGCCTCGAACTGAATATGCTACTTACCAGTATGCATCTGTTCTTGGCATGTAGGGCTGCTAACATTCATATCGCCCGCCCTCCTCCCCGGTGCCTGTCGCAGCTGCAGATATACTATTGTATTTATTCATTAGCATGGACATCCTTTACACTTTCACTCCATCTCCTGCCACAATGGCGAAAAACAATCTGGGGATGGAGCCGATGCCCATGCGCACTGTAGTCCAGGGGAGGAGCCACCTATCTCAGGATACTTCGAAGACTCTTCCAGGACAACAATGTGCAATCATCCGAGCCCAACACTAGGCGGCGATCTAATGCTAAGATATGAATGTTAGCAGCCCACATGCCTCGAACACTGTTATTGTAACAAAAAAAGAGAAATATACAAAAAATCTACAAAAAGATATATAAACATTTTTCGTATGTAAAACATAAATCATTAATAAAATTTAATATCAAATAAGTTATCCTTTTGAAGTGTCTTACTACAATTGGAGGATAGATGTTGATATACCCAAACATTCGAATATTGATATCTAAAAAAGAATCTGTACTACTTGGCTATAGACCTTTTCCAAATGTCTTGTTCCTTCCCTATGTATAGCAAGTAGAACTATAACATATAGGGGTCCCCTTTTTCTAAAATATTAGCAATTGCTTCTCCGCCACTGTGAGGGTTACTTCGGACAAATTGATGATGGTATTGGCGTTTGTTCCCACCTCCACCATATTGTCTCTTTCTCCTCTCATTGATTTTTGTTTTTCTTTTTCAATGAGCCCCGATTCCAACTTCCTCGCACTGTCGCGTTTCTTCTGGGCGGTCCTCCTCTCCCTCCTGCTGCGCCGTTTTTTGCCGGCTGCACTGTGGTTGCAGATCGTAGAGTCTCCCGCCTGCTCTGCCGTATATACTCCAATTCCTCCCCCATCGTAGGTTTAATGGCATTGCTGTTTCCCTCTCCTTCATCTGAGCCACTTTCTGTATATACACTTGACCCCGAGATTGAGGAGGTTTCAGGTGCAGAGCTCGCTGCTTGCTGGACTCCGCCACTAGGTTGATTAGGCATTTTACCTGCATTCTGCCTCACCACATCATATTTTCTAGAAAACGTGAAAATCCTTCCATTTTCGTAGTCCTCCTTGTCTCGTCTAAATTTGTTCGTTTTGCGCACTTTTATTTTTTCTTCCTCTTTTTGTAAGCGTTGTTCCATTTCTTGCTCAAACTTGTCTTTGATTTCTTGTGAGTCACTAAGCGCCTCTATTTCTCTGCGCAGCAGATCAATATTCGGCAGAATTTCATCGCGGTCAGTTTCCGCGTGCCTTACTAGAATCTCCACCAACCTCCTGGAGTGATCTAAATTGCACTCTGCCCATTCAGCCATTAGGCGGGGGTTTGGTGTATCGTAGTTAGGGGCTATCATTATCCTAAGCCCTCGAGGTATGCGATTAACATCCAGATAGCCACGTAAAGATTTGGCCTCCCACCATTTGGCTGTTTCTCTGCGCATTAGTTTCTCTAGCGCTTTATATTTGTCTTTTATTCCTGTCCCCCCGGCAGCAATGTTTAAGCCGGTAACTGTCTCTGTCTGCTTTGGCTGCACTGCCTCGTCAGAGAACATTCCTGCCGCTGCATGTTCGCGGTTCTTTACTGCTGCCGCCATGGCAAAATTGCACGCATTGGTCTTTGCCGCTTTTCGCCACTGTTTGCTTTGCACACAGATATCGGGCTTCTTTTCTTTTGCCCGTAGCTACTTGGGCGCACACCTCCTTACCTGCTGTTTGTTTCGGACTTGCCTCGCCCCCAGGGTCCGTTGCCGCTTACTCCAGCTGCCGAGCTCCCGCTCCTCCGAGCTTCGCCTGACTACCGGAAATGGGCGACTCCTTCTTCCTGGTCTCAGCAAAATTTCCGCCACAGCAGGGGGCTCCGAAGGTTTCCGTTTTCCGGCGCGTTTCAAAGCAAGGCACCTCAGTTACGCAAAAGCAGTTTGTAGAACGTCCGTACCTGCAACCTTCCATCTGTCTCCAGAGCCAACTTGTTGAGGAGGGGGTCTTCGTCGCTGGGGAAAGCTATCCAGCGCTATATACTGCAAGGCTCGCCTTCAACAAGACGAAAAGACGAGGAAGACCCAAATTTAGTGCAAGTTTTTCAAATATTTATTCCTGTGCTTGCCATATCGTCACGACGCGTTTCGGCAGATCCCTGCCTTGATCACATGACAACAGTGTCGTGAGATACACCTCCATTTAAAGTGACAGTGCAACAATAGGCATAGAAGAAATACTGTCAGTATTTTCTCATTTTACATTTTTGTATAATACATGTACCAAACTGACAGCGTTTCTAAATTAGATAGCAAGTGTAAAATACATAATACAAAATTTTTTATATTTTTAAATAATGGTTTAAAGTGACATTCGTGCTTAAATGCAGTAACTTTTAGCTTCTGTATATCGAATGGCCAAACTCCTAATAGTATACAGTTAATTTGGCAAAATTACTTACAACTTTTTGACACTTTACCTCTGTCAATATCAAATTACGAATCTAGTACCACATTTGATATCTAAACCATCATTGTATGCGTTTGATCTAAATGCCTATAAAATATACACAGTGCATCCCCAGAACCTAACCCTTAAACGAATTATTTCTCATGTTATTATTTTGTGCATATTTTTCATTTTTTTTTTTTTTTTTTATTAAAACCAACGAACAGAAAAGTGCTCTCTAAACAAGTGAATAAGACAAAAAAGTATATATACACACACATATATACACACACCTCTATATATATATATACACACACCTATATATATATATATACACACACCTATATATATATATATACACACATATATATATATATATATATATATATATATATATATATATATATATATATATACACACACACACACATTTTAGAAAAACTGCGGGGTGGGGGCGCAATGGAAAAGCAGGTTGTGAATAAGCAATAGGAGGCACGAGACCGCAGCATAAAAGGGTGGCACGGGGGAGAAGCAAACGAGGAAGTCAGCAACAGGGAAAACACGGGAGAAGGAGCGAGTCACCACAAACGCAACTGCAAACAGAGCAGGGGAAGGTAAGAGAAAAACAGGAAGAAGAGCCCCCGGAAAACGCATACTCTGATGGGGATGCTTAACCTAAACAAGCATTGGAAATGCAATAGGTCTCGCATCATTAGAGTTAGTGCTTTTAGAATTGTTTATGGGTTTTTGTTGTAAATCTTTAGCATTTTTGTTTCCTGTAGCCAATGGTAAAGAATTACAAATAAAAAAAGCCATTAACATTCCAAAATGTTTGTCTTTTTTTATTTTATTTTTTTAAATGAAGTGTATGCTTGTTTGTGTGTGATGTGTTGTGTTATTGAACCCAAAATATAACTCGCTGAGAGGTAGCCCAAAACTGGTCGTGTGGCACAGCATATAATGCACAGTATTTTAGGTCACGTGTAAGTCAAACATATAATTACTTACGTCATTACTAGTTACAATTTGTGGGTCGCACCTTTTTCAGAGCAACCCTCACACACATTTTTCAGCCCACCTGAAGGGTTCGTACTAAGAATTTCCAACCAGAGCTTCATTCGGAAACTTTTAAAATGTTGAGAGTAGAACGGAGGAAAGGACACAGTAGAACAGTCTGAATCATGCAGACTCGCTCATTCTATATATATTTGTTGTTTGTGCTTCAGTCAGCCTTTCTGATATTGGCACGGGTTGCCCTGCTGTGAGGTTATGGGCATAGCACCGGTAGAATTTCACTTTTAATTTTAAGGAAACCTAGAATTGTAAGAAATTGCCCCGGTGCGGTTGCTAAGGTGATGGCAGTGTTCTTTTGTTTAACGCACTAGGAGGGGGGAGGAGAGTGCAACCAAGAAGTGAGGGGGCGGAGCTGGGGGAGGCTGTGAGAGAGAGAGTGGGGAGGAGAGTAGGAGGAGGAGGGGGGAGGAGAGTAGGAGGAGGAGGGGGCCCAAAAGAGACAAGACGGAGGGAAGTCAGAGAAGGGGAGGGGGGAGGAGAAATGCGACACGGCGGGCTTTTATTTTTTTATTTTAAATGAAGTGTATGCTTGTTTGTGTGTGATGTGTTATTGAACGCAAATATAACTCGCTGAGAGGTAGCCCAAAACTGGTTTGACCTCTGACCCTATGCATCGATAACACCTTTCGGTCCCCCATTTTGCATTCGTTGTTATGTCATAACAATGTCATTCTAAGTTATGTTTCCCAAGGTCCTTTGCTGGGTTATATGTGTGACGCAAGATCACACCAACTCTGTGCCTTACTGCGCTATTCACAATAAAATACATCCAATTAAAGCAGAGATGGCGGTAAGGATGCCTGCGTGACCTGTTCAGCTTAATTAGTGGCCCCTTCAAAATCTGTAGCTTGAGGGTGGTGTAGGCGTGCGTTTGGTGCGCTTTTGTAAGAGGGGGTGGCCAAAACACGTCAAGAAAAAAAACACAGCCAGCAGAAGTGAAATAATGGAACACTCAGTGTAAAATGAGGTAAGCATGCCCACGCCTCCTGGGCAGGAGTAAAGCACGCATTCTCCCCTTCCAAGGGCTGTAATTAACCCCCCACCACCTGCCGCGCAGCTCAGTAAACAGCAATTAAGATAATCTCATCTTCCTGATTTAAACACCGGGCGCCGCTTGGTAACCGACGGCTGGCACGGGGCGTGCCTGGGATCCGTGCCAGTTCTCGCCGTGTGCACGACGGATCAGTGGCATGAGGGGGCGTGGAAGGACTGTGCGACAGAAGTGTGACCTGAGCTGGCCGAGTTGCGTGTGAGGACGTCTGTGAAACAAAGAGCATTGCACAGAAACGGAAATGACGACATGGAATGTTTTGCTTTGAGCGCACAAGACTACGTTCAATAACTAACAGTAACCCATAACACTGGACTAACCTTGGGTTCTGGAGCTGCGTGCTGGCCAGCGTAAAGTGCCTCGACGCCTCACTAGGGGTAGTAAGCACTACATAAATACAATTACAATTTACTATGTAAGAGATCCAGCGTGCAATGGCTGCGAGGATCTGACACGAGGAGAATGCAATGAGAAATTGCCCCGGTGCGGTTGCTAAGGTGATGGCAGTGTTCTTTTTTTTTTTTAACGCACTAGGAGGGGGGAGGAGAGTAGGAGGAGGAGGAGGAGGGGGGAGGAGAGTAGGGGAGGCACGGCCTAGCGGCCGTGCAACCAAGAAGTGAGGGGGCGGAGCTGGGGGAGGCTGTGAGAGAGAGAGTGGGGAGGAGAGTAGGAGGAGGAGGGGGGAGGAGAGTAGGAGGAGGAGGAGGAGGGGGGAGGAGAGTAGGGGAGGCACGGCCTAGCGGCCGTGCAACCAAGAAGTGAGGGGGCGGAGCTGGGGGAGGCTGTGAGAGAGAGAGTGGGGAGGAGAGTAGGAGGAGGAGGGGGGAGGAGAGTAGGAGGAGGAGGGGGCCCAAAAGAGACAAGACGGAGGGAAGGCAGAGAAGGGGAGGGGGGAGGAGAAATGCGACACGGCGGGCAGGGGAGGGGGCGGAGCGGGGAGAGGGTGTGAAAGCAGCAGGGGCAGGCAGGCGGCTGGGGGCATGTGCACGCGCTTTTAAGCGCATGCGCATTGAGCTTGAATTTCACGGGCACTGCAAGGAATCGCCACGATTCCTTGCAAGTTGGTTAAAGACTGTTTAAGCCCCCATAGTCTCGCAAGCTCGATGCGCATGCGCATCGACAGGCGAGACCTAAAAAGCGAGGAGGGAAATGACACAAGTCAGCCAGTCAAGAGAGTGGTAAAGAGACTATGCTCCAGGGGAGGAACAAACAAGATGGACAAGGAAAGGCAATGAATAAGAAGCAAGGAAATTAGAGTAACAATAAAGCTAACCAATGGGCGGGATGAAAGTCCCTGTAAGCTTTTTGTTAACTCACGATTGGTCTTTTGCAACAAGACACCTTGCAGCCTCAGCCTATTAAATAACCATTGCATGTCTTGACACAGAAACTCAAGGCCAGATGTACGACGCTTGCATTTTGCGACTCCCAAATTGCCTTGCAACTCGCAAAATGCAATTTACAACAGTGTCTCAGACACTGTTTGCGATTCTCAATGGGGTCGCAAAGTGCATGCCTCATCAATATTCATGAGGCAAGCACAATTGGCGACCCCATTGGAAAAGGCTAGCACTCACAGGGATGGTGGCCTGCTGGGGTCAGCAGAGCACCATGTCTGACTGCTTTTTCAATAAAGCAGGTTTTTTTTTTTTTTTTTTATGCATCCCGTTTTCCTTAAAGGAGAACAGGATGCATTTAAAAGAGAAAAATTTAACTTTTCAGTTTCATTTTTTAAGGGCAGGCAGTGGTCCCAGGAAAATATTTCCTAAAAAATATTTTCGCATCCACTCACAAAGGGGAAGGGGTCTCCTGGGGACCCATTCCCGTTTGCGAATGGTTTACCACCGACTTGAAGTAGGTGGTAAACTGCGAGTGTTTTGCAACCGAAAACAATGGTACATACCATTTGGACTCGCTATTAGGAAGGGACGCCTTTGGCACGCCCCTTCCTAACAGCGAGTCGCAAACTCTATTTTGCGAGTCACAGGCTCGCAAAATAGCATTGGTACATACCACCACCATTTTTTGCGGTTGCAAAGAAGTTGAATACCCTTTTGCAACCACAAAAACAGTTGTACATCTGGCCCAAAGTCTTTTTCAGATGCATTTGAATGAATTAAGAAATACAACACTCCTATTTTGCCTTTGGATGAAAGTCTAGTGCTTATGTTTTATTATTATTTTCGAACAAGTCACTGTATTGTACCATAGCATGTATACAGCAGTCATAACGGCACGTTGGCATTCGTTCAGAATGTGAACAAGTTCAACTCTTTGTCATAATCAGACAAGTCCCCATTTTAGGCTTAAATAGAAGACTCCCAAACAATGCGAAGCCAGAAACATTTTTAAATTCTGGTTTAGAGTGTCCAGATTACTCCAGTCACTACTGATAGACCTGTGTATCACAAGTGCTAACAGAAGCTCTAGCAACCCTGCTCCTTAAGATTCAAAGTCATCACTTTCTACCGACCGGGACACAGCCTCCTCTCTTGGCACTCAGAATTTAAGGCAGGTCCCCTTACTGGTTCCTTAGAAACAGACTTTCACCAGGTTTTTGGTTTTAGTGTTTTTCTGCTTTGGAATTGCCCATTCCAAGTTTTTTTTCCCCTCTCTCCTTCAGAAATTCTCCAAGTCTTTTGTTTGAATTATTACACCTCAATGTCATCTTTTCACAAATGCTTCTTTTCCCACCTAGTCTGTTAAAACAGCTCTCTCACCTTCATGGATTCAAACTTTTATCAGGCCCTTGTGAGGTAGTCAGCTTCCTCTCTTAGTGACCCAGTGCATCTGTACTGGGCACATTTTGAATGATTACAGCAGCCTGGAGTTAGACTGGTGGACAACAGCAACATGTAACTACCTTTAGGCACAATATTTGCCAGGCTGCTGGGTGACAGTTTGGCTTTCAGGGGGCAAGGCGTTCATGAAAGAGGTGTAAAGGTACAGGCAGACTTGCAGCGCGGTGCCTCTTTAAAGAAAATGAGGAGTGAATCTACTGTTGATTTAAGGTAAGGCACAGAGGGTGGCGTTAAGATCTACTTTTTATATTGCAGAACACAGACCTGCAGAAACTTTTATGACCCCTGATCAAGGACCTAGACTGTTTACATTCTCTCTAGTTGCTAAGCACTGCTCTATGAGACTGGGTTCTGGGGTGCTTTAATAGCGGTTTATTGTGGTAAATTATAGCAGGTTCAGATTGAATCAGGGTAAAGAGGGGGGGGGGGGAGAGGACTTTATGCATATGGGCACTTCTTGAGTAATATGAGGTTCAGAATGTCAGTAAGTTCATTTTGAAACAATTGTTGATGTTTTTGAAGTAACGTTGGGGACAATAGATTTCCAGAGTGCTACGCAGTCACAATGCAGTGCACTGTTGTGGCAGATAGGTCTTTTGGTGGTGACAGATGTGAAATAGGGGTGGCGCTAGACTATCCACGTGCTTCGCTTGGGCAGCCTAAGCATGTGGCAACCTTGCTGAATGCTCACAATATGCACAAATTAACCGCCTTTTGCTTTTTTTAAATTTTTTATGATCTGCAGTGTCTGCCTACGATCGGACATGTTTTTTTCCCCTGCCTTTCTCAAACACAAAGTTGACTCCCCTTTCTTAGGGCACTAAAATTAATCTAGTGCAAGTCTTTTGTGTGTGAAAACTTCACCAGTGAGTTTGAATTCTATGTGCACACTTGTCAGGTTGGGGCGAAACCTCTCCAGTTCTGATAATTCTGGCTTGTAGTAAAGCTAAAAGGCACTTATGATTTTGTGATGTGTGGGTCTTCAGTGGAGTAAATTTAGAACAAGATAATTAAAGTAAGATAGATTACGTGGAAGTAGCCTGGCAGCTTTTGATGGTTCGTTCCTCCATTGTCTCCCATGTTGCGTCCTATACTAGGCTTCTGAGATCCTAGAATAAAGGTACTTCATGCAAAGAGTTTTCAGATAAATGGTCTTTTCGTTGTAGTGCTCTTTTTTGTCTGGGATTAGTTTGATACCCAACTCGGTGGTGTTAAGTTTTGCTCCACAATGTTCTCTACGCAAGCAGAGTCCCCTATTTAATTATTCTGCAAGTGTCAGTGGCCCAACAGGAGGGCACCCTCCACGCCTCTTCTTCACTTCAGCAGGTTCATCATTTTGAACGAGCTGCATCCGTGCTCTTGCAGAAAGCCTTTGGCCTGCATTTAATTTGTCAGTGCATGCGCTATAATCTTGTGCATTGATAATTGAATTACCACTCCTGGTATAAGCAGTATTAGCATAAATGTACTTCTAAAGGCAAATAACTTGCGTTAAGTGGTTCAAAATGTAATGGTGTAGAATTAGCAGCAACGTTTGGCTGGTCCTACATTCCAGTGTGGCATTTCCATGCATTTGCAGTGCAGTAAAATCACATTATTTCAAAATGAATTAAAGTGCTCAATGTGTGACTAGCAATGTCCTGAACAAATTTAACCCCACTGGTGTACAAACCCTATCATCCCTAAACGTGGATAGTAATGTTTTCACAGAAGACCAAAAGGGCACCACTTAGCAGAGCCCTTGAAACTCACTGACCCAACTGCTACTTCATCCTGGCTCTATACTTACCGTGGCGGACTCTGGTATGAAATCCAGGAGCAGTCAGTCATGCTTCAGACCATCTCGTTTTGTGACGTGCTACTCAGCTTGTTTTACATCAAGAGTGAAAGTACCTCCCTGTTCAATTCTGTGATGAGGGTGGAGGAGAAGCAGGTAACCGAAAGGTACAGAAATATTGTAGTTATGACCAACATTTTAGATCCTGGGAAGTAGAACTGGAAAGCGACCATTAACGAAAATGTATACGTCCACTGGCTAAAGCGATGGACTTTTCTTAAGGATCTTAAGAGCTCAGCCTTCAGGAGGGAGGGAAATGTCATCTTGGGGCTGGAAGGTTAGGGTTAGTTTATTTTTTATTAAGAATCAAATTAGAACACTTCATTAAGCAAGACTACCCAGTAAAACCTGAATTTGCAGTTAGCTCTCCCACGCGCCTTACCTTAGCGGTGCGGTCTTCGTGCTCCTCATCAGAGGTCAGGAAGTCGCAGACTCCTCTAGTTGGGATGCTGGTGTTCTCGACGATCCATGTGTGCATGTACACCTCTCCCAGGACACGTTTCATGCGCTCGCGGGTCAAATGCATTTCCACTGCTTCAATCTTCCCTTGTGTTTCCAAAAGCTTCTCCTCCATCATTTCCTGTACTTCAATTTCACTTGAAGGAGCTATATCTGTTGACTCTAAAGAGGTCTCTACTTCTTCTGACTTTATACTTTCCTGTTCCTCAGAAACTTTGCTCTCTTCTGCACCAGTATCGGTTATCAGGACTTTAGTTTCATTGTGCAATGGCCTCCAAGGAGGGTCTGGGGGAGACTTCTTTAATGACTGGCAATATATTCTAAGCAGGAACAACCTCAAACGCCAAAAGTATGGAGCCCCATCCTCGATCTTTTTATCTAAGGCTTCTTGTAAGAACTGAGGGATTTGCCGGTCTTTTAAAATCTTCCATCGCACTATGTCAGTCAGATCCACCTGTTTGAACAAATTTTGGACAGGGGACTCAAGAAGCTGTGCCGCAGCTTCCTCAAATGTTTTCAGCATAATGAACTGAACTTGGTACGTCTTGGTAACAGGATGAAGACCATTGTTCATGCCCTCAGTGGTGATGCAGGCCAGGTAGGCTCCGCATGGGCTGACAGCAATGCCGTGGGTTTTTACGGAGCCGAAGATCTCGTGCACCTTGATCAACTGGTGTTCAAACCTCAGCGCCACATCAGTGAATATGGGGATTAGCTGCCGCACTTTTGCATCGCCTGAGCAGGTGTAAACTGTGCCGTTCTGCTTGTCAGCAGTCATTGAGACGATAGGTAACGAATGAAGTCCAGTAACGTGGGAGTTATGAACATTTAAACCTACTTTGGTGATTAGGAGCAGGCACCAGAAGACATAGGGGCCTCGAGCAGCCACCACCAGGCTGCAGTTGCATTTCTGGTAGGGGTGGTACAAAGGGAGGCATTGAACGCTGTGCACGGGCATCTGGTCGGCATCTTGCCAAAGCACCACCGGCTGCCTCAATGTGAAGTAGCCTTTGACTGCTTTCAGGTTGACAGGAAGGATTTTAACGGGTCCATGGTTGCTTCCTACTATTAGTCCACTCATTTTACGGTTACAATGCTCGTATTCCCACCAGGATAAGACACTAGGAGCACTGATTCCAGATTCAATAGTATTGCAGGAAGTGATGGATTCTTTACCTACAAAGGGGAGCTGAAACTGCCAGACTGCAATGTTTCCATTCTCGAAGAGGACTGCCAAAAGGACAGAGCCGACATCACGACACTGATTGTTCTGGTTCACCTGCTGAGTCGTGCAGATACCAGACCACTCCATGCGCACCGGTGTCTGCATGCTGTGACGCCTCTGAAATTCTGCAAAGTCCCCAAGTTCTCCTTTCGGGATGTCCCCTTTGCAGAGTTTGAAGTTGGCTTCGTAGAGCCGATCCCCATACAGCTCGGTCAGATCCACCAGCTGGACCCACTGCAATCGGTTCAGATTGGCTTGAACGGTCAGTCTATTGTCTAAAGTCAGCGCTGCTAAAAGACATCGCCCATTGGCATCGCAGCCCATTGGGGACCAGCTGGTGTACTTGAATCCTCGCATGGATGGTAAGGATTTCGTGTCTGGGTTGAACACTCTGTCCAGCATAAAAGTCTGGCTGACTGTTGGATCGCTGGAGCTGGCAAATTTTTGTTTACATTCTTCCACTTCATCTTTTATGCCGACCTGAAAGAAACCACATCATTAGTGAGGGATCCACAAAACACTAATAAAGTTTGCAAATAGCCATTTGTTTTTCTTAAGCACTGCCATTATTCACTTGCAGTTTTGTGGGGTTATATAAAACAGGTATTTTATAACAAAGCAATAGACACTTGCAGAATAGTTACCAACATGAAACGAACATGAAAGGTTTAAACTGTGCTAAGCAAAAGTCCAAACTGTAAACAATCCACAACAACAGCTCGTCAAAGTTTCACTCCAAAGACAGCCCCCCTGCACCTGAACTGCACCTAGCCCCTGGACCCTTAGTCTCACACTGACCCACCACAACCCCATCCCGGCTCCTGCTAACACAGTGCTGCGGCACTGTGCCACACACCTAGAAGCCTTCACCTGCATCGCCAGCAGATTCTCTTGCACTTCGCCTCCTCCAACACCAAACACAACCACCCCACCCAGCACCTCCTCTGCCCTTGCAAACTCCAACCAGCCACTACTTTCTCACGTCTCTACCTTCATGTGCATGCTCCTCAATAACGGCTCGATGAGCGAACACACTACAGATGTGGGACCTGCTGACCTAGACATTTTCTTCATGGAAACACACATGCCATTGCCGCAACTATCTGTAACAGCTACAAAATCATCACAAAAGAGGTCAACACACGCCGGAGGAGTAGTCACCATTATATTCAAAGACGCCTTCAGCTGCACCACTTTCGTGGACACTACTACCAGGTACATGGAGCACCTCTCCTTAAAGTTACTAGCCACATCTAACTTTAACATCTGCGGAATGCTCATATACATACAACCAGGACCCCGCACCAACTTTGTCAACATCACAGACTTCACCTTGCTCTTCATCAACGCAAGCACCAGCACCTACATCCTGCCTGGGAACCTAAACTTTCACTTAGATGACAGCACATACCTCATTTGACCATCCTCCTCGAGAGCCTCGAGAAGCGCGGTCTCGCTCAGCAGGCCACTAGACCCACCCATGCGGCCAGACACGCTACGGACCTTATCTTCTCCACCCTCAGCAACATCACGGTCTACAAACCTACACCTTTCACATGGACTAACTTAACTACGCCCTCATCAGCTTCAAAGTCACCATCCTGCATCGTACTAGACCCACCACCGTGGGACTTAGCGGTCACAGTTGGAACATCTCAGAGAATGTATGGGTTTCAACTCTCCCGGAGCACTGTCCCGAAATAAACAACACCCTAACCGACAATATCAAGAATTGCAATGCCTGGATCTGCACCTGCACAGGCATCTTGGTCCCACTGAAACGCTGCAAAACAGCAATAACACGGACACGGACACTGAAGAACTCTGGATGACGAAAAAGGCACTGCAAGCAACTGGAAGGTAAGTGGAGAAGGAACCACTACACCAAAGAAAGAGGTTTACAAGTCAGCTCAGAGAACCTACCAGTAGCAAATCCAGAAAACAGAGTGACCAGTCCTTGCAGAACGCATTAACACGGGTACGAACAGCAACAAGGAAATATTCTTCTTCATAAGAGCTTTCACCATGCCCGCTACCACAACATTCTGCCTCCAAAGACCTCTGCAACAACCTCTTGGATTTTTTCAACAAAATCACAGCCATGTATGCCAACTTAGACCCCAATAGGACCGCATCAATCTCAATGCAAGAGAAACAAACCCCGACCACGTGAAAGCCATCACCACAAAGGAGATCCCTGTAACAATGAAGTCCAACCACTCTGGAGCCCCCTCTGACCCAGGCCCCTACCACGCCTTCAGCAAAGGACTCTTCCCGCATTTGCGAGACACCACCATTGACGCTTCACCTTCCCAGAAGACTGGAAACAAGCAGTTTTCACCGCTTTATAGAAGAAACCCTCTGCGGACCCACCAAAGCTCTGAAGTATCAAGGTATCACCCTCCTACCCTACCTGGAAAATGTCCTTGAAAAAGCCATCAACAAGTGCCTCACACATCACCCTGACACCACAGTCTGGATTCAGACCAAACTATAGCACGGAAATGGCCTTCATCGCAGCAACAAACATCTGCATGATCCTAGAGAAAGGAGATACCGCAGCCCTCAACCTAGTGGACCCATCAACAGCATTTGACACAGTTGCACACCCTATGATCATCAGACAACACCACAAGACTGGCATTCAAGGACCCGCACTCGGCTGGATTTGCTCTTTCCCAACAGGGAGAACTCCAGCAGTCAACCTGGCTCTCTATTCCTCAAAAGCCAGAGAACTCGTCTGCGGAGTACTGTAAGGCTCACTTAGCCCCACCATCTTACACAAGCTACATGACCCCATTGACCAACATCAGCATCTTTTACGTCGATGGGATGCAACCAACGTAGTCCCTCTCGGCAAAAATCCCAAAACTAGGACAAGTTCACCGACTGCATGTCTGAAGTAGCCACATGGACTGCAAACCATCTAGACCACTGGAGACAGACTCATCCTAAACCTCTCACGCAAGACACACAACACCACACCTAAGGGAACTAGAGTGGCTCAAAGCTCTCAACAACACGGGCCCACCCGATCAGCCACATCTCCTTCCATCAACCAGTCAGGCACCTCTACTAAACCAGACTTCTACTTGCACATGCCCCCACACATACAGGCCCAGAACACGACAAACATTCTTTTACATTGATCCTGAAGAGTGGAACAACCTCCAACTGCACATCAGAGTCTCCTCCTCTCGTTTGTGGTTCCACAAGAAGCTTAAGACCTGGCTCTTAGACCAACACCCTAGCCCACCTTCGGTGCTAGGCTCTCACACCTGCACAGTGTCCTAATACTCTTGTGGGTGATTGAGCACTTTTATAAATGTATATAAACATTCCAGCTCACATATCTACTTTGTATTCATTCAAAACTGAAGAACACTGAGCATTGTAGAAGCATTTAACTTGGTTTTTAATTGTTTGGTGATTTGAAGAGCAAATATGTCCGCAAGAAGATTAAATAAGCAATATTCTAAGTCTAGAGCATAGCTATTACTCTGTAATTAATGTACTGGTGCATACAAGTCTAGGTAACAGCAGTTTGGGTGAATAGGCCCAATTATAAATACAATGGCTCAATTGGAGTGTGACCGCATAGTGTTGAGGGGTATATCACTGACCGATTAGATCAGTGTGGACAGCTTACTGGAAGGTCTGGCACGGAAGGACTGTCCGTTTATTTTCTAACACTTAAAGTGGACTTCCTCCTCCATTAGCACTGTGAAGGAGCCCTTCCATTCCCCTGGGCTACTCATTTCTAGCAGTCTATCTCCCAAATCAGATAATTTGCAGTTTCCATTTGTGATTTTGTGTGCAGAGAAGAATTTGGAGATAACCTTGTGAGTGCAGAAAACGAAGTTTCTAGTGAAGGCTTACAATACTGATTGTAAGTACTGTCGATTATGCCTTTCAGCTAGAAAAGGGTTAACACCTGTGGCTGTCTGTGGACACCCTGCATTTTATAGGTTCCAATCTTGGCAACTCTGGCCAGTTTTTAGGTTTCACCTAGGAGGCACATGTGCGGTCTTTCAAGGCATGCTGTATCTACCGTAAGGGCTTTCAGCATGCCCATCGGTTTCGATTAGTTCCTCATGTGCCTTTAGAAATTCCATTTTGGTTGGTCAATAGTTTACATTTGTCTCTCCTTTTGCTGTTGTGTCGACACCTTGGAGACTGGCCCCGTTACATGGATCCCTTCACTACTTTTTTTCTTTGTTTGAGCTTATATTGGCTTTCTGAATGCGCTCAGCCAAGGGCTGCAAATCAGGTCCTTATTTTGTTTTTCACAGTCCGCATCAGTGCATCACCAGCTCGGCACCAGTCCGTGTCACTCCGCACCACTACTTCAGTATCACTCAGCAGCACATGGGCACCACAACTCCAGCAGCTCAGCATCAGTAAGCCCCAGCGCAGCATCACCCAAGCATCAGTGCAGCGGCACAGCAGCACCACCTCCGTGTATCAGCACAGCACCAACTCAGCCCCAGTGCAGTACTACTTCTGCACCTATGCAGCACAAGAGGGCTAGAAAAATCAATACCTGCAGGTCTAGTAACTTGAATAATCTACTCGACCTAACTGTAATGTACTTCCTCCGTGAACTTCTCTCTATTTGTTTGATCCTAGGCAAATTTATTGTCTTAAGGAGCCGCCTTATTCTTCATTATCACGCAAGAAAGCACCTTCAAATATGCAAGTTTACTATTTCTGCAGTACAAAAGAAACTATTTACTAGACTAAATGTTTGCTCCATGTATAATAAGAATAAACCCACATATATGGTACACATGATCCCTGGCTTGCCTCTTAGCTCACTAATAGCATTGTCACCTGGGCAGGAATATTTCCCAGTCCATGTTTAAAAACTCACTTTTCATAAATCTAGTATGAAAGCATGATTTAGTAGTGCACTGTTATTTACAGATTGCACATTTTCCATTGAAATGGACACAAAACGTTCCCACTAACATGAAGCTTTACTTATCTATATAGCGCATACACAATGTTTGGAAATTGGGTTTCAGCGAAAATAGTTAACATTTTCACATCACGAAGTGTTCCAATTTGTTTTGATCCTATAAAAGTCTTTTTTCCACCATAGAATTACAATAATGTGTCTTCATAACTAGTGAAATATATGTGAAATGTTTGAACAGTTCACCAAATTGACTATTTTACTGCTGGGTTAGAAAATAAGCCTGCCATCTTACAGCCTTTAATTTTACATGCTTTGCACAGTTCTCTTCAGTCACAGAAAGAAAAGTAAATGTAGGAAGACAAACTGACATTTGACCTTTGTCTCTGAAAGCCTAGCAAATGTGACAACATAAGATTTAAAAAAAACAAAAAACACAGTTGATGGATAGAATGTAGAGCAATGTCATACATTCACCCCAGTACAAGGATCTGGGCCTAAATCCATCGTTTTTTTGCACTCCACACCACCCTGGGTTAGACACTGGCTATATGCAAATCAGCTCTGACCCTGTGCCTCATGGGAACAGTCCAGTCCGAACTACCAAGCCATGTCTTTCCCAGACCGGAATCAAGCATCCAAGGACCGGTTTCTGGCTATCAGCCTTCATCAGCCTGGATAGCTTGACTCCAGTGGTGTGGAGAGCCTGGGACTCACGTCTGAGCATCCCCAGCACACTCAGGGTGAAAATTGCAAAAAACACAGTTGGATAGAATGTAGAACAATGTCATACATTCACCCCAGTACAAGGATCTGGGCCTAAATCCATCGTTTTTTTGCACTCCACACCACCCTGGGTTAGACACTGGCTATATGCAAATCAGCTCTGACCCTGTGCCTCATGGGAACAGTCTAGTCCGAACTACCAAGCCATGTCTTTCCCAGACCGGAATCAAGCATTCAAGGACCGGTTTCTGGCTATCAGCCTTCATCAGCCTGGATAGCTTGACTCCAGTGGTGTGGAGAGCCTGGGACTCACGTCTGAGCATCCCCAGCACACTCAGGGTGAAAATTGCAAAAAACACAGTTGATGGATAGAATGTAGAACAATGTCATACATTCACCCCAGTACAAGGATCTGGGCCTAAATCCATCGTTTTTTTGCACTCCACACCACCCTGGGTTAGACACTGGCTATATGCAAATCAGCTCTGACCCTGTGCCTCATGGGAACAGTCCAGTCCGAACTACCAAGCCATGTCTTTCCCAGACCGGAATCAAGCATCCAAGGACCGGTTTCTGGATATCAGCCTTCATCCGCCTGGATAGCTTGACTCCAGTGGTGTGGAGAGCCTGGGACTCACGTCTGAGCATCCCCAGCACACTCAGGGTGAAAATTGCAAAAAACACAGTTGGATAGAATGTAGAACAATGTCATACATTCACCCCAGTACAAGGATCTGGGCCTAAATCCATCGTTTTTTTGCACTCCACACCACCCTGGGTTAGACACTGGCTATATGCAAATCAGCTCTGACCCTGTGCCTCATGGGAACAGTCCAGTCCGAACTACCAAGCCATGTCTTTCCCAGACCGGAATCAAGCATCCAAGGACCGGTTTCTGGCTATCAGCCTTCATCAGCCTGGATAGCTCGACTCCAGTGGCGTGGAGAGCCTGGGACTCACGTCTGAGCATCCCCAGCACACTCAGGGTGAAAATTGCAAAAAACACAGTTGATGGATAGAATGTAGAACAATGTCATACATTCACCCCAGTACAAGGATCTGGGCCTAAATCCATCGTTTTTTTGCACTCCACACCACCCTGGGTTAGACACTGGCTATATGCAAATAAGCTCTGACCCTGTGCCTCATGGGAACAGTCCAGTCCGAACTACCAAGCCATGTCTTTCCCAGACCGGAATCAAGCATCCAAGGACCGGTTTCTGGCTATCAGCCTTCATCAGCCTGGATAGCTTGACTCCAGTGGTGTGGAGAGCCTGGGACTCACGTCTGAGCATCCCCAGCACACTCAGGGTGAAAATTGCAAAAAACACAGTTGGATAGAATGTAGAACAATGTCATACATTCACCCCAGTACAAGGATCTGGGCCTAAATCCATCGTTTTTTTGCACTCCACACCACCCTGGGTTAGACACTGGCTATATGCAAATCAGCTCTGACCCTGTGGACCAGTGGATTTTTCAAGCCTTGCACCACTTCATTAGCGCAGCACAACTTCAGCACCAATACAGCATCACCTCAGCACCACCAAAGCATCTTAGTACCCCCAAAGCATCTCAGCGCCACCTTAGTATCACTCAACACAAGCACACCACCATCTCAGCATCACTAAGCACCAGGAAAGCACCATCTAAGCACCAGCAAAACACCACCTCATCAGTGAACCACCACTGCAGCACCAACTCAGCACCACCACCGCATCATGACTCCACAACAGTACAGCAGAACCTGAGCACCACCAAAGCACAGTCAGGGCAGCACCATCTCAGCACAGCACCATCTCTGCATCAATGCACCACCAGCACAGCATAACATTAGCACAGCGCCAACACAGCAGCACTTCGGCGCCACCACATCACCACCTCCGCACAAGCACAGCAACAGAGCACCACCTCCTCCGCTTCAGAAGAGCACCACCTCCTCCACTTCAGCAGAGCACCACCTCTGCATCAGTGAAACCACACCTCAGCACCAACTCAGCACCACCTCATCAGTGTACCACCACCTAAGCACCAGCGTACCACCACCTCAGCACCAATTTAGCAGCAGAAAAAGCAATACCACTCAGTCTGAAAACAGCACTGTTATACGCGAGGTCCTTTGGCAATAAGCACTCTACTCTTATCACTGGTCGGAGCCTGATACGTAGACCATACTGAAAAGCCTTTTATAATACAGTCCAGATAACAGTGGATACAAAGCTTCAACGCTGCAGTGGTCAAGGCAGACTGAGACCTCATTGTATATGAATCCGGACCACCCGAAGCAAGATCCACTAATGATGAATGAGAAACACTGAACACTGGGATGCCCTGACACGGACTGATGCCAGCCCAAGTTGTGATAAACAGCAGTAGATGTCAAAATCATGGGTAGAGACTGCTGAAATGGCAGCAAAAACAACAGCCAACAATATCACAAGGGTTAACCAACCACAAAGGTGGATGATTTACCTTGCATGGACCCATGGGATAGGCGATGTAAATGTTCCAATGCATCACTGCTCCTTCCCAAATGTAATCACTGACAACATGTCTGGCTTTTCTCATTTAATACAATGTACATGTGAGATGGTGAGATGCACACCTTTGTACTCCTTATCTGCTCATATTGTTTGAAGGTCTGTTTAACAGCTTCAGACTCGTTCTGGCGTGCAATGCTCGATACGCGCTCCGTCCAATTGCGCATGCAAGTAAACATGAACACACGGAGACCCATTTTGATCCCCTGTCAAGCAGCACAGCCTGGTCCGTTACTCAATAGATCCAATAAATCAAATTGGTATGTGTACTCTTAGTTTTCTCTACTCTTTTTCTCCATTCTTATTCAGCATTTTTCAATTCTTTATCGATTTATTTTATCCATTTTTA
Source organism: Lissotriton helveticus (assembly GCF_964261635.1). Taxonomy (NCBI): domain Eukaryota; kingdom Metazoa; phylum Chordata; class Amphibia; order Caudata; family Salamandridae; genus Lissotriton; species Lissotriton helveticus. The sequence continues at coordinate 2,112,865,883 of NC_136065.1, forward strand.
ACCAATTTCCAAGGAACTTCACAACCAGGAGGTCTTTCCACATATAACGACTTTATTTAAAATGTACCCAATGCATTTCGGGAAAGATTTCCCTTCGTCAGGGGTATCTATAAAAAACATTAACAGAGCACCATTAGTCTAAAATGTTTACATTACTCATTCCATACACAACAACGAGATCTCTTTAAGCTTTACACCAGTGTGTTACTTGCTGACATTTGCCTGTGCACCAAAAATGCTTACCAACATTGCTCCCTTTCACTTATGGATATTAATTCGAACTGTCATCCCTTATTAAACACTCCCGCTGTTATACTAACAAATCACATGATTCTTCACAAAAACTCTCAGTTGGACTACAGCCCCATATCTCACCCGCAACTTCTTTACTATTATCTAACATCTATAGCAATCTCTCTTACCGTGATATATGTGGCTTTAAAAACACAGATTCAGAGCCCCATCTTGCTCTGTTTACAATTTCATTCTCGTTTCAGCGAGTGCCCCAGCACGTCCCCATAGAGAGTAACTATTTCTGCTTCCCGCCATTGGTAAATGCAGTCTGGTAACGCGGATGTTAAGCTTGCTGTTCACACCTAGTTAATTGACTGCACACCTGAAATTAGTGGGAGGAGTAATAAACGGTGGCGGGAAGCAGAAACAGTTTATATAGTTACTCTCTATGGGGACGTGCTGGGGCACTCGCTGAAACGAGAATGAAATTGTAAACAGAGCAAGATGGGGCTCTGAATCTGTGTTTTTAAAGCCACATATATCACGGTAAGAGAGATTGCTATAGATGTTAGATAATAGTAAAGAAGTTGCGGGTGAGATATGGGGCTGTAGTCCAACTGAGAGTTTTTGTGAAGAATCATGTGATTTGTTAGTATAACAGCGGGAGTGTTTAATAAGGGATGACAGTTCGAATTAATATCCATAAGTAAAAGGGAGCAATGTTGGTAAGCATTTTTGGTGCACAGGCAAATGTCAGCAAGTAACACACTGGTGTAAAGCTAAAGAGATCTCGTTGTTGTGTATGGAATGAGTAATGTAAACATTTTAGACTAATGGTGCTCTGTTAATGTTTTTTATAGATACCCCTGACGAAGGGAAATCTTTCCCGAAATGCATTGGGTACATTTTAAATAAAGTCGTTATATGTGGAAAGACCTCCTGGTTGTGAAGTTCCTTGGAAATTGGTTAAAAATGGATAAAATAAATCGATAAAGAATTGAAAAATGCTGAATAAGAATGGAGAAAAAGAGTAGAGAAAACTAAGAGTACACATACCAATTTGATTTATTGGATCTATTGAGTAACGGACCAGGCTGTGCTGCTTGACAGGGGATCAAAATGGGTCTCCGTGTGTTCATGTTTTCTCATTTAATGCCTAGAAGTATTTCAGACAAAAGCTATGGAGAAGAACAATTTTGGCACCTATGACCATAATCCGTTAAGAGAGTTAAAATACTGAAGGGTGAATGGCTGCGGTGGCGTACTGATTCTCTATTTTATGGTAGGATAAACAGCAAAGAAAGACCAAGATTTAACATATGTAGCTGTTTACAATTGAGTTGTCAAAATAATAATAATAAAAATAATTGTGTCAGGTAATTTTAAACTGCCCGGTTTTAAAATATGCAAAAATTTTATTAACATAAAAACATTCTAAATTCTGATTGTAAAGTAGCATCACAGACATTATTACATTTGGTCTTCTTACCTGCGCAACTAAGCCAATGTATTAGTATTTACATATTTTACTGAAATTTGTTTAGGGTTTTTAACATTTTATACCTCATTAAGTGGTCATAATTTGGAAAAAATATATATTTAGTCTGCTTATTAAAATCTGTCAACAAAATGAATAAAATACTTCGATTCGTTAGCTGTAGTGACTTGTAGATCAAGGAGGTGGGGTATTTTTTATGTATTTCTTTTTATTTTAAAGCATACGTGATGGTGTATGTGGTAGTCCAGCGGAGAGGGTCAAGTAGGAGTAAGCATTGGGCTGAAGCAGGAGAGGGCTGCTGCAAACGGGAGGGGGTGCTGAAAAACAGGGCAAGGAGTTTACATTTAATTAACTAGACTGTTACATTTTTAAGTGGTATGGGGTATTGGGCTCGTGGTATAGAGTGAAGCATACTCAGCTGTTGAGGTAGCCCTGCTTGTGCATGATGGGGGAATGAATATTCTTTTTTGTGGAATGGAAGGTGGTGACAGTTTTTTTTGTTATTATATAGAGCAGCTGACAGACTCCGGAGGCAGCAGGGATAAAGGAGCTCAGACTCAAATGGGAATCAAAATCCATGTTGGGATTCCACATCGAAGGAGGGTGTGATAAGTGTGTTTGGGAGGGTAAGAAACAGAGGGGTTGAGAAATTGTGGTTTCTTGAGGCAAGGAAGAAGACAATTTGATTTTTATAGGAGTTGAACACTGAAGAGCCATCCAGTGGAAGATCTGGGTTGGCAGCTCAGGAATACTTGTGCCTTCTACCCCTCCTCGGGTACAGACCATCAACCAGGACTCTCCAGCCATTTCGGTCCTGGGCTCTTCTTTCAATATGACTCCAGGTGCAACCCATCTCCTTGCAGTCCGCCTCGAGGCGGAAGCACCAGGTGTTTCTTGGCCTTCCCCCTTTCTTTTCCCTTGAGGGTTCCAGGTTAGAGCTTGCCTGGTAGTGATTGATGCGGGCTTGCGGAAGGTGTGACCTACCCAACCCCAGCGTCTTTTCTTCATGAGCAGGGAGTTGGGACGTCGGCTGCCATAGTTGTTAATGATGGGGTTTGGTCAGCAGATTTGAAGGATTTTCCTCAAAGGTTGATGGTCTTGACTTTGTTGGTGTGGTCACTGTTGTCCTCCAAGTTTCTGCTCCGTACAGAAGGACAGATTTTACATTGGTGTTATAAAGCCTGATCCTGGTTTGCAGCGTTATGTCCTTGAAGCTCCAGATCTCCTTTAGCTGAATGAGGGTAGCCCTTGCTTTGCCGATTCTTGTCTTGATGTTGGCGTCCGTGCCACCCTGGTTGTCCAGGACACTGCCCAGGTAGGTGAAGGCCTCAATATCTTCCAGTGCATTGATTGTAAGAGTGACTGCAGTTGTGCTGGCCAGGTTAGTCTTGAGGATCTTTTTCCCCCCTGTGGATGTTGAGGCCAGGTTGTGTTGATGGGGCTGCAACATTGTCGGGCCTCATTTGCATCTGCAGATGGGTATGGGAGAGTAGGGCTAGATAGTCTGCAAAGTCCAGGTCGTTGAGCTGCGTCCAAAAAGTGTCAACTTTATCCCATTTCTTCTCCTTGCTGTGGATATCTTCATGATCCAGTCTATGGCCAGCAAGAAGAAAAAGGTGAAAGAAAACAATCCTGGCAGACTCAGGTCCTCACTTGGAAGGCCTCAGTGAGTTGTCCTCCATAGACAACCTTCCCTCAACTTTTCTCTACCACACACACTCACCTCACCAAGCAGTGGTGGACAATGTTCTATTTCTTGATGTTTACTTACTCTTGTTTGTAATGAGGCTCTCCCATAAACCGCTTTGACTTTCATTTGGCAGCTGTCTTTGAATGGGTTGCAGTCCACTTGATGTCCTGCTGGCGCAGCTGTTGCCAGATGTTAGGTAATCAACAGAAAAATACTTTTTAGAAGCACGAATGAGAGGAGCATTAGCTCCAACCCTATATGAATTTCCTTGAGAAAAGATTCTGGCTGCACAGAAGCTGTGTGCTTCCACTAAAAAAGGTGCTCGTTTTGCCATGTAGAAAAGCTTGTGTCGAACAGCAGGACTGAGTTTGTTATGAGGAGACATTAAATAAGGCTATAAGCCTAATCAGTTTATTATATAAAGTTATAACAAAGACAGTAGGCCTCCCTTCTTTACACTGAAAAGCTTGTTACAGTCAATAAGCCTTTACGGTCAGATTGTCTTACATTGTGTTAAAGTTCGAACAGAGATATTTTGTTATATGGAATCTCAGAACATTTTAGTTGGCGTTGGTTGAAAACGTTTTGTCAGAGGCCATAGGGACATTCTTTTAATTATGAAAAATTACTGGAGGCAGTAAGTCTGGATAATTTATTGTGTACCCCATACATTAAAGCCAACAGGACGTTAAGGGTAGGTTGATACTACACTGTTAATACCTGTAGACAGACATTTTCAAACATGGAATTACTATGTTAATTTTGTGCTTATTTCTTTTGACAAATCCTAAGGGTAGAAGAACTACACTGTGATAATCCTTGCTAGACAATCTTAGAAAGGACCCGCAAGGTCCTTTGCAATAAAAAATAAAAATACATATATTGGTCATTGGGTCAGTCCTCTTCTATCCGTTTGAGTGCCAATCATATCCTCCTTACTGTATGGGCCAACTCATTTCTACCATTGGCTCAATTGCCCTCGGAGGAACGGCATTTGTCCTGAGATCCGTAAAAAATAAATTAAAAAAAAGTGTGCTTCAGAGTCTGTGATACTTGTAGATCATTAAGTTTTCAATATTTTTCCTTTTGCAGGCCCCCTTACATTGGTTTCCTCCTCCATTTGTTTTAGAGCAACCTGAAGCTCCCCATACAGTTCTAACGGGCTGTCTACATGCATGCTGCTTATTTAGTTTGCAGTGTGCTGCACCCTGTGCAGATACCACTTCTACATAAGGCGGATAACTCTGAATGGTGCTCTTCCAGTATACAGTTTTAATGTTCCGAGATAGCCACTATGTTTAGAAGCATTATGTAGGCCACCTTGGCGCAGTACAAAGCTAAAAGCTAGTGGAGAGGTGTGGTGCAGCGGCCAGGGCAGCTGCCTTTGGAGCACAGGGTTCACGGTTCGATCCCCGGCTCCAGCTCAGCACCATGTGACTCTGGGCAATAGCTCACTTAATTTCCAAGACAGCCTTGAGACCCGTAAGGATGAGTAATTTGCGCGTTACAAATACGGATTTATATTTACAAAAAACTATGCATCACCCCACACCCTAATATGGACAGCTCAGAAGGAAGTCAACACAAAATGTGACAAACATTAGTGTCTAAGGCTGTCTTGACAACGTTGATATCACTAGACACCAATAAGTGGCCCAGCAAACAATCATGAGGGAAAGTTGGGAGACATTCATAAAACTTTCCTTTAACTGATGAAAACAGCAATATGACAGATAGTAAGCCTGGCCATCAAAATAATTGATGGGATAACGATTTGCAACCAATAGAAACGCAACAATATCAATAGGTGAGGACATCCACAGTACCACAACAGTCACAGATGTGAACCTACAACCATAACAGGTACGAAATTACATCAAAAGTATTAACCAGCAGAAAGGCAGCCTGGACAATACATAATTAGAGACCACTTGGAAAACATTAAGGCTTTGGGCGATGACAATCAAGCACTGACGAATGAACGTATTTTTGTATTAATTTAAAAAAAAATATTCATAACAATAATAAATACCTTCAAATAACAAGTATATATCTACAAATATTCCATAAAAACTACATTTCATTCACACTTCCTTAAGACGACAAACAACTAAAAATTCAGTTAATTTTCAGATAAATTGATATTCTGTGGTAGAAAAACAATACGCAGCAGCCTTTTTCGTTGTCGCCTAGCTGAAGGGGACTTGAAGCGCCGCCCATCATTTTCATTGGCTGGCATCATTTATGCTAAACGCTGGCTTCAGATTTAAAATTAGGCTTCATGGTTACTGCCCTGTCTCCTTGTGGTCCCGCCCACCCGGACTGGATCTTTTGCTCATGGCGTGATGCAGCGTCTCTTAATTAGCGCTAATAATTTTTTGCTTGTATTAGCACAATGACAACGCTCTGCAGAGGAGCCCTGCGTTGTGCGCTCTTTGTCAAAGGAGCAGCATGATGCAGTGGTAATGCCCCGGTTACTTACCGGTAATCTTCATTACTCCGAGTCCATGTCTTCCTCGCCACAGTAATATACATATGAGCCTCCGGCTCCACACAGAACTCCAAGTAAAATAAAAGAGCAGCGCTCTAGTCTCCCCTCCCTCCTCCAATATGGCCCCCGAGGCTTCATCCAATCCTATAAAAGGATACATATCAACCAGCCCAGCCTGAAAAAACCAAGCCGCAGACATGAAGCCACCACCAGGGCCGGGAGGGAAGGGAAACTATACTGTGGCGAGGAAGACATGGACTCGGAGTAATGAAGATTACCGGTAAGTAACCGGGGCATTACCTCCTCGTCCTGTCTTCCTCGCCACAGTAATATACATATGAGCCGATACCAAAGCAATCAGCTTCATGTAAGGAAAACATACCACATCATCAGTGCAGCGAAACACATGTTCAATATACAGAGGCATAACAACCCAAAAAATGGACAACCTCTCCAGGTACCCCAGCAGACAAAACAGAAGAGGCAAACGAAACAGAACCCCCACCCCCAATTTGGAGGCGGTAATGGTTCACGAAAGTATGTGGAGAAGACCATGAAGCAGCCCTGCAAACATCCTCCATAGACACCCTCTCGAAAGAAGCCCAGGAGACAGCCACCGACCTGGTGGAACGACCCTGAACAGGAAGGGAAGGAACCACAGAGACCGAAGCATAAGCCAAGAGAATGGCTTCCTTGATCCACTGACTGATCGTGGACAGGGAGGGCTTCATACCCTGACGCGACAAACCATAATTCACAAACAAGCAGTCAACCTTACAGAAGGGAGAAGTGCGAGAAATGTAAATCAGCAAGGCACGCCTAACATCAAAGAGGTGCAAAAGTGACCCCTCAGCCGAGGAGGGAACAGGACACAGAACCGGAAGAACCACCTCGGCAGACCGGTGAAAAAAAGAATTCACTTTAGGAACAAAAGTGGGATGAGGGCGCAAGACCACACGGTCCGCCAAAACCAACAAAAACGGAGCAGAACGGAGGAAAGCCCCCAACTCCCCCACACGTCTGGCAGAGGCAATCGCCACCAGAAACACCACCTTGAGAGACAAAAACTTCAGGTCCACAGACTCCAAAGGCTCGAAAGGAGCCAACTGCAAGGATCGCAAAACTAAAGGAAGGTCCCAAGGAGGAGGACACATGATAGGACGTGGTCGCTGGAAAGAAAGAGACTTAAAAGTCGAGCAACCAACGGAGAAATGGAAACCAAAGGCAGGACATGAAATGCCCGAATGGCGGCCCACTGAGCCCGAAGGGTCGAAATGGCCAAACCCAACACAAACCCATCGTTCAGAAAGTCCAGAACGCGAGCCGGATCCAAAGAATCCAACGTCAGCCCATGAACAACACACCAAGAAGCAAAATGATCCCAATGCTTGGCGTAAGACATAAGCGTAGAAGGCCTCCGGGACTGTTGAATGACACCAGCCACAGCCACCGAACAACCCTCACGTATCAGAGACCCCCTCTCAAGAGCCAGGCCCGCAGACCCAGGGAACGGAACACAGGCAGAGGAAGAATAGGACCCATCAGAGGGTACGGCACGAACGGCAAGGGCCACCCCGGAGACACAGCCAATTCCCTCAGAAGGGGAAACCAAGGGCGCCGCCGCCAACAAGGAGCAATCAGAAGCACCAACGACCCCTCCCTCATGATCTTCTGTAACACAGCAGGAAGCAGGGGAACAGGGGGAAACGCATACAGCAGACCCACCGGCCATGGGAACGAAAGGGCGTCCACCCTCCAGGCATCCTGGCAAGGCATAATCGCGCAAAAACAACGGGTCTGGGCATTGTCCCGGGAGGCAAACAGGTCCACAATCGGACACCCAAACATCATCCGCAACCACCCGAACATCCACCTCGTGAGAGACAATGATCCCATGGAAGGAAACACCCGGCTCAGACAATCCGCCACAGTGTTCTCCGCCCCAGGCAGGTAGATGGCAGACAGGGACTCCAGATGCACCTCCGCCCAAGAACCAATCCGACGAGCCAGGCAACTGAGGGAGCGAACCTCGCACCCCCCTTGATGGTTCACACAAGACATCACAACCTGATTGTCCGTCCGGATCTGCACGTGGTGACCCCGAACAAGATCCGAGAAGTCCAACAGACCCAGAAGGACGGCCTTCAGTTCCTCGTAGTTGGAGGAACACGACAAAACCGACTGAGGCCAAACCCCTTGAGTCGCCGAAACTCCCAGAGTAGCACCCCATCCCAGTAGGCCGGCATCGGTAGTGACCACGCGGGTGGGAACAATCAGAAAAGGGCGGCCCCTGGACAGATGACCCACGTCCAACCACCAACCCAGGACCACCCGAACCACCTCCGACATAGGAACCAGAACATCCATATCGAGGGAACAGGGGTCCCAATGCGATAAAATGTGGGACACCACCGGGTACAAATGGAGGCGAGCCCACGGCACCGTCAACAATGAAGCCGACATCAGACCCCGAACACGTAACCACAGGCTCACAGGACGAGAAACCCCCACCAACAGGGAACGAACAGCAGACATCAGGGACAAAACACGGGGAGGGGGCAGGAACACCATCCCCAACTGAGTCTTGAACAGAGCCCCAATGAAAGTCAATTCATGAGCTGGAACCAGGGAGGACTTCGGCACATTCACGAGGAACCCATGATGCTCCAGGACATGGCACACCATCTGGACACGCAACTCCGCCTTAGGAAGAGAAGAAGCAGAAATTAGAATGTCGTCCAGAGAAGGAAAAACACTAACTCCCTCTCCATGCAAATGTCCAATAAGAGGAGCCAGAACCTTAGTAAAGATCCGGGGAGCAGAGCAGAGCCCAAAAGGCAATACCTGGAATTGGTAATGAAGACCCCGCACACAAAACCGGAAAAACTTCCGAAAGTCCGGATGAAGAGGAACATGAAGGTAAGCATCCATCAGGTCCAGTGAAGCAAGGAAATCCCCTTGAGAGAACAGAGGAAGGATCAAGGGAAGGGAAACCATCTTGAACCGTTGGTGAGGGATGAAAAGTATTCACCCACTTCAGGTCCATCACAGGCCGAAGATCCCCTGTGCGCTTGGACACTAGGAAAAGGATCGAATACACCCCTTGCCCCAACTGATCGCTGGGCACAGGAACGATCGCCTTCTTGATCAACAGGGACGCAATGCCGTCCAAAAGTGCCAATCGTTCCACAGGATCTCTCGGGCAAGGAGTGGCCCTGAAACAGTCTGGGGGTGTCCGGGCAAATCAAAGCGCAAACCCTCTGAGACCACCTGAAGCACCCATTGGTCCGACACAGTCGCCTGCCAAGAGTCCAGGAAGCAAGTGAGCCGACCCCCAACCGGACCCACACCAGGAGCGATCCAGTCATGATTTTGAAGCGGGAGCGGAGGAGGCAGAAGCTCCGGAGAACCGGGATTTATCAAAGGAGGGAGCACCCCGGCCACGTCCCCGTCCACGAAAGGGCTGACCAGCCCGACCCCTCTTCGAGGCACCAAAAGACCGCTGAGAACCAAAGGCACGGAACCTGCCAGGACGGTCAGGAGCAAGCAGCTTACGGTCCTCCGCCGTCTTCTTCACCATGTCGGCAAGAGAGGAACCAAAAAGTTCAACCCCCGAAAAATGGATTTCCATAAGCAAGTTTTTCAGGGCAGCATCAGCCTTCCATGATTGAGCAAGGACTGGATCGTGTAAGACGAATAGGCCGCAGCCCTGATAGAAAAATTGGCAGCCGCAAAAGTGCGTTTCACAGCACTATCCACCTTACGGTCAACCGGGTCAGCAGGAGAAGAGTCCTCCGAGACAATGGACCCACGCGAAGACATGCTAGCCAACAAAGAGTCAACCTTCACGGAGGCAGGGTATTTCACAGCAAAATCCTGAAGAGGGTACCGCTTACTCAAGAAACGAGGAAAAGAACCCTTGTCCACCTCCTTCCATTCATTCTCCAGGACCTTCAAGACAGAGGAATGGAGAGGCAAAGAATCAGGCTCGGGACGACGATATTGCGAGAACAGATCGTCTTCAATAGGCACCACAGAAGCAGGGAACACCAAGTTTACGCGAATGTGGCCCAGCACCACCTTCAGGTCGGCACCTTGCACAAAGCGACCCCTGACATCAACCTCCTCCTCATTATCAGAAGCAGAATCAGCCGCAGCGCCATCAACCCTCGCCTATTTAGTAGGAGGGACAGGAACATGACCCTGCAAAGCAGCAGAAACAGCAGTATTGATCATCCGCTGCAAAATTGCCATAGAGGGAACACGCACCCCCGAACCGGAAGCCACGTCCAAAGGATCAGGATCACCAGAGGAAAGATCCACGACAGCCAGCCGTGAAAGAAAACAAACACCGGCAAAAAGCAGAACAGCCCGGTAAAATAGGACCCAAGGTAGCTAAGCAACCAACAAATCCCACCTCAACTCAGCCGAAGGCTTGAAATGCATCAGGAAGAGCCGCGCGCACCCATAAGGAAACCAACGAGGCAAGGACCGCAGCGCGTCCACCCCCGAAGGCGTCACCAGCGGCGCCGAGATCCGAAGATGCAGGAAAACCACGCCGGTGAGGCAGAAGGTAAGGGGAACAGAAAAGAAGCCTCCGGCTCCCAGAGAACCCGCACCCGGCCGCGCAACGTCCGCTCAGCAGGACGCGCGGTCGGGGAATCATAACTCAGCCTGAGCGAGACGCCGGTATGACGGAGCCCGGCGGCGGCGGTACAAAACGGCAAACAGGACACAAGTCGGCCCAGTAAAACAGCCGACAACCGCAAGGCCACGCAAGTCCGCTAAAGCAGGACACGAGGCACAAAGGCAAAAGAAGGGGGAGAAAAACCATTAAATTACCTAAATGAAAAATGTCACGACCACAACAAACAACGAAATAGAAGTCAGCACATATAACAAAAACTAACTTCCCCCAACTAAATACCACAGGATACAGGGAACCGCTAAAGCAGGAACCCAGCCCCACTCACCTGACCAGCAGGGAAGTCAAAGCACTCGGAGAAGTGCAGAAAAAAAGAACAGGCTGGGCTGGTTGATATGTATCCTTTTATAGGATTGGATGAAGCCTCGGGGGCCATATTGGAGGAGGGAGGGGAGACTAGAGCGCTGCTCTTTTATTTTACTTGGAGTTCTGTGTGGAGCCGGAGGCTCATATGTATATTACTGTGGCGAGGAAGACAGGACGAGGAGGTAATGCGCTCTTTGTGACCCCCTTGTTTTATTTGTCTCTCCCCACTCCCCTCCGAGATCTCAGTTTATTTATATGCGATTAAGTCATACAGCCCACCTGAGGCTCAACCCGTGTTCTCCAGCTCCAAAGTCAGCAGCGTTATGTTGAGCCACCTCCTTGCTTCGATTCTCTGCACCATTTGTTACAGATGCTACATGTGCCGTGTTGTTTTTAAATTATATATGCTGTACAACTTGTAAATGGCAAGGGACTAGGCAAAACCCATCATGACTGCAGTTTTTCAGGAGCAGTAGAAGTTTGCATTGCACATTTTTTTAAGTTGGCGAGAAAATGCTGCGTCATGAGCTGTCCTGGCACTGTGGCTTCAGGGCGCACTGCGCTTGTTCTCCGTGACGTCTCTGGTGTTCTTGAAAATCCTGCTAGAGTCTGCATTTTAGGCGCTCCTGTTTTCGCTGTCCTAAGGTGGTACATGGATGAACCTGCGCACCTTTTTCCAAGGTACATGCGTGGCAGGTTTTCTGCCAAAACATCACGCGTTACGGTCCATTATTCAGTGACGAAGGCTGCAATGCAATATGACACACAGTAAGTCCTTCCAGGGTTGGTTTCTTTATGTGGAGCCGCAAGGGTTTCGGGTATTTTGTTGTTTGAAAGACATAACCTACAAGTGCATTTAGCGGCAAGAATGACTTTAGAGGCCAGTTAGACACAATTGCAGATGTGGCTGGAATTAAATGTGCGCGCTTTTAACAGAGAATTCACCTCTAATCCTTTACTACTCGCCGAAAAGCGCTTCGATGGGGTAGTAAGCGCTATATAAATACAATTGCATATTCCACACTGAAAATACTGCCGGGCTGAAGGAGTAAAGTGCAGGATAGGATTAAAGAGGAGCTGTTTACCGCCCACTGTTGTGACTGAGGGGTGAGTGTGTGTGTGTGGTGGTGGTGAAAAGCATAACATCTGAGCACCACAGGGCAGCAATCTTATTACTGATTTAGTCACACTCTGCAGGAAATCAGTGCAGAGTTTTCACAAAGTCATGCAGGAGTGTGTATGTGTTAGCAGTTTTTGTGCAGTTTCGCAGTGGTACATAAGTTCCGTGGGGCGGAGTCTCTCTCTGTGTTCCGGAGGGTGCCGCCTCATCAGGGTGATAAGGCCCCCCTGTCTTCCGTCTCCAGCATGAGGTTCCCGCGCTGTACCCCAGTGGTGGCTGTCCAGGTGCGTTTCTCGTAAGACCTGGGCGCTGTACCTCCCACTGCTCTCGGGTGCTTGCTCGTCACACTTAGTTTGTCAGAGGGGTGGGTGGGGTGATTTCATGAAACTCTAAACTGCATGCAGTGTGAGTGCTGGTGTTAACTGGTCATGGGGCTTCTCCAGCTCACAGGCCCAACGGCTACGACGATCGACCCCAAGGTTAGAACAAGCATTTGCAATGTAATAGGTCTTGCATTTACGCAGTTTGAGCTATTGGCATTGTAAATGACAATGTCCTTTATTTAGGTTTTGGTTTTGAAAGCATAAATAAAAGGCATTGTCATGTGCAATGCCAATTGCTTAAACTAGCATAAATGAGAGACCTATTGCATTGCAAATGCTTGTTGACAGAGCTAACACTGAACACTGCGAAGACCTCCATGGCAACGGCGTCCTTTAGCTGATGCCATCACCAGTTACTAACCAATTGGAAGGAAAAAAAGTGACCATACCTATAAATGACATCATCACACATGGCAGCCTATGGGAAAGCTGCCATACCACAGGTGATGACATCATCAAAAGAGACCAAAGAGAAGATAGAAACGTAACGGTGTTGATATCTGAGTGACCAATAGGAAGAGAGCCATGCCAACGGCGCACGTCAAGACCAGCACTGGACAGTGTGCTGTAGGAAGGCGCAGCGCGTGCCGGGCTCACCTTCAGCGTGCAGGCCTGCTCCGGCGCGGGGACGGCCGTGCGGTGCAGCACCAGGTCGGAGGAGCTGGTGTTGATGTCGCAGATCTGCTCCAGCACCGAGACCCCGCGGCTCGTGCACACCGACACGCGGTGGTCCTCGGACCAGCGCAGCGGCTGAGGGCCGCAGGAGGGGTGCTGCAGCTTCACCGGCGGCTCCCGGCGCGTGGGGTTGAGGCGGAACCCCGCGCTGGGCGCCGGCTCCTCCTCAGGCAGCATCGGCTCGGGTTCCTCCGTGGCTGACATTTTCCCTCCGTTCCGGCGTCATAGCGTCACGGCGACAGACACACGCGCCCTCAGATATGGGCGTGGCGTGCGCGCAGCGGCCATCTTAAGTCAGGGCAGGCTGTAAAGCTCTGTTAGCAAAGTGAAGCCTCTCCCAAGATGGCTGAAGAGGTTACCCTGCAGTAACATGGCCGCCGTGTCACGCCCACTCTTGTATTAGCCAGAGTTTTAAGTATGCTGGTGGCGCCAAGATTTACAAGAGTCCTTCATTAACCTTTTCAAACAGAAATGTCAAAATTAAATATAACTGTTGCTGTTTGTGACTACACGTGAGAGGTCAGTTTCTGTTATGTAGTCAAGCCCAGCTGGTTCAGTAATAAAATATATATTCTCTTGGTATTATACTCCAGTCTACATTTGAAGTTCACTCCCTGGGCACTGGAGCATTAATAAGGGTAATGCTTATTTTCTATTGGAAATGAAGCAGTTTACCTGTTACCATCTTCTGTTTAGAATCTTCCAAAAACTCATTTTTTGGGGTTATATATGAAAACCAATAGTCAGAAACTTGCAAAATAAGTAGATTGATGCTTCTTCGGATTCTTTTCAATTTTCTATGAAGGACTCTGAAGACTTCAAAATGTCTGAATTTTCTTGAAAAGAAGAGGTGGTGGAATAGGGCTTTTATGAAAATGTTCATGGTTCAAACATTTTCATGGTTATAACTAAAAGAATTCTTTGTTACAAATCTGATTTTCCCTATGATGTATGTTCACAATTTTCTTTAGATAAACTCTCTGATTATCCTCATAACTTTCTTTCTTTCCCTGTTTTACCTCCCACTTCATCAGATTTTCTTCATAACAATGCTTGTTCTTCTGTTATTCCTTTCACTTCATCTGCAGGTATGATTTTGCAAACGTCACCAATTTCCTCACAGATATCTTATATGTCAAGTGAAATACATGAACCTATTAGACTAAATCATAATTGTTCCTTTCCTTTTAGGTTTAAAGAATTTTATATGTCTTAGTTCTTTTGTGTTTCATTTATTCTTCATTATAAAAAGGGAGATGATGTAAGGTACTGTATTTCTTCTATTTCCTTTGTAATCACTGCTCTTATTAGGTCATGCATTCTTAACCTTCTATGTTCCATGCTCTGCATCCTCGTAGAGAGTGTTCCTTCAAACATGTTTATGTTTGAAGGTGCATCTCTCGAGGATGCAATGTCTGTTTAACTATTGCTTTGCTTAACTGTGGTTTAACTTGTCATTCAACTGTTATGCTTGCTACTTGCCAGTGGCGCTCCCGTGTGATGCTGATTTATCTGGATTAAACTCCTCTTTGAATTGAAACCTACGCTTATTATTCATCCCTTCTGAATAACCAACATACATTACAGGGTGCTCAAACACACAATTACCTTCCTTATGAGACACAGACAAAGCAGACTTTCAAGGAACCATCCCAGGCTGATTCTCTTAACTTCAGACAAATCAAGCATGATAATGGTACATCCTCTTCATTTAGCAGTTTCAAGGCAGGGTACCCCAAGTGTCAATCATCATGTCTCATTACCATATACATTAACCCACATGCCAAACTTCCAGTTTGTGCCCCTATGGATGATATCTTTTTTAATCCTTCAACATTGCATTCTTTTTCTTTAATTGATGACAAAACTTTTTTAGATTTACTCATTAGAGTTAAATCTGGATCTCCTGAGGATGTTTGCCCCCCCCAAATAATGAGAGAAATCGGTCGGGCAATCCCAGATAGCATGATCCCTTTGCTTAACAGTTCCCTTACGTCGGGGATAGTTCCTAACAGCTTCAAACAGGCCTTACTGATTCCCTTAAAAAAGAAATCAGGTATTGACTCTTTAGACCTTTCTAACTATCGGCCAATATCACTTCTGCCCTACTTATCTAAGATATTGGAGGCTCATGTCACCAACAGCCTTTCAAATTTTGTGGAAGACTCCGGTTACTTACAACCTAACCAGGCAGGCTTTCGGCCTGGCCATTCCACAGAGGCAGTCATACTGGCCGTTCAGAATACTCTAAGGTCTAATGCCGACAAGGACTTGCACCAGGCCTTGGTGCTTCTGGATCTGTCTGCTGCATTCGACACGGTTGACTATACCATTCTGGTCAACCGTGTCGAACAGGCCGGTCTCAGAGACTCGGCCTTGGCCTGGCTCAAGTCCTTTATATCAGAACGTACCCAGTCTGTTCGGCTGGGATCTTTCACAGCCCCAAAAAACAGTTCCCTGTGTGGGGTTCCTCAAGGATCTTCCCTATCCCCTTTATTATTTAATTTATATATGCGGCCTCTTCTGTTCTCCCTAAGAGAGCACAAGGTTACTGTATATAACTATGCAGACGACCTGCAGTTGGTTTTTGTATTAAACTCATTAAATGCGGCCGAGGATTTTCAGGCAACCATGTCTCTTATTCAAAGGTGGATGTCTCTAAATCATCTCAAATTAAACCCGGGGAAAACCGAACTGATCTTGCCTGGGAAGAGCGAGATCAGTTGGAGCCCACGCTTCTGGCCGCCTGACATGGGTTCCCCTCCAAAAAAATCCCAAACAGTAAAAAGCCTGGGAGTGACTCTCAATGAGGACCTTACCCTGAAATCTCATATTGGAACGGTGGTTTCCTCTGGCTTTTTCCAACTGAGGAAGATTAGGAAGATAGCACACCTCCTCACTGACTTGGCTTTAATTCAGGTAGTCAGTGCCTTAGTTCTCTCTCATATTGATTTCTCAAATGGCCTCTATCTGGGCGCACCCATTGGTCAACTCAGAAGATTGCAATACCTGCAGAATCAAGCTGCCAGACTAATCTGCAAGGTACCTAAATGGGAATCAATTCGATCTGGACTTGAGAACTTGCACTGGTTGCCCGTGGCACAGAGAGCCACATTCAAGGTAGGCTGCATTGTTTTCAAGGCCTTGGAGGGCAAGGGCCCAATGTTTATCAGACAACTGATAGGGAGATATAGTCCCTCACGAAGTTTGAGATCAGCTCACAAAGACCTACTTGCGGTCCCCCGTTTTAAAAAGAAACGACAGAGAGGTAGCAGTTTTCATTTTTTAGCCGCTTCCTTGTGGAACTCCCTTCCTTTGACTCTGCGACATAGCAGGGATCTTCTCGCCTTTAGAAAGGCACTTAAAACTTTCCTTTTTACACAGGCCTATTTGAAATAGCGATTTTCTTTTATGCTTTGTTATGTTTTGATTCTCTCCTCAGCGCCAAGAAGCTCTTGGGCGTACGCGCGCTTAATAAGTAATAAATAACATAACATAACATAACATGCCAGAAATAATCAAATCCTCTCACTCAACACGTTATAACTACACTGATGATATCCAGATATTTTTAAAATTTGACAAAACAAATTACATAGATGGTTCAAATCTAGGTAGCTGCCTAATAGCCATTGAATATTGGATGAAGATATACCACCTTAGAACCAATACATTCAAAACTGGGAGTCTGACATGCGGGGACGTGAAACACTATGTCCATTGACAATGATTGCCACCTTTGAATAAAGATGTCTGCCATTTTCAGCTGTGCCAATTTATACATGCTAATAAGTGGCTACGAGACATGTTTCATGTACATTTGGAGTGCACACTGACCTTTAGGCGTTGGAATACTGAAGCAATCGTTATGTATCAAAAGATATATATTTGCCATGGGCCCCAGTGCAGTTGGACAATTTGTGCACAATTATACATATCTTTTTATTTTAATAAATATTTATTCATGAGTTGCACCTACCTTCTGTTCATGGCAGAACGCAGAGAATCAACTTGAAGTGGATGAGCTACTTACACATGGATCTGAGATACTTGAAAGCGCTGTAAGTGAACTATACTGGAATAAGTACCTAAAATACACAAGCAAACAATAAAATCTGTTTTAAAAATGACTTCAAGTGGAAATCGCAGCCAAGTCTTAAGTTTCTACATTCACGTGAATGCTGTTAATGTGAGCATCTTTCTCCAGCTCTACTCAGCGCCTAACAGTAATGATTACACTAATAATCTCCCAGATAATACAGAATCAGCAAACTATAATCAAATGATATTTCACATGGAACTGTTTCTCAACGATCTACAAGTCCTGCAGAAGCCAAGACCTGTACAACCTACCCAAAGGCAGTCATTTCTTTCCTACCAATTTTCACTCGAGAGAAATGTGAAACGTGGAGGTATCTTGGAATCTGCAGGTCATTCGCTTTTTCATTATATAGCAGGTGGCCTATGTTTCTTTGAAAAGTAGGGCCTAGGGGTCACTCTTTTACGTAGTAGGTGTGGAACCTCCAAGTAACCTCACAACTGCTGAATTTCCCGACAACAGTCTATGCCTTGTGTCAATTCTCAGAAGAAATCATCAGAAAGCAAACTCACAGCTTCTGCCCAATCTGAAGGCGTTTTACTGCTGTTCCAAACATTTGCAAGTACACCTGGCACATGCCTCACCTTTGTGCTTTATGCAGCCTATATACCTTCTATTGTAACGCACCTTTCAACCAGCCAGGATTGCTTGAACTATGACAATGGTGGAATAGATTTGTAGTACTCTTTCCACAAAGGTGCTACTGATACTTCCTACTGCAGCTCTAATATATGCCAAACCCCAGCACCTAAATGACAGGTGCACGCTCTTGCACATTCCCAATTAATGGAGCCTTATACCTGACAGTAGTGTTGTGTTCTGGTAAGCCCCTGCTTTGTTGTGGAAATACATAGAATTTCATACAACTGAAGGTTTATGATTGAGACCAAGGCAGTAGCATTTGGAACATAGGCCCAATGTACAAGGTTGGAGGCTGAGGCACAGGGGCACGCAAGTTTGGAATGACTCCTCCCATTGGAGCAGCACACAATCTGATTTGCATATGGTTGGTCTCTATCTTCAGTGGCACAGCAGGCAAAAAATCGATGGACTGGAATGAAGCCCCACAATGACTGAGGATAATTCAAACATTCCACCCTTCGCCTGTTTATTTTTCTAAGTGACCTGGCCACTAACAAGAGAGTCATAATTACGAAGCTTACATAGTGTTAGACGCAAACAATTTGGTAATGTGGACAAGCCCTTCTGCAGGACACATACATGGAATTATCATAAAGCTACCAACTAGAGCCTATCATGCAATGTGGAACAACGAGGGCCTCAATGAAGCAAAGGAGATCTTAAACATCTACCAGGAGCTGTCTAATCAGATGTCATAACTTACCATGTGATAACAAAAATAGGCAAGTGCATCTCCTGTCACTCAGACCATTACCCGTACACCCCTTGCTTGAAATCTGCATGTAATACAATTAAATGACAGGGCATTGTGAAAAAAATAAGTTCAGGCTCCTAAAACTAAATACGATGCCTACGAAACCTTGTACATCCTCCTGAAACTACTCCTTCCCCTAATCAAAGAGGATATTGTGGGATCGGAGTCCTGGTTGCAGCAGTGAACACTGAATACAGTTCCACTGCTGGAGCACTCTTGGAAGGTGCTCTAGAATGTAAAGGGAGTTTTTTTTTTAATAGGGCATCTGGAGTTAGAGGCGGCTGTGGATAATAAAGACAGCTGCTGGATACCTGTGCCTGGAATCCATTTGGTTTTCCCCCCAAATATCTCATTCACGTTAAATGCCTTCTTCCAAAAAGGAACGCTCCACAGTTATGGACCATGTTTTCCACTGAATGAAAGAAAACTTTTTGTCTATAAACAAAGCAAATACAGACAACGAGCTTCTGGAAGCTGTCGTTTAGGCTTCACTGTATTTGACTTCCCATCAAACCATGGAATACTGCCTTCCATTTCTATAAAAGTGAACAGTATGGACTTTTTGTTCTACTCTGACCTCTTTCCTTGGAACAACAGAGTGGTCAAAAGCATCAATTTGCAGCACCTGTTAATTCAAAAACCACAGCATGAACTCCACCTGAAACAGTTTTCGGTGCACTGTACACTTATAATAGAAGTTGAAAATGGCTATTAATGTACACAACTTTGTATAAGCATACAGGGGTTATGATGGAATAGCTGATCTGCAACATGTCCGGCTCACAGATTACAGGAAACAGGTGCAGCCCAACGAACCACAGTCACTGAAGTTGCAACTGCAGGAAAGTATAGCTCAAAACAATAAAAACTCAAACATGCATGGAAAAATATAAAATAATGGCATCATAAAATCGTGTTCACTGACAGCAGAGACTGCAGCAAGGTTACAAGGCACTAAATAGTCTGTGCAGGTATCAAACACATTGTTTGCCATTCTTATTGAAGGGTGTAGCAGTCAGACAATCAAGCAATCAATCAACCAGTAGTTGTACAGCATGGCTTACTATCCATGAGGGTATCGAAGTACAGGGTTGTTAGGCTGGTCGAACAGCCAGGTCTTGAGTCTCTTCCTGAAGTCTGTCAGCAAGGGTGCAGTTCTAAGGTGGAGGGCATCCCAGGACTGGACGGCGAGGTGGGAGAAGAAGCGTCCTCTGTTGTGGCTATGGCAGATGTGCAGGTCTGTGCGAGTGCAAGGGAGGCAGAGCAAAGGTTTCTGGATGGTTGGTGGAAATTTAGGCGATGGTTCATGTATGCTGGCCTTTGGTTATTAAGGGCTTTGTAGGCGTGTCAGTAGCTTGAATTGGTATCTTTTTTTGGACAGGGAGCCAGTGCAGGTTCCTCAGGTGTTAGGTGGTGGGAGTTCATTTTGGCAGGTTAATTATCAATTTGGCTGATAGGTGCTGCATCGTCTGGTGCCTTCGCATGAGTTCGGAGGTGGTTTCTGCGTATGGTACGTTTTCCATAGTCCAGCCAGAGGTGATTAAGCCTTGTGTGACTGTTTTTCATGTGTTGATGGAGAGCTATTTGAAGATTTTTTGGAACATGCAGAGGATGTGGAAGCAGATGGAGGTGACTGCTTTGATTTGATGTTTCATGGTGAGTTTACTCTCGAGGCTGATGCCGCGGTTGCAGGCATGGTCTTTTGGTGCAGGAGTGGGTCTGAGTTTGGCAGGCCACCAGGTGTTGTTACAGTGGGAGGCATGTCTGCCAACGATCAGCACTTCAGTTTTGTCATATTTAGTTTCAAACAGTTGCCCTTCATCCAGTCTGAGACATTCTTCATGCAGTTGTGGAAGTTAGTACATGTGGTTTAAGATTCATTAGAGAAGTTAAGAATGGTCAGAGAAAAGGTAATTCAAAATGTGCAGGCATATAAACTGAAACAAAGATTACAGGCCTAATTCTAACTGTAGGTCTAAGTTTTCATTTTCTACTCATTTCTTTAAAACTTATAAAATGTCCAAGATCATTAATCCTGTCACTGTATGACTCGTGCTTCTCCTTTCCTGGACTGCTTGCCCTTCATCTCATGTTTTCCATCTAAAACCCTATCTTTGTAGTAAAGGCCTTAAGATTAAAAAAAGACCAGCTCCCATTCATGTTGATGGATGACAACCTGAGTATGAGGTTTAGGAGATTTGTGATTCCTCGAATTTCAAAGGGAAATTTAATTATCTCAGTGACTGGAACAGGTACAATCTTTGTGATCACTCATGGGAACTATCAGAACAGAACAAGTTCATGTTCCTTTTTCGGTTAAACAACTCAATGTAAAATGTCTCTATAATCTGGGAGCTCCTAAGAAAAGGCAGAGTTGAAGGGGGTTTTCCCTTACCTGTTTTTCCAGGGTGCTATAGTGCTATATGCACTCGTATGTATTGGGACCACATGATGACCTTTGAATACCAATGTTCTAATTGACTCCATTTGTTTCAATTTCCTCTATCTTAAATGTACAATATAATTTTCTGTGCACTTGCATTTTAACTTGTGATTTCATTTAGTGTCTCTTATTGCTTCAGCGTAGGAGTGTTTTAAGACAGTCTTGCCTTGAGGCAGAACGTGTGGGATGTGCGTCTGAAACCACGAGAGACAGAAATGTGTAGAATTTACTTCTCTGTCTCAGAGTATAGTGATGTAGGCAGTGGTGCGCAAATGTGCATTATTTTGTACCTTGTGAAATTGAGTTTCACCTATGGGCCTTACCATGCCCTAACTCCATCTTGAGTTCTGACTCTGTCACACACACAAGTAGGCCCCCAGGATATTCACGTTTATTTAGGTTATTTGCGTTCAAGATTGTTTTCCTCTTTGAGGGTGTTTCCTATACTTTTGTCGATGTTTTCTACTTCTGCAAGCTTCGCTAAGGTAAGTGGCTGGAACATGTCGAGAATGTGTGAGAAATCCTTTGCCTTGGAATGCTTGCAGGAGCTTGGCTAGAACCAGTAAGTTTCCTTGCTGTAGAGAGTGTATTCTCGTGCATTGAGGATATTATACAACTGGGGTTTCTTGGCTGGGAAACCGGGTTTTCTCCTGAGAGACGGACACCTCTGCTCAGTGCTGCATTTACTGGCTTGAGGAGTCTCTTGACCCCAGGACTGTAATTTGGGCTACCCCAGTCTTGTGTGGGCTAAGATGAAGATATTACAGCCGGTGAGGTATTTTCCTTGATCATTGGTATTGAGATATATGTAGAGATAGAGTTATTTGTACCTACGTTTTTGTCTGTGTGCTGAGTGGCCAGTCTGCAGGGCCGGACTGAGAACCAAAACCGGCCCTGGCAAAGTGCTCGGCCGGCCCCCTGGGGGTGCGACCGAGCTCTTTGCCAGGGCCGGTTTTCGGCCGATTGTGTTACAGGGCTGATTTTGCAGCTATGCTGCAAAAACGGCCCTGTAACAAAAACGGCCCCCAGGGCCCAAAACCGCCCCCCACCCTTGCGACGCACCGGGGGATTGCCCGGTGCCCGCAACTGCCAGTCCGGGCCTGCCAGCCTGTGAAGTATTTTTATTCATTGGTTCTTGTTCATTGGCATTATCTGATGCATTCTGCGTATACATGCTCTTTATATTTGAGTTTTTTATTTCATAGTGTTTATTTCTTTTATTTGATTACTTGCATTTGATAGCGCTTGTTTCTTGCACTGGACGATCTATTATTATTATTTGCTTAGGTTTTACTTCCTTGCATTTCACTTGTGAATGTTTCATTATAATCTGACTTGTAAGTCTTTATTATCTGCATGTGTTTTACCATAATTATCAACTTGTGTTTTATCCCATGCATTATGATTATTTTGTGAGTGTTTCATTATTGACTGTTTGCTCATATATATAAGTATATTTACATTTGCATGTTGTTTTCATTTTACATCTGGGAAAGCCTTTCTGTTAAGAGAGTGTTGCACTAATAAAACCCCATGCTTTATTCTGAAAACTGTCTCTTGATGTGCCTCACTTGGTGAGGGTAGAGCCCCTTTCCAGGTGTTTTCTTGCTTTGCCAAATGCCTCTGCTAAGGAGTGCTGAATTAATTTTATTTGGGAGTGTAAAGCAAGACATGCGCAGGGGTGCAGAGGTGCATCTCCTCTGTGGGCTCCTACTCATGCCCGGCCTCCACCAGTCCCAGGATGCCACAGCATCGTAGACAGTCAGCTTGTTTTTCTTCATCTCAGCCGAGCCTGTGTAGGGCATTATGGGGCAATCACACCCTGCATCCCTGGATTGCAGAATTCAGAAGAGTTGTTAGCCCCACATTTTGTTAACACCACCCTCATTCCTGGATAACCCTTCATATTATCATATTTGTTCCAGAAGCATTAGTATATTATATAACTATTGATTATTGTTTTAATATCCTTTTTATTTCCATTCCAAGATGGCTGAAGCTAGTCTAACAATACATCACACCCACTTTGGTACTATAAAAAAGGAGTCCAGTTGCATCACAATGGTGCTTGTTTCATTGCTTGCTCGTGGATTTGTGAAATCTCTGCCTTCTCCAGTTGTTGCCTTTACTCTTCCTTGCTCTTCACCCTGCTGCTTGGCCTGAACAGTGGAAAGGTTATTTTAACCCCCAGTTTTTACCTTCAACCTGATACATTTCAGGGGCAGTTCTAGATACCTAGTTTAACTCAGGCATTCTTTTGTTTCAGGAGGTAGTAGGACGTTCCTGTGCACCAAGAAGACTCTACATCAGTTACCAAGCAGACCTGTTCTTGATACAAGAAGCTTTGAACGGATAGTGTCCCTTGTACTAGAATTAAATGGCACATTTGTCTTACCTTACAAAAGTCACAATTGAAAGGAAAAAGCACCAAGTTATTATGTCTGAAATGCTCGAACCCATAGAACAAACAATTGGTTAGGAGATCATGTCATTGGAATATAGGAAATATGTAGGCTATATTTCCAGTTACCAGAACAAACTGCAATTAGGTGTTTCCTACATAGTCTCTGTAGCAAAATTTCTCCTTGCAAGATCATCCACATTTTCTTGACTCTGTGCACTTGGACTCACTTAACCAGGCCCTAGTGCATATGCTCTGGTTCATAAAGCATTTACATTTTGACTACACTTTCAACTGGTATATTTAACCTACCTATAAGTGCCCAGTATACGTTACAAAGTGAACCCCGGGCCTACAAGTTAAATGTCATCAGTGGATGCAGCACACATTGGCCAGAGACTGCCTGTACCGGTGGACGCGAGGTGTGGGGTAGCCCCGCTGCGGACTTCACCTGCTGCTGGTAAGTGTTGTACAGGTGCAATTGGTGCCCCGCAGCATAGGGGAGGCGCGCTTGCTGCCGGCGGGGGACTGCCTGTCCCTGTAAACAACATGGCAAAGAGGAGCCCTGCTATGGACATCGCCTGCAGCATGTGGAGTGCTCTGTGCATCACCAGCTCAGGGATCCCTCCAGGCCCAAGATCACCGTCCGTGAGTGTACGCCCTGAAGGCCTGGCTGAAAGCAAGAACACAAACAATGGCGAGATCATGTGGTGTAAATATTGATTTTATATTCGTCCAACCCTAACCGCTTCCACTTTCATTAAAATGTAATCTTGAGTGAATTTGCAACCTGTATATATGTAACTCTAACCACTAGTACTGTAGTAGTCTTATGAACTTACTACCATTGTTATGCGAATCTAGAGTTAATCTGTTTGTATCTTTTCCTGGAGTTAATTTGCAACTTTTATATTTGTAACTAATCACTAGTATCTGTAGTAGGCTTTTCTACTTGCTACCATTCTCATGTAAATTTAGAGTTTTTCTGTTGGTATCTTTCATGTAACTTATGTACTCTGAAGTCCTGATGTAATGTAACTGGTCCTTTTGTGAAGCACTATGACACCTTTAGGTAAAGTTTGCAATTTATAAAAACACATTAAATAAATACATTAAATAAATTGTTTCACCACTAGAGTGACAGTACAAAACATGACTGCAGGTTTACCACTGTAGCCTGTGTGTACAGTTATAAACTGCAAATGCGACCCGCCACAATAACCCATTTTGGAAGGTTTAAACCATCCTTTTAAATAATAAGTCACCCTTGGGTAGGCTTTAAATACCCATAAGGCAGAGTGTGTGGTATTTGAAAACAGGACATGAAAACGTTAGCTGTTCCATAGGAAAGCATTGAGAAGTACTATTAAAATATAACCTTGCTACCTCTGCTTAGGACAGAGCTAAACATTTAATCATTGAATTTGTAAAACTATTTATTACCAGCCCAATTGTTGGTAAAGTTAGCTCTGTAATAAATATTTTGAAAAGGATACTTTAAAAAAAAAGTACATTTTACCTGTTTAAAGCCTTTAGAATCCCACGACATGAGCTTCCAACTGTTAACCAAGAGCTGAATAGCATTTTTATGTGGTGTGAACTTGCACACAATGCTGAGACAAAGGCCTTGGGTGTGTGGATATGTTCTGTCTCTCTGACAGGATGACCATCTGGGAAGTGCCCATCAATTTAATTAACTTGAAAGAGGACTACTCTGTCACAGGCAGATCTAGCTACCAAATGGGCCTGCCCCCTCCTTTGTCCCTCCAGTCAGCCATGCTCCAATTCCAGGAGAGGAGCTGCCCCAGAACCAGTTTTGAGTGACCACAGAGAAGTTGGGCGTTTCCTTGGCTACACTTCAAGGGTGGGCACAGCAGCTCTGTACTGGGTTATAAATGTTCTTCAATGTTGGATTTAGGCAGAGAAGGCACAGTGGGATTGTTTGCAGTTGGGCATAAACTGCTGCAAAAGTGAATAGTGTTACAGCAAACAAATGATGGACGGAATGCTGACAATGCAAACATTCTCCCCCAGTCAAAAGATCTGGGTTAAATCCATTGTTCTTTTGCGCACTACTCCACCCCAGTTTGGACCCAGCCATATGCAAATCAGTCTTGACCCTGTGCCCCATGGGAACAGTCCAGACCGAACTGCCAGGCCAGGTCCTCCCTGGACCGGAAACAAGCATCCTGGGACCGGTTTCGGGGTATGTCACCCTTCTTCAGCCAGGCTAGCTTGAATCCAGTAGCACAGTGAGCAAGGGACCCAGTCTGCGCATACCCATCCCGCTTAGGGCGAAAAGTGTTACAGCAAACAAATGGTGGACGGAATGCTGACAATGCAAACATTCTCCCCCAGTCAAAGGATCTGGGTTAAATCCATCGTTCTTTTGCCCACTACGCCACCCCAGTTTGGACCCAGCC
The DNA here is from genome assembly GCF_964261635.1 of Lissotriton helveticus. Classification (NCBI taxonomy): domain Eukaryota; kingdom Metazoa; phylum Chordata; class Amphibia; order Caudata; family Salamandridae; genus Lissotriton; species Lissotriton helveticus. The sequence goes on from NC_136065.1 coordinate 2,112,891,747, forward strand.
ATATGCAAATCAGTCTTGACACTGTGCCCCATGGGAACAATCCAGACCGAACTGCCAGGCAGGTCCTCCCTGAACTGGAAACAAGCATCCTGGGACCAGTTTCAGGGTATGTCACCCTTCTTCAGCCAGGCTAACTTGAATCCAGTGGTACAGTGAGCAAGGGACCCACATCTGGGCATACCCATTCCACTTAGGGCGAAAAGTGTTACAGCAAACAAATGATGCACAGAATTCTGACAATGCAAACATTCTCCCCCAGTCAAAGGATCTGGGTTAAATCCATCGTTCTTTTGCCCACTACGCCACCCCACTTTGGACCCAGCCATATGCAAATCAGTCTTGACACTGTGCCCCATAAGAACAATCCAGACCACACTGCCAGGCAGGTCCTCCCCGAACTGGAAACAAGCATCCTGGGACCAGTTTCAGGGTATGTCACCCTTCTTCAGCCAGGCTAGCTTGAATCTAGTGGCACAGTGAGCAAGGGACCCACATCTGGGCATACCCATTCCACTTAGGGCGAAAAGTGTTAAAGCAAACAAATGATGGACAGAATTCTGACAATGCAAACATTCTCCCCCAGTCAAAGGATCTGGGTTAAATCCATCGTTCTTTTGCCCACTACGCCACCCCAGTTTGGACCCAGCCATATGCAAATCAGTCTTGACCCGGTGCCCCATGGGAACAGTCCAGACCGAGCTGCCAGGCCAGATCCTCCGTGGACTGGAAACAAGCATCCTGGGACGGGTTTCAGGGTATGTCACCCTTCTTCAGCCAGGCTAGCTTGAATCCAGTGGCAGAGTGAGCAAGGAACCCACGTCTGGGCATACCCATCACGCTTAGGGCGAAAAGTGTTACTGCAAACAAATGATGGACGGAATGCTGACAATGCAAAAATTCTCCCCCAGTCGAAAGGATCTGGGTTAAATCCATCGTTCTTTTGCCCACTACGCCACCCCAGTTTGGACCCAGCCATATGCAAATCAGTCTTGACACTGTGCCCCATGGGAACAATCCAGACCGAACTGCCAGGCAGGTCCTCCCTGAACTGGAAACCAGCATCCTGGGACCACTTTCTGGGTATGTCACCCTTCTTCAGCCAGGCTAGCTTGAATCCAGTGGTACAGTGAGCAAGGGACCCACATCTGGGCATACCCATTCCACTTAAGGCGAAAAGTGTTAAATCCATCGTTCTTTTGCCCACTACGCCACCCCAGTTTGGACCCAGCCATATGCAAATCAGTCTTGACCCGGTGCCCCATGGGAACAGTCCAGACCGAACTGCCAGGCCAGGTCCTCCCTGGAGCGGAAACAAGCATCCTACTGGAATCAAGCTATCCTGGCTGAAGGGGGGTGAAACGCCGAAACGGGTCCTAGGATGCTTATTTCCAGTCCAGGGAGGACTTGGCTTGGCAGTTCGGGCTGGACTGTTCCCATGAGGCACAGAGTCAAGACTGATTTGCATATGGCTGGGGTCAAACTGGAATGGCATGGTGAACAAAAAAACAATGGATTTAGGACCAGATCTCTATACTGGGGCGAATGTATGACATTGTTCTGCATTCTGTCCATCAACTGCTGTTTTTGCATTTATCACCCCGAGTGGTACGGGTATGCCCAGACTTGGATCCCGTGCTCTCCATGCCACTGGAATCAAGCTAACCTGGCTGAAGAGGGGTAAAAACCCCGAAACCGGTCCTAGGATGCTTGTGGGTCCCGTGCTCACCGTGCCACTGGAATCAAGCTATCCTGGCTGAAGAGGGGTGAAACCCCGAAACCATTCCTAGGATGCTTGTGGGTCCCGTGCTCTTCGTGCCACTGGAATCAAGCTATCCTGGCTGAAGAGCGGTGAAACCCCGAAACCGGTCCTAGGATGCTTGTTTCCAGTCCAGGGAGGACCTGGCTTGGCAGTTCGGGCTGGACTGTTCCATGAGGCACAGGGTCAAGACTGATTTGCATATGGCTGGGTTGAAACTGGAATGGCATGGTGAGCAAAAGAACGATGGATTAGGCCCAGATCTCTGAACTGGAGTAAATGTATGACATTGTTCTGCATTCTGTCCATCAACTGTTGTTTTCGTATTTGTTACCCAGAGTGGGACGGGTATGCCCAGATGTGGGTTCCGTACTCTCCATGCCACTGGAATCAAGCTATCCTGGTTGAAGAGGGGTGAAACCCCGAAACCGGTCCTAGGATGCTTGTTTCCAGTACAGGGAGGACCTGGCTTGGCAGTTCGGGCTGGACTGTTCCCATGAGGCACAGGGTCAAGACTGATTTGCAAATGGCTGGGTTCAAACTAGAACGGCATGGTAAGCAAAACAATGATGGATTTAGGCCCAGATCTCTGTACTGGGGTGAATGTATGACATTTTTCTGCATTCTGTCCATCAACTGTTGTTTTTGCAAAAGTGAATAGGGTTACCCCCTACAAACTTTTCTCTACTGGGGGGCAGGTGTCCCCCCACCCACAGGCTAGTGCCAGACATAACTGTGGCACTCATGGGCTGCCTCTTCAGAACACTATTCGACATGTGGAAGACAGGAGGGGGACTGTGCCTGCTCTTGAGACCTGTGAGGAGAACCCAAAGGGAAGGAGCTGCTCCCAATTCTACCCAGGACAAAGAAATGAACTGCAATGGTCAGCTGGTGCATATCTATTGAGCTACAGGGCCACAAAAACTGTAAGAAGCCAACTTGTCTAGAAGAGCCCAGCAGAACAGTTTCTACTGGAGCTGCTCTAAACCCTGCTGGTGGCATCTGTTGAAGTGCTGACTCCCAAGTGCTGTTTCTAAGGTCTTGGAGCCCTTGCCTGAAGTTAGGGTCTACTTCTCTTGCATAACCCTAAAACATGGGACTCTGAAACTTTTTCAAGACTTGATGCCTGGGTAACTGACATTAGACCAGGAGCAACCTGCCAAGCAGACCCGCTGAGGGCGTATCACCGATAGGCCTGACTTTGCCATCGCTCCCGCTATGTTCCTCTCTGTAGCAGCAAATCCATTTCAGCTGTCCTGGCCAGCATCTGATGATGTTAACCACCTTCGGCCTTGCCCCACTGGAGGAATTAGACTTCCAGAACAGTGTTCAAGTTTGGAGATAGAAAGCTTAACCCGACCGAGCAGCTGTCCTGAACAGAAAGTGAATTAATGGTGGACCGTGGGGTGAAAACAGATTGTGACTTGGCTGAAGACAATTGGCCATCAGCAGGCATGAGTCTCCTCCAACTAACAGGCTGTCACTGGAGAAGCCTGTGCCTTACTTACTTTGCCAGAGCTGGTCCTAGGATTTTCGGGGCCCTGGGCAAAAGGGAATGTGGGAGGCCCCTGAAATTTACATACGTGACACCTTCTGATGTCTGGGAAGCTGCTTTATGCAGACTCCAACTGGGCCACAGCTCCTCCTCTCAGCCACCCCAAGCACCTCTTGTACAGCTATTTCGAACTGAACGTGTGAGAATTGCTTTGGGGCGAACTTAAACCTGTGTGGGTAAAGTGTTGACAATGGGCGGCCTGCAGAGTCTCTGAATGGGCAGCCAGAGAGGTGTCCCCCTCCCCTAGGCCTTCCCACACCATCTTAGAAGCCCCAGGAAGGGGGGGCTCCCATGAGTCCAATTGTAAAGAGACGCATTTCTTTCACTTTGATGGGCAGGGGTACACGAGGACTGGTGGGGTGTTGCCATTGTGTGGGGCCCCATCCTGGTAGGTAGAGTGCGAGGCCCTGGGCAGCTGCCCACTCTGCCCATGCACTCTGCCCATGCCTTGAGCCGGCCCTGTACTCTGCATCATAAAAATGAAATGACCAGAGAGTAGGACATGCTTTAAAAACAGACTATGCAGTGTCACGATGCTAGGTATGCCAATGGTGCATCAACCAGTATCCAACAGGGCCGCGGTGCCAGCCTAGAGCTCTTACGCCTGACCTGAGCTCTAGAAACAAAGGCTTCCACTCTATAAGGCATTAACAGACTGACAGACCCAAAGGAACAAGGTTCGAATCTCAGCGTCGGCTCAACATCCTGTGATTCTGGGCAATTCGCTTAACCCATTGACAATATCAACTCCCACCCCCAGCGCCGATTGGAAAGCGAGGAAAAGGGCAAAGGCACTTTGGGCCAATCAGCAGATCACAACCAATCAGCATGTCAGACTTCTGCATGGCGCACTAGGATTGGCTGAGCTGAACCAATCCTTCGTCACCTCCCGCAGAATGGCTACTCCCAGATGGCTGCTATAATATGTTCTGCCTCCGGATTGGTTGTTATGCGACCCGGAAGTGCTAATGTTTACAGTTCAGTTGCATACACGTGGTTTTCGTAGATGCGTGTAGTTTTAGGGTGCAGTAGTGAGTCTTTGAATCGTTCCTTTGAGGATTGAAGCTTCCAGGGGGAGAGCAGTAAGGGAGCCATGGCGTTGGGCTTTTCGGTATGTGTGTTTGGTACAGCTTTTGTGTAAAGGGCTCTTAGAACTTGTTCCTTCTCTACAAAGTGGTGATTGATCCCAGAGATGTTTTCAAATGATCATGGCAATTTAGTCGATCGTGGCTTCTTAGACCTGCATTTTTATCGGATGTTTCCTTGTTCGTAGCTGAACCAAAATAATTCTCATGTTATGCCCAGTTGCATCAGATCACTGGTATGCACTCTGAGCATGTTGGTTCTCCTGTTGTCAGTGCCCTTTGCTTGCACGTCTTGCAGTAGTAACTCTGGCTATTCTTTACTTTTCATTGCCCTTCATTACTTCCAAGCATAAATATAAGACCTCTGCCCACTCTCTGCAACCCAGCAATTCTAACCCTAAATACCCAGTCTGTTCTGATATTGTAATCACTTTATAAGCATGAAGTGAGTCTGATGATAACTGGTTCAGCCAAAACGATTTGCACCCGGAAGGGGATTTGTGGTTTTTACTTCTAATATGTTTTGCCGCTTATTACGTAAAGGCATCCTTATTCAACATTTGTTACATTCGAGGGAGGTGTAGTGTCTTAATTGATGTATTGCAAACTTGTGTTGCCCTTTAACTATGTATGAAATCTAGAACACTGGATTTGGTGCTGGACAGAGCTGTGACTCAGATGACAGTTGCCAGTCCTGTGCGTTGGATGAGGTCTCAGTTACTTGGATCTTAATAAAGTAACCTTTACCTCCACACCTGATTCCTGCTAATTAATTTACTTGGATCCTACATTTGGCGACGAGGATGGGATCTAAATAGAGTGTCTAAGTGTCTTCCTTGGAAGTGTCATGTTCTTCATCTCTCCCAGCTTCTACTTCTTCTCACTCAGCTTCTACTTCTTCTCACTCAGCTTATACTTCGTCATCATCCTCTCGCGTGAGACACAAAAGGGCTGTTAGACGTCCTAAGTTACAGGATTTCATTGATCTTAATCATGAACATGTTTAGTTTTATTCTCGGGTATAATGATTTTTAGTCTTATGTTAAGCATGTTTTCTTTCTTTATTTACGTTGTATTAATAGGGGGAGGGTAATGTAGTGTCTTAATTGATGTAATGTAAACTTGTGTTGCCCTTTAACTATGTATGGAATCTAGAACACTGGACTTGGTGTAGGGCAGAGCTGTGACTCAGATGACAGTTGCTAGTCCTGTGCGTTGGATGAGGTCTCAGTTACTTGGATCTTAATAAAGTAACCTTTACCCCCACACCTGATTCCTGCTAATTGATTTACGTGGATCTTACAGGAGGCTTTGTGGCTTCTGGTAAATGGGCTGCCCTTTATACAGGGAGGTAAAGGCTCGACCCCTTCATTGAAATTGTGTCATGAAGTGTTCTCGAGATCATAAGCGCTGCCGCGGCGGCTCCAAGGGCATATAGTGATCATCCTCCAGCTGTTCCTGTCTGGTCGAACTAGTGGGAGTTAGTTGAGGGAAGTCATTGTAGACTATTGGCAAGTTTTTAGGTTTGAAGTACCTCAGATAGAGAGGCTTCAGTGCAACAGTGCAAGGATTTATGTACTTTATATGGTCTTTAAATCGTGTGTTCCAGCGCCAAGCTGCAGTGCGTTACAGTTTTGCTCAGATTTTTTATTACAGATGTTATGCAGTTATTTTGTAGAATGCATGACCGTGTACCGAACCAGTTCAGCTGTTTGAGTTTCGATGTTATAAAAAGATTTAGAGATTGCATACCAACCACAGAACCGGTTCGGATTTTCGAGTACAGAGCTAATACAATTGTTTGGAGATTGCACGACCATGCACTGCACTGGTTAGCAAAATTACAAAGGCATTTACATAATCATATCAGCACACATGAGCTCTTTTGGCACTGCCAGTACACTGGTGATGCCTTAATTTTAATAGTATGACAAACGAAGCACCTTCGAGTTTTTTAGAAAGATTCATTTCATATATCTGAAATGTAATTTGGCTTGCTTTCACAGTAGTTGGCATAGTACACTTCTCTAATATGAAGTCTCCGACACCTCCGTTTATATTGCATACCTTCATACCAGTTGTAATCACTCCTAAAAACTAGGTTAAAAAAACAAACATATTTATGGAGTTGCAGTTTATGAAGTTGTGTAATATGTTTTGTCAAACTTTCAAAAGAGCTTCTTGTAAGTAAGTATAACTTTTAATGGACTCGGAGTACTACGTAGAAATGTATAACCCATAACGTTGAGATTAATATTTGAGATGCATTATCCTAAAATTCGAAGGTTGCTCTGCTTGTTGTAAACACAGAACTGAACTGAGATGCATTTTCCAGTTCAGACGTTGTATGCTGCTGTCCTGGGACGTGCAATCACCATGGATTTCGTGGAGCAAGCATGAGCACCTATAGTATTACTTGTTTTCCCTACCTATCAGAGACCAAGCTCTTTCAATTTAAAATTGGGACACAACCTTTTTTTTTTTTTGCCCCCTTTCAATTTGACATCGTTGTCTTCTTTTGGCTTCCTGCCCATAACTTGTGAATTGCACTTAGTTTTAAGGTTAATTTGAATCTTCCTTGTGTGCCCCCGGGGTGCCCATGTTTTGCAAAGACTTTCTAACCTAAAGGATCTTTCCATGTGTGGCCCAAGCACTGGTGGTGACTGCTCATTGGAGCAACATTTCTTCAAGGGAGGAGGTGGGCCCTTAAGTCACAGAAAGTTGCCACGCTAAATATAAAAAAAGCGTGAAATTTACCTTGTTGATTCTCAATGATGTAGCTAATCAAAAACTGTAATGACCAAGACAATTAATCAAATGATCATCAAAAGTATTTTTATTATAAATAACACAACCCCTTTGTCAAAATCTACAACATATTCTTGAGGTGGAGGCCATCAATTTTTTTTCTTCTTTTTTTTACAGAGTTTTATATAACGCAATCTTGACCCGAAGGTATCGGGTATCAGAGCGCTTTACATAGCACCAGTTGCGTTACATGAGGACACATTCATTTTTTGTTAGGCACGGGGAGATTAAGTGATTTGCCCAGAATCACAGGATGTTCAGTGTCGCTGCCAAGACTCGAACCCAGTTCCCCAGACAGTTAACAAATTTTCTAGGGGTATCAATACAAATAATTTTATGGTTCTTGTATATAATGATTGTCATGTCATGGAATGGTACTGGCATGAAGTTCAATCTTTCTGCTTCTTGTAATAATTACTTGTTGGTGACTTGAAACAACTTAACTAGCGTTGATGTGTTATAAGTACCCACTGTACAAAAATGTAATGGAAAAGTTCAGGGTAGTTTAATGTAAGTGAACGGTGAGCCCCAGATGGAATTCAGTGTAGAGCATCAAGAGAGTGAATTTCAGTTTTGGAAATGGCTCAATTGTTCTGTTTTGAAGATAGTCGATGGAAGTCTGAGCTGTCAACGAGAATATGCAGCAAAATCTAAACTTTTACAGATTGTGTAAAACTTCCATTTACTCTTCCTGTATCCCCAAGTGTGATCCTTGTTGTCAGTTAATCACATATTTACCTCTGTGCAGTGGCTCATGTGCTACGATCTTTATTTATTTGGTACTGTAGTGATAGCCTGATCATGTTAAAGAATTACCGGTATCGAGACATCTTAAGTGGAATGCTTTTCTTATTTTTTTGTTTTCACTGAGTGTCTCTCAGTAAGTGGATGCAAGGTAGTTGGTTGAATGCTAGAATGGGAGTGGGCCCTCTTTTGTTTGCCTCTTTGAGTAAACCTTGATGTCGATGGTGAATTAGGAATGGGTGCCTACCCTTTCACCCCCATTCCTTGTCCTTTGTCGTGGCTCACTATACTTAGTTCAATCTTTATATATTGCCCATAGAGTTCTCTATCAGACGGGCTGCATTTCGTGTTTTTCATTTAACGTTTTCCTTCACCATGTACTTAGTCGTAGTTTTTAATGACCGTAGAATAGTTCTGTGGATTCCTTCATTTTTATGTTTTACCATATATGACAAACTGATTTTTTGTATGCACACGTTGTCTCCCAATAATTGGCTACTTTACTACTCTGTAGAAGTTAATCATATTAAAATAGTGACCTTTTGAAGCATTTCATCAGCATTGCGTCTGATACAAAGGAAGCAGAAACGTTTTGCAGTGTTAGACAATCTAGGTTTGATAGAAGTCATAATGGTTATAAAATATTCATGCAATATTATTTACCATAAGAGTTTACTTTGATTGGAGTACGGATCCAAATCGAGATGGGAGTATTGCAGCTCCTTGTAGGCTGCTCTTCCAGTAAAGGATGGAAAAGAGAAAAGTAAAGCAGCAAAGACCTCCTCCACGTTCACGGGCAACTAGGCCAACAAAGCTTTTCATTCTTCCAAGTTCAATAACATTTGTTTTGTAGACAGTATAATGGTAAAATGTGTTGCTTAAGTGCAGAGTGACTGTTCGACTTATGGAGTAAATAAGTGGATAGTATTCCATAGTAGCTGCCATTCAGTAATGATACTACTGAGGGGTCCAGGTTATGTTCACTTCACTGTGGTATGATGTTTCATGTTGTCTTCTAGATCAGTTTTCACTTCTGTGGACCCCACTGGGTAGCAACTGATAGCCAGATACCCCCACCAAACGATTTCTACAATGTGGACCTCAACAATCAATCAATCAAGGCATTTGTAAAGCGCACTACTTACCCGTGAGAGTCTCAAGGTGCTAATGGGTGGGGAAAGCTGCTACTGTTAGAAAAGCCAGGTCTTGAGGAGTCTTCTGAAGGTCAGTAGGTCTTCGGTCTGCCGTAGGCCGATGGGGATAGTGTTCCATGTCTTGGCGGCGAGATGGGAGAATGATCTCCCACCAGTGGTCACTCTTCGGGTGCGGGGGACAGTGGCGAGGGCATGGTCTGCCGAGCTGGCGGGTGGGGGTGTAGAAACTGAGTCCGCTGTTGAGATATGCTGGTCCGGTGTTGTGGAGTGCTTTGTGTGCGTGGGTGAGGAGCTTGAAGGTTATCCTCTTGTTGACTTGGAGCCAGTGCAGGTCTCTCAGGTGGGGTGTGATGTGGCTGCGGCGAGGGACTAGACACCTAAGGGTAGTAGTGCGCAATAGAAATTGTGATAACATAACATGTTGAGGATCACGCATGTGGAGGCGTTCTGGATGCAATGGAACCGTTTCGGAAGTTTGGCCGAGGCTCCTGCGTAGAGGGTGTTTCAGTAGTCCAGTCTGCTGCTGACGAGGGCCTGGGTGACCGTCCTTCTCGTTTCTGTGGAGATCTACTTGTAGATCCTGCCGAGCATGCGGAGGGTGTTGAAGCAGGAGGAAGATATGGCGTTGACCTGCTTCGTCATGGAGAGGGTAGAGTCGAGGATGACCCCTAGGTTGCGTGCGTGGTCGGTGGGTGTTGGAGCTCTTCCTAGTGCGGGCGGCCACCAGAAGTCGTCCCAGGCCGAGCTGGAGAATCTGAGGATGAGGACCTCCGTCTTGTCCAAGTTCAGCTTTGTGGAGGTTGGTTTTGGCGGTGTGGGGGTCCTTAGTGAGGGCGAGGATCAGTTGGGTGTCATCGGCGTAAGAGATGATGTTGAGGTCGTGTAGTCGGCGATGTGGGCGAGCGGTGCCATGTAGATGTTGAACAGCGTTGGGCTGAGGGATGAGCCCTGGGGTATGCCGCAGATGATCTCAGTGGCTTCGGAGCGTAAGGCTGACGCTCTGTGTTCTGCCAGAGAGGAAGGAGGTGGTCCAGGGCCTTCTCTTAGATCCCGGCGTTGTTGAGGCGTGTTCGTAGTGTGCGGTGGCAGACCGTGTCGAACGCGGCTGACAGGTCTAGGAGGATGAGGGCTGCGGTTTCTCCATTGTCCAGTAGGGCCCTGATGTCATCGGTGGCGGCGATGAGGGTAGTTTCGGTGCTGTGGTTGCTGCGGAACCAGGGTCCAGGATGCTGTTCTCCTCGAGGAAGCTGGTCAATTGTTTGTTGACGGCCTTCTCGATGACCTTCGCCGGTAACGGGAGCAGGGAGATGGGTCAGAAGTTCTTGAGGTCCCTGGGGTCCGCGTTGGGTTTCTTGAGTAAGGCGTTGATCTCGGCGTGGTTCCCGCTCTCCGGGAATGTTGCTGTCTCGAAGGAGATGTTGATGGCTTTCTGGAGATGCAGTGTGATGGTGGTGCTTGCTTTGTTGAAGATGTGGTGTGGGCATGGGTCTGTTGGGGATCCGGAGTGGACAGTGTTAATGATCTTGATGGTGTTATCGACGTTGATGTTGGTCCAGGAGAGTAAGCGGTTGGTGTGGGTGGTGGTCATGGGGGCGGAGGTCTCGGTGGTTGGCGGTCGTGGCGTTGAAGCTGTCGTGGATGTCTGCGATCTTGCGGTGGAAGAAGGTGGCCAGCGAGTCGCACAGGTCTTGCGAAGATGGGATGTCGTTGGTGTTGGAGCTGGGGTTGGAGAGTTCCTTCACGATGTTCAAGAGCTCTTTGCTGTTGTGTGCGTTGTGGTCTAGGCGGTCTTTAAAGGAGGCCCTTTTGGCGGTTCTGATGAGGTGGTGGTGTCTGCGGGTGGCGTTCTTGTGGGTTGTGCAGCTTTCCGCTGTTTGTTCATGGATCCAGTTCTTCTCTCCCTTTCGGCAGGTTTGTTTGGAGGCCTGGAGGTCTTCAGTGAACCAGCAGGCTTTCTTTCAGGTGTATCACTTGTTTTCAGACCGCAAAGGTATCTAAACAGTCAAATTCCTTGTAAAATTGGGTTAATATTGAATCTTGAAGCATCCGTCTATTCAAATTTTTCTAGGTTGCCGCAGTATCGGAGATAATTTTCAGAGAAAAATAGAGTAGAGTACAGCATGGAATCCGACCCAAACAGGAAACCGCAAGTGTGATAGCGTACCTTCTACATCTACGGGGCTCATATTCTGCAATATCCATTGTCCTGATGATGGTCTTATAGACTTTTGCTGCCAAGACCGAAACGTAGACTTCTCCATCATCTCCAAATAAGCCTTTATCTGCTGTTGAGTAACGTTTACATATCGTTTGTTTCAGTTACTCCCATGTCTAAAGGAGCTGATGAATGTCATGAATTGTTTTAGTTGTCTATTAATCATACATCTGTTCATGATCTTTTGCAATTGATTGGTTTTCTATGTATATATATCCCCATGTAAATCATGTTTTAAAGATATGAAATTTTGAAATACATATCTACGCAATACTATCAGGTGCTCTCGTGTGCTTTTTCATTGTTTTTTTTGTATGAACTTGACCATTGATTGCTGTTGTCCTAAGGACACATATGAGTTTGATCGAATGACTGACTCTTTACTGAATTAATATCAAGAATATTACTAAGAGATATTGGAAATAAAATCCCTTGTAGATACCCTTACAACATACAGTTTATTGCCCATACCTACAAGGGTTGATTGGGTTTCCCATTAGTTGTTTGTTCTTTCAGGTGTGGCTGTTGGAGTGTTTCTTGAGCGGGACAAGGGTGTTGGCGCAGTCATCGACCCACTGTCTGAGGTTGCTGGCGGCGGGGTCGGTCAGGTCTGCGGGTGGGCTCCGGGCAAGGGTGGTGGTTAGCTGGTCTTCGGTGACTTTGCTCCAGCAGCGGTCGAGGCATCTGTTGGGTGCGGTGGTGGGTTTCCGGAAGGTGAAGTGGATGTAACGGTGGTCGCTCCAGTGGAGTTCGGTGGTGTAGTAGAAAAAGACGTGGGAGCTTGCGGAGAAGATTGGGTCGAGCGTGTGGCCGGTAGAGTGGGTGGGTGTTGTGATGAGTTGCCTGAGTCCGAGGTTGTCGATCAGGGTTGAAGAGTTGGCGTTGTTATTGTTCTCGAGGTGGAAGTTCAGGTCCCCGAGGAGGATGTAGTCCATGGAGGCGAGGGCGTGTGAGCTGACGAAATCGGCGATGGAGTCGCTAAACTGTGGTCGGGGTCTGGGGGCTCTGTAGACGAGTGTTCCTCTGAGGGTGGTGTTGGGGTCGGTGTGGATCTGGAAGTGCAGGTGTTCGGCGGAGCTGAGGGTGTCGTCGGTGTTTGTCGAGACTTTGAGAGTGTTCCTGTGGATGATGTCGAGTCCTCCTCCTACTCCGCTGTTGCGGTCCTTGCAGGTGATCTTGTAGCCTTCCGGGATGGCTAAGGCGACGTTGGGTGCCGAGGAGGGGTTCAGCCAGGTCTCTGTCAGGAAGGCGACGTCTGGGGGAGGTTGAGTCGAGTAGGTCCCAGAGTTCAACAGCGTAATTGCGGGCGGAGCGGGTGTTGAGGGGGATGCATCTGAGGTAGTTGGGTTCTTTGGTTGGTGGGTTGGATGCTGGTGAAGCTGCAGTTCCGGCTGGAGAAGGGTCCTTGGGTGCGCTTCGGGGCGGCCAGGCAGCAGGTGCATGATCCTCTAGCGTTGAGTGTGTGGAGGGCGCTGGAGTCGTAGTGGCGACGGACGTCGTGGTGTTCGTGAGGACCAGGGGTTCTGGTGCTGGGCGCGGCCAGGCGCAGACGGGCTTGCCTTAGGCTTGCCAGCGGCATGCATGCTGTGAGCCAGCTGCGTGGCCTCCATATGAGGGGAGGTGGGAGAGAGAAGCAGCTGGGAGGCTGGAGCGGGGCGGCGAGCAGGGGGGCGGAGACGCAGCGGCGGGAAAAGACAGGTGGAGTAGGGCGGGGGAAAAAGCAAAGCAGGGCACAGAGAAAAGTGGCAGGGGGGAAGGAGATTAGAAGGAGATTATAGCAGGAGGGAGAAAAAGGAATTTAGGCAGTGAGGAAAAAACGAAATCGCAACAGTAATCAATTCAGTATCGGTGCAGAAGACAATGCCAACCTGGCCGTGCAGCAGCGTGGGGAGCGACCTACCTGAGAGCAGGGTCGAAGGTCGCTCCTTTCACCGCTGCGCAGCCTCGATATGAGGGGAGGTGGGAGGGAGGAGCAGCTGGGAGGCGGGAGCGGGCGGCGAGCAGGGGGCGGGGACGCAGCGGCGGGAAAAGACAGGTGGAGTACAGCAAGGGGGAAAACAAAAGCAAAGCAGGGCAGAGAGAAAAGTGGCAGGGCGGGAAAAAGGAGATTAGAAGGAGATTAGGCAGGAGGGAGAAACATGAATTTAGGCAGTGAGCAAAAAAAAAACAAAAAAAAACACAACCGCAAGCAATTCAGTATCTGCGCAGAAGACAATGCCAACCTGGCCGTGCAGCAGCGTGGGGAGCGACCTGCCTGTGAGCAGGGTCAAAGGTCTATACTAGGAATACACAGGGACACACAGAACAAACTCAGCTCATCTGTATTGCCTGTGCATCTGCATGTTGAAATATGAGAGAAAAAGTTCACACTGGTATAAGACCCAGATCGTATTCATAAATGAATAGGTAATCATGTGAAATCGGAGCTCTCTTCAGAAGTGGTAACTAGATTGACATTGGCAATGAACAGACAAAGGACAGCAACCAAGCTTTGTATGGACAAAGCGGATGTATGACATTACAACGCATGCTTTTACCACACATGCGTTTACATCGCAGTTTTTACAACGCATGCTGTTACAACGCATAGCGCTAAGGGGTGCTGGATAGTGGATAGTTTAATTTACTATTCCAACTCCAGTCCCCGTGGATAGTAGGGAAGGTGTTGGATAGTAAATTAAATCTATTCCCTATTCTAGAGCGCCCCCCAGCGCAATGCGTTGTAATGACATGCGTTGTAATAGTTGCGTCGTAAAGGCACTGCGTGGTAAAAGTTGCGTTGTAAAGGATGTTCCCCGGACAAAGCTCCTATGGTCTTTGTGTCAAAAGGTGACACAAAACTAGATTGTATAAAAGCTAGCAGGCAGGAGCTCCCGTATACTGAAGTGCATGCAGCCTGCTGGTAAGTGCTTCTCTTCCTGTGGACTGCTTCAGTTCTGCTTGAAAAGAGCAGGCATGTATGCTTCCCAGGGCAAGAGTCTGCAAGAGCCTGCCAATATAAAGTAGTGGCTGGGAGAGCGTGCACCTGAGAGGACCTTTTAAGCAGTTTACATGTGTGTACAGAATAGATCTCTGAGCAGTTAGAGCCCTGGGGTTCTAAGTATGTAGATGCATATGATCTCGTAAAGTATGGAAAGATGTGTGTGGTTTTTTTAATTGAATGTGTTTGAGTTTCCAATGCAAAACTTGAGCATCACATAGTCAGAGCAAGTGCGGCCACTTGTTCAATATCATTGGTGTACAGCACATAGGTCTTGTCACAGTCAATCTGCAAAAGTGTTCCTGGGATGTATATAGCTTGGGAAGGTGTAATGCAGTAGATTTCAAGTGAGTAATATTGTTGCTTGGTGCAACTATTAACCTTGTAGGAGGAATCGCAGTATCCAGTTATTTAGCACAACATGCTTCTAAGTAGCACATAATAGACCCCCTGCTGTGCAAGAGCCCTTGCACTGTAAGTAATCCAGGCCCAGCCTTGTATCTTTGCCTGGATAATCCAAAGTGCCTGATGCATTCTCCTTTTAATCCTCCTTTAAAGGGGAATAAGGCGGCAAAACGGAAACTGCAGCAGTCCGAGGATGGACCGCCGCTGAAGCTCAACATTCAACCGCTCTCCTCGTCGGAAAGAAAAACCTCAAAGGAGAGGTATGGACCCTCAAAACGAGGAGCAGACACCGATTCATCAGCAAAGCTAACTTTCAATGCCAGCCGTGAAGGGAGACCCCTTATCAAGACGTCCTCACTGTTCAAGAACAACCCAGAGATTCCTGAAATACACAGGTGAGTGTCTACGCCTTGACTGCACATTACATCATCCTGCGCGTAATAGCAGATATAGCAATGCCTAGACTGCACATTACACCTGCCTGCGCAGCATAATAGCAGACATAGCAACGCCTTGATTGCACGTTATATCAGCCTGCGCATAATAGCAGATATAGCAATGCCTTGACTGCACATTACACCAGCCTGCGCTTAACAGCAGACATAGCAACGCCTTGACTGCACGTTATATCAGCCTGCGCGTAATAGCAGATATTGCAACGCCTTGACTGTACGTTACATCAGCCTGTGCGCAATAGCTGATATAGCAATGCCTTGACTGTACGTTACACCAACCTGCCCTTAACAGCAGACATAGCAACGCCTTGACTGCACATTACACCAGCCTGCATGTAATAGCAGATATAGCAGCGCCTTGACTGCACATTACACCAGCCTGCGCGTAATAGCAGATATAGCAATGCCTTGACTGCACATTAAATCAGATGTAGGGTATGTCTTTGTTGCAGATACTATTCATAACTCCTTCACTGCACATTTCATGTGATAGTGTACACCTCCTCCGCTCCTCTGTGCAGCGAAGGTGTTCAGTTAGTCTGCAGGTTGCAGCAGTTCATCTGTATAATAGCTCGGCTGCACCGTGTAATAGATATTCTGTAGTGCACCTCCACTCCTCTGACGTCCGGTACCCTCTGCGACTCAAATATCGAAATGCTGGTACTTCCCCATGCCTGAGTGTGATGCCTTCACTGGGTTAACACACCGTGATGAGAGAGGCAGTTTGATGGGCAAAATAAATCCTCAGCGCAGTTGACTTTGCTGTCTTAGTTGTAAAATGAATTAGATGGCATAACATGAGCTGGTGAGGAGTGTGGAATAAGAGTATGCAATACAGCACAGTTGGCGTTGCATAGATAGGAGGTTGTTAGATGAGGCTTGCGGTAAGGAGTATCAGCAAATGTGGCCATTCTATGTCATTAAAGAAGATTTGGGAGTAAATGGTTTCACTTAGAAGTCAGAGGTCCACAGATTAGCAGAGAAGTCAGAGTCTTGGGAGTTACACATTCAAGTATGAGCCTGGAAGTTCAGGGTGAAGACATTTAGTAGATCAGAGGCGGAAGAACAGGAGTAACATCAGAGAATATTTTTTTGCACAGTATATGTAGTTTGTGTTGATTAGCTTCCCTACAAGAGTTGTAGAAACAAGACTTGTACATTGAGAAAGTCCTTAGAGGGGATCGGAAATGAAAACAAAGAAAGTGTAAAGCTGCAGACCTTGAGTGTGTGTGTGAGTGAGATGCAGACTGTAAATAGGCAGTTACTGGACTGGATGGTCCAGAGCTGACTTGGAATTCTTCTTTTTGTGATTTTTGTGGTGCCTTTTTCAGTACCTGGCTTGATTACATCAGCGCTGAAGAAACGTTTAAAATACAATCCAAATCTGTTTTTTCTTTCTTTTTGTCAGATCCAGCGTCAAGCAGTTACAGGAGAAAGTCTTCACTTCTGACTCCTTCGAGGCGCTTGATTTGCATCCACATCTGGTTAGTACATCTGTCTCTCAATCTAACTATACAAAACACTTCCTTCACTTTAACTCTCATCTGAAAACAAAATATTTGTGAAAACATAATAAGAAAAGTTTACAAATTTGGAAAGAAAATCCAATTTTTTCTCTTTATCTTGATATCTGCAGGTTTCAACTCTCAGCAGTCTTTTCCAAATCACCAGTATGACAAGGTAAGAGGGGGTCTTCCTGGAGTTCTTCAGTGCTAAAGAGACATCTCAGTGGGTTATTGCACTTTCTTCAGGCCTCCACTTCCAAACCCATGTTAATATGTTTTTACGGGTTCTGTAAACCATTCCATGCCATGGAAAAGTGACTTAAGTCTACTTGGTAGGGAAGGGGAACCAGAAGGTTGTTTAGAAATAAAAACCATGGTGTATGTAGAATTGGGTGCGTTCACTTTTGGTGTACCGGATTTGCTATGCTGAGATAAAGTCTTAGTGGTAGCAGGGGTGGTAGAGGTTGGGGCTCCAACCTCTGCTTCTTTGAATCCAGTTGGATAGAATGAGGGTAGGTCTGGCTTAGACAACTGACCCGCTTGCTGAAGAGAACATGGGAGTTTGTTTTCCTCTTTCTGCGTCCTTATCTGTTGCTCCAATGTATAAAGAAAAACAAAAGGTGATGATGGACGGAGCGTTGACAATACAAACACTCACCCCCAGTCAACTGATCTGGGTTTAATCCATCACCGTTCTTTAGCTCACTCCGCCACCCCAGTTCAGACATGGCCATATGCAAATCAGTCTGACCCTGTGCCTCATGGGAACAGTCCAGCCCGAACTGCCAAGCCATGCCTTCCCTGTACCGGAAACAAGCTTCCCAGGACCGGTTTCTGGCATTACAGCCGTCTCCAGCCCAGCTTGCTTGACTCCAGTGGCAAAGTGAGCAGGGGACTCGCGTCTGAGCATACCCTGCCAACTTAGGACTTTGCTCCAATGTATAAGCCTTGCGAGTGCTACTAACATATGAGATTGAGTGTTTCCATCCATGGCCAGTAATGCCATCCCACGTTGGGTAAGAGTAGCACAAGTTTTGAAGGGCCGTGTAGTCATGCTTCAAAAACGCTGGGATTGAATAGCAAACTTCTCCGGGAAACAGCAAATCACAGATTATGATCATCAGTAGAGTAGTGTGATCAGTGATGGACAAGGTTTGGACAAAGGTGTGACATTCAAAATTCCTGAGGTTAAGAATTGTTTTGATGGAAATCACATGTATGAAATTGGCACTTTCGGGTGTAGTTTCTTGGGTAGTAATGTGGGATCAGAGATGGGGACCCCACAGTGCTCCTAACTGATCCTGAAAGTCCAGAGAGACTGATGGATGACTAGGCCTTATGTCCCCCCCACCCCCCTCACCACACAGCCACAGGAATCATTCAGTGTTAAAAACAAGCATTTGCAATGCAATAGGTCTCGCATTAGGAAAGTTTGAGCTATTGGTCTTGTAAATGACAATATTTTTATTTATGTGTTGGTTTTGAAAATAGCTAAATTAATAGCTTTGTCATTTACAATGCCGATAGTTCTAACTTTCGCAAATGTGACACCTATAGCATTTGTAATGCAACATGTTTTGTATTTACGTGACTTAGATGTATTGATATTACAAATCACAATGGCTTTTAATTTTTTAAAATAATTAATACTTAAATAAAAGTGATTGTAATTTATAATGGCAATAGCTTAAACTTTTGTAAATAACTTTTGTGAAGATTGTTTAGTGTATTTTATTGTGACGAAAATCCAAGAACAGTAGTGAAATATTAACATCTTTTTGTGACATTTGTAATAAAGCTTGAAACATTGAGAGAACATATTTAACCCAGTTGTTGTTGAATTGTTGCACAGATTGATGCTGTGATGGCGCGGAGTGATGTTGTGGTGGCGACAAGTGATGCTGTGGCGTTCAGTGATGCTGTGTTAGCGCATAGTGATGTTGTAGTGGCCCTGAGTGATGCTGTGGTGGCCCTAAGTGATGCTGTGGTGGCCCTAAGTGATGCTGTGGTGGCCCTGAGTGATGCTGTGGTGGCCCTGAGTGATGCTGTGGTGGCCCTGAGTGATGCTGTGGTGGCCCTGAGTGATGCTGTGGTGGCCCTGAGTGATGCTGTGGTGGCCCTGAGTGATGCTGTGGTGGCCGTGAGTGATGCTGTGGTGGCCGTGAGTGATGCTGTGGTGGCCGTGAGTGATGCTGTGGTGGCCCTGAGTGATGCTGTGGTGGCCCTGAGTGATGCTGTGGTGGCCCTGAGTGATGCTGTGGTGGCCCTGAGTGATGCTGTTGTGGCCCTGAGTGATGCTGTTGTGGCCCTGAGTGATGCTGTGGTGGCCCTGAGTGATGCTGTGGTGGCCCTGAGTGATGCTGTGGTGGCCCTGAGTGATGCTGTGCAGGCCGTGAGTGATGCTGTGGAGGCCGTGAGTGATGCTGTGGAGGCCGTGAGTGATGCTGTGGAGGCCGTGAGTGATGCTGTGGAGGCTGTGAGTGATGCTGTGGAGGCTGTGAGTGATGCTGTGGAGGCCGTGAGTGATGCTGTGGAGGCCGTGAGTGATGCTGTGGAGGCCGTGAGTGATGCTGTGGAGGCTGTGAGTGATGCTGTGGAGGCTGTGAGTGATGCTGTGGAGGCTGTGAGTGATGCTGTGGAGGCTGTGAGTGATGCTGTGGAGGCTGTGAGTGATGCTGTGGAGGCTGTGAGTGATGCTGTGGAGGCTGTAAGTGATGCTGTGGAGGCCCTGAGTGATGCTGTGGTGGCCCTGAGTGATGCTGTGGTGGTGCTGATTGGAGCTGTGGTGGTGCTGAGTGATGCTGTGGTGGTGCTGAGTGATGCTGTGGTGGTGCTGAGTGATGCTGTGGTGGTGCTGAGTGATGCTGTGGTGGTGCTGAGTGATGCTGTGGTGGTGCTGAGTGATGCTGTGGTGGTGCTGAGTGATGCTGTGGTGGTGCTGAGTGATGCTGTGGTGGTGCTGAGTGATGCTGTGGTGGTGCTGAGTGATGCTGTGGTGGTGCTGAGTGATGCTGTGGTGGTGCTGAGTGATGCTGTGGTGGTGCTGAGTGATAATGTGGCGGTGCTGAGTGATAATGTGGCGGTGCTGAGTGGTGCTGTGGTGGTGCTGAGTGGTGCTGAGTGATGTGGTGGTGCTGAGTGATAATGTGGTGGTGCTGAGTGATAATGTAGTGGTGCTGTGGTGGTGCTGAGTGGTGCTGTAGTGGTGCTGTGGTGGTGCTGAGTGATGTGGTGGTGCTGACTGGTGCTGTGGTGGTGCTGAGTGATAATGTGGTGGTGCTGAGTGATGCTGTGGTGGCCCTGAGTGATGCTGTGGTGGCCCTGAGTGATGCTGTGGTGGCCCTGAGTGATGCTGTGGTGGCCCTGAGTGATGCTGTGGTGGCCCTGAGTGATGCTGTGGTGGCCCTGAGTGATGCTGTGGTGGCCCTGAGTGATGCTGTGGTGGCCCTGAGTGATGCTGTGGTGGCCCTGAGTGATGCTGTGGTGGCCCTGAGTGATGCTGTGGTGGCCCTGAGTGATGCTGTGGTGGCCCTGAGTGATGCTGTGGTGGCCCTGAGTGATGCTGTGGTGGCCCTGAGTGATGCTGTGGTGGCCCTGAGTGATGCTGTGGTGGCCCTGAGTGATGCTGTGGAGGCCGTGAGTGATGCTGTGGGGAGGCCGTGAGTGATGCTGTGGGGAGGCCGTGAGTGATGCTGTGGAGGCCGTGAGTGATGCTGTGGAGGCTGTGAGTGATGCTGTGGAGGCTGTGAGTGATGCTGTGGAGGCTGTGAGTGATGCTGTGGCGGTGCTGATTGGAGCTGTGGCGGTGCTGAGTGATGCTGTGGCGGTGCTGAGTGATGCTGTGGCGGTGCTGAGTGATGCTGTGGCGGTGCTGAGTGATGCTGTGGCGGTGCTGAGTGATGCTGTGGCGGTGCTGAGTGATGCTGTGGCGGTGCTGAGTGATGCTGTGGCGGTGCTGAGTGATGCTGTGGCAGTGCTGAGTGATGCTGTGGCGGTGCTGAGTGATGCTGTGGCGGTGCTGAGTGATGCTGTGGCGGTGCTGAGTGATGCTGTGGCGGTGCTGAGTGATGCTGTGGCGGTGCTGAGTGATGCTGTGGCGGTGCTGAGTGATGCTGTGCCGGTGCTGAGTGATGCTGTGGCGGTGCTGAGTGATGCTGTGGCGGTGCTGAGTGATGCTGTGGCGGTGCTGAGTGATGCTGTGGCGGTGCTGAGTGATGCTGTGGCGGTGCTGAGTGATGCTGTGGCGGTGCTGAGTGATGCTGTGGCGGTGCTGAGTGATGCTGTGGCGGTGCTGAGTGATGCTGTGGCGGTGCTGAGTGATGCTGTGGCGGTGCTGAGTGATGCTGTGGCGGTGCTGAGTGATGCTGTGGCGGTGCTGAGTGATGCTGTGGCGGTGCTGAGTGATGCTGTGGCGGTGCTGAGTGATGCTGTGGCGGTGCTGAGTGATGCTGTGGCGGTGCTGAGTGATGCTGTGGCGGTGCTGAGTGATGCTGTGGCGGTGCTGAGTGATGCTGTGGCGGTGCTGAGTGATGCTGTGGCGGTGCTGAGTGATGCTGTGGCGGTGCTGAGTGATGCTGTGGCGGTGCTGAGTGATGCTGTGGCGGTGCTGAGTGATGCTGTGGCGGTGCTGAGTGATGCTGTGGCGGTGCTGAGTGATAATGTGGCGGTGCTGAGTGGTGCTGTGGTGGTGCTGAGTGGTGCTGAGTGATAATGTGGTGGTGCTGAGTGATAATGTGGTGGTGCTGAGTGATAATGTAGTGGTGCTGAGTGGTGCTGTAGTGGTGCTGTGGTGGTGCTGAGTGATGCTGTGGTGGTGCTGAGTGATAATGTAGTGGTGCTGAGTGGTGCTGTAGTGGTGCTGAGTGATAATGTAGTGGTGCTGAGTGGTGCTGTGGTGGTGCTGAGTGGTGCTGAGTGATAATGTGGTGGTGCTGAGTGATAATGTGGTGGTGCTGAGTGATAATGTAGTGGTGCTGAGTGGTGCTGTAGTGGTGCTGTGGTGGTGCTGAGTGATGCTGTGGTGGTGCTGAGTGATAATGTAGTGGTGCTGAGTGATGCTGTGGTGGTGCTGAGTGATAATGTAGTGGTGCTGAGTGGTGCTGTGGTGGTGCTGAGTGGTGCTGAGTGATAATGTGGTGGTGCTGAGTGATAATGTGGTGGTGCTGAGTGATAATGTAGTGGTGCTGAGTGGTGCTGTAGTGGTGCTGTGGTGGTGCTGAGTGATGCTGTGGTGGTGCTGAGTGATAATGTAGTGGTGCTGAGTGGTGCTGTAGTGGTGCTGTGGTGGTGCTGAGTGATGTGGTGGTGCTGAGTGATGCTGTGGCGGTGCTGAGTGATAATGTGGCGGTGCTGAGTGGTGCTGTGGTGGTGCTGAGTGGTGCTGAGTGATAATGTGGTGGTGCTGAGTGATAATGTGGTGGTGCTGAGTGATAATGTAGTGGTGCTGAGTGGTGCTGTAGTGGTGCTGTGGTGGTGCTGAGTGATGCTGTGGTGGTGCTGAGTGATAATGTAGTGGTGCTGAGTGGTGCTGTAGTGGTGCTGTGGTGGTGCTGAGTGATGTGGTGGTGCTGACTGGTGCTGTGGTGGTGCTGAGTGATGCTGTGGTGGTGCTGAGTGATGCTGTGGTGGTGCTGAGTGATGCTGTGGCGGTGCTGAGTGATGCTGTGGCGGTGCTGAGTGATGCTGTGGCGGTGCTGAGTGATGCTGTGGCGGTGCTGAGTGATGCTGTGGCGGTGCTGAGTGATGCTGTGGTGGTGCTGAGTGATAATGTGGTGGTGCTGAGTGATGCTGGGGTGGCGCTGAGTTGAGTGATGCTGTGGTGGTGCTGAGTGGTGCTGAGTGATAATGTGGTGGTGCTGAGTGATAATGTGGTGGTGCTGAGTGATAATGTAGTGGTGCTGAGTGGTGCTGTAGTGGTGCTGAGTGGTGCTGTAGTGGTGCTGTGGTGGTGCTGAGTGATGCTGTGGTGGTGCTGAGTGATAATGTAGTGGTGCTGAGTGGTGCTGTAGTGGTGCTGTGGTGGTGCTGAGTGATGTGGTGGTGCTGACTGGTGCTGTGGTGGTGCTGAGTGATGCTGTGGTGGTGCTGAGTGATGCTGTGGTGGTGCTGAGTGATGCTGTGGTGGTGCTGAGTGATGCTGTGGTGGTGCTGAGTGATGCTGTGGTGGTGCTGAGTGATGCTGTGGTGGTGCTGAGTGATAATGTGGTGGTGCTGAGTGATGCTGGGGTGGCGCTGAGTTGAGTGATGCTGTGGTGGTGCTGAGTGGTGCTGTGGTGGTGCTGAGTGGTGCTGTGGTGATGCTGAGTGATGCTACTGCTGACACTGCTGACAACGAAGAGGAATTAGTGGGCACTGGTTAGTAAAGCGAATTCCCCTGTTGACTAAATTGCACAATGTACACACAGCTCACAAATTGAAAATGGCAGCCGACGTGCTACGAGAAAGGGAACAGGCGGCAGCTATGTTTAACGATGAGATACACGTCAGAAGTATTCAAATCACGCAATAATAGAAATAATCATTCATAATTGCGTGAAGTTGATAAAAGTCAAACTGCAATGACACTTACAGATGATGTGGGCCCCAATTTAAAACCACCATTGGAAAATCCTATAGGTCTCTTCTCTCACCTGTTGGTTTTGCCAGTGCTTTTTTGCCAGTGTTAAATAGCATCGGAAAAAAGCAAAATCCTGGAACGTGCTTCCTTGCCTAATCAGATACATGCCCATATACATCATAACACTACAACTGCTGCAACGTCACATGCACCCATATGCATCGCATTGTGGTACCATTTTGTCGTTTGCTTTTATTTAGCATTCCCTGCGTGGAAAAGTAAATAAAAAAAACATAAAAAGTGTTACAAAATAACGAATATCAGCTTTTATAGCGCATACCCCACGGAGAGTTCTCTCCAGGCGCTTGAAGGATCGGTGCCGCGTGGTGTTCAAGGCTGAAGTTTACTTCGGTGTTTGACATGCTGCGCCCCGTGAACACATCCTGTACCTGTGAGCGAGGCAGAGATATGAATGGGCTGGGTAGGGTTTGCTCTTCCCCCCCCAGTGTGCTAGTCTGATTTTGGAAATACAGGAACTGTCATTAATCTTATCAAGGAAGATGCGCGTTACAGCGCAGGTCACTGTGGATCCCGATACAACGGGTGAAAGCGCTATGAAGCACAGTGAAAGGGCGTGACGTGCCATTGTAATGACACCTATTGCATGAACCAAAATCAGCTCACTAGTATCAATAAACTAGCGTGGAAAGGGGTGTCCACTGCCTGCCATCAATAATGTGTACAGCGAGAATAAAAATGTGCAAGAACTACATAGCACAGTGATACATTGTATCGACTGGGGGATGGGCTCCCAGGACAGCGTTCAATATCATTAACTTGAGGAAATGGGTCAAACTGAGGAATTGGAGAAAATAAGAAACAAAATGAAAAAAAAAACGATTAAACCGCGGCCGTGAAATGAAATGAAAAGCGGCCGCGAAATGAAATGAAAAGCGGCCGGGAAATGCTCTCGGCATTGCGGGGGCGGGGGGCGCATTCCTTTTAAGTGTGAAGCAGGGGAGCGGATCCCTTTGAAGTGAAGCTCTCGGCATAATGAGCTAGAGCACGGCCTTGCGGCCGTGAAAGTGAAATAGCAGGGGCGAATTAGGGGGGAGGAGAAGTGAGGCCGAGTGCGCGCTGGGGTGAATGCCTGAGGCTGAGCGCACGCTGGGGAAGCTTCAGAGGCCTGGGGGAGCGAGGCTGATGGGTTTGATATGGACATGCGTTTCACACGAGTGCACCACATGAACTGTACTTAATCCGCAATGGTTTCAGAGCTTGTGTTGCCTACTATACTCTCGTCTATTTATCCCTGCTGGATAGAATAGTCGACCTAAAAAAAGTGAAATCATTTATTACATATATTTGACAGGTGGCATGTCATGTGCAGTGAACAAGACATAGCACATCCATGTACACTGAAGTTAATTACTTTTGCTTACCAAACATTTATGAGATCATAAAGACAAAACATTTATGGTGGAATGCTTCCTCTTGGATGCCCTCTTGAGCCCTTGAGGAATGCACCCGGGGCCCCTAAATGTCCTGCCACACATCCCAGACCCATACTTCCTGCCACATGGACCAATGGCCAATGCCAAGTGCGGCAGACCAGCCCCATCCCCTCCCCTGCCACCACCCTCCGCCCCAACCGTCTGTCAAATAACCCAGGAAAAAAAGTCTACAATTTTCCTTTGATTAAAAAAAATATATATATGCATTGTCACAACTCTATTGACATCACACACTAACGTACAATAACACAATTAATACATGTTCTCATAGAACAACCCAGCCATGACCTCAAGTAAACAACATATAAAAAGTGGACATGGAGGATGACCAGGCTCCTGGAAGGTCTGAATCTGGGCAGAGCAGCAGGCAGAGAGAGCCTTTCATTGTTGTCCAGGGCCTTTATGGCCCCCTGCTGCTGTCCCTAAAATGCAGGACCTCTGTGATTATGACTTGGGGGCATCTGGTGCTGCCCAGAAATTAAATATCACCATTGCCCCCCATACCCCATAGGCCTCGGAGGAAGCTGTGCGGGGCAGTGGGTCATTGTTTTGCAGCCAGCGGAGGAGAAGCTCTTTGACCCTTACCTATTATGTGTTGCTCTCTAATCAAGGAGTGCCCTTTTCAATCTGATCCACTTAAGTTGTTTTATGTATCCTCAGGGTTCAGAAGGTGACTATCCCTACACTCTTGTCCGGCAGTGACGCACTGGTGCAGTCACAGACTGGCTCAGGTGAGCATCAGTTTCGACCCTAATATTTTATATCAAATGTTTCAATTATAATTGTCTGTAGTTTTGTGAATGAGACTGGACAGTAGCCCCATGTCTGTACCATCCAGTGAATGCTCTTTTCTATTTCTCATTGCAGGTAAAACTCTGTCCTATGGAGTCCCACTTGTCCAGTCTCTGCAGGGCTTGTCCCCTAAAATCCAGGTATGCAGCCGGTGGAGTATGTCTGTGCAGAGGGTTGCAAAGGGTTTTAAGATTCAACAGATGCCATCTCTAAAGTAGGTCATGCCAGCTCACATGAAGTCATGCCCTCTAGGTCTGGTCATCAGGAAGTGCGCGGATATACAGTGCCTCCCTCTGGGACTAGTGCTTGGGTGTATGCAGGCACACTTGATTCGAACTGAGATTGGCCCTGTAGGTACAACATAGGCATTTGCTGACCCTGTCTGGGACTTGTCATCATGTTATATGTAGGCACGCAAGAACCCACCCTCGGCTTAGTCCTCTTGATACAGCTGGCACCAGTGCTTAATTTGAACCAATGGTGGGCACCAGCAATCCTTTTTGGGGACCAGCGTTTATTTTTCCGTATCAAACTTTTGCCCAGACCAACAGAGCGAAAAACATACAAAGGGGGAAGAAGGAGGAAATAATAGTAAACCAGCATTGGCACAGCCAATAGGTCTCGCCTTTGAGACATTATAAGTGTTTAGCCATGCAACAGTTGATGGTGTTGCACCAAGGATATTGTACTGCATAACTAAACACTTATAAGGTCCCAAAGGCGAGACCTATAGGCAATGCAATAAGTCTCGCATTTACGCAAGTTTAATCCATTGGCATTGTAAATGACAATCTCTTTGCCTTTTATTTGTGTTTTAAAAATAAAAATAAAAAGCTTTGTTATTTGCAATGTCAATAGCTCAAAGTTGCGTAAATGCGAGACCTATTGCATTGCAAATGCTTGTGCACTTTATTTCTATGGGATTCCGCCACGCCCTCTTGTTGCAGCACTGAATGTGCCTTACTACAGCCAATTGCGTTTTACCCTGCCCTGTCAGTAATTGTTACTTTCTAAGCTGGAATTTTTCCAATTTTCTTAATTAAGCCTTTGTTTGGGGACTCTGGTTATGGTTGGTGAAGGATCTCAGGTGATGCTTATGGTTTTTGCATCTTCCCTCCATGAACCTATTTAATCACGTGTTTCTCCATGTTTTCACAGCGCAGTCATGGCCCTTACGCACTAATACTGGTGCCCACCAGAGAGGTAAGTGCCTCCCTAATAGTATATGTGACAAGGCCTCTCTTACCATGTGCTGTAGAATTAATAATGTTGCCTGTGCTGCATGAGCGTGAAATGGTATCTTGAAGTCGAAAAATAATTTCCTTAATGAAGAACCCCCTATAACTATCTCGTTATAAGCCTGCTTCTATCATTGTAATCTGCATCACACCGGAGCCCCATTCTCTCTGTAGATGTTTGTTTTATTTGTGCCGGTTGTCTTATTTACCTGTTTAACTCCTTGCATGCTGATGACGGCCCCCAGCCGTCATGCACTACAGTGCTTGTGTGCTGATGACGGCTGGGGGCCGTCATGAACCCGCCCACTCAATAAAAGTGCCGCACAGGCGCAGAATCGCGGCAGCATGCAAGGGGTTAAATAACTTGGTGTGTTCTACGCCTGTAATAGAGCGGTTTTCTACAAGTCTTTATTTCGAATACTTGAGGGAGGTGGGAGTCGAAACTACGCTTTATCCATCGAAGGTCAGTAAACTGAGAACCCAGTCTGCGGGGAAATAAGCGCTTATAATTAGGTGACGAACAAATCAGTGTAAATACCTAACAATATGATCATTGTTGTGCCCTAACGCTGCTCTTTCTGTTTTCCTTCCTCAGCTTGCTCTGCAAAGCTTTGAAACCATACAAAAATTATTGAAGGTGAGCGCGTCATGCACTCTGTTTTCTGCTCGTTGTTCCATTATATTTAATTTACTAGTTTATCCGGGGTTGTATGTCACATTATTAGCCCCCAAAATATTGATCTACAGATATCAGGAACATAAGATCAACTCCTGAATTATCGGTAATATATAGATTTTTTATTAACTTAGAAACTATTCTGAGTCAATGTTTTGGTCCCAATGTACATGCAGGTTGGTATTTTGACCTCGATATTGCCGTAGAACACCATTATCCACAGGAGAGCGACTTTTACAGATCGAAAAGTCAAATCTCCAGTTTTGGAAGAAGACAATTGCAAACAGCTGGTAGGTTTTTGAGGAGGAGCTTCTGTGTTGTTATGCTCGCTCGATTACACTGCCCAATGCACTTTGGCAGAGACCTCAAGTTTTTATTCTACGTCTCACATCAATCTCAGGTTTTTGTAAGAATTAGAAAGTATAGAAAAGAAACACTTGTTTCTTTGACATTATTGTTCCCTACAGTTCGATATAGATTCAGTCGAACTGTAACGAATATCCAGTTAGTGAATTCCTAAAAAGGGTGCATTGGTTTACAGTATATGTCATGCAGTACTCACAAGAAAATCTAATATTTCAAAGAAGACCTGTTTGGGAAAAACATAAGTTTGTATCTTTTTTGAAATTTTTTATTTTATATTTTTTTTGATGAAATGTTAATAAAGCCCAAACTTATGGGTGCCTTTGATCAACAACAACTATTGTTAGATGGAGACTGTGCAGGGATACAAGCACACTACACAGTCAAAGCTGAACTTAAAGATTGTGTCTTGTTCAAGAGCAAAAATAATGTTAAGCCTATTTCTTTCTATATAGAAAAACCAAAGAAAAGTAATATTTGGGGTAAGCAAAAATGCCCCTAGTTTCTATATTTTTGGTACAAAAGTTGATATTTTGACCCCATCATGTAAACCATTTGGTCATCATCAGGATAAGGACAACCCTTGGATTAAATGAATATGAGACAACAATTCCCATTGTGCACTTAGAACTCATAAACGAGAAGTCTACATGTGCTGGAATTGGATAATGTTCAAAACAAGTGAGCTTTCAAATAGACTGAGAAATACAGTCACACTAGCCTGGTGGGCCATTCATCGGTGAGAAAGTTTCAAAGCAGTCTGATGCAGATGACTACCAGCAGAGCGGCCCTTCTCATGCCATGTGGCACAGTCAGTGGAATTGGAATATATGGCCCATATTTGTAGGACGTCTTGTGCGCTGCACAGAGTGACTTGAAACGGACCCATTTTCATAGTGAGGAGTTACTGTAGCGTGTAAGAGATGTGCCATGTTTGCTTTCACCTGGGCGTTTGTGTCTTTCTGCCGCTCTGTGTATTTGCTGAAGCGGGGAACGCTGTATAAAGACCACAGTAATAGTCTATTCAAGATGGGATGATGACAGATGTGTCACTGTCGTTATGGGAGTTAGATGGAGGGAGGAGAACTTTGGGTACGTCCCTCCAATCTTTAACCTGTTTATCTCTCTTTTCAGCCGTTCATGTGGATTGTGCCAGGGGTGCTGATGGGGGGCGAGAAGAAGAAGTCAGAGAAAGCTAGGTACTAGTGCATGCTTTCTCTTCGTATAATCCTTGGGAATATGACCACAGCCCAGCCTAACCTTTCATGGAGAATAGACGATTAGATGATATAATCCCAACCCTCCACCTCCCAGTTGTATGCCACTAGGTGATAAATTGAAAGCTGTTCCCATCCTCTGTGCATTTCTCTACCCCAACAGCGATAAGCCCAAACAGTCTGCCTCCCTACTCCCCTCATTTCTCCGGTGTTGCAGCTCAATGAGGAAATACCTAGAGACTCTGACCCCAGTAGTCTTCTAGCTCAACAACGATAAATCAGTAGACTCTGCGTCCTACACCCATTCCACCTTTTCTACTGTTCATTTAGGATAGTTGGAGAAGCTGATCCCCCAACAGTCTTGCGCACAAATAGCGATGGCTCGGAGTCCTCCTTCCCAACAGTAATGAATCCAGAACGTCAGCCTCTCGCCCTCCTCTCCCTTGTAAAAATCCTGCCTTTCACTTGTGGATAGATTTGCAGCCTATGTACACCAACACTAATCCTCGTCAATGGTGACAAATGAGTAGGAGTTACATAAAAACTTCACAATATTTTGTGGATTTGTGCCAATGCCCGGCAATGGGCATGTCGCGCTGTGAGTTGGTGCCAGTAGCTTATTTCGGGCTGAAAAATCTGCGATTTCGCTGCAACTCGAGTAGATTTTATATGAGTGAGTGGCAGCCTTCTGACGACAAACTGTTGCGACCTCCCACATTAGAAAGATCTCTACCTCTGATATGACCAGAAATCGCGTTAGGGGGTACCAAATCTGGCTCGCCAACTTACCGTTCTGGAGCCGTGCACAAGAAAAAATTGCACCTTGCGGCAATTTGCAGAATTTGCCTGGAACTCAGCGTTACAAGAGTAACACGGATTCGCCAAAGTATGAAGTCGTGAAAATTCACCCAATTCTGTTGGCGTAACAGATTATGTGGCCCACCTCTACAATGAGTAGACACGGGCCTTGCCCCCTCTTACTGTCCACCAGTTGTAGCGTTTAATCAGAAAGTTTGCACCCCCCAACCCAGAACAATCTTGTTACCACAACGGAGCCTTTGCTCCCACCTCCCTGTTTAGTCTTGCATCTCAACGAGGATAGTTCAGAAATTCCTGCTCCCCTCGTTCTTCAGCCCAACCCCTGATTTGGGGTAACTTTGAGCTCTCACACTTTCAGACGTGCTCTCCATTGGTATGAATCAAAAAGCAATTATTCCTCCAAAATCAGCATGAATATGCATCCTCCACCCCATACTTCCACACGAGTGGCAATACAGAATGAGACTGCCCGCTCCTATCCATCATATCTTCTGCTCAATTGGGATAGGTCAGGAGCCTCTGCCAAATATTCCAACCAGCAATGCTCGACTGACTTAAATCAACATCCTTTGTGCCCCCATGACACAATAACAAACGTTTTGCATCTCAGCTGAGCAAATTCAGAAGCTGCTACCCCAAACGCCTTTCCACTTCAGTCCTACAACACAATAAATGCAGTCCTGAAGTTTTTGTTAACGAACCCTCTACAAATGGAAGAAATTGGGCGCATGAACCCCAACTACGGATAACTTGCTTTGAAACATCCTCATTTGCTTTTAAAGTAAAGGGTTTTATCGCAGCATGGCTAGTGTTGACAGTCTGACTTGATTTATTTAATTTTAAGTTTCCTCTGATACCCTGGACCACATTGATGTCTGTTTTTAAATTGCTACCAAACATCAATACAATATTGTTGTTCTCAATTTACGCACCTTAGTAATTTTCGGCGCATCTAACTGGGAGACTTCTCTGGAGAAGGAACATTTCTTTAGGAAAATTCTAGGCCCTCATTTTTTGTATATCTCCTTCTTCACTTTTTCCCGTATCTCACATGATTACTCTTGCATTTATATACTATACTTATATAGTTTGTACTCACTCCGCTTAAATTATTTTCAACCTTCTTTGCATAACTAATTTTGGTGTGCATGATTTGTATGTGAAAGAAAGGGTAGTGGTTACAGTGGGTTTGGCAGTAGTGGTGGGAGCAGTGGTGAGGGTGAGCGTCTCAACAGCAGTAGGGTTGGTGGTGGGTGCAGCAGCATTAATGGTAGCAGGGCTGAGAACAGCGGTGGTAGTATTGGTGGGAGCTGTGTCGTTGACACTGGGGACAGCGTTTGCCATCATAATGGTGTTGGTGACAACATGTTTGCTAAAGCAGCGTTCTGCTGGTGGAAACAAAGGTTGGCCATTCTCTGCAAAGCTTATGGGGTGAATTTACAAACCGGAGTCCCAAAAGAAGCTAAAAACTAGAGTAAACAATAATCTATGTAAGCAGATGGGGTTCCTCAGTGTGTCTCATCCGAATCCATAAAAACGGTCATGTGCGCCCTCATCAGTAGCAGACTTGCTATGGCAATGCCCTCTATGCTGGGATCAACAAGAAACAACTATGCAAACTCCAAACCGTCCAGAACGCCTCAGCCAGACTGATCCTAAACCTCCGCTGTCACAGCTACATCACCAAATACCTCTGCGACCTCCATTGGCTCCCCATCGAAAGAAGAATAACCTTCAAGCTCCTTACTCACGCATACAAGGCCCTCCACAACATCAGACCTGCATACCTAAACAATCACCTCTCCTTCCACGCACCCAAGAGGCATCTCTGATCAGCTGACCTCTCTAGCCACCATCCTGTGCATCTGCAAGACCAGAACGGGAGGAAAGTCCTTCTCCTACATCACAGCCTAGGCCTGAAACAACCTCCACCTCAACCTACAGCAAGTTACTACACTGCGTCAGTTCAGGAAGGACCTCGAGAACTGGCTCTTCGAATGACCGTAGCACTCAGTGGAGCCGTGCCTCCTCCCTCCCCCGACCCCACCCCAGTGCCTTGAGACCCTCGCAGGTGAGTAGCTGCGCTTACCCAACCCTGATTGATTGAGTGTGTGCTTAACAAGCAGCCTCTTGTTATACGGATGCAGGCATTAGAACTTCACTTCTCTGGGCCCATAGTGGTCAGCCTGATCACTAAACCATGCTCCGCTGTTACTACTTTTACTTCTTACTGCATCCCCCACACATCATCATCCCAGCGCTTTCTGCTTGTCTTACACAAGCTCTTCTCCCTCTCCCTATATCTCTCCCTCCCTGCCGCCCTTACCCTGCCTTTCTTTCACCCCTGTCTCCTCTCCCCGAACAGCTTCTCCCTGGCACGTTTGTCAGTCTTCTTCTCCTCCCTGTTCCCTCCTCCTGATTTTTTTTTTTTCTCATTTCACTCCCTCTTACTACTTTCCCATTCCCCACACTTTCTCCCCACTCTTTCCCCTCCCTCTCTTGTACTAAACCTGGTTTTACTGAATGATTTGTCACCATTTTCATAAAAAAAATGTTTAATAATTATTGTCAGTCTTAAGTTTAACTCTTGTGTGGATGCTTTTAGGTAACGTTCATATGTATAATGATAAATGTTACCCGTTAACGACCATTTGTTGTTTATATATGTTTCAATACAGAATTCGTAAAGGAATAAACA
Source organism: Lissotriton helveticus (assembly GCF_964261635.1). Taxonomy (NCBI): domain Eukaryota; kingdom Metazoa; phylum Chordata; class Amphibia; order Caudata; family Salamandridae; genus Lissotriton; species Lissotriton helveticus. The sequence continues at coordinate 2,112,924,282 of NC_136065.1, forward strand.
TTCTCATTTCAACTCCGGGTCGGCTGGTGGATCACATCAAGACGACAAAGAATATTCACTTTGGACGTGTTCAGTGGCTGATCTTGGATGAAGCTGACAGGTAACACACTGCACTTTTTATAGTTGGAGCGACTGTGATAAGGGCATACCGTACCCATTGATATATTGCTGACTGCAACATAAATGTTGTTTGCACTCTGTTTTCGCTCATCCTCCTGTCTCTTTCTCTCCCTTTCTACCTCCTAGATGTCCCCTTTTTGTCCCTAGATGCCCACTCCTCCCAAGGCCACTTTTGTCTTCCTCGTGACCTCTTTGCACTACTCCACCTCAGACCCCCTCCCACCCCACCATCTCCATCCTCTGCAAGTCTTATCACAAGGGCAGCCTTCCTCCAGCTGGTTCAAGTTCATTTTGTGGAAAGTAGGTCCCTTCATCTTGTGGACTACTAAAATACCTTTATTGTGTTTAGCAACACACATAGCTCCAGAAATATACCCGTGTTCCATACTAAACACTTCATGCAACTCTAAGTCGATGTTCTGGGTGTACAGGAACTCACTGCTTGGGTGATGTGTGTGGCACAGTCCGAGTCCCTTGTTTACTGGCCTCTTATACCTCCCAATTACACTCCATGGGTCGCAGGCTTTATTCAAAAGTATTGTATGAAATTAACTGAATTTGCAAAATTTGATTTCAAACTTAATTCAGTTTATCCCAGTTGCTGCTGTCAAAATGTTTTACCTCCTCCACCAAATCCCTCTCAACTTGCACTTAAGTGCAAAGGTGTGTTAGGGCCTTGAGTATTGGCAAAGCCAGTAGGCCTTCTCTTGTTGATCTATTTGCTTTGCCAGTGCTTTGTGCTGATACTATGGGAAAAAATCCGAATGCTCCTTGCCGATACTGTGTAGCATCAGCAAAATGTTGGCCCAAAAAAAAAGAGAGAAAGGCGCAATATGGTGGCTAATGCTGACCATGTCAATCTGTGTGTGTGGCTACAGAATGACGCAGCGGCAATTTTCTTTTGTTTTTATTTTTCCAATCCTAGATGATGGTAGCCACTTAGTTTGGGAAATAATAAAAAAACGAAATAGTATTTTAGCAAAATCGCCTTTAGTAGAACGAAGGAACATGACAGCAAATGGCAGTTGTCGGGCCTTCCAATAATAAAAGTAAATACAAAAATTGAAATGACCATGAGGGGTGGAGGAGTTAGTTGAAGAACTGATTGGGGGTGGGGTTGATTGACTAACGGAGGACCTCAAAAGTGCTTTATGCACTTTAAGTTGGCAGCAAGTGACAGCTCCTGGGTCCTCCCAGAAAATTTGAACTTTAAAACATTTGACCTCAAGTCAGGGGGAAGCAAGGGTGAAGCATATTGGGGAGGGTGGGGGTTCAGCATTCCAGACAGCAAGGAAACACATGCGCTCTTATGGAGAGCTTGATGAAAAGGGAAAAAAGTAGTTCTCGAAATGTGAGCAGTCGAACCATACAAGTGAACCAATCCAAAGAATGATAAAGAAGGTATGCTCCAAAGAAGAGCAAACACAAGAAGAGACAGGCAAGCCCACAAATAAGAAGCAAGGAGACATGTGACAAAGCCAACCAGTGGTAAGCAATGGGCGAGCACTAAGCCTATATGGTGCACAAGAGGTCTTTCATAAACGGACACCTAAAGCTGCCTGGTAGGCAAGACCTAAAACGTGGGGTGGACAGCTGTAACTAACTGCTGTGGGCATCTGTTTCTGCAGCAGGACTACTCTGTGGGTGCTGCAGGTGATGCTCAAATGCCAAGTTCACCCTGCACAGTGACTTGGTCCTGTAGTAGAGACTCTGTTGTGAGGTTTCTTAATCAGAGTGCCCTGCCTGGGGTGCCTAACAGCTCACTAGATTCATTCAAGGATACAGATACCTAAAGTGACATCCTGTACTCAGGTTAACAAATGTCTCCATGTCACTGGGACATTTTTTCCAGTTGACATATTTTGTGAGTGAGTTTGGAGACTTAGGCATGATTTAGACTTTGGCAAACAGAATACTGTCGCAAAAGCGATGGACTACTGTCACCGCCAAAGCAAAGTCCCGCCTGCTTCATTTAGAGTTGGGCGTTCTATCTTGAAGCGAGGGAATTTGACTTGCCACTAGCAGTGCCTGCTTGCACTTTCTCCTCACCTGGCTGAGCCCCGGTCTCCCTCCCGCTGCCGCTGTAGTCATCCTAGCGGCCGCCGAGCGGAGGGAGACTACACCTCCCAGCCTGCCCAGCGACCCGGAAACACTCCAGCGGGGTCACCGCGCCCGGAGGCGCTTGAAATTCGCTGCTCCCTCGGTGGAGCGGGTGTTCTATCTTGAAGCGAGGGAATTTGACTTGCCACTAGCCGTGTCTGCTTGCACTTTCTCCTCACCTGGCTGAGCCCCGGTCTCCCTCCCGCCGCCGCTGTAGTCATCCTAGCGGCCGCCGAGCGGAGGGAGACTACACCTCCCAGCCTGCCCAGCGACCCGGAAACACTCCAGCGGGGTCACCGCGCCCGGAGGCGCTTGAAATTCGCTGCTCCCTCCGCGTAGCGGGACGCGAGCGGGACGCCCGGACGAAGCCCGGACAAAGGGCGGGCCGTCCGAGGTCGGACTAGGTTGGGTTGGGCCTGGGACCCTGCCCGATTTTATATTCATTTGGTTGCTGTATACTGCCCATTTTGGATGACATTGCCCAGGGCATCCATTACAACTGTTGTGCCTTACGAGAAACTATAGTGCCTAGAGTTATTTGTCCATTTGAACTATGCCTGCGAAAAAGCAAACTACTGTTAATAATACCATTGACAATTATCTTGTTCAAGTTGTGGCTAGAATAAATAGTGACAGGAGATCCTCATTGGGATTAGACTCATCCAACCAATCTCCCTTCGTTGATATAGAGCCAGAGGATCCTTTTGCACAACAATATAGCAGTCCATCTGGTGAAATTCATGACTCTCTCCACGATACAATCTTTATCCAGCCTAGTGGCATTGTTGCTAGCACCGAAGATATTAGTGACAGCGAAGCTGTGACTGTGATATCCACTAACAAAGGGTCCCCAATCCCCCTTGCAGCCCCTGTCCTAGTCCCGAGGATTACAGGGGATAATACAAAGGTTATGTCAAAACGGGAGGGTTTAAGGTCAGCTAAAAATAAAGTTGTAACCCAACCAAGGGAATTAATAGTGGATGATGAGGATGATCTGACTAGTGAGGCCCATGTTACTCTCTCAAATGCTCAATTCAATAAATTACTGATTATGATGGATACAAAAATTAAAGGTATAGTTAAACCTCTGGTCAGTAAAATAGACAAGCTAACCTCTGAGGTTGGTCGGTTGGAAGGTTTACTAGTAAAAACTCTGGTGGAGGTAGGAAAACTCCCGGAAGTCGTTCTGTCTAGGATAGACTCAATTGTGAGCAAATCAGCCTCGGTAGAAAAAAGTGGATTTATCCCTATCCCTGCGCCAAATCCATCAATGGCTGCACAGATTAACTCCTCAGGTGGTGCTTCAGATGTTATACTCCCCGCTCCCATCATTGGTGATTCTAACGCTGAGAAAGGGACTTTTGAGCTTGTAGTTGAAGCCTCCCCATTGGTTCTTGTCCTTGCCATTGTTCCCTCATTGGCACAAGGAGAACACGAATCAACAGCATCCCTAATAAATAAATCATTATCATGGCTGACCAATAATATGGTAATTTCTCCCTGGGGAAAGCAGCAACTCTCGGAAGAGCTTGTAAATGCGAGAAGGGTTCAGTGGATCGGGGATAGGGTCAAAAAGTTCAAGGGGGAGTGTGCTGTTCTTCACTTCTCAGATCCTGGGGTTTTGCCAAACATCTTGCCCAACATCTTACCCCCACAGCGAAGAGCAACTTCAATTGTTCCACTGACTTTGGATTTTTTCTACCCTAAGAAGGGAAGTGGACCGAACTCAAGTATTCTAAGAACCAAATGGAATGTTGTGACTAAAAGGGGGAGGATGGATGCTGGCTCTACTGGGTGGGGATTGGGTTTGGAAAACAGATTCTCTGCTCTCTCTAACCTGGATGCCTGCGACTGACAATCATTTAACCATAATTCTATGTTGCAAATTTCCTGTGATGTATGTACCACTGGGGAGACCGGTTACTCAGTTGAAGCTCGAACTAAGGGGCCCCTCTCTGAGGTTACAGCTGGACTAACTAAAGAAAATGTAAACTGCAACGACATTGTTGATACGGTGTTGAATGGGTTTGTTTCTAGTCCAAATTCTGTCATGGTAACCAATACGGGGAATCTACTGTCTTGGAATGTTGCGGGGCTATGTTCCAAGTTGGATTGTGCAGACTGGTTTGAATTTATAAGCAAGTACGATATTTGTATTTTCCAAGAGACTTGGGCCTGTGACCCTGTTTTTGCTTTGGGGTACTTAAATTTTCATGTTCCAGCCACCAAGGGCCCAAAAGGGCGACCGATGGGGGGCCTTACTATATGGGTCAGGCAGTCTTTAAAGGTTGTAGTACAAAGTGTGGAGCTTGACCAAAAAGATATCCAACTCATTAGACTCACGAGTGATTTACCTATCTCCATTGATATTTATAACATATATGTTAGAGGAGGAAATATAGGAAAATCTGAGGTTCTCCTGAGCCTCTATAATCTCTTAGAGATACATTCGGCAAGGAAAAATATAATAATTGCAGGCGATTTAAATCGCACGTTTGAACCTCTGATCACTGGTGAGGTCTTACTGGGGGAAGAGGAAGACAAGCAATGGGATATTCCCACATTAGACACTACTCCAGTAACTCGTTGGACTGCGGACATATTGGGTATAAATGCAATGTGCCTTGAACATGGGCTAAGAGCTTTGAATGGCCGTACTAAGTCAGATCGAGTTCCAGCCATGACTTTCAATAATGGGAGAAACAAAAGCCGTATTGATTATGTCATCTGTAGCATTTCTATATGGTCATCTGTTAGCGATATGGTAGTAACAGAAAGGCCAGAGAGCGACCATGACCCTTTATGCGTTTCTCTTAAATGGTGGCTGTCTGAAGTTATTCTATCTATTCCCCGAGACGAACTTTTACCACCGTTGATTGTACCAACTAATGATATGCGCAGGTTGAGGTGGTCAGGTGTTAGGACAGACCAGCTGGTCCTAGAAAAAATAGGAGCCGCGACCGACAAGGCTATTGAGGCCTTGGAGTGCGTGGCTGGGACCTCTCTGAGCCATGACGACATAACTAAAGCACACGTGACTCTCTTTAATGAAATAAAATGTTATTTTTTAAAACCCGTAAATAGAATGAGGGTATGTGCTTATAGAGCTGCTAAGTGGTATAATCATGATTGTAAGGTGGCCCGAATTAATCTGGGAGTTGTGATCAAGAGCAACAACTTGGGGGAGCCTCGTTCCGCTAGGAAGCATTATAAAAACTGTATTGCTAAGGCGAAAAGAGACTGGGACGAAGCCCACTGGAATAAGCTGAAATGTGCAAGTGATCGTAAACACTCTAGATTGTTTTGGCACATTGTTAAATGGGGTCATGAAAGGTCTGAAGAAGCAAGTAATAACAATGTCCCACATGATGCATGGGTCAAAATCTTCAGCGAACAGTACTCTACCGGGGATCAGCCTGTAAATAGTACTTGCCCTACCTATTTGTTTGCAGAAGACAACCTCTTCGCTCAGAGTGAAGTACTGCATGCCCTAAAAACTGTACATAGTGGCCGAGCTCCTGGCATTGATGGGGTTCCAGCGGATGTCTTTTTAAACGACACCGGAAGGTGGAGCAAATACATTTACTTACTAATAAATCACATTGCCAAGGGTGCAGAAATCCCGGTATCATGGTGGGGTGCTGTAATTATCCCTGTATATAAAAAGGGAGACCGTGCCCAACCTTGTAATTACCGCCCATTCAGCTTAATTGATACTGTTCAAAAAATTGTGGGGCGAGTGAGTATTAACAACTTGCTTGACTGGGCGGAGGACCACAATATTTTATCTCCCTTTCAGGCTGGTTTCCGTAGGGCAACCAGCACTGTGGACCAGGTCTTCCGCTTTCAACTGATTCAGTGGAGGACCGTGGTACTGGGTGGTGGCAGTCTCTATGCAGCATTTGTTGATCTGCGGGCTGCATTCGACCTGGTACCACGGGCAAAATTGTGGGAAGTGCTTGCGGCTCCCAGGGACCTTGCTGACCCTGATCATGAGATTGCATGAAGGTACTTATGCCAAAATTCAATGGGGTAGTTATGGAAATGATACTGTCGAATTTCCTGTTGAGCGCGGGGTTCGACAAGGATGCTCAATGGCACCAACATTGTTTACCCTTTTTATTAATGGCATTGTTCCCCGCATGCAATCGCAGGTTGTGGATGCTCCCTCTCTCGCAGGTGTAAAAGTTCCTATTTTAATGTTTGCCGATGACACCTTAATTTTATCTAAATCCCCAAGTGGTTTGCAAAAAGCACTGGCAATATTTGATAAGTTTTGTGGTGATCACGGTCTGGAGGTGAACGCTTCTAAAACAAAACTCATGGTTTTTAATCCTCATAGGAATTTTAAATCCAAAATAACCATGAGTGGACGCAACCTTGAAGTTGTAAAATCCTTTACATATCTGGGGATCCATATCTCCAATGACAATAGATGGAACCAACATCTTAATATTGCAGTATTAAGACATAAGCAATTAGCTGGTACCATCATTAAGGAGCATAGGAAATCGCTGACCAAACCGATTAAACCACCCTTGATCATATATGAGGCAAAAGCAATTGGGTCAGCATTGTATGGGGCTGAGTTGTGGGGGCAAGAAAACTTGCAGGAGCTTCAAACATCTGAGAACAACTTCCTAAGGAAACTTACAGGCACCCCACAGAGCAGCCCGCTTTTGCCTCTGAGATATGACCTTGGCAGGAGAGAAATCTCGGAAATGGGCAAACTACGACCGATTTTATATTGGCGTAGGCTTTGGACTACACCTGAGCTCTCCCACTACGCAGAAGGGTTTGTAGACGTTATCAAAGCGGATCGATTTAACAAAATTAGATGGTTCAAATCATTAAAACTAGCATTATGTGAACTAGGACTAAATGCATTATGGTCTGATCCAGCTGGGTCATCATTTCCCTCTAAGTCAATCCTAAAAAATATATTTTGGGAACGGGTTGCAAATAGGAGTTTGCTTAGCATTAACAACGGGTCCATGACTACCACCTTCCTTGAGGTTAAACTGTTCCCTATATATGAATTGTATTGGGATTACATATTGAAACCCATGGATAGGAAACTGTTTTTCCAACTAAGGGCTGGTTCTCTCCCCCTCCGCAATTTAACATCTAAGTGGAGAGAAGGAGGACCAGCTACTTGCCCAGTTTGTGGGGAAGGTAATGAAACACTTGGTCATTTTTTGTTCTCCTGCCCTGTATATTCTGCTCCAAGACGTGTTTGGTTGGCACCTATGTGTAGGAACTTGGGTACCAAAAGTAGTATGGTAGCTTTGCGTATCGTTAAATCCACCTCCTTGACCTGGATTATAATTGCGACTGCTAAGTACCTGGGGTGGGCGTGGGTAATTAGGCAGAGATTGCTAGTAGGGTGACTACTCTCTGCCTAGTTGATCGGAGACTGCTAGATTATCTATTCTCTGTATCGGCTCACGTTATGTGTCTTTTCGGATTGATATTTTATTGGTTTTTATCATTGATATTGTATCTGTTTTTAACTTGATTCTTAACAGTACGAACTTCACACCTGTGATTATCGAATTCTTGCTGAAATATAATTGTTTTTATTGTGATATGTGCTTATGTCAAAATGACCTCTGTTATTTAATTGTTTTTTATTACGTGTTTGTATGTCTGCTTTTATGAGTAATACTCGAATAAAGCACTTTTGAATTGAATTGAATTGAGTTGGGCGGAACTTCAGTATGTAGGTGGACGAGACTACTCAGTCTCTGCTGCCTACGTACACCTCCAGTGGCCTGACTGAGTAAGGCCGTCTATGGTTTGGGTCCGCTAATACAAAACATGGCAGAATTTGAAAGCAAAAACCTTTGAATGATCCACTCCCATGGTGAGGGCGGTCATTTCTTTTTTTTATTTCCGGAAACAAAGTCACACCTTTTTTAAAAATAATAAAAACAATATTGAATGTTTGATGTAAAGCTCTGTCATGTTGACTGAGCTGCTCGTCAAACTTTCAATGCATATACAGGAACTGATGTGACGGCATCCCACTTGGGCCTATAGAATTCTGAGGAGTCTAAAAGGATTTCCAAGTTACTGCGATTTGGGGACCTCCTATTTGTGTGAAGTCCCCTGAGGGCTCCTGGGTCACCCTTGCTGCCCCTATCAGTTTTCTGCCAAGGGTAGAAGATGAGGACGCATTTTATAATCCGCCAAGTGCTGACATTGCTACAGACTTACTTGTGTGGTGTGCTGCTGAAGTAACATGTTTAATGACTCCTGAGTAGTATCCTTTCTTCCTTCCCAGGCCTCCACCTATCCATTTCCTAGGTTGCACATACTTTCTTTCGAGTCTCCTTGAATTTCCTTAAGTACTGGTTAAGTAGTTAAGTAGTGGAGAAGTGTGGCTCAATGGTTAGAGCGGCAGACCCTGATGGAGAGGTCTAGCCCGGGACCAGGGTTCAATTCCCCGCCTTGGCGGGTCTTGGGCTCAAAGTTCCACGGACCTGATCATTCTCGCCTCGGTGCCTATTCCAATCATGGAGTCCCACTCTGCAACTCTGGGCTATAGCTTGCTTAATCTCCACAACGGCCCCCACAACGCTAAGGATGCCTGGCCTCCACCTTGGGGGTGCCCACCTCACAGGGAAAGCCAGGATGGGTTCCACAGCGGTATTCGTACAAGCGCCTTGAGACCCTTGCGGGTGAGTAGTGCGCTATACAAGTATCAATTTACATTTTACATTTTTACTGGTTGGTTGTCCTGCCAAAGGTCCTCATTGAAACTCTTTTTCCATTGGTGGGTTGAGCAGTAGGCATCACTCCCTTGGTACCAAGCCGGGTTTAATAGACTGCCAGCCAAGCAGTCTCTTCATAGCTAGGTGAACCAGCAGAACAAAGGCCTATTGGGCACATCCTGGAACGGGTATCACATGTCCTTCTAGGATCAGAGTGACAGCCTGGAATAGGGGAGGTTTAAAAAAATTAAATTCACGGTAGACCAGTGGTTCCTTACAGCAGGGGTCTTTTCTCTGCATTCATTCTCTGCCTACCTCCCTCCCTCCACCTTGATGCACCCAACCTGCCCACTGATCCCCTCCCTCCCCCCTATTCCCTCCACCTGGCCACTCTTCATGCCCCTTATTTCATAATGTATATTTGAACACACACATTTTCTACCAGTGTATACATTTCCCCATCTGTGTACATTGTCACCCCCACTTGTATTTCTCTATGCACCCTCCCTTTATTAGGTCGAGCTGGTGTAGCAATGCGAAGCATTGCGTCCAGCGTAGTATCTATTGTTGGCCACTTCCTGGGAATCTGAGACGGGGGATGTGCACGCGCAAGCCCTCGGCGATTTCACCTCGTGGGCGCGCCCTCCCAGCCCGGCATCGTGCACATCTACTATCCCACATTCTCAGCAAGTGAATAACACATACACACACACAGCCACACTCACGCATGCACACACACACACACACATGCAACAGCCACACTCATGCATGCACACACACACACACACACACACACACACACACACACACACACACACAGGCACACACACACACACACACACACACACGTGTGTGCAGGCACACACACACGCTCCTCACCGCTGCTGTTGGGGACAATCCTTCATTGAGCGCCGGGTCCTCGGCTCCCGATGGATGGATGGATGGGCGGGCGGGGGCGATGCGGCCAGGGGCTCCAGACCAGGGACAGGCTGACAACTTCCAGCCTGCTAACTTTCTGCTGCGGGAACGGCGGCTGCGGTGCAGGGGCTGGGCAGGACGGGGGCTGTGCAGGATTCGTAGCCCCTGCCCTTCGGCCGCCTCCAGGGCTCCGCCCTGCTAGCGCGCCATTGGCCGCTGCTCCGGTGTTGGTGATGTCACCAATCCCAATTTTGCAATGCAGATGACCGCACGTTGTAGACAACATTTCACAATATACTCTCTCTGCTCATGACATCACTGAACATCATTCCTTGGTCACAGCATCGCCAAACGTGGTCTCACAGTCGACATCACAACCAACACACGACCTCACTGCAGATGACGTGGTTTCGTTATACTTAGGCCCTTGAAAATTAATACCATAATAACAGAGACAACTTCTGCTATGTTCAGAACATACTTCATTGTAAGATTCCTGGTACCTCGCCTTACAACAAAGGGAATCTTATATTACATGCTTTTTTATGGAGGGACATAGGCCAAAACACACTTACTCCGGGCACACGGTTTATAGGGGTGGCCTTGAGTGTTCATTCCGTAGGAAGGTCCGTCAGATGCTGTGGGGGCAGAGGTCACGTCTGCTCATCAAGGTTGAGACGGAATACATAGCGTGGTTGTAACCTACTTAATCTCCTTGTACAAACAGAGCCCAAAACGTCAGCTAGTTGATGGTGTTGTTCGTGTGGGCTGTAGGGGCACGTGGAAGTACATTCGCACTATCTAGACTACACATGTACCCCATCTATGTAACAGTAAGGTTTGCATGCGTTGGTAGAGGGGAGCGAGTTGTGTGCATGAGACTAGAAAAACAAGAATCATGTAAAACTGAGATTCTCAAATGAAGAACCCACTGAGATCTCGTGTGAGCCAGCCGAGTGTACAAGTTACTTCCGGTCAGTTTCGTTGTATTAGGCACCTCCCGGAAGTCTCCCTCTGACCTTTCCTGTTATACGTTCTCCTCTTTAATATTTAATAATCCACGTCACAAGGTGCTGCGGTCTTAGGGGCCTGCCTGGTTGGTCCAGGTTGGAATAACCCTTAGTGATGCGACTCTGCGGTGTCATACTTGCTCGACGAGGCTCGGCGAGCACCCACGGACAACACCGAAGGGCTCACATGCTAACAAACACAATAAAAAAACGCAGCCATACTGGAATAAACACACTAATATCTAATCGCCTTACAGATCAAGGATGACTTGATGGTCCGGGTGTAAGAGGTGTTGGTTAACTTCTCATAATAACCTCCTGAACTCCTTTTCCCCTGTTGGCTCGATCTCAACGCCACAGCACCACTCAACGCCACAGCATCACTCAGCGCCACAGAATCACTCAACACCCCTCAACGCCACAGCACCCCTCAACGCCACAGCACCCCTCAACGCCACAGCACCCCTCAACGCCACAGCACCACTGAAGGCCACAGCATCACTCAGCACCACTGAACGCTACATCATCACTCAGCACCACTGAACGCCACAGCATCACTCTGTGCAACCATTCAACAACAACTGGTTCTAATATGTTCTCTCAATGTTTCAAGCTTGATTACAAATGTCACAAAAAGATGTTAATATTTCACTTCTGTTCTTGGATTTTCATCACAATAAAATACACTGAACATAATCTTCCCAAAAGTTATTTACAAAAGTTTAAGCTAATGCCATTATAAATTACAATAACTTTTATTTAAGTATTAATTATTAAAAAAAATAAAAGCCATTGTTATTTGTAATATTAATACATCTAAGTCATGTAAATACAACACATATTGCATTACAAATGCTATAGGTGTCATGTTTGCGAAAGTTAAAACTATTGGCATTGTAAATGACAAAGCTATTAATATCGCTCGTTTCAAAACCAACACATAAATAAAATATTTGTCATTTACAATACCAATAGCTCAAACTTTCCTAATGCGAGGCCTATTGCATTGCAAATGCTTGTTTAATATGTTTATAAGGCCTCTTCCAAATCTAACTCGGTGTTTTAGTTGGCCGACTTTATCCTACGCGGACGATACTCAGCTGATTATAAGATTTGACAGGAGAGCTCTTTCATTGCTGATCTCGCTGGCGGATTGTTCGGTCGCCATCCAAGAATGGGCTGCGTATTGATGGGGGAGCACCCCAGGCCACCGAGGCAAGGCTCAGGGCTTCTCTGTGGGAGATCCTCTGGTACCAGCCACCAAAGTACAATGTCAGGAAGTTGTCCTGGAGGCCTCTTTTAAAGTTCTGATTAATGCAGTTTCCAGCTCTTGCTTCCATCAGCATCACTTCCTTTCAAAGATCCTTCCCTCCATAGTCCTCTAATACATTTTCTCAAGGCTGCACTATTGCAAAAGTTTATACCTCTGGCTCCTCGCATTTTTTCTGCCGCTCTGCTGGTGGGGTAGAACCTTGCAGTGGGTACTAGGCAGGATTTTTGCAAATATGATATGGCATGCTGTGGTCAGCACTTGCATTCATTCGAGCAAAGGTTTCCCTTGAAGTGTCTGTCTTGTACATAAATCATGGTACACCCACAAGAGCTCTGGGCTTACTGTGCCACCTGTGTCAGTACATTTCAGCCACACCATTGTGATCTGAGAACCTTCTCACTCCTCCTATAAACCGGAACGTTGTTGGAAGTAGTTTAAAAAAATGTAGTACAAGCTGCCTCTGCAGCTTAGACAAGCTAAGAATTGTTCCTCAGAAAATAATTTAAGACTTCTTGTTTCTCATGGCTCATGCTCTCCAGCAGACTGCCTGCAACATTAGTTTTGATTTCTTGTGTCTTAGTGTACGAATAACAATACCAAAATTATCAAGCCTTTTAACTTGCATGGGATATAGAGAAACATGGTGATAGGCATGGTGGGAAACCCTCTGAGATGTTCAAGTGTGTCTTATTTAAGAGCATTTCGTTGCAAAAAGAAAATGTCTTATTGTGTTGTCAGTTTTTGCCAATATCACTTGTGTCGTAAACCATCAGTGGATGGAAGGACCCTCAATGGGGCAGGCACCCTCTGTGTTCTGCCTTTTTAACATCTCTGACCATAAGCCCACTCTGCTGCTGGCTGCTGAATTTAATGCGTTTTTAAAACGACCCCGTTTTTGCCTACTAATTTGTTATTAGTTGTTCGTTTTTTCCTTGTTTTTAAATTAGGGACACTCGCATACCCGCATTGCTGCCACCTTACTCCCATTTAAAATTGGACAAATCACCGCGTTTTAGCGGGCCTCTGCCCACTGCCTCGTTTTGGTGGCCATATTGGGAGGGGGGACAGTACAGGCGGCGTGGGTAGCGCTCTAGTTTCCTCGCGCTCGGCGAGCATAAAGCCAGGCAACTTTCAGGTGAGCTCCCTTTAACATCTCTGACCATAAGCCCACTCTGCTGCTGGCTGCTGAATTTAATGCGTTTTTAAAACGACCCCGTTTTTGCCTACTAATTTGTTATTAGTTGTTCGTTTTTTCCTTGTTTTTAAATTAGGGCCACTCGCATAGCCCGCATTGCTGCCACCTTACTCCCATTTAAAATTGGACAAATCACCGCGTTTTAGCGGGCCTCTGCCCACTGCCTCGTTTTGGTGGCCATATTGGGAGGGGGGACAGTACAGGCGGCGTGGGTAGCGCTCTAGTTTCCTCGCGCTCGGCGAACATAAAGCCAGCCATGCTGACGCGCAGCGTCATCACGCAGCGTCATCGCCGGACTGTCGCCGGACTGTCGCCGGACTGTCGCCGGAGTTTCGCCAGAGTCAAGCCCGTCTGTGCCCGTCCGGGCCCAGACGGGCTTAGGGCATGTCACTCCGCCCTACTCCATAAGACCTCTGGCCCCTTCATATAGGTATTCACGTGACACTCTACTTTCGCTTCGCGCGCCTAAACATCCAAGCTGCTGCGACTATTGGGCTGAGGGTACAGTTTTTAATTATTGTCTTAGGTGTCGCCCGGATAATGTTTGTAGGAACAAGGACTTACTCACTATGGCTCTTCTTAATTGCAGATCATTGCCTTGCCACGCTTTGGAAATTCATTCCCTCCTGGTGGATCATTGTTTAGATGTTTTATTCTTGACTGAAACGTGGTTAACCACATGCTCTGGTCCCGATATTGTCAACGCTCTCCCTCCGGGATATCTTATTTACCATCTTGATAGGCCGGATGGGAGAGGGGGCGGAGTGGCTTTGGTATACAGAGATATATTTGTTTGCAAAGCTGTAGACTGTGGAATTACTAATTCGGAAGTGTGTCAATTTTCTTTCTGCATATCCCCTACTGTTTCCATCGCCGGTCTCCTTGTGTACCGGCCTCCCGCAGCATTGGGGAATTTCGTAGACTCTTTTATGGAAGCCGTTATTCCACTGGCTGCCGCCTCGTCCAATTTTGTTGTCCTTGGGGATTTTAATTTTCATTTCGATGATCCAAATGATGTAACAGCTAGAGATGTGCTTAGCTCACTGGGTGCCCTAGATCTACACCTTGTTACCGTGGGAGCTACTCATAACAGAGGGCATCAGCTTGATGCGGTTTTCGCTAATTCGGCGAACCTGCAAGCTCTCCAGATGTTGGCTCTCCCCTGGACGGATCACCATCTTATTCCGTTCAGTTGGTTGCTGGGGAGCCGGAGAGACTCCGCACCCAGACAGTATATTGTGGAACGACTCTGGTCAAAGTTACCGGTGGACAGCTGGGCAGAAGAGCTCACTAGAACCTGTCCTCACATTGTAGATGACCCCAATATTGCTGATCAGCATCTGGGTGAATGGCTCACTAACTCGCTGGACTTATTAATTCCTAAAAAAAGGAGACTTGTCAGGGAGAGAAGAATCACCACGGCTCCTTGGTACACATCTGAACTTAGGAGTTTCAGAACCTCCTGTAAAAGGCTTGAACGGGCCTGGAGGAGAGAGCCGACGGAAGGTAGCCGGGCCAACTATAAAAGAGAGATGAGGATATACAAAAATGCTCTGAAGGTTGCAAAAAAGAACTTTTTTAGCGAAAAGATCGAGGGGGCAAGTAATTCTTCTGGAGAATCGTTTAAGGTTTTTAAGGAACTTCTGAAAGCCCCGGTTCCTCCAGTTGTGCATGACAATCCCAAAGAAAAATGTGAGGAATTGGCGAGCTTCTTTCATTCTAAAATAGAGAAATATTATCCTCTTTGCCTGATATTCCTCAAATCTTGGAGCCGACTGCTTGTCAAATTTCATGCCCTATTGAGCTAGCCCACTTTGGCCCCTTCTCAGAAGAGGAGGTGACGAAAGTTTTGCTTGAGATGCAGAGTGGATCTCCAAGTGACCCAGTTCCCATAAAATATCTCAAGCTTGTGGCAAATGCTTTGTCTGCCCCTCTGACTGACCTTTTAAATTTGTCACTTGCCCATGGGACCGTGCCCCAGCGATGGAAACAGGCAGTGGTAAAAGCCTTATTGAAGAAGCCAGGATTGGATCCATCCAACTTGACTAACTTCAGGCCCATTTCACTTCTGCCTGGGTTTTCTAAAGTTGCAGAGAAATTGGTCAACCGCCAGCTCTCTTACCATCTAGAGTCCAACCACCTGTTGGGAGACTCCCAGACTGGTTTCCGTCCCGGCCAGGGAACAGACACAGCCCTGTTGGCAGTAGTGGAGGAAGCTAGGAGCACTCTAGATTCAGGAGGGTCAGTGGCAGTGATCCTCCTGGACTTGAGTGCTGCCTTTGACACCGTGAGTCATCAGGTGCTCCTCCAGCGTCTGTCAGAGGTAGGTGTCTCAGGGACGACCCTGAAATGGCTGGGATCGTTTCTTGCCAGCCGTTTCTACCAAGTCTGGGAAGGAGCAGAGCAGTCTGCCCTATTTCCCCTTCAAAGTGGAGTCCCGCAGGGCTCATCGTTGAGCCCTACCTTATTTAATATATATATGACTCCACTTGAAAGGTTAGTCGCCCCCTCGGGGGTGAAGATCATCAGCTATGCTGATGATACTCAGCTGGTGGTGGGCCTTACTCAGCTGGCGGAACAACCTGAGGTATTACACGACTGCCTGGCTAATGTCTATCGCTGGATGTCCAATTCTGCTTTAAAGCTTAATGGAGGAAAGACCGAGCTGATGCTCCTGGGTAATACCAGTCCCTCCATTATTGCTAGCTGTTGGCCCCGGTCTCTTGGTGAGCCACCATCTCCCAAGAAGGAGATCAAATCCTTGGGAGTATGGTTGGAGCAAGATCTGTCCTTCAGGACTCACGCCAAGAAGACGGCGGGGGTCTGCTTCGGTCTTCTGAGGTCAGCTCGAAAGGTGTTACCACTACTTCCTGATCCAGCAAGGAAGCTTTTGGTACGTGGTTTAATCCTCTCGAGGCTTGACTACGGGAATGCGTTGTTTCTTGGCGCTCCCGAAGCGACCTTTAAAACTCTCCAGCAGGTGCAAAATGCAGTGGCTAGACTTCTTAAGGATGTTCCTAGAAGACAGTCCGCTGCTCCGGCCCTTAAGATGCTTCATTGGCTCCCGGTGAAGGAGCGGGTGAAGTTTAAGGCGCTATGCACGGCCCACAAAATTTTGCATGGCAAAGGTCCCCCTATTCTTTTTAATATGGCCCGTCCTTATAAGCCTCCACGTCCTTTACGCTCAGACCAACAACATCTACTGCAGTCAGCAAGAGTAAGGAGAGTTCGAACTGGGGGCAGACGTTTTTCTGTACAGGTGGCGACTTTATGGAACTCCCTGCCCCTTGAGATTCGTTCTGAGCCTAAGATCTTACCATTTAGGAAACTTCTTAAGACCTTCTTGTTTCCTCAATAATGATTACTTGAGTCTCTCCATGGTCCGTCTGCGCCGGGATGCCCCAGGGTAAGCTGAGCGCATTATAAGTTTCATATTATTATTATTATTATTATTACTATCATACTGGTTGCCAGCTGTTGGAGACATGTCTGCTGTGATGGCTCGGTGTTTAACAATATCATGTGCTATTTACAGAATTCTTGACTTGGGTTTTGAAAAAGACATCACCGCCATACTGAACGCGTTGAACGCAGAGTGCGAAGTCCGGCAGAACGTGCTGCTCTCAGCCACACTGTCGCAAGGTGGGTCAACTACATTGATTTGTCACAGAGCTGGGTCCTTGGGCAATATTGGCACTTTCAGCAGTCTTTGGTTTTACGAGCTATTTTTTGTTTAATTGAATGTGTACCTTTTTCTTCTGATTCAAAGAAGCCTCCCCTCCCCTGATAGAATCATACAGATACAGGAAATCCAGCCCAGCCACTCAAGTCACCAATAGATACTTGAAGGCCATGATCTCTCACAGACACTCCCAATTATCAAGTTACCAATGGTTTCACTAGAATTTAAGCTAAATTATTAAAAAGACAATTCCTTTTTGTTCCTAAGCGCTGCTAACTCGCACCCATTGGTCTGTTCTGTCAGACACATTTTTCTTCCACCCACTGCAGCACACAGCATGAGTCATTAGGCCAGCCCACTTCAGCCATTGGCTAGCTTCACTGTGAGTGAGGGCATTCCCCTTTCACAAGGAGCACATCCACACTCAAAGTAGTTCTCTTCACTGCCTGGGACTGCTATGGCAATGTGGGCTTTTTGAGACCAAAACAGATTTACTTTTTTTGCCATTTTATGTTTAGGTTGAAAAGGGTTGGCAGCTTGCCTGAACAATTGAGTATTGCAAAAACCATTGCAAAACTAGCATTGACAAAGCCAAAAGGCTTCAGCCATTTCATTCTTGTGTTACAGCCTTAATTACAGAGGGATGGGGGCAGTGGGTATCTGGAGGTATCATTCTAAAGAAATAAAAGGAGAACCGTGTTGTGCAAAGTAAGTATTTTCAGAGATGTTTCCCTTCAAGCACTCCAAACCAAAAACAGCTGAACGTAATATTTAATATATTAATATATTATAAAATAATATATAAATAATAACTTACCATATATTTTCATCTTTTTGTCTCCTTGCTGTAGCTGTTGTCCGTTTGGCAGACATCAGTCTGAAGGATCCAGTTAATGTGTCTGTCACAGAGGAAGTCCCAGTGGTGTCCCCTAGACAGCAAGGAGACCAAAGGCCCACTGACACCCCCGGACCGGATAGCTATGCCATCCCAGAGAACCTGCAGCAGCATGTGGTGGTGGTGCCCAGTAAGCTGCGGCTTGTCCTGCTGGCTACTTTTGTGCATGGCAAGACACTGGTGAGTTTCTTTGATTGTCCTTTTCCAATCAGCTCTTTTATTATAACATTCAGAAAAATGAACTGTGGTGTTTCCATATACTAAACTTATGTTTTTATTTAGGAAGGCCAAAGGTGGGCAACTTTATTATTTTGAGAAATAAAAGTTTTTTTTGTTGTAAGTTTTATATAGCGCTAACTAGACCCGGAGGTATCAGAGCGCTTGTGAGAAAGTGAGTTCCTGTTGCAGTACCCCCCCCCACACACTTTTTGGCTGATACCTAATGCACTTTTCCTAGGTGTGGCCTGGGTCCCTGCCAATCAGGTACCCAGGGCCTGTGTTTCTTCCATAAAAACTATACTAAAGCCTAAACCCAATTGGCATCTCTGGCCACATATCAGCCCCTAGTAAATGGTACCCTAGGTACCCATGGCATTGTGACCAGAGAAGACCCCTAAGGGCTGCAGCACTTATTGTGCCACCCTTAGGGGCCCTGTACCTTGACACCCACACACTGCCTTTGTAGGCTGAGTGTCTAGGTGCAGAACTAAACAAAGAGTCGACATGGCACACATCCCTGTGTGCCATGCCCACAACCCCACTGCCCTGGCATACATCAGCCACCCCTCTAGCTGGGTGCCCTATTGCAGTCGTGTGGGCACGGGTGCATGAGCCCTGTACCCCTACAGTACCCAGGGCAATTCCTGGGCATTGTAAGTACAGTAATGCCATTAAGAGTATATGGTGCTGGGAGGTTGTCATTACGAACTACACAGCACCATAATGGCTACACTGAACACTGACAAGTTTGATATCAAACTTCTCAGCACATTAAACCCACACTGATGCCAGTGTGGGATTTAATGTAAAATTCACTACAGAGGGCATCTTAGAGATGCCCCCTGAAACCTAACCTACAATCCACGTCTGGGCTGAGTGGCTGCAGAGGCTACCACCCAGCAGACATGTTGCTGGACCCCTGGGTGGAGAGCCCCCCCCCCGCTCTCCAGGGCATGCAACAATGCACATCCTGGGCAAGGTGCTATGTCTCCTCCCCCAGGATGGACATGGGGAAGCTTCAAAGGCATTCCGCCTCTGAGAGCTTCTCCAGACCATTTGCTGTACCCAGCAACTGGCCCCCACCCGTTCTACCCCCACTCTGGCGTGAAGACTGTCTGGAAAAACTACATCAGGAAGGAAGGGGGTTGTGCCAACCTTTGCCAACTCCACCCCTCAGGTGGAGGAGGCGAGGTGAAGCACGACCCCGTGCTCCGGCCAACTTGTAGATGGGGAGCCCTACCCAATCCCAGCTAGGCTCCTGCCCCCCTCCCACAGGACCAATGGTCCCTGCCCTTGCCCTACCTGTAACGCCCCTACATTTAGTATTTAGGGGCTCCCTGAACCTTCCTTCCTCAGATCCAGATACCGAAACAAGAAAGAAGAACAAGAAACAAGAAGACCTACCGTGCAGCTGCTAAGAAGAGGAAGACACCACTGATTTGGCCCCAGCCCTACCCGCCTGTCGACCCTCGAACCTGCTCCTGCTAAACCCCGGCATCTCCAGTGGTCAGCAACCTCAAAAACCCCAGAGGACCTGACTGCCTTGTGACTCTGATTACCTGGGTCTCCCACGAGCAGTGGTACTGCTCAAAGCAAGCAACAAGCCCTGGCATCAGCCCGGAACCGCAAACCCTGCACACTCTGCACCCGCCAAGCCTGGCCTGTGCTGGAGTGAACCAAGACCCTGAGGACATCCCCCCGGCGATTCTGACTCGGAATCCAGTGCCCAAGGACCCTCCTCAACGACCCCGACGACGCCTACAGCCTCTGGACAAAGGACCCCTCCGACCGCGACCAGCAGGGGGTAAGATTTCCCGACCTCAAAAGACACCCCTGCACCCGGCGCCCCTCGGACCCCTGTGCCCAACTCCTGGGTGCCTACCTATCCTCTAAGATCCCAACTTACCCCTCGAAGTGTTGGTCGCTCCTGAAGATCCACCGTCCCCGGGCCTGCAGCCTTTGTTCCCTTTTCAAGATCCTCATTGGATAACATTGAGCGCCCGACGGCTCAAAAGCACCCTGCTCCCAGCTGCCCGAGTGCAACCTGTACCCTAATCTACTTCCCCATGTGCCCTGAGCAAGTGACCAGGAGCTCAGCTCCCACAGCCGCGTGGCCTGCTAGCCAGCAGCCACCAACCGAAGGCCCCCTGCCTCTCATTGGATAACATTGGGCCTAACTACCTCTGCACCCGGCCGCCCCTGTGCCGCTGAGGGTGTACTAACTGTACCTACCTGACCCTGGGAACCCCTGAGTCTAAGCCCAGAACCTTAACTTCACCCGTCGAGTACTCACCTGAAAACCGATGACTCACTTTCCTGCCGTAGGATAACATTGACTAGTTTGACTCGAAAAATCTTCTAAGTGTAAAGTTTTGAAACTTTAAAATATTCATCTAAAATCAGCCGAATAACGAATTTCGAATTACTCACCTGTGATCAGGAGAGAAGCCAGTACTGTACCTTATAGCCCAGTACTGAACCACAAAAGTAATCACAACCGTGTCTGCTAGTAATCTAAATTTCTGCCATAGGAAACCATTGACTGTTTTTCTATGAGATTTCTTCTAAGTGTGAAGTTTTGAAAACTGAAAATAGTCATATAAAATCATCCGAATTCCGAAATACTCACCTGTGATCAGGGGAGAAGCCAGTACTGTACCTTTCAGCCCAATACTGAACCGTAAAAGTAATCCGTACCGGGTTTACTAGTATTCTGTATTTTCTCCATACAAACCTATTGTCTGCTTTTCTATGAAATTTCTTCTGTCTATTTTTGAAAACTTGAAATATTCTTTAAAAATCATACGAAATACTGAAACACAATTACCTACCTGTTTTAAGTTAAGACCCCAGTGCTGGCCCCAGGAGACCAGTGCTGGGTTACAAAAGTAACGCGATCGTACTTTACCTGCAACCTGAATTTTCTCCCATTGAATAACATTGTCAGATTTACATTGAAAAGTTTCTAAGTGTGAACTTTTAAAACAGCTTTATATTCATGAAAATTCACTACAGTAACTAAAACGTTTTTGCTAATCCGGTTTCAGCTTCGACCCCAGGACTGAACCTAGGATCTGGTCCTGGGACTACTAAAGTAATCTGTATAGTAATCAACTGTACTTAAATGTGGAAAACTCATTGAGCTCAATGCTATAGTGTGTTTTAGGATTGTGTTGCTTACTGTCAATACTGTATAAGGTGTGTGCACAAACTTTATTGCTCCTTTGCAAAGTAATTACATGAGAGTACTCATAACGAGAAAAGTATATTTTTATAACTGTTGGTTCTAAAAATAAAACAACTATATCTGTGGATATAAAAACAATTGGCCTGGAGTTCAGTCCTTGAGTGTGTGAAACCTTTTGCTGACTGAGTGTGTACAACAAATGCTTTACACTGTCCTCTGGTACTGCCTTACTGCTCGACCAAGCTACCACTTTGGAGAGTAAGGTCAGTTCTGACTTTAACATCTGTTATACCTTTGGGGTTTGTGGACTCTATACACACTGCACTACCTTATTGTCCAGTATATATAGACTCACTTTCTCACAGCGCTTTACATGAGCACCAGTTACATTACAGACGGACACATTCATTTTTTGTTAGGCACGGGGAGATTAAGTGATTTGCCCTGAGTCACATAATGTTGCGCGTCCCTGTCGAGACTCGAACCCGGTTCCCCAGCTCGGAGGTCTACCGCCCTAGCTGTTAGGCCACATTCCCTCCCCTAAGGGAATTTGTTCCACAAAATGCTGCAGCAAAAGAAACCAGCATTATCTCTTATTAAAAACCTTTAAAACGTTGCCCCGGTTGTCATCTTAAGTTTGGTTCTGCCTAAACTGTGTATTTTTTTTATTTGTATTTGAGCTTTTTTAGCCCTACGTGATGTACTGTACCTGACTTTTCTTGCATGAAATGAATCTGTTTTTTGTTCTTGTCTTTATTACTCTGTGTACAGTGCACGGATGCAGTCATCTATTTTGTTTCCATTACATAACAGCTTAAAGTAAACAGACATTTTGTTATAATAATGCATAGGTACAGCTGATTGGGTTAATGCATCAGTTACAGAAAACAATGTGCAAACTGTAGCTCATTAGTTTGTCTCACTTTTTCATTATTTTGAGGTTAATAAATCAGAAACCGTTGGATAATAAGATTAGCTATATATTAATTATTTTAAATTGTATGTGGGGATTTGGTAAAGCAGCGCATCTCCCCTAGAAGGTAGCTTCAGAGCACTTTGCGATATCAATATATATTGGAAGAAGAGTGGACAATAATCATGGACCATATGTGCCAGTCAGTCAGTGTAAGGGTGGAGCCTGCTGTTGTGACCCCCTCCTCCATGAGTGCTGATATACAGTGATAAGGCCTCGGAAGTGTCGCAGAAAGTCTGAAATAAAGCATACAGTAGCTGGTCTTCGGCATCTTACAAGCATGGGTCATTATCAAATAACAGGTGGATGAATACTAGTAAGCTCTTGGGAGAGGGCTAACTATACATCTGACTAGAGAGGTGGGTTTCTTTCGAGACTCAGCTGAATTTGACAAAGTCAGTTTCTAGTCAAGTAGGTGTGGTGGAGGGTTCCACAAAGATGAGCTGTATTGTGTTGTCCTTATACATAGTAAGTTTCTCTTGGCAAATCTTAGACTTCTAGTTGCAAGGTAAGGGACCAATAACATGACACAGTAGTTCAGCTAGCAGTGCTGTGTGGACAACACAGGCGGTTTTAATTCGATCTTTGAGAGACTTGGATGCCACCGTGATGTGGTCCTGTTGTTTCAAGTAAAACAGGAGTTGTGCTACATGGTTCCACACTCTGGACTTTTGAGTGATTTGTTTTTAAGGCCTGTATAAAGGTTGTTCTAGTGGTTCAAGCGCAAAATAACTCGCTGATGATTAGAATAATTTCCTGAAAGAGATGAAGGAATGGAAGAACCTCTCTTAGGAGACCTAAATTGTGAAAAATTGATTTGGGGACCCCATTTGTGCAGGAACCAAAGGGGAGTATGCTGTCTAGCAGCACAAGCATGTTGCAGACTTTTTCTTTTGTGAGTTTTGGAAAGTTAAGTGTGTGAGGCCAAATAAAAAGGAGAGGAACCTTGTTGCAAATGATTTGTCCCAATACTGCTTGTATGTAGTCCTGGTACCTCTTGGAGGTCCCTTCATTGACCGATATAGAGGTCTGCACTCCAGGTGATCCTGGTGAAGTGGAGGACTCCTTGGAAGCATTTCATAAAATGAACCCCCAACAAAGACTTGTGAAAGTGTTATTCTTTCTTGTTCACACATTGTTCTTCTTTTCCTCTTTCTTCTAGTATGAAAAGAAGCTGAAGATGATAGTTTTCTTTCCCAGCTGTGAGCTGGTGGAGTTTCACCACATGCTTTTTAAGAATGTTTTGAACATGGGCCCTAAAGCAGAGAGTCCTGAAACGTCCCCGGTGGCAGCTCGAAGACTAAATCTTCTGCGACTGCACGGCAACATGGATCAGAAGGTGAGCCGTTTCTTCTGAGGAGCTAGAACGGGTGTAATGCTAGAGCTGCAAGGTTCTCGGTTGTACTACTGCTGAAAATAAAAAAACAATCATTGTGGTCACTCGTCGTGTACCCGAGGGGTTGGAAGTAGGGTCTGGATTCATATTTCAATGTAAGACGTAGCTAAAATGCTGTTGTGGCAAATTATTTGAAATGGTTATGCCCTGCTTTTTCTTCACCACCAAATATTCCTCCCACACCAGAAAAACATTTCAAAAGGGTACCTGTGCTTCCTGCTAGAGAAGGTATGCTTCATGCTTTCAAAAGGTGTCATACAGAGGGTACCGAATGAGTAGAAAGGCGAGGGTTGTTACTCTTACTATTTCATCATCCCGAAAAAAGGTTTGGGTCTCATGCCTGTCTTGGTCCTCTGTCCCATCAAAGCCTTCCTATGAAAGGATGGATTCAAAATGCTCATATTGGCTCAGATCCTTTCTGCTCTGGACCCGAATGATTGGATGGTGTCCGTGGACTTGCAGGACGTGTATTTTCATGTACCCGTCCTGCAGTCCCACAGACGTTACTTGCAGTTCAAGGTGGGCCAGGAGCATTTCCAGTTTGCTGTCCTCCCTTTTAGCCTCACCAGTACCCCCTTGGTGTTCACAAAAGTCATGATGGTGGTTGCTACCCATCTTTGGAGTTTCTGTATTCCCATACCTAGGCGTGTCTAGCTACAGGAGATGGGCTTGGAGCAGTCAGTCGAAAACAGTCTCCTGACAACATTGGAACTTTTGACATCAGTTAATTTATGGTGAAACCCAACGAAGTCACACATGATTCCATCTCAGAGACTTCCGTTTATTGGTGCAATCATGGGTTCGCTTGAGTTCAAGGCTTTCCCTCTGCTGAAGAGCCCACCTTATTCTGGCTATTATCCTGGTTTTTTTTCACTGCAAATCCTGTATCCAGGTGAGGGTGGCTCTAAGGCTTCTTGGTCTCTTAGCCTTGTTCTTCTTCCTTGATAACCATCCTAGATGGCACATGTGAGCCCTAAAATGCAACCTGCAGTCCCAGTGGACTCTGCACCTTGGCTGCCTTTCCAGCACCATCCAGATCTGAGGTAGAAGCTCAACATCGGTAGTGGCGACTAACCGTAGTTAATTCTGTGGCCGGCCACTTTTCCTTCCCCCAACCTGGGTGGCCTTGAATAATGGACCCATACTGGGTTTTCGAGGGGTGGGAGGCGTCACCTTGGGGGACGTGTAAATCAGTGGAGTCTGGTCTCAAGTAGAGGGTCAGTTCCACATCCATTTTCTGGAGCTGTGAGCGCTCCGGCTGTCGATCATGGAGACGGTGCTGGTGGTTTTACAGTTAACACACTACCACCAGGTAGTATTGCGTCAAGCAGGGCAGAGTGGGGGTTTGAGTCCTGTGTCGTAAGACTTTGCCCATCTGAATCTGGCTGGGGTTCCAGGGCACCTTTCGGTTGTCAGCTGTCTTGAGAAAATTGTGAATGCTAAAGTGGGCAAACTGGTCAGACATTGTCTTTCAGATCATGAGTGGTGCCTACATCCTGATGTGACACATAGCGTCTTCAATCAGTGAAAGGAATCCTGGCTAGATCTTTGTGTCACTTTCAAGAATTTTATGGATTTTCCACAAGAACACTTATTAAGAGACACATTCTGGTTGAAATGGAACAAGAGACTCGCGTACACCTTTTCACCCTTTCTTGCAATACCCTGAGTTCTAAAGAAGATCAAAAACGACTGGGCTCAAGTTATCCTGGTGGCCCAGAGTTGAGCCAGGAGAGTGTGGTACTAACAATATTTGATCATGAGCATCTGTCCTCTGATCAGGCTGCTGCTCGGGAGGTCCTTCTGTATCAGCAACAGTACAGGGTTCGCCACCTGAATCTACACAACTTGCACCTCTGTGCCTGGAAATTGAGTGATGGCAATTGACTGTTCGATTTACTGACTGAGGAGGTGGATGCCTTCGTTGCAGCTAAGTGCCCTTCTGCAAAATCTAATTTTGCCAGGTGCTGGAACAAATGTGCAACCTAATGCAGTGCCTGGTACACAAACACCTTATAGGCAAAGCTGATGGATATCCCTTTATTTATTTTGGCTTTAAACCAGCAAAGCAAGCCTTGTAGTGGTCCCTGTAAAAAGTTATTTGTCTGCTTATTAAGCCTTTCTTCATTTGCTTGACCAACCGTCCTTGTTCAAATCTCCTGTTGTGATGAGATTTATTAAAGGTTTGACGCACGTTTCCTCCAAAGCCAGTATTGATGCGACAGTGGGACCTCAATCTAATCTGAACAGTCCTCATCTGTTCACCCTTCAAGCCGGTGCATCGCAGACAGATTGGGGCTGAGGGCTCTGGTGTCCTTTTTACCTAAAGTAGTGACTCACTTTCATGTTGGGCAGTCCTTCACTCTACCAGAATTCTTTGATCCTACTCACCGCTCAAAAGAGGAGGAGAGTTTCTTCCGGTCAGTCCCAAAAAGTGCTTTAAGCTTTTGCATTGATCTTACGAGGGGATGAAGTGTGTTGATAATCAGCTCTTTGTTGAATTCACCGGAGAGAAGAAGAACAGAGCAGTGCAGCAAAGGACCATATATCATTGCATTGTTTTCTGCTTCAGAATCTGATAACATTGGCTAGGAATCTGCTTCCAGAAGGCTTGTGGGTTCATTCCACCAGAGCCAAAGCTGCTTCTTCTGTGATGCCAAACAGAGTGCCTGTATTCAGCAGGCTATGTGGGTGTCACGCCACACGTTCACGAAGCACTACTGTCTGGACAGCCATGTCTGATGAGAAGGGCACTGTGCCTGCTGGAGTTTGCAGGAATTTCTGGTTGAGCCAGTTCACAGACCCACTACCGGGGTGGTACTACTATGGTATTTATTTAAAAGGTGGGGAATCTATGGTTAGGAGTATCCATCAGTAGAAAGAATTAAATGACTTTATTAAGACCATAGATTCCTTGCTGGCCCTCCCACCTTCCCATTCTTTGAACTATACTCCTTTCCCATTAAACAAGTGCCAAATCTAGAGATTTGCACACTGGCGTGACGGATCTGCTGTTGGGCTCTGCTTCTGGGGGTGCAGATGGCCTAGGACGCAACTGATGTCACTGAACATGGGTGGGGCCTGTATGCGGCTCCTTATGTTACTTCCAGAGCGGAATGATATTAGTGCCGAGTAACATGACGCCACCTAACAGCACGTCAGGGTACTGCTAAACATCTTCCAGGTCCAATCTAACATCTGTAGAATATTCAAATGGTGAGGAATCTGCAGCTAGAGAGAGTATCCACCAGAAAGAGCATTATTGAAGGTAAACAACTTGTTTGTTACTGCCCAGGTTGTCCTATGACCACTTAAAACTTTGGCTCAAATGACTAGTGATGGCACGTTAGCCAGCGAGGTGGTAATCACTAGTACTCAACTTTAGCAATGGACTCACTCCAGCACTTATGGTGGGGCTTACCTTACCTACCCAGCACTCCAGTGAGGGAGCAGGAACTTGCCTACTAACACAACGCTCTTGTTGTAACTGAGCAATTGGCTACTCTTTCAGGTGAACAAACCTTTGTTCTGGTCTCTTTGCTTCACAGAGTAGTAAACAGTTAATTCATACATCTAGCACTGTATACTTTTGCCATGTATTTATCAGTTTCCTGACGAGGGCACACACATCTTATAGCACATCAATTGACTTACCCAAAACACATTACTCATTCAAAGTGATCTGCTCATCATACTCGCCATTTACCTCCTCAAAACTGAATCAGACTGTTGTTGAAGTGGAAACGTTGAAGCAAGTCCTTCCTGCCGCCTCAAAGTGCTGCAACTCTATACTAATGGGAGATTGTGTGCTGTACCAGCGCTAATGATGATTAATATTCAAACCATAGCTTCCCTCCTTACCTTTCTTCCTTCTTTGGAGGACTTTACCCATGGCGTTCTGGGTAAAGCGCTAATTTGTGCCCCCCACCCCTTCACAAGGCCACGCGTTTGGGTTTAGGAAACAAGTGTATGCACAATGCGCACCTCTGACACAGTTAAGTCACCTTATGCTGTTTTATTCACCTGGCACCCTCAGGCTGGGTGGGATGAGGAAAGAAGGGGTGCCATCAGCGTCACAATTGTGTGTAAGCTCAATAAATTGAATCTCTTTGATTATACCAACTTTTTCTCTCTTTCTTGTTTTTAGGAACGTACAGATGTTTTT
This sequence comes from Lissotriton helveticus, assembly GCF_964261635.1. Classification (NCBI taxonomy): domain Eukaryota; kingdom Metazoa; phylum Chordata; class Amphibia; order Caudata; family Salamandridae; genus Lissotriton; species Lissotriton helveticus. The sequence continues at coordinate 2,112,952,131 of NC_136065.1, forward strand.
CTGGAGTTTTCCCAATGCAGAAATGGCATATTGCTTTGTACTGTAAGTGAAATAATTCTCTACTCTAAAAAAATACTCTAACCTGTAAGCCTCCCCTTTGACACCGCCCACTCCTCCCTGAAGTTAATACAGGCAAGTAGGGCTGCAAAAGAAGCAACAAAAGTGTTTAGATGCACATTGCGCACCCTTAAAGGGAAGCTCATGTTTTAAACTCTCCTTTGGTGAAGATACTGTTTGCACAGCACCGAATCAACCTAATACAGGGCTCCGAGACCTCAGCTGCTGTAGCATGGGTGGCAAAATCTAACCTACCAAGACAAGCTGCTAGCTGGGCTATTCCCTGCTGCCATAATTAAAGGGCAGTGGGCTATGACACCTTTTATCTTCCTTCATGTTGGACCTCACTGTTGTGAGAACAAGAGTTGTTGTAGTTTAGTGTTGTGGCGCTTAGGCAGAGTTGTGACTCAGTAAAACTACTGGAATAGCAGGGTATCTACAACTCTTAATGTCGACTGTCAGTGGGTGGAAGATCTGGATTCAGTCGTTTTGGCAGAACTGTGGATGGATAACTTTACCACAGTAGTAGGTTTATTGCAGGTCATGATCAGGGTTATTTTAACAGAGGACAGTGGGGCAGTAGATGTACATTTCACTCAAGTACTTCACTTCAGTGTCCTGCTCTTCAGTTCACAAAAATGGAGCAGAATATGTATAGCTCATAAAATAAAAAAAAGCTTGGTTTACCCATTACTTTTTCATCACTACCTCTGATGAAAAGGGGGTCAGAAAAAAATCTTCGCTTAGTCTGGATTTCTTGGAAGATGTGCACACTGTCCCTTATGTTATATTTTGGAGGGCTCTGTCTTCTCTGATATGCCGAACAACAAAAAGGTGATGTAACTTGTGCCTTTCGCCAACCCACGAATAGACCTCCTGTGATACCTGCCTTGCCTTCCACTGCAAAAGGACCGAGAACAGCGGTACGCTCACAATACACTGCAGGAAAAGCCTCTCCTGAGATGCCCTACATCTTTGGGGCTAAATAGGAAGACACCAGAACCTCTGCCGTCCCACCAGCCCAAGAAGACATGAGTCCAGTGGCCATCTACTCGGAGGCCTTCAAAGTAGAGAAGGGGCAAGTGCAGGAGCTCGCCTTGAGGCAGGCTCCAGCCCACAAGCTAAGCCTGAAGACCACATGGACTCCCTACGCCTCATCAGCTCTCAAGCACCACAAGGTCATTCCTGAACCCCAAAACGCCCTTTAACCGCGGCAAAGCGACGCAACTGCAGTCGTAGGGCCTAGAGCTATGAGTTGAGCCAAAAGCAGCGTACACCTTTGTGTTTGGCTCCTCTGATTGGCAGTCCCTTTATTTGAGAACTGGGTCAACACCTCCCAAGGCCCTACAGAGAGGTGCTGTGCCGCGTTATGCTTCCACCTCAAGGCCACCAAAAGTCGACCCAGAGCCAAATCAAAATTGCTGTCAAAGGCCCCCTCAATGCCGTGTTTATACACCATATCATCGGAACACTTTCTGAGGTCCTCAATGGCAAACTGAAAAAAGTTTTTTTTGTTCATCTGGCCACTGGCAAGAAGAAGCTCCAGGACTTATCCAGATCCCAACGATAATACAGACTGGCCTTTGAGGATGAAGCAGACTTTATGCCTTCGATTGTGTAGAGCCCAGGGAAATGATTAGAGACTCCCCCAAGAGCCCGCCTTTCTTAGCAACACCTAATCCACCATTGCCTCTACCTCCAACCCACCTCCTCCCACCCAAGAACAACACAAAACAAACTAAGACCTTAGGGTCCTTTCTCCCTACAAGTCCTAAATGATGAGGACTTCACGCCCGAGAGGGTGAAGATCCTTGGGAAGATTATGTGGTCCCATACCTCAGAGGACGTTGACTTTTAACCTTACCCTGCCAAAACCTCTTCACCTCATGATAAAATCCGTATTTGTAAAGCACAAATTACTCACCCTTACGGGTCTCAAGGCGCTGGGGGCCATCGTGGAAAATAAGTGAGCTATTGCCCAGAGTCACATGGTGCTGAGCTGAGCTTCCGCCTGAGCCGGGGATCGAACCGAGAACCCTGTGCTCCGAAGTCAGCTGCCCTGGCCGCTGCACCACACCTCTCCACCACAAATGATAGCACTGCCTATCGTCTGTTGATTCAGTGGGCTGCCCAGCACCATCAGGTTAAAATGCATATTGTGCAAGATGAGGCTGACTTCTTGTGGAAAGCCTCTCGAAGACCGTCCACTACCTCCCTTTGTTAAAGGAAATGCTGAGGTCGGCCACGGACAACTCTAAGGAGCCAATAAAGGCAAAGTGGAGTCACCCAGAGTTCAGAGGAAGATTTTAGACCTGCACATGACCGCCCTGCAAATATCCCAGGCCAGGCTGGCCAGAATAATTGGTCATTCACAACGCACAAAAGTTGGTGTCTGGTCAGGGTCACTCCACCTGACAAGGAGTCAAAGCGGATCGACTCGGTAGACCGTGGTGGAGGGCGCTTTGTGCTGCTCCGTACGGGTGCATTACCTTTCTTGTGGGCCTCCTTCCCTGCTACGATCCTTATCACTGGGAGGAGATGGAGTTTCTGATCAGGCTCCTCCCAGACGCCCACTGGAAGGGGGTAACATCACCTCTTACTATCCCTTTTGATTTCGAGCTTCTGTTCGGCCACAAGGTAGACCAGATGCTCAAAAATCTAAAAGGACACTGACATTACTAAATACATGAGTGCGCAGATCTGCCTTTGACACTATGGCTGCAGTCTTCCATCAGAAAGACTGCTGTCACCGTCACTATCAGCAGCAACAAAGGCCCTTTCAAGACCACGCGCAGACCAGCACCTTTCAGTGGAGTGCCTGCAGGATAATTAGCCTGGTAGAGGTGGCCCCTGTAAAGGCACCACAGGCGGTAAGCAGGTGCTACCCATCTACCTCAAACGTCCCTCCCCCGCCCCCACCACACACACTCAATCGTGTCACCAGGTGAGGGAAGGCTGAGGTACTTTCTCCCTCACTGGAAAGATATAATCTCAGATCAGTGGGTTTTCTCCATTGAAGATGGCAGGTACAGCCTTGAATCCCACAGAACGTCCCTCCCCACACCGTCACCGCTACTCAGACTAAGTGCAGTTCCTCTAAGAACAGGTACGGCGTTCCTCTTAAAGGGAAAAGGTGCAATCAAACTGGCTGCCCGCACTCTGGGGCAAAGGGGTGTACTCCCGCTACTTCCTCATCCCCAAGAAAGAGTTTTTCTGGCTGGTCCTAAATCTCAAGTGAATGAACAGGTTGATCCTATCCAGATACTTTCTCATGGTCACCCATTCATGACCCATTCATGACGTCATCCTGCGGCTCGGCTGCCACTTCATGTCCGCACTGGATCTGAAAGATGCATACTTTCACATTCCCATCCACCCAGCACATTACAGTACCTTTGATTGGTAGCTACTCTTCGCTACTACTATGGCGCTAAGGGTGTTCACAAAGTGCCTAGCGGTAGTAGCAGCACACCGAAATGCCTTACCTGTCTCCCCATACCTATGGGGACTGGCTAATCCGGAGCAGCAGCAAGCGACAATTCCTAGCACGCACTGGAACAGAAGTGTCTTTATTGCGCAGGCTAGGGTCCAATATCAATACCAAAAAGTCAGACCTTCAACCTCCGCAGATCCAGCCTTTCCTGGCCTCTATCCGAAACACTCGATGCCATGTCTTTCAAGCAACACCAGGCTCAGGCGCTGCTTTTAAGGGGTACCCGGGATTCAAACATTCCATGTCATTACTTTAAACATCGCCATCCCCCGCTCTTGTTGTGTATCTGAAAATGGGATGACATCCACAACCTTGGTGTTAGTTCCTATAGTGCGCAACCTAATGTTCTGTTAATGAGCTGCTTGGTCACTGTAATTTTGGATTGAAAAGGAATAGTGGAGGGATAGAAGAGGGAAGGACCTAGAATTTTTGTGGAGTCAGAGGGAAGGGTTTAGAAAGGCTTGTTTGGGAGATCTGAATAGTAAAAGAGGTATGAGATGATGCAAGGGTGGGAAGTGGAGGGAACACGCATGCCCCAGCGCAGCAGTAGAATTATTTGTATAGAAACCATGTTGCCATGTCATAAGGAAACCACTATCCAACTCCTAGCCTTTCTTTTTACTAACCATCAGAATCGGGTACATTGCCACAATTAGGCCAACTAAAAAGGAACCGTAACCCCAGAATGAAGCTATTGAATCAAAACTCAATCTATGTATACCTGAGTAGCGCTCCGACGCCCCGTTGCTGGGGCAGCTATACGCTGTACAAATTATGTAAATAAAATAAAAAACCACATGATTAGGACAATACCCTGTCAACTAAACCTATCAGAGATAAAACCCAGCGCTTCTACTCGTGATCAGAAGCCAGATCTCCACAGTACCAGGAACAATATCCCTTCCTTCAAATTAATTACGAAGGGCGAAGATCTTTACCACCTGCTCATAAGAGGCACGCGTTTTTGCCTCGTGCTCGTTATAGTGATCAAAAGCCTATCCCATGCTCCGTAAGAAAAATCTTTTTTCCAAAGTCTCTGGCAATGCCACTTTCTTCAGTGCCAGAGTAAACACTCCATCCTAAGTATCAAGAACGTAGGCATTCTACCGGTCAGGGTTAGAGCATTTTCACTACCTACATGCATTCGTCTTCATCACAGGAACCCGAGCTCTGTGCTATCTAGGCTCACTGTGAGAACCATTGGCAGATTTTTATTTTTATTTATTTATTTAATGCGATTTTATACAGCACGAACATTACCCAAAGGTGTCCGAGCGCTTTACAAAAGAACCAGAAGCGTTACGTAAGGATTTAGGATTACATGAGTTACATAAAAGATACAAACCGAAAAAAATTGCAAATGTACAAGTTGTAAAGTCACTCAAGGAAGAGATACAAATGGATAAACTATGAGAATCACATAGGAATGGTAGAGAGTACAAAGGTCTACTGCATATACAAGTGGTTAGAGTTATCTCTATATACATAAGGAAGGGATACCAATCGATATACTCTAAGAGTCACATAGGAATGGTAGAGAGTACAAAGATCTACTGCATATACAAGTGGTTAGAGTTATCTATATATATATATATATATATATATATATCTATATCTATCGATCTATCTCTCTCTCATATATATATATATCCACGCTCACTTTACACAGTTCAACGGAGCACTCTTCAGCGGGTGCGGTCAGTGGTAGTGGAATCCCGTTAACATAAAGCTCAGTCACTGCTTGAATGTAGCAAAAATGGACCGCACTCACAGGGGGGGACGGTTTCGGTAAACTTCTTTATTGCGTTATAAACATTATAAACAGACGCGTTTCGACGTCAAGCCTTCTTTGGTATATAAATATATAAATAGTAGATTTTCTCAGGATTCCATTTTACCAGCGATTAGGCTTGGACAAGTATATATCACATATTTACAGAGTGAAAAGAGAAATAAAAATAAAAAGTGGTAGGTGGGGGAGAAGAGTTGGAGGCTGAGATTGGTGAGAGGAGAGATGGGGACCTGAAGGGGAGAACGAGATAAGGCAGATGCCCTCTGCCTTCCCAAAAGGTACACACATGCCTTCATGTTTATTCAGTCTCAATGGAACATTCACCCTCTCAACCTTCAGATTCAGATGCATAAACACCCTTCTCACGTTCAGGCTCTCATAATGACCCACTTCCCCCTGTAGACTGTCTGGGGCACCCAACACCCTCCCTGACCCCCCACTTTCAGTGTCTCTGGCACACCGCTTGCCCCCCGATCAGAGTCAGGGGGCATGCGGTTCAGCCTGGAGTTCAGGGACATGCAGCCCACTCCCCTTCTCCTGCAGTTCAGTGCCAGGGGGCGTGCTGCTCATAACGCCCCACCGCCCAGTTCGATGCCGGCTGTCACTGAGCCATTCCAAGCAGGTCGACGCCAGGGGGTACAAATGCAGTGCCCCCAGGTCAGTGCCAGGGAGCATGTGACTCCCCTCCTTCCCCAGGTCAGAGCCGCAGGTTGGGGGCCAAGCAGCACTGTAAGGGGACCCCTCTCCTTTGGCACCCAAGGGCAAGGTGCCCCTGGGTACTAGGTGTGCTGTAATAGGAATCTCGTTACAGGACACCTGGTACCTGGGAGCACCTTGTACTTGGGTACCAAAGGTAAAAGAGCGTGTTACAGGTCACCGCTGGTACACTTGCTTGTCCAGTCCTGCCTGGACGGGCACCGTCTGCTCCATACGTGGGCACTGTCTGCTCCCCAGTCTGCCCTCACCCCAAAAAAAGCGCTCTTGCCCTGTGTTCCCCTCTCGGGTGGCTCGCAGTGACGAGCCTGTGAGCCGTGAGCCCCCCACAAGCGCGGAAACTGTCCCTTGGCTGCCCATTTGAGTACCAGAGGCGCAGTGGAGTCCTCACAGCCCTGGTGCCACTGCACCTGCTGCACACCTGACAGCCGCGCCCCTGGTGGCTTGGGTGTTTGCCTAGTCTGTCCGAGGAGCGCCTGACGGCAGCGCCTGGTGCAGATGGCCGGTGGCGCGCTCCGGTGCCAGCCTGCCAGTCGGGTTGAAATGACTCATTTATTTGCCCGAGCGGCACCTCTCGGTGCCCGTGACGCGGGCATGGAGGGGGGGGGGGGGGGGTCCTTAACGGCCCTCCGAGCCCAGGAAGGAGCGGGCCGCGCCCCTGCCAGGACTCATTACCTGTGCGCACGGGATGCGCCGGCGGGGCGGTGCCCGGCGGACGGCGACAGATTGCACCCAGCATCCGGAGCGGGTGGGCACTGCCGGGCACCAGGGCTGCGGGCACGGGCTGCCAGGAGCTGGCAACACGAGTTAACCTGCTTGAATGAGCAGCAAAGCATCCTGCAAACGACCTCTTTGTGCTGTGCCCCCTGCCCGTTCCCAGCCTGGCCTGTCAGCCCTTCACTCAAAGAGGAGGGCACGGTGCCAGGCGGGCCCTGCCAGAGCCTGCGTTTGCCCTTCCCGTGCGAGACAGAAGTAGCCTCCGGGACCTCGTGCATGAAGGGGGCGCTGCAAAGAGCCAATGACCCCGTCGGGGTGGATGCGCAAACGACGTCCAGTGACCTTTACAGAAAATGCAGTTTTAATAATCTTGTAACTGAAGTTTATATTGGATTTCAGACTAAAACATATTAAAAAATAGATAAGACGCATCGGTGGGGTTATGCACCTGCTCCAGAAGTCTGTGCACTGTGCAGGGCGCAGCTGCCATTCCTGGAAGGGCATACGCCCTTTATCCTTCTGAGGCCGACAGCAGGAGGCAGCGGGTGTGATGGCTCGGCGGACTGACGTTTCCACTGAAGGTGCATGGGTTTCACCTGTGGTCACAGGCTCGACTCCTGTCCGGTCTTTTATCTTACACTCACTTGGGTAACAAACATCTGTCATTCGGCGCCAGGAAACCCCATGTGTGATCGTGTGCACTTTGTTTTCTTTGGCCTCCTCTCAGAGGCGTGCACAGTCCGTATGAGGACTGCGCCCTCCGAGGCGCGCACTGCATTTAAAGATTGATTAAAGCGCACCGGTGCTTCTTGGCACTTCCAAACGAGACAGAAGCAGCCGTGAATAGAACACAAACAGCCCCCCCTCCTCCACCGCCCCCCAGCGTGCACGGAAACACAGAACCCACGCTTTCACAGTACAGGGCAGACCGAGTGGACACCCAGCCAGGGGCGTAGCTTCCATGAGTGCAGGAGGTGCAGTGACACCGGGCCACAGCGCCTGAGGGTCCACTGACCCGTGAAGATCTCTGTACTTAACACTTCAAACAGCAGTCAAAGGGCCCTTTGCCTGCCTTGCACTAGCACCCACAGCACGCTGCACATGCCACAGCGTCCAGGGGGCCCTGTGCCTGCCTTGCACTAGGACCCAAGATGTACTGACCACGCCACAGCGTCTATGCGGCCCTTTACCTGCCTTGCTCTCAATCAATCAATCAAACCACTTGTATAGCGCACTACTCACCCGGAAGGGTCTCAAGGCGCTTGGGGGAAGGGGTCCGCTACTGCTCGAACAACCAGGTCTTGAGTTGTCTCCTGAAGGCGAGGTGGTCCTGGGTCAGTCGAAGGTGGATGGGGAGGGAGTTCCAAGCCTTGGCTGCCAGGTAGGAGAAGGATCTTCCTCCGGCGGTGGCTCTGCGGATGCGTGGTACGGTGGCGAGGGCGTTGCTGGTCGATCGTAGCTGGCGGGTGGGCGTGTAGAAGGTCAGGCGGTCGTTGAGGTACTTGGGGCCCAGATCGTGGAGAGACTTGTGTGCGTGGCCGAGGAGCCTGAACGTGATCCTCTTGTTGACGGGGAGCCAGTGCAGGTTTCTCATGTGGCCGGAGATGTGGCTGCGTCGGGGGATGTCCAGGATGAGTCGGGCGGAGGCGTTCTGGATGCGTTGGAGTCTTTTCTGTATTCTACAATAACCTCTGAGCACACATATCAAAAACCAGTTCGTAAATAAAAGAAAATGTTTCAGGCAAGAGTCACTTGTCTCAAAATCGCAAATTTGTAATAGAAATGTCCATAAATCAAAATAGATGGGTTTTCCTTGATGTTTATTTTCTTGCTTCAATATTCAAAATGATGGTACAACAGCCAACAAGTGTTTCGTCGTGTACAATGTAACACTGACTTCTTCAGGGCTTAAACCAAATAAACATTACCCACAATTATTACACGAATAATGTATGGCCAATATTAAGAGGAAAGGGAATGCCTGCCACCTTCCTTTTAATGTAAAAGCCCGCTAAGTGTGTAATTTTAAGTAAAAGAAAGAAAAAGTAAAGCCACTCCAATTGGAATTCTCTCCGGAATTTTGTGAGTAAAGTAAAAGTCCCAATACCAAGAGTAAAGATAAGTAAGGTGATGGTCAAGGTAGAACCTATTCTGATATTCACCTATTTATTTACGATTTCTTAAACTCTTGGAGTAATACTTGAGTCAAATGAAATGTATTTCTGTAAAGAGAAACCTTAATATCAGCATTCATCCCTTGAATATATTCGGTTAGTAAGGTCCTCCTTAATGTTTAAACAATAGGATCGACCACTCAAAATTTACCTCTATTTGCTCCCTTTATCAAGGATCAATAACAAATCCCTTCTGATTCTTCCAATATTTAGTACACCATAAATCTGAAAATGAAAGTAAATATCACTAATAATCTCACATATCCGTAGTGTATGTTTCGTTTTTATTCTTCACGAATACACTTACCCAGTATAAAAAAAGGGGGCTGGGTTCAGAATATTGGCCTGATCATTATTTTATTTTCTTCCCATCATAACTGCAACAATAAGCAGTAAATATTACTCACTTCAAATCTTTGTTAATCAATCTAATTTCCGTGAGTGCAGTAAACATGACTCACCCTTTCAGCACACATCACTTAGGTATGGGAATATGGTAATTTATATCTTTCGTGCTATTTGTCGTTCCTATTTAAAAGCAAAATTATGCATTTAGCATTCCTGCAACACACGATCTATACTGGGAACATATTTATATTTCAAAAGTCTCACCTAATGGTGATTCCGTAATCGCACGTCTTCCCTTCTCCTAAGTTAATCTCAATTCTCCCTGTCCCTGTAACATATGGTGAGAAACATCATTCAAAACCAGTGTTTGCTATATATTCAATCTCTTTGTGAGAAGAGTAGTGTGCACTCACCCACAATCAGAATATGTATGGCCTGAAGTTGGAGGTCGCTATTATCCTTATATCCAATATCCACTAAAAAATATCACAGTAATGCCAAAATCAGAAAACAGGTCTAATATATTTGCCAAAGTAACTAAATCATATCTCGCTACTGCTCACCAAATTACATCTCCACAGTTACGTAACGGCCTCCAGAATATGTATATCTCCTCCTAGTCAAATATAAAGTAGTATTAAAATCCCTTTAATCTATCGAAGTTTCACAAATCACGAATATCCACAGAATCAAGTAAATCAACTACCTCGATACAGGCAGCAACTATCTTCGCTGTCCCCACTCGGCGTCTGACATCAGCGCCATCTTGTAGTGATATAAAGACACTACAAGATGGCGCTGATGTCAGACGCCGAGTGGGGACAGCGAAGATAGTTGCTACCCGTATCGAGGTAGTTGATTTACTTGACGATCTTCTCGATGACTTTGGCAGGAAAAGGAAGAAGCGAGATGGGGCGGAAGTTTTTGAGGTCGGTGGGGTCTGCTGTTGGTTTCTTCAGTAGGGCGCTGAGCTCGGCATGCTTCCAGCTCTCCGGGAAGGTGGCGGTGTTGAAGGAGGTGTTGATGACGTCCCGGAGTTGGGGTGCGATGGTGGAGTCGGCCTTGTTTAAGATGTAGTGGGGGCAGGGGTCGGTTGGAGATCCGGAGTGGATGGTGTTCATCGTGCGGGCTGTGTCTTCGGTGGTCAGTAGGACCCACGACGCACAAATCACGCTACAGCGTCCAGGGGGTCCTTTGCCTGCCTTGCACTAGGACCCACGACGCACTGACCACGCCACAGCGTCCAGGGGGTCCTTTGCCTGCCTTGCACTAGGACCCACAATGCACTGAACACGCTACAGCGTCCAGGGGCCCTCTGCCTGCCTTCCACTAGGACCCACGACGCACTGACCCCGCCACAGCATCCAGGGGGCTCTTTGCCTGCCTTGCACTAGCACCCACAGCGTCCAGGGGGCCCTTTGCCTGCCTTGCACTAGGACCCACGACGCACTGACCACGCCACAGCGTCCAGTGCCTTGCACTAGGACCCACAATGCACTGATCACGCCACAGCGTCCAGGGGGCCCTTTGCCTGCCTTGCACTAGGACCCACGATGCACTGACCACGCCACAGCGTCCAGTGCCTTGCACTAGGACCCACAATGCACTAACCACGCCACATCGTCCAGGGGGCCCTTTGCCTGCCATGCACTAGGACCCACGATGCACTGACCACGCCACAGCGTCCAGTGCCTTGCACTAGGACCCACAATGCACTGACCACGCCACAGCGTCCAGGGGGCCCTTTGCCTGCCTTGCACTAGGACCTACGACACACTGACCACGCCACAGCGTCCAGGGGCCCACTGCCTGCCTTGCACTAGGACCCACGACGCACTGACCACGCCACAGCGTCCAGTGCCTTGCACTAGGACCCACAGTGCACTGACCACGCTACAGCGTCCAGGGGGACCTTTGCCTGCCTTGCACTGGGACCCACGATGCACTGACCACGCCACAGCGTCCAGTGCCTTGCACTAGGACCCACAATGCACTGACCACGCCACAGCATCCAGGGGTCCCTTTGCCTGCCTTGCACTAGGACCTACCACGCACTGACCACACCACAGCGTCCAGGGGCCCACTGCCTGCCTTGCACTAGGACCCACGATGCACTGACCACGCCACAGCGTCCAGTGCCTTGCACTAGGACCCACGGCACACTGACTATGCCACAGCGTGCAGGGGGCCCTTTGCCTGCCTTGCACTAGGACCCACTACGCACTGATCACGCCACAGCGTCCAGTGCCTCACACTAGGACCCACGACGCACTGACCACGCCACATCGTCCAGGGGGCCCTTTGCCTGCCTTGCACTAGCACCCGCGATGCACTGACCACGCCACAGCGTGCAGGGGGCCCTTTGCCTGCCTTGCACTAGGACCCACGACAAACTGACCACGCCACAGCGTCCAGGGGTCCCTTTGCCTGCCTTGCACTAGCACCCGCAACGCACTGACCACGCCACAGCATCTAGGGGGCCTTTTGCCTGCCTTGCACTAGGACCCACGACGCACTGACCCCGCCACAGCGTCCAGGGGCCCTCTGCCTGCCTTGCACTAGCACCCACAGCACACTGAACAGCGTCCAGGGGCCCTCTGCCTGCCTTGCACTAGGGCCGATGACGCACTGACCACGCCACAGCGTCCAGGGGGCCCTTTGCCTACCTTGCACTAGGTCCCACGACGCACTGACCCCGCCACAGCGTCCAGGGGGTCCTTTGCCTGCCTTGCACTAGGACCCACGACAAACTGACCACGCCACAGCGTCCAGGGGGCCCTTTGCCTGCCTTGCACTAGCACCCGCAACGCACTGACCACGCCACAGCATCTAGGGGGCCCTTTGCCTGCTTTGCACTAGGACCCACGATGCACTGACCACGCCACAGCATCTAGGGGGCCCTTTGCCTGCCTTGCACTAGCACCTGCGACGCACTGACCACGCCACAGCGTCCAGGGGGTCCTTTGCCTGCCTTGCACTAGCACCCGCGACGCACTGACCACGCCACAGCATCTAGGGGGCCCTTTGCCTGCCTTGCACTAGGACCCACGACGCACCGACCACGCCACAGCGTCCAGGGGGCCCTTTGCCTGCCTTGCACTAGGGCCGACGACACACTGACCACGCCACAGCATCCAGTGCCTTGCACTAGGACCCACGACACACTGACTATGCCACAGCGTCCAGGGGGCCCTTTGCCTGCCTTGCACTAGGACCCACGATGTACTGACCACGCCACAGCGTTCAGGGGGCCCTTTGCCTGCCTTGCACTAGGACCCACGACGCGCTGACCATGACACAGCATCCAGGGGGCCCTTTGCCTGCCTTGCACTAGGACCTACGACGCGCTGACCACACCACAGCGTCCAGGGGCCCTCTGCCTGCCTTGCACTAGGACCCACGACGCGCTGACCATGACACAGCATCCAGGGGGCCCTTTGCCTGCCTTGCACTAGGACCTACGACGCGCTGACCACGCCACAGGGTCCAGGGGCCCTTTGCCTGCCTTGCACTAGGACCCACGACGCACTGACCACACCACAGCGTCCAGGGGCCCTTTGCCTGCCTTGCATTAGGACCCACGACGCGCTGACCACACCACAGCGTCCAGGGGCCCTCTGCCTGCCTTGCACTACGACCCACGACGCGCTAACCATGACACAGCATCCAGTGCCTCACACTAGGACCCACGACGCACTGACCACACCACAGCGTCCAGGGGCCCTCTGCCTGCCTTGCACTAGGACCCACGATGCACTGACCACGCCACAGCATCTAGGGGGCCTTTTGCCTGCCTTGCACTAGGATCCACGATGCACTGACCCCGCCACAGCGTCCAGGGGCCCTCTGCCTGCCTTGCACTAGCACCCACAGCACGCTGAACAGCGTCCAGGGGCCCTCTGCCTGCCTTGCACTAGGGCCGATGACGCACTGACCACGCCACAGCGTCCAGGGGGCCCTTTGCCTACCTTGCACTAGGTCCCACGACGCACTGACCCTGCCACAGCGTCCAGGGGGTCCTTTGCCTGCCTTGCACTAGGACCCACGACGCACTGACCACGCCACAGCATCCGGGGGGTCCATTACCTGCCTTGCACTAGGACCCACGATGTGCTGAACACACCACCGCGTCGATGGGCCCTTTGCCTGCCCTTTGCCTGCCTTGCACTAGGACCCACGCCAAACTCACCATGCCACAGTGTCCAGTGCCTCACACTAGGACCCACGATGCACTGACCAAGCCACTGCGTCCAGGGGGCCCTTTGCCTGCCTTGCACTAGCACCCACAACACACTGACAACGCCACAGCATCCACTGGCCCTCTGCCTGCCTTGCATTAGGACCTACGACGCACTGACTACGCCACAGCGTCCAGGGGGCCTTTGCCTGCCTTGTACTAGGTCCCACGACGCACTGACCCCGCCACAGCGTCCAGGGGGCCCTTTGCCTGCCTTGCACTAGCACCCACAGCGTGCTAAACACGCCACAGCGACCAGGGGGGCCTTTGCCTGCCTTGCACTAGCACCCACGGCACACTGACCACGCCACAGCGTCCAGGGGCCCTCTGCCTGCCTTGCACTAGGACCCACGGCACACTGACCACGCCACAGCGTCCAGGGGGCCCTTTGCCTGCCTTACACTAGGTCCCACGTTGCACTGACCCCGTCACAGCGTCCAGGGGGTCCTTTGCCTGCCTTGCACTAGGACGCACGACGCGCTGAACACGCTACAGCGTCCAGGGCGCCCTTTACCTGCCTTGCACTAGGACGCACGACGCATTGACCACGCCACAGCGTCCAGGGGGCCCTTTGCCTGCCTTGCACTAGCACCCACAGCGCGCTGAACACGCCACAGCGTCCAGGGGGCCCTTTGCCTGCCTTGCACCAACACCCACAAAGTACTGACCACGCCACAGCGTCTAGGGGGCCCTTTGCCTGCCTTGCACTAGGACCCACGATGCACTGACCACGCCACAGCATCTAGGGGGCCCTTTGCCTGCCTTGCACTAGGACCGACGACGAACTGACCATGCCACAGCGTCCAGGGGGCCCTTTGCCTGCCTTGCACTAGGACCCACGCCGCACTAACCACACCACAGCATCCAAGTGGCGCTTTGCCTGCCTTGCACTAGGACCGACGACGAACTGACCACGCCACAGCGTCCAGTGCCTTGCACTAGGACCCACAACGCACTAACCACGCCACAGCGTCCAGGGGTCCCTTTGCCTGCCTTGCACTAGGACCTATGACGCACTAACCACGCCACAGCGTCCAGGGGTCCCTTTGCCTGCCTTGCACTAGGACCTATGACGCACTGACCACGCCACAGCGTCCAGTGCCTTGCACTAGGACCCACAACACACTAACCACGCCACAGCATCCAGGGGGTCCTTTGTCTGCCTTGCACTAGGTCCCACGACGCACTGACCCCGCCACAGTGTCCAGCGGGTCCTTTGTCTGCCTTGCACTAGGACCCACAACACACTAACCACGCCACAGCGTCCAGGGGTCCCTTTGCCTGCCTTGCACTAGGACCTACGACGCACTGACCACGCCACAGCGTCCAGTGCCTTGCACTAGCACCCATAGCGCGCTGAACACGCCACAGCGTCCAGGGTCCCTTTGCCTGCCTTGCACTAGGACCCACGACGCGCTGACGGTTTGTAGAAGGCGGTCGATTTTAAATATCCTTCTTTTGCTTTGATTCTGCTCACGGGTTTTGCTGAAAAGTGTTATAAATTCCAGTGTGTGCACATTCCTGATATCGGTGTGACCTGGGAGCACAACTGAAATGTATGCATTTGAATTATGTGGGCCCCGTTCTGACAACCTCATTGCATCGCGTAAGGGTTCTGGGGTGAAATAGGGTTTCTCCCAATTGTTCATATTATTGATGTAATTTTAACACTGTTGGAAATATTGCTATCCGCTCAAGGCCCAAGTGTGATTTATGCCCAGAAATGCATGATGTTCATGTTGTGTTAATGTGTTTGTTGAATACAATCTTTATTTATATACACCACGTGTGAAGTCACTTGTGTGACACTCAGTGTATTCATTGTGTGAGAGTGCTGTGCCAATGCTTTACACATTGCCTCTGTGATAATCCTAACTGCTCAGCGCCAAGGGAGAGCGCAGTAATACAGTGAGTGTAATCACCCGCACCTGACGGGATTGGTAGGTTCTCGTATACAAATAGACGGTGCACCAGAGAAGAATATCCAAGAGCTCCAATTCGTGTTACACAATTCCTTTATTGAATTCCAATAAAAAACACTCCTCAGCCAACGCGTTTCGTTCACAAGGAACTTCGTCAGGGCTATTTTATAAAGATGAATTCCCTGTACATGTGTCCATTATTTAAATCTGAAAAGAGTATATAGCCGGCCACTTGATAGAAGGCCTACGATTTTAGTGGGCAATATTTATAATATATTACGAGAGGATCTTATATTTGAGCCGACAACAGATAGAACTCCCGCCGTATGATAGCTTTGGGAACAGTTCAAGTCACGGTCACCCACTCGCAATTCCGGTCGTCAGGTAAGTGAAGAGAGCTCTCTACAGGGAATACCTCTTTATAAAATAGCCCTGACGAAGTTCCTTATGAACGAAACGCGTTGGCTGAGGAGTGTTTTTTTATTGGAATTCAATAAAGGAATTGTGTAACACGAATTGGAGCTCTTGGATATTCTTCTCTGGTGCACCGTCCATTTGTATACGATTGTTCGGATCTGCTTAGCAGTAGGGTGTTGGTTCGGCACACTCTGGACGCATTGTGCACAGGACATTGACACATGTATCATACTCTGTAAGTAATTGTGCATAACCTTTGTCAGCCGTTCTTGCTTCTTTGTATTGGATTGGTAGGTTCTACCTGGCTTGGGCACCACCTCAGCCAACCAGAAAGTGCCAGTTCCAACAAAGCCCTGTTACTAAAACCAAATGGGATCACAAGTGGGACAAATGATTCATTTACTAAATGTTGTGGTCTTGACAGACCTCGCATGCAAGGGGTGGTAAATTATGAAAAACACATGAAACTCATGAATGTCACCTTCTAAAGTGTCCTGAGGTACCCTAAGCGCTCCATCTTTCTGTACTACTCATTTTTGTACTTTTTATTTGAAGGTTTGATGACACAGGTCTTCAATTAGCTAGAGTTGTTGGTAGCCAGACCTAATACATATTGATTACATTACACCTCCAGAGATAGACAATGCTAGCACACCAGCCGCCATTTTCATTCTGTCATATGCGGAACCCCCGTCACCGGTTTCCAACCCTAGATGGCCCTAGTTAAGATGCATACAACACAAGCCCTGCCCCCAAGTGGATGAGCACACGCCCCCTTGCAAGGTGGGGGCTTTGGTACAGGCCCCCAAGTTCTGAGCTCACTGGGCTTCATGTTTCTTTTGCAGGATGTCGCAGCGCGTGGCCTGGACCTGCCTCATGTGACGTGGATTGTACAGGTATGTTGCTTCCTGGTGTGGTCATGCGTTGACCGAGAACTCACACGTGACCATGTGAAGTTAGTTTGTAGCACTATAGTTATGGGTGAATTTGTGAATAAATCAAAAACATGTTTCCTGCTCGTCTGCACCCTGAATCACCTTAAACAAATTAGAACTTTGGGCTAAAACTGCCTTTAATATAATATGCGTGTGTTTAGCACAATGTTCGCTGGGGGTCCCTCATTACCGCGTTTGGATCACTTGTGCACATTTACAAGCACCCACAAACTCTTCACTTGAACTCTAACAGTTACTCCTTGTGACGCAAAACCTAGGCTCGCTCCCACTGCTTGGGCTTGTACACTCCAATAGATCAATAGCTGTTTATTGGATTAGTCGTATCACATAAGCTGCATGAAAAGATTTATTTATTTATTATTTAAATTTATAAGGCGCACAACTACCCAAGGGTTTCCCGGCGCCGCCTGAAAGGACCAAAAGAAAGAAAGAGGGAAACTTATTGGTTGAAAAGCCAAGTCTTCAATGCCCTGCGAAGATGAATAAAGGTAGTCTCTTGTCTAAGCGATAAGGGAAGGGAATTCCACAAAGTAGGGCTCAGGCAGGAGAAGGATCTACCGCCTATAAGAGACAATCTGTGCCTAGGCACCGTAAATCGCGACTGAGTGGATGAACGAAGAGAGCGAGCTGGGGCATATTGATGGACAATAGTATGTAAGTATTCAGGGCCCTTGCCGGTTTTGATTTTAAAAATATAGGTTAAAGCCTTATCCCAGATGAGATACTCAGTGCAAAAAGTGATGAGTTCTGCTAGATAAGGATGATGCTTTTAAAAAAAGAAAATTGTCTGAATGCGTTTAATATTAATCATCTGTGCTTATTCACATCCCGTCATAATCTGGATCTTAGACTGTCCGAGCAGCCGCCCCAAGCCTCCCCAGGAGCCCTCTGTGGTGTGGACTTGTCCAGTTTTCATTCCCATCCTTCATCCAGCTTATGGAGGATGGGCCTCTTCTGTTGGAAAGATTTAAGAAGTCCCCCCCTCCCCCTTTAGAGTGTTTCCTGTTTCCAAAGGGAGCCTCACTCACTTCTGGTCCTATGAATTGATGGAGTTGACTCTCATTACCCTCTGGGAGTGTGAATAGATGCCTGAGAGGCCTATTCTTGGGATGCTTGGACAGTTACTGGGAGAGATCCTGTCTGAATACTGTCCCAGGTTACTGCCCCCTGATACACTCCATTGGGATTACTGCGGTGTCGGTGGTAGTAAAGTCGAGCAGTCAAGGCATACTCTAGGAGGCCAGTAAACCATTGTTCAGCTGGTGCTATGACTTCCCTGAAGAATGCCAGATTACTTGTATCTAACTCAGGTTCCACAGTTAAAACAAAAATAAACAAATATGGCCAATTTGTGCTGGCACGCTCTGGGGCTGAGATCATACCTCAAACTTACTTATCACATTTACCCCAAGGCGACACAGAACCAGATGACCCTGGGCCCTTGAGTAACTTTCAGAGTTGGCTATATTAGTGCCTATGGCTTGAGCTCTGAGAACCGCTTTTATCTGTTGCAGTGTTTGCCCGGTACCCCTCAGTCTTTGTTCAGAAAAGGGATATTAGAGTAACATAGGTTTGTGTGGGGCCACACGGCGAGTGCAGGCTGGCAGCAGTAGGTATATTTGGTGGAACGCTGCAGCGAGAGCTCGGCTGTGGGTCATGTTTACCCTACTGTCATTCAATGGTAGTAGGAGCCTACTCTTCTGGGTGCCATTGGATGATAACATCCCAATGTCTCCTTAATACATTTTATTTTTCTGACATGGTTGTTGAACTAGCAGTTTTTTTAACCCTTTTGTAAGTTAAATTTTTGAGGATGTCATCTGACCAAGGGCTACCCCAAATGTACCTTCCAGGTGGCTAAGAATCACGGTCTAAGATCTTTCGATTCCTGCTTGCTGGACTCAGTGGCCGCTGGGCAGTGGACGGCCAGGTTTGGAGCGCTTTAATCTGCAGTTAAGAGCTAATGTGCACATTGCCTCCCAACAGGCCGATGGTCTGATATCGAAGACAGTGCAGGTAGGTAGGTAGGTAGGCCGTGGTTTGACTAGCTCTATCATTTTAGCATACTCCTCTGGGTTTGCTGTCCCCTACGTAAATTAGGAATTTTACATGTCCCTGCATTCCTTTTGGATGGCATCTGACTTGAACTCTCATTAATAAATATCTGCGTTCCTTGTAAATCGTATCTGGATTTATTTGAAGGAACTGTCCTGCCAGTAACTGTGGAATATTAGTAACATCCAACGCCCATTCTATACTATGTGTATGCTCCAACCTGAGAAAAGTGCGGTCATCCAGGACATCTCATCTGGGCTGGCCTTACAAACGTTCTCTGTTTATTAACATCACAACTGTTTTCCTAGGTCCGGAGTAAATGACACACATAAATGTGGTACTTATCTTCACTTTGAAGTAGACATGGATTGGATTAGATGCCGATTTATAGAGCGCGTGGTTACCCTGGGGCGTCCCAGCGCTACAGAACTCAGACTACTACTACAGACGGAAGGTGGAGTCAAAGGCTCTAAGGGAACAGGAAGGTTTTTAGGAGCTTACGAAAGCGAAGAAGATTAGGTTCAACTCCTAGCTTGAGTGGTAAGGAATTCCACAGGGTGGCTGCGTTGATGGAGAACCTCCGTCCACCTGATCGTGCCCTTTTTACTCTGTGGACTTTGGCTCGTCCTTCATGATCTGAGCGAAGGGGCCTATTAGCTTTATAGGGGAGCACTAGGTCCTTCAGAATGGGGGGGGGGGCATTGCCTTGTAGTAATTTGTGAGTGATACCGAGGGATTTAAACTTTATCCTCTCGCGGACAGGTAACCAGTGCAGCATTCTAAGGGCTGGTTTTGCTGATGACCTTGCTCGTGTACCTGTTAGCAGCCTAGTTGCGGAATTCTGTATATGTTGTAACTTATTGATAGTAGCTTCAGGAGCACCCAGGTATAAGGCGTTGCTGAAGTCCAGCCTTGAAAGGATCAGACCCTGAATCAAAAGTTTCTTTGAGGGAGGGGGAAGAGGAGGAAGAACCTTTCGAACTGAACGAAGCAAGCCAAAACAGATCCCTGCAGTTTTCTTAGCTTGAACTAACATCGGACCTGGAAGATTGCAACTGGTGTCACAGAAGCAGATTAACTCCCATCCTGCTCAGTACCACCTCCTCTAGCTTACTCTGAAACTTGAACAACTTCTCACATCCAGTATGTGTTACATTTGACTTCGCAACTCTTTGGTGCTTCACCTACCACAGGCTAACCTGTGATAAATTTGTTGGGGTTTCTATGCTTTCTTGAGTACCTAGTTACATATCCTAACCCATGCACACAATGAGCATCGAAAACAACCCTTTTGGTAAAAAAAAAGGTTAACCCGCACTCTAAAGAATGGTGTCTTCTTACTCCACCAGTATCCCTTTACTCTACCAGTATCCAACCATCTGTCTGTTAACAGAGTGGGTGAAGACTTCACTGCTGCCCTCTACTTGAACCCTAACACGGTGACATTCCCTTCTCAGGGCATTGCCCAGTTGTAATGGATTATCTTGTTTCATAACAAACTTGCAAACTGTTTAGTGATGTAGCGTGTTGACTTTGTTTTGTGCGAACATCTGTTTTGTAATGTCACGTGTTGACTTTGTTTTGTGCGAACATCTGTTTTGTAATGTCACGTGTTGACTTTGTATTGTGCGAACATCTGTTTTGTGAGGTATCTTGTTGGCCATGTATTGACCCTACAGGTGAAAGCTTCAGCAAAATAATTGCTTTTCATTGACTCAACATAGAGAAAAGATCAAAGTTTCCTCCTCTATGTTTAAAAGGTCTCAAGAGCAAATCTATAGTATTCATTCTCTGTATTTACACTGCTTCATGTTCTTTGGCTTTAGTAGTGTTTTCTTGCGTCAGCCCTCAATCAGTTTTGGGCTTTGAACTACCCGGCTTGACCAAGATAATGAATCTGCAGGCAGCAAGTAAAACAAATGGCTCCCACAAACACTAGGCCTACTTGGAGGGGATTAAGTGTTTGCCTGGTAGAGAGTGAGGTTGGGGGAGAAATCTACATGGGCTGATTGGCTGTCACCTCACTGAGCAGCCTGGTCATGCCTTCTTCATAGGGACAAAGGGGGGGCAGGTAGACTGCAGGTAACCAGTGTCACCGGCCTGAGCATCACTGACACCAGGCACAGTTCCGATAGTTTTGTTGGATTCGAAAGCTCAACCTCTACTCATTGGCCATCGACATTCTGCCCATTCCAGCCCAGAAACATACAACCACTATGATGAGGACGATGGTAACTAGGGAGGTGATTTTTATGACTAAAGGGACATATGACAGTGGTCTGAACACATCACCAGATACTGGATTATATTCCAAATCAAGCAGTGGCTACTCACGACTCCGCCTCCTTCGCCATTGTGCTCAGGAGGGCGGTAAAGGTCCTGGACCTCGGTCTTCTCATGCAAGAAGTGAAAGCAAATGTCCTCACTGAGGCCCTCAACCCAGCTTAGGCCAAACCCAAGAGCCTTTACTGCCTTTCAACGGGGCCCTCATTGACATCCTGGAGGGCATCTGGGCAGCACCAGGATTCTACCCGCTGTGAACAGGCAGGTGTCAAGATGACCCAGGTCTGCTCCTGGGGACCCGGATTTCATGTTGTAGAGCATGATAGTACAGGGTGCCAGAATTCATTTGCCTTCCCTATGACTCCACCTGAACGAGAATCCAAATGGTTGGAAAAATGTGCAAAGAGAAAGTTCTTCCGTGCCAGTCATGCCCTTGGGTCTATCAACACCTCATGCATCCTCGGTATGTCGCCCACACGTTGTGAGACCGAGTGGCTGACGTCTTGCCAGCTGTCTCAGAAGACATCAAACCGAGCTTGCAGCGTCTTATTTGTGATGGCAACGCGCAGTGAGGTACACAATACACACCTGGTTGGACACTACTAACTGCCTGGGTATGGCAGTCGGAACCAGCATGGTGCTTTGGCGCCACACATGGATTAGCTCCACAGAGTTTTGCTGATGTACAGCATTCCCTAATGGACATGCCCTTTGATGGTTCTAGGCTTTTTGGAGCAAAGGTTGACTTAGCCTTAGAGAGATTTAAAGAGAGCAAGGGCATCGCCCGCCCTTTCGAGGTTTCTGTAGGGGCTAGCTACAGGGGCAGCGACAGTATGTGCCTCAGCCGGAAAAAGACTTGTTGTCCTTTCGAGCGCGAAGCTGGGGAGTAATTGGAGTGTGTCCAGGCTCGCAGGGGCAACATACAACTCAAACTCCCTCCCCAGGTGGACCACGTGAGGTGGGACATGTGGGCTCTGAAGAAATCCTTGTGCTCAGCACCAGAGCAACCTAGCAGATCCCATCCCGGTGTCAAAGAAGACTGAAAGATCTGCATTGGTGGGTGCTTGATTGCGATTGGACTGGCAGTAGACCCCTCTCTCTATCGTACCCAGAGATAACGGTTGTGATGGATGCTTTGTTGCTGGGGTAGGGAGGCCATCTGGGAGAGGTGGAGATCAGAGCACTCTGGTCTCCGGCGGAGACTCGCTTCCACAACAACTTGACAGAGTTCGAGAGATTTGCTTGACACTGAAAGCGTATCAAGGGAGAACAGCAGCAGATACAGACATCACTACCGCCATGTGTTATTGCAGGGTGGTGTTGTGGGTGCTGTGTCTGGAGGCCCAGCGTCTCTAAGTGACGTCTCAGGGCATCTGCCTGACTGTTCAGCATGTCGCAGGATCTTTAAACGCCAGGGCGGATGAACTCAGCTGATGTTGCCTAGTGGACCACGAATGGCACTTAGACTCTGAGGAGGCCTAGGGCATCTTCCAGCATTGGTGAGAGCCCTGGCTCGACTTATTCACCACCACAGAGAATGTGCAGTGTCCAAACGTGTGCGCATTGGAGTTCCTAAAGAAGTCTTCTCACAGAGACTTTTTCCAACAGCATTGGGGTTCGGGACTCCTTTATGCCTTTCCGCTCCCCCATCCTCCGCCTAGAATTTTGAAATGGATCAAGAGAGGTCAGACCCTAGTCATCCTATTGGTCTCAGACTGGGCGAGGCGAAGGTGGTAGCCGAAACTTCTGGTGATGGGCATTTGTTCTTGGGCCCGGCTGCCCCTTCGGGAGGACGACCTCTTGTCTCAGCAGCAAGGCCGAGTCTTGCACTCAAGCCCGCACAACTTACACCTCCATGTGTGTAGGTTAAGCACAGGCAGCTGATGGCTTTCAAGCTTCCTCCTGAAGTAGTTGGTGTCATCTTGTATGCCAAGCGTCCATCCACAAAATCTGTCCATGCAGTATGCGGGAAGAAGTTTGTTGTTCGACGTTCTCCTGAAACATCCAAAACCTCAATGCACCGTTATCGGATGTTCTTCTGTTTTGTCCTTGGCCCAGCAAGGCCTTGCTTTGGCAACAGTTAAATGTTACCTTTTAGCCTTCCTGCATTTACCTGATCAGCCGTCCCTTTTCGAGTCACCTGTTGTGACGGAGCTTTTTGAAAGGGCTGGTCCACATGCTCCCACCAACTTGATTTGTGATGCCGCAGTGGGACGTTAACTTGCCTGATGTGCACTCCTTGTGGACCTGTGCACAGTTGTCCTCTTTGCCTTCCTGTAAAAAGTTCAATCGGGTCGGGGACAATCGATATTTGCCCGGCGGTATTGCCTCTGTGACCCTCTAGTTATTTAAATCAATGAAGAGGCAGGCGCTGGAGACTGGAAAGCAGGAAACAAGGTTTTTATTCTCTCCGGAGGAGAACACAACGAAACGGACAGAAGGTATCGTTCTGAGGTGCTCTAACTGTATTTCTGAGGCCTGGCCTCTTATACCCACATTTATGACTTTATTGTAGATTACACATACATGTTAAAGCTTTGATGTACGGAAAAGACATTCTCGGAACTCCCCTTTGGGCCCGTTCCCACACACATTTACAGTTGAAGTCCCCACCCTAGTCACAACAGGTGATGAGCATCGCGCAGCTGGATAATCCGCCGATTCACGGAATGTGGGGAGTTTGATCGGATCTCATGGGGTGGGGGCTTTGATCAACCCGGGGATTCTTTGATGGGGGAAGCTTTCTATTGTACGGGGAGGGGCAAGGATGGTATCGGCAGAGCTGGGTGTCGGCTTGGGAACGGGGAGGACAAAACGGGCACACGGGGAAAAAGGGGGTTTGCATCTAAGGGCCGGAGATCATGAAAGGAAAGCAGGGAGGTGTCGCGCTGGGAACAGGATGAGGGCCTGGGGCAGAGCAGCGCCGAAGAGGGGTTTATGACTCAAGGCAGGTGCAAGCAGGGGGTGGTCAGCGTGCAGGCTTAGTGAAGGCAAAGGGCTATGTCAGGGGCCAGCGGCATGCAAAAGGGTTTGTTCTGATCGGGGCATCTTAAAATGGCGGGCGCGCACGACAAAAGTGTGGCATCAGGGGAAGAGGCAAGATGGCGCAGATAATGTGCACCAAAACGCACTAATTTTCCACAGTCCTCCCTTTAACATATTCAAGACATCTTGCTGGTTCATTTTCTATTCTGTTCTACTGTGGTGAGCATGAGAAAGAAAACGGTAGGAACCCTAGATGAAAAAGAGTTGTAAACAATACATTTTGAGGTTTCTAGTTTTTAGGAGGTGCACCTATTTGATAAACTTTGATAAATTTGTTCAGCAGGAAAGTCATAGGAATGAAATACAAAAACGGCGAGCAGCAAGTACATATCATAACGTGAACTGGCAGGTTAATACATATTTCAGATTCGGATTGGAGCAGGATCAATACAATGGCGGCTGGGAGAGAAATGAGGCATAAAAAAACGGTGATTGAGGATGTCAAATGTTCGAAGTTTTATGAGTTCTCATTGTTCTTTGTGGTCTTTCGTTGGCGCTGTTGAGCACCGGCGGTGGAGCTACAAGTCCAGCTCTGTTCTAAGTTCTGCGTTGCAGGGCACGACCCTTTCCTCGCGTTTCTGGTCGGAAAGGTCCTTTTCGCCCTGTGTCCTTTGAGGTGATTGTCAGAAAGTTCCGATGGAAGAAGAGCGTTCAAAACAGTCCATAGGGTAGGTCAGAGGAAAAAGGGGGATGGAGCAAGGCCAAATTGGGAACAAACTAGGGGAACGAGAGACTTCAAATAGGCGGGCGTGTGACGGAATTCAGAGAGCGGGGACTTGTCGACAGGCACTGGACGTCGAGCAGGGGCATCAGGTCGACCCTTTCTTTTCATGCTGTCGAAAACAGTGCCTCGTCCTGCAGCTCTTTTCAGTCGTGGTCTCGCCTTGGCTAATGTCGCAGGTGTTCCTTAGTCTGCAGTCGGGCCTCGTGCTCCCACATCCGGTCCTTCTCTCCTCCAACAGCAGTACCCTTAAACAAGTTTGAAAAGACAGTCTTTAGAAAATTTGCAGATGAAGATAATCAAAAAGTCTATTTCTCTCCCAGCTCCAGGCAAAGAATGAAAATGTCCGTTATATTTAATGTTCACAACTGGCATATGAATGACCGGTGGCGGACCTGTTGGATTTACTATGACTTTCCTTCATAATTATTTATTACAGGCATGACAGTTCATCTGATGGTAACCCACCTTCGGGAGACAAATCTGGCAAAGATATGCCGTTCTCTAGAGTTTTACATTTACAAAAGGGTACAGTGAGTCGTCAACATGGTACTACACAGGTATTTTGCTGAGAGACGAACATGGCTAAACATTTCCTTTCTATCGGTGCATCCTGTTTTTCAACTACTGCGGGGTTCATTTTGATGATTTCTTTACCTTGGTCTAGTCTGTTAACCTTGTAAAACATCATTCTGGGTCCTACGTAACCTTTTACAGCCCGGTTACTTAACTAGGAAGGACAGGGGTTTTATGGGAAACAACCAGGGACATAGACAGGGGGGTAACGGGGGTGGTCACTTTTCCGGTTTGGGTATTGCGACAATTCGGGGAGGGGAGGGTCGCGTATTCTGAGGTCCTTGTTTTATACTATAGGAGCCGTTTGACATGTAGTTCCCTTATTTCGGGTCAGATTAGGGAACCTCTGTCGTCTTACCTGTCCTTTCCCTTACGGCCCAACCTGGGTTCATTGACTTCTAGCGGAAAAGGAGAGGTAATGACGCGGCTTCAGGGTGATTGTATTAGAGACAAGTTTTTGTGCAAATACTGACGGTATTTGAAGCCAATTAGGTGGTGTGCTAGGGGTGGCAATCTGCCAATTTCGGGGCTAACCACTCGGAAGAGTGGTAGTGCAAAAATAGAGAGAGTGAGAGAGAGAGAGAGAGAGAGAGAGAGAGAGAGAGAGAGAGTGCAACGGCAGGCTAAATAGTACACGTGCAACAGAGAGGGTGGCAGTGTATTCAAGAAAGGCTATTTAGTGCATTACACAGTAAAGGGTATTCACGAGTCCGCGTTAGAATCTTGTAATCATGCAGTTTGAGCATTAGACAGGGTAGAGGGGACGTGCTTTGAGAAAAGGAAAGAAGAAAAAAAGGAGGTACCATTCTGTCGCACTTTCTCGCATTCCCGGTCCTTTGACCAGTTGGGTCAACGCCTCAGTCACACACACACACATTCCCTCACAGTTTCGCATCATACGTGACATGGGTTCATTCGTCCGGTCTGGTTTAAGGGTGATCACTTTCTATCAAGTTGTGCTAATTTTCCGGGTCTGTTCGATACGTGAGTAGTTTGCAGGCGTGCTTAGACACCACCTTGCGGCGCTAGTCCGCTTCGTGTATTAGACGTGGCAAGGCTTCAGATCTTCGCCACACCTCGGCTGTAATCTCTGATGTAACCTGCAGAAGGAGGAAAAAGGGGGGGTGGGGTGGGGGAGACAGCATTCGCGCGCATTCAAATACATGGATTCATAAGTCCTTTACTTACCTCTTACTCGTCTTTCCTCCTTGGGGCAGGGTCCCCGGGGATATGGTTTCCGGAGTCGAGGGGGGGTAGTGTGTTCATGTAGGGCGTGTGCGGGGAAACATAAAAAGGAAACCAGAGGTGCCTAGTGCGAGGTATCTAGTCAAAGGATATATCTCACTATCGGGATCCTTAAACCTCTTTCAACGCCGTGGCGTTCTAAAGTTCTTCGGTTCTTGGGTCCCTGCTACTTTGGAACGTTGTACTTTATAATATTTACATTATTTCATTTCACCCTCCTTTTACATTCCCTCATTTACACCATTAGTTTTACCCATCCTTGGAAGTCAAGGTCTTCCTCTACGCGAGAGTTCATGAGTCAGTCGCGTACTTTGAAGGCGGAGTGTCGTGTTGTCGATCCGATCCGTCCTCCAGGGCTGGGCAACCATCTTCTTTTAACCTTAAAGAGAGAGCAGAGTAGGGTGCACAGAAAAAGAACTTTCCCACCGATCCCACATTTTTAAAATAAAGCATGCAATACCCGTCCATAGTTTCAAAGACTTTATTTTGCAAAATCATTTCAGCATATGGATTAGGAGGGTGTGGTCGTATTTGGCCGGTCGTGGTAATGGCTAAAGTGCGTACAGTGGGGGGTGTCGTTTGCAGCAATAAAAACATCGGAAAGTTTTACTCATTCATTTGTAAGAGACTAAAACGTCTATTAATTGGCTGGGGGTTCGGGGGCATATATTTTCATAATTTAGAAGCATAATCATAACAGTTGTAATCAGATTTCCTATATGCATACCGTACGTGTGCGTCGTAAATGGGGTTTACATCAGTTATAAAAATATAATACATTGTACATTCGTAATCAACATTTGTAACGGGGATCTTTTCACACTATTCGTCGAGTGAGTTCTCTTCGTCTTTTCTAGCCAAGTGTACAAAGGATCATATAAAATCTCAGAACATCAAGTTTATATTAGTGCGAAGGAACACCACGAGGTGTTCGTAAGTTCCGATTGATACCAGCGCCATTTTGGGCGGGGCCGGCACAGTCCGGAAGCAGCATCAGGGGGAAATGTTTCCATTACTGGCAGTTTGGACCAGAGTCCTTTTCGGCAGTTCTAGAATTCACGCTAACAGAAGGTGTGGCAATGTCATGTTTGTTTCGTTGGCGATCGAGGCAGCCGTCCCTTACCGGAAACCTGCAAAGGCCGAAGGTTCCGCCGGGGACCTTTGTATGATCTTCAAGGCTGCGGAGATGCTGTCGGAGATGGGGGCTCGTGCTCCATGGGACAAATGTTCGAGTTATACGGCTGGCCAAAGTTACTCTAGTGGCCGGGGCCCGCCTTCCAGCGGATCCAGACGCCATTTTGAGGCCCTACAGGGGCCACTCTCGTCGAGTTTGCAAGAATGGAAGAGACCCTTCGGAGTGAAAGGAAGAGGTCCCTGTTTTGTGAGAGCGGGACGTTCAGCTGGGGTGCAGCTGTGATGCCCCCACCTGGGGGGCGAGGGAGACTCGTTCACATCGTCTCCTTCTCCCGGTGCACTCCATGCCGCTCCTTTTCATCGCCCCGCATGAAGGCCTCTCCACATCCGGTGTTCCCCAAGTGCCACCATTGTACGTTCGGTGCTGCGCAAATACTGGGGTGCCACCATTGTACGTTCGGTGCTGCGCAAGTACTGGGGTGCCACCATGGTGTGTCCGGTGCTGTGGAAGTATGGGCACCATCGCCTGACTGGGGGTGTTCGGCGTCGGGCTGGGGGCTGGGAAACCTCCTACCGGTGGAGGTGGGGAGAGGCTCGTCCGCGTCGCCTTTCCCTCCCAGCCCAACTTGGACAAATTGTTGTGGAGGTACGTGCAGGACATCCCGCCGTCCAGGACTGCTGCGGCTGTGACGGAAGAGAAAAGGAAGAGGTGCCTCGTTCTCCTTTGGACATGTGGCGGGACTACCTTAGTCTTTCCAGGCCCGTTGCGGCCGGCCAAGGAGACATGTGGCGGGACTACCTGCAAATGCCCCGGCTGCGGGCTCCTGCCTCTCCTCCGGCTCCCCCATACGTTAAGATTTCCTGACCAAGAGTTGGCGGCGGGGCTCGCCTTATATGGGTTGCCGTTGGTTGGGCGTAGCCGTAACCCTGCCTTACTTTGGAAGGTTCCAGAATGGGGGGGGGCGAATGTTCTGTTTGACTTTCATTTTCTACAGTTTATCGTTATTATTCCTTGTTTGTTGTGTTAAATTAAAAGTTCAAGTTTATGAATGGTCTACGGATTTTGTTTTACCATTTCTTTCTTTTCCAGGTTGCTTTTATGCTAAGTTTCTGCTAACAGAGGTCGAGTAACACGGAAACACGTGTAGAGGGATGACGCAGATTTGTATATTACATACACACGAACTCAGACGGGGGACAGTACAAGTACGACATACAAAGACCCAAGACAAATATAAAAACAGTTATTGGTCATAATTATCTCTTTCCGTCTGTGAATTTTAAACGAGGCTGGGTTCCCGTCTTGACATTGCCCGACCTAGGAGAACTTGAGCATGCCGCTGAGATTTTCCTGGCGAAATCTGTGCCATCGGGCATAATCAAACGTGGTGGTTCTGTCTGGTCTGTCTATGTAAGTCGGGTTCTTCTCTGTCTCGCGCCTTTTCTCGTACTGTCGGTCTGTCGTTCTTGTCGGCCCTTTGCCTTTACTCACGCTCAGTAGAGTCGGGCATTGGGCTTTCCAGTGTCCGACATACCTACAAAAAGCGCATTGGTCTGACCCTAAGTCTGGTCGTCCTTTGCATAGTGTCGGGGGATAAGTTGTGGGTAGCGGTGTCCTGGGGTTGTCCTGTCGGTATATTTCCCTACTTGGTTTATCCTCGTCTTTTCTCTGTCGTTTCGTAGCCTCTCTGCGCCACATACCGAGACTGTCGAGCATAATTGGCGTCGTCTTATTATTTCGAAGGGCTATTTCTAACGTTTCTATTTTATCAAGGTCAAAGGATCCTGCCAGTGGCCACTGTTTGTCTTGGCTATCTTCGGTATACCTGTGCCATAATTTATTATAAGCTATGGTGACTAACCCATAGTTTATGAACATGTCCTTATTAGGGGTGCCTTCTAGTGGAGCTATATGGTCCACCTCTAACACCCGGTCCGGGCTAAACAGGCTATTTATCAGTGGGGAGAAGACAGACATGACGGCTCGTAACGAGGGACTAAAAAGTCAGCACTGCCTATCTTATCACTAGGTGCAAAGACTAGACAGAATATTTCTATTCTACGTTGTTTGCAGGTAGTGAATACCTCATGGATCAAAAAAAATATAAAACCAAACGACCAATAAATAACAATGGGGAGAATGAGTAGGTCCGCAAAGATCTGCGTTACCTACCCTTTTCACTATCTGCAAAAAGGGTGGTCTCTTCCCTGCTTGCAGACAGGGAATCTCCAGGAAACAATAGTTTTGTGAACAACAGTTCAGTTTCAAGCAATTATTGAGTGGGGGAGAAAAAGAACAAGCACGGCTGCTACCCTACCTATCCTCCACTGCTTGCAAAGGGAGAGAGAGCCTGTTGTTTCTCCGTTTGCAGACAGTGAATCTCCAAATAAAAATAAACAGAGCAATACTAGTATTTTGAACAATCAAGCAATCAAACAAATTTTTTCGCAACTTGTCGTGGCAACACGACCTTACCCGGACCATGTGGACAGTTTCTTGTCTTCCGAATCCAGCGCCCGATCGTCCTCTTTTTCTCGTATTTCTCACGGCACTCCTGATGGTTCCCAGTCAGGACCGTAGATCACTCGAGAGAGGTCTGTTCGGAACTAGTGAAGTTCGGATGATCGGCTGCCAGACGAGGGTCTATTGGGCAAGAGCTCTCCCGATCGTTGCAGTCGTTCACTCTGTCGTCGGGACCTCTCCCACTGGATCCACGAGTCGCTGATGGGCCCCACGCTTGGGACGCCAATTGTAAAAAGTTCAATCGGGTCGGGGACAATCGATATTTGCCCGGCGGTATTGCCTCTGTGACCCTCTAGTTATTTAAATCAATGAAGAGGCAGGCGCTGGAGACTGGAAAGCAGGAAACAAGGTTTTTATTCTCTCCGGAGGAGAACACAACGAAACGGACAGAAGGTATCGTTCTGAGGTGCTCTAACTGTATTTCTGAGGCCTGGCCTCTTATACCCACATTTATGACTTTATTGTAGATTACACATACATGTTAAAGCTTTGATGTACGGAAAAGACATTCTCGGAACTCCCCTTTGGGCCCGTTCCCACACACATTTACAGTTGAAGTCCCCACCCTAGTCACAACAGGTGATGAGCATCGCGCAGCTGGATAATCCGCCGATTCACGGAATGTGGGGAGTTTGATCGGATCTCATGGGGTGGGGGCTTTGATCAACCCGGGGATTCTTTGATGGGGGAAGCTTTCTATTGTACGGGGAGGGGCAAGGATGGTATCGGCAGAGCTGGGTGTCGGCTTGGGAACGGGGAGGACAAAACGGGCACACGGGGAAAAAGGGGGTTTGCATCTAAGGGCCGGAGATCATGAAAGGAAAGCAGGGAGGTGTCGCGCTGGGAACAGGATGAGGGCCTGGGGCAGAGCAGCGCCGAAGAGGGGTTTATGACTCAAGGCAGGTGCAAGCAGGGGGTGGTCAGCGTGCAGGCTTAGTGAAGGCAAAGGGCTATGTCAGGGGCCAGCGGCATGCAAAAGGGTTTGTTCTGATCGGGGCATCTTAAAATGGCGGGCGCGCACGACAAAAGTGTGGCATCAGGGGAAGAGGCAAGATGGCGCAGATAATGTTCACCAAAACGCACTAATTTTCCACATTCCAACTATTAAGATGGCTTTTCTCATTGCCAAAACATTGGCTGGATGAGTGAGTAAACTCCAGACTTAAGCAAAAGTAAAGTAAAGTCCACATTTGTAAAGCGCACAATCACCCGTAAGGGTCTCTAGGCGCTGGGGGGCCGTCTGGAAGATTAAGCGAGCTATTGCCCAGAGTCACATGGTGCTGGGCTAACCTGCCGCCGGAGCCGGGGATCGAACCGTGGTCCCCAGATTCCAGCGTCAGTCGCCCTGGCCGCGGCGCCACACCTCTTCCACCATACAGTAGTTCCTCCATTTGCATCTTTATTCCCTGACTAAAGTGGCAGTCCTGTCCAAGGTAGTCCTGCTCTTCCACATAGGGCTATCCATTCCCATGCCATCCTTCTATGCACGGCCTCATCCAAGGAGGAAGAATCACTCCCCCGCCTTGACCCTTATAGGGTGTTTAGCTTCTTTGTAAACCAAAAAGTACCAACAACTTTTCGTTGCTTTCTCTTACACTTAGAAAGACGAAGTAGTGCAAAAGAGGCCCATCTCGAGATGCACTGTGTTCTGTAAATGTGGGTGTACTTGTAAAGCGCACTGCGACTCCATGGAGTATCCTGGCGCTGAAGACCGCTGGGGAACCCGTCCTGGCTATCCCTGTGAGATGGTCCCTTTCTGGGTATCTCCAAGGTGAAACCAGGCATCCCCGGCGTCTGTGGGGGGCCGTTGTAGAGATGAGGCAAGCTTAATGCCCAGAGTTGCCGAGTGTGTTCCCTGGTTAGAGTAGGCACTGAGGCGAGAATTATCGAGTCCGTTTTGACCCTGGTCCACGACCCTGCCGCGTCGGGAATTGAACCCTGGTCCCGGGCCGTTCTCTGCTTACGGGTCTGCCGCCTCTAACCAGTGAGCCACACCACTCCTTTATGCATCAAGATTTGGTATGGGTTGATCAAGGAATAGACCCCCAGAAGATTTGCTCACTCCATCTGACCAGAGGAAAGGCTGCTACCACTAGGCTGGCACATGGTCAGCCAATATTGGATATTTGCCAGACTGCAACACAGATTTACAAAGCACCATCAGGTCAGGCAGGACGAGCACTTTCCCCATATCTGTTCTGCAAGATTTCTTGGTCTGAGCCATTTTATTTCACCCACCACCGAAGGGGGTGTACTACTTTGGCATCTATTCACAAGGTGAGGGATCTGCGATTTAGAAGCCTCTAGCAGAATAACTAGTTGCTTACCTACCATAAAGCCTTTTCTGGTAAAGACTTTACCTAACCGCATATTCCTCACCCACCCTCCCTCCTCCTCATTCTGTGGAATGCTGTCAAACAGTCCATTAATAAGATGCCAAATCTAATTATCTACAGACTGCGCTATCAGACTTCTATAGCGCCACGTCCGATGATGTGGACAGAGATCAGAAGCAACCAGACGTCTGCTTGTAAAAGTGGTGTATATATGGAAGCCCTGACGGTCTATTCGGGCGGAATGGATCATACGCAGGGCCCCACAATACCCCTAACATGGAGCCACACAATGCCATCTATTTTTATTTTTTATATTTTTATATTTTTGAAGTTTATAGAGCGCACAGCTACCTCCCACTCCATATACTCTCTTCCTGTGTCAAAACGCTATATTGGATAAGTGCGCCATCTTGGTAGAGGTCGCGTAACGTGTGTATACCTGCCGAGTGCCAGGCATCTAAATCTGCCATGGAGGTTGTCCTGTTGCCTCTGGGCATCCCAAGAAGCGGAATCGCTGGTGCATATGGTTTTATGGTTTTGTTATGAACAGGGTGAGAGCAGTACACTGGAAGCCAAGGGCTTGTACCACAGTGGGTCAGACCTCTTTCACAGACCCGTCCTGTGTTACTGTTCACTGGCAGCCAAGGGTTCGTGCCACAGTGGCTCAGCGACTCTGTCCTCTTTCACAGACCCATCCTGTGGTACTGCTCACTGGCAGCCAAGGGTTCGTGCCGCAGTGGCACAGCGACACTGTCCTCTTTCACAGACCCATCCTGTGGTACTGCTCACTGGCAGCCAAGGGATTGTGCCGCAGTGGCTCAGCGACTCTGTCCTCTTTCACAGACCCATCCTGTGGTACTGCTCACTGGCAGCCAAGGGTTCGTGCCGCAGTGGCTCAGCGACTCTGTCCTCTTTCACAGACCCGTCCTGTGGTACTGTTCACTGGCAGCCAAAGGATTGTGCCACAGTGGCTCAGTGACACTGTCCTCTTTCACAGGCCCGTCCTGTGCATTGGCAGCCAAAGGATTGTGCCACAGTGGCTCAGTGACACTGTCCTCTTTCACAGACCCGTCCTGTGGTACTGTTCACTGGCAGCCAAAAGATTGTACCGCAGTGGCTCAGCAACACTGTCCTCTTTCACAGACCCGTCCTATGGTACTGTTCACTGGCAGCCAAAAGATTGTACCGCAGTGGCTCAGCAACACTGTCCTCTTTCACAGACCCGTCCTGTGGTACTGTGCACTGGCAGCCAAGGGTTTGTACCGCAGTGGCACAGCGACACTGTCCTCTTTCACAGACCCATCCTGTGTTACTGTTCACTGGCAGCCCAAGGGTGTGTACCGTAGTGGCTCAGTGACACTGTCCTCTTTCATGGACCCGTCCTGTGGTACTGTTCACTGGCAGCCAAGGGATTGCGCCGCAGTGGCTCAGTGACACTGTCCTCTTTCACGGACCCGTCCTGTGTTACTGTTCACGGTCATCCAAGGGTTTGTACCGCAGTGGGTTAGCGACACTGTCCTCTTTCACAGACCCTTCCTGTGTTACTGTTCACTGGCAGCCAAGGGTTTGTGCCGCAGTGGCTCAGCGACACTGTCCTCTTTCACGGACCCGTCCTGTGTTACTGTTCACGGTCATCCAAGGGTTTGTACCGCAGTGGCTCAGCGACACTGTCCTCTTTCACGGACCCGTCCTGTGTTACTGTTCACGGTCATCCAAGGGTTTGTACCGCAGTGGCTCAGCGACACTGTCCTCTTTCACAGACCCGTCCTGTGGTACTGTTCACTGGCAGCCAAGGGTTTGTGCCGCAGTGGGTCAGCAACACTGTCCTCTTTCACAGACCCGTCCTGTGGTACTGTTCACTGGCAGCCAAGGGTTTGTACCGCAGTGGGTCAGCAACACTGTCCTCTTTCACAGACCCGTCCTGTGGTACTGTTCACTGGCAGCCAAGGGTTTGTGCCGCAGTGGCTCAGTGACACTGTCCTCTTTCACAGACCCGTCCTGTGGTACTGTTCACTGGCAGCCAAGGGTTTATGCCCCAGTGGCTCAGCAACACTGTCCTCTTTCACAGACCCATCCTGTGGTACTGTTTACTGGCAGCCAAGGGTTTGTGCCGCAGTGGCTCAGTGACACTGTCCTCTTTCACGGACCCGTCCTGTGGTACTGTTCACTGGCAACCAATTGGTTTGTCCCCATCCTGTGGTACTGTTCACTGGGAACCCGAGGGTTTGTGCTCCAGTGACTCAGTGGAAGACTGTCTTTGTTGTTGCTGTGTCTTTCTTCCTGTCTCTTCTCTGGCTGTGTGCCCCTGTCTGCCAATACCTGTGTCACTGAGTCGCATTGTTGTTCTTTGTCTGCCTTTCTATCTTCCTGCCTCTTCTATGACATTGTGACCCTGACCGCCTGTTTCACTGAGTCATTGTTCTTGTGTGGTCAGTGTGTCCATGACTTCCTGAAGCTGCCTGTTTCTGACTTTTGTAGTGTGTCTGCCTTTCCATCTCCCTGTCTCTTCCCTGACTGTGACCCTGTCTGTCTCTGCTGGTCACTGAGGCAGAGTGTGTTACATGACTGCCTGATGTTGCCTGCC